>NC_044327.1:115754376-116355001 GCF_007399415.2 Gopherus evgoodei | reverse complement strand
TTTCAAAGAATATAGATCAACAGATATTTTTAAAGGTTTCGTCTCTTAATATTTTGTTGATTTAAATACCAGAAAGAAGGTGAAACTTTTGTTGTTGTTTTTTGAAAGATTATCACAGAATCATAGAAATGTAGGGCTGGAAGACATCTTGAGAGGTCATCAAGTCCAGCCCTCCTGCACAGAGGCAGGACCAAGTAAACCTAGACCATCCCGAACAAGCGTGTGTCCAATTGGTTCTTAAAAACCTCTAATTGTGGGGATTCCACACCCTCCCTGGAAGCCTGTTCCAGAGCTCTCAACTACTTTGAGTTAGAAAGTTTTTCCTAATATCTCCCTTGTTGCAGATTAAGCCCATTACTACTTGTCCTACCTTGAGTGGACATGGAGAACAGTTGATTACCGACCTCTTTTATAATAGTCTTCAGATATGTTAAAAGCTATCAGATCCCTCTCCCCTCACAGTCTTCTTTTCTCAAGCCTAACAAACCCAGAGTTGTTTTTTTTTAAACTTTTCTCATACATCAGGTTTTTAAACCTTTTATCATTTTTGTTGCTCTTCTTCAATTTATTCATCTCTTTCCTAAAGTGTGGTGGCAGAATTGGACACAGTACTCCAGTCCGGGCCTCACCAGTGTCAAATAGAGCAGGACAGTTACATCCCATTACATATGACACTCCTGATGATATGCCCCAGAATGATATTTGACTTTTTTGCAACTGCATCACATTATTGACTCATGTTCAGATTGTGATCCACTATAATTCCCAGATCCTTTTCAGCAATACTACCACCTAGCCAGCTAGTCCCCATTTTGTAGTTGTGCATTTGATTTTTCCTTCCTAAGTGAAGTACTTTGCACTTATCTTTACTGAATGTCATCTTGTTGATTTCAGACAACTCTCTCATTCTCTAATTTGTCAAGGTTGTTTTGAATTCTAATCCTGGCCTCCAAGTGCTTGTGATCCCTCCCCGGCTTGGGGTCATCCACAAATTGTATAAGCACATGGTGGGAGGGGTAAGGGGAGAGAGAGGTCAGTGGTTTGAGCACTGGCCTGCTAAACCCAGGGTTGTGAGTGCAATCCCTGAGGGGGCCATTTAGGGATTTGGGACAAAAATCTGTCTGGCTACTGGTCCTGCTTTGAGCAGGGGGTTGGACTAGATGACCTCCTGAGGTCCCTTCCAAGCCTGATATTCTGTGATTCTCCACTCCATTATCCAAATCATTAATGAAAATATTGACTAGTACTGGACCCAGGACTGACCCCTGTGGGACCCCATTAGAGATACGCTCTCCCTGTTTGACAGGAAACCATTGATAACTACTCTTTGAGTTCAGTCTTTCAATCACCTATGCACCCACCTTATTAGTAATTTCATCTAGACCACACTTCCCTAGTTTGCTTATGAGAATGTCATGTGGGACTCTGTCAAAAGCCTTTCGAAAGTCAAAATATATCACATCTACTACTTCCCTCCATCCATTAGGCCAATAACACCATCAAAGAAAATTAGGTTGGTTCAGCATGATTTGTTCTTGACAAATCCATGTTGACTATTTCCTATAACTATATTATCTTATAGATGCTTACAAATTGATCCAGTATTTTTCCGAGTAACTGAGTTAGGTTTACTGGTCTGTAATTCCTTGGGCCCACTTTGTTCCCCTTTTTAAAGATGGATGTATTATGTTTGCCCTTCTTCAGTCCTCTGGAAATTCACCAGTCTTCCATGAGTTCTGTTATGGCATTGGAACCACTCTTGTTCTGTCATGCAGATATACTTCAGCATCCAAAAGGTCTCTTCCATCTCTAATTTTTGTGATTTTAACATTTTAAATATATATTCCAGCAGAAATATAAGTTATAATTTATAATTTTTGATTGCTTACTGCAGTTCTGAAATGATAGTGTTAAATGAATATAAAGAAGTTGTAGGTGATATTTTTATTTAATATGTTAAGTGATAGTCTTCATTATAGGTTTAAGCTAATACGTTGGTTCAGATCTCACTATTTAATTTGAAGTAGATAGAATTAAAGGAAAATGGACATTTTAAAAAGACCAATGGTGAGACTGGAACTAATTTCTTACCACTAATTCTGTTTCTAAACTTTGCTGAGTTTCCATGCCTTGCAAAAGATTGTAACTTACAAAAAACAGAAACTTGGCTGTATTTTATTTCTCCATTTAGTCCAGTTTAAAAAAAAATCATTTTCATCATGTCTTGCAGGGAAAAAAGAGAGTAGAACTTTTTAAAATATGGCTGTAAAAGTATCATTTAAGATAATTTCAAGTCTACAGATCTGTAGGAAAAAGGAAAGCAGTAAAATATGCATTACTAAATTTAGCACAACTAGTTTCATTTTGCAGAGTTGTGTATAGAGTTAATTAAGCATTTGCAAACATACTGCTTAGATTCTCAGCATCTCTTTAGTTTAAGAAACAGTGTTTTTTGGTTAACTAAATAAAATTTTAATTGAAGGTCATTAGAGAGGGCAGCCACAGTTGCTGGTACTGGCAAGTATTATTAGAAGTTTTCTGTAAAAAAAGAGAAAAGGCTTTGTTTCACATTAAATTATTCTTCACAAGAAACCCTTTAGTTTCAGTGTTGACTCTCTCTTTTTCTGTTACTGCAGATGAACACCTCTCTTTTGGGAAGTATTGGAATGCTGAATTCTGCACCTCAGCTCCGCTGTATTAAAACATACCAGGTGCCTCCTGTCCAGCCTGCCTCACCAGGTTCACACAATGCACTCAAATTGGCACGGCTGATCTGGACTTCCAATCGCAATGTTATTCTTATGGCTCATGATGGCAAAGAACATCGATTTATGGTCTAGAGTCAAGCTCTCTATTGCTAGAAATACATTTTTTTTTGTTGTAAAATTCCCTGTAATTCTCTTTCTCTGTTCTTTTGTAACACTGGATTACCCACACCAGTGCCTATATAAATCATCCAGTGGGACCAGCCAGACTGCAACATTTCTGCATGGTTCCCTAGAGCAGAATCTTGGTTATGCCAGCTATTGATTCAGAGGTATGCCCACCAGCTCAACCAAATGAGGTTATTCTATCATCATGTAGTTTTTCCTTGCTGTTTATAGGAGGGACTAAGATGGCTATTGGGAATGCTCTTGTTGCTTGGTGCAACAGAAGCTGAAAAATATCAGTAACACTCCTTGACGATCAGCATTTTCAGGAATCATACCCCAATCTCTGAAGTTGGGCTGAATCAAGTCACTTTTGCATTTTAGACTGAAGTAATGCAGAACAGTCCTAATTATAAATATTATTTTCCTTTTGAAGTTCTTAAAGAATCTTATTGTTTACCAGAAAGGTTCTATGTTTACATGTACTTTCTTCTAGTGACTATAGGGTGATCATTGAGTGAGGTGTCATAGGCTTTAGCAGTTAGCTTCTTGGGGATAACTGCCATGGGATTCATGAGAAAGTATATGAGGAATTAGGTTTTCAGGACAAGAGTAGCCTTTGTTCTCATTTTGAAGAAGCATTTTTCCTCATATAAAGTTTAAATTCTTGATTGAATTGGAAGTTATGGCATACTAGGTCATTGTTTTTGTGACCTGGAAGAAAGAATTGAGCAGTCAACATGTAAATACCAAGAATCTCTTAAAGAGGGGGAAAGGAAACTTGAAAAAAAAGAATACTTATGCACAAAGGTGTGTTTTTTCTGTATTCCCTTTGCTTCTACTGCAGATATTTATATTTTAAAAAGAGCTTTCTCTTTCCCACTGGTACTGGAACTTGCAGGGAAATGAGAATCCTGCATTTATGCTATCACATCCTGTTGCTGTATAAATTATTGCAGTGTTGCAAACTCACAGTTTGGCTTCATTGAAGGACTGAGGAGTAAAAATGCAAATATGCTTGATGGAAACACAGATATAATTGATATTGAGCAACTGAAAAATTATGGCAAGTATGTAAAAGGTGAGTTAGTTGTTATTTGAGTCCAGTGTATTTAAACATTTTCCCCAGTAAGAGAATTCTTCTGTAATGTTGTCATTGTTCACATTTTCCCTCTTTCTTACATATCTAATTTTGTGAAATATCTAATAATGTGAAAAATATGCTGGTTTATGTGTAAAGTAAAAAAAAAAATCCCAAAAATACTATTTTATTTAAATGTATTAATATAAGTGTTTGTACAGCTTTTAGTTTCTTTGCCATTTTTGTCTGGAAAGCTCACAAAAGAGAGACGGCTCACATTAAATGATGACACATGAAGTTAAAGACGGTGCTTGCCAGAAAATCCAACAGAATGGGAATAAATGAACAAAGAAAATAATGGCTTCTAAATTTCAAGTGCATTTTTTTCTAGAGGCAGTCTGTATAGTACACTATACATGAAAGTAGGATCTACAGTCCAGAATCAACATATCTGTTGTTTACTATAATTTTTACGAACAGAGTAAGAAATTAAGACCTTTAGGAATGTTTATCTCATATTGCTGTAAATTTTATTCTTTCCAACTATGGCAAGGCTGTAGTATATAGTGGTGGTAAAATTCTGTAGTAGAATTTTTGATGCTTTTCTTTAAAGTAAACTTATACAACATGCATGTACATTGTATTTATAAAGAGAGATATATGTAGGCCTCCATGACAAGAAGCAAAGAAATACACAGCATATACACAATTTGTCTGTAGAATCGAATGCTATAGTGCTACATTTAAGTATAGGCATATGAGGAAAATTAAAAGGTACATTTTATTCATTCTCCCATAGGCATTCCAAAGTCATATTTACTTACGTTATAATATTTTTCAAGTACATATATGTTTACTTTTAAAAGCTAAATGGAAACACATTAGCAATGGGTATGCTAAAGAAGATTTTCTTTAGTATGCAGTAAAATATTTTGCATTACACGTATAATAAAAAGTTTGCTTTAAACTATAAATTTAATAGATTACAAAAAATTGTAAAAGAAAGGGGGAAATCTACTTCCAGTATTGAACAATAGTTAAATGTAGCAAAAGCTAAATTAGCAAAATTTTCAGAAGATTATGACAACTTCTGCAAATGTTTTATACAATACATCTAGCGCAACAGTCAGGATTACAATCTAATGTGGAGTTAGTGTTACTTGGCTAGAAAATGCAGTAATGCTTAGTGGGTGGAAATAGATTATCTCACTGCTTAACTAATATTTGCACATTAGTTAAATGCAAATCTCCATTTCAGTGACTTTGTCAACCCTACTCCAAAATTTCATCACAGATTAGATTTCTCAGTACTGCAGTAAAATTTGTGTTGTCATTCCAGTGTAAGCTTTTAGTATTTTATTGATTTGTTAGTACTGTATTTGGACTTGTCCTTGTAAATGTGGAGACATATGTGGCTTTATTGGCAGTTTACAAGCTAAAGATGACATGATGAGATAACTGTATGAAAATGTTGTAATGATTGAAGTCACTGTGTATGGTAAATGATGAAAATGTTTGCCTCTCAAGAAATTTCTTGATGATTCCACTTAAATGCTACTGTATGTACTAATGCTATGTACATATGTTTGTGAAATAAAAACTGAATAGTATTGAAGGACATTGTTCCTGTATTATCATCCTAATTGTGATGTAATGCATCCTTAGTTCCATGACTTACTTGACATTCATTTTTATTTTTCTTATGCACAGAAATAAATTCTTACATTTATTTGAATAAGGTTACATTTCACAAAGTTGGATGAAGATTCATGTTCAAGAAACTCAAGGCCTTCTTAACAAAAAAGGAAGTCGGAAAGTGCTGAGGGAAAGCCATTATCTCTTCTGTCTATGAGAACAGTGTGAGTCAACCAGTTAAAGAGAATGATGATCTTCCAGAACCTCAACAACACCGTCTGTAATATGTGTAAAGCAACGCTTTCTTCTTGTTATTCCAGTCCTAGATCTCTCTTAAGAGAGAGAGTAATTGAACCAAATTATGCATCGAGATTTTCTGACATGGCTTACTGTCCATTGGGAGCTGAGCTGAGATTATTACATTTGTTTAGTGTAATAATACTTTGGATTTGAATTTGCATCCCCTGTAGTAAAAAAGCATGATTGCATTTGAGCAGGAATAACAAAATTGATCATTATTGCTTAAAAAGTTTTACAGCATAAGCAGTAAATGTAATCTTTCTCTTAGTGATCAGATAAGATAGTACAGTTTGAATTGAGTCAATCATTTACATAACAAGACTTCCAAAAAATAGATAAACTCAAAAGGAGTTGGTTGCAACATATTTGAGTACTCAGTTTTCAAGGTGTGTGTGTTTAAAATCATTCATGACTTAAATATTTTCTCATAGGTAAAATATGCTCAGTAACAGTTGTATTGGTGATCACATAAACTGATCAAATGTGGAAAGGGCATGACATTAATAGGAAGGTAAAGCCAGGCAGTGCTGGATGAACTTTCACCTTTCACCTCTTCAGCTGACAGGCAGAGTTGAATGTTGAAAAATCAATACTTAGGAGCCAGGAGGGAAATATTTTCAACCTCTAACTAGAGAATGTATTTTGACAAGGCCAAGATAATCCAAGCTGCACAGGAGAAAGAGAAACGAAGACTCATTTTTAAAGCTTGACACTTCAAGGTGTTTTTGTACAATGGTTTAGAGAAAGCGTCGATACATACAAATACCAAAGGTCAAAAAGAAAAGCCAGAAGAATTTCAAAAATTAGATGCACACTGTTTCCTTGCTGTTTACTTTCCAAATAAAGACTACAGTTAAATTTAGCTTGTAAATATACTTTTTACATTAAGTGATCTCAGAATTTACCAGCTCACCCTGATTTACTAGAAATTAGAAAATACCAGAAGTCTGTATTTTGCCTTAAGCACTTTAATTATGTGGTAAATCTGCTTACTGCCTGCTATATATCTATAGTCAAGCACTTTTATTATTTATGATTTGGCATGATTTCATTTTGATGCGAAATGATCAATATTTGTCATTTATGCAGCAATGTAATATTGTCTTCCTTGGGTAATTTAATATCTGGTTTTATATATGGTGTGCACCATATAGAATTTTTTAAATTTCTGTAGTACATTTTTTACACCAAAGCTGCTTTACAAATCAACTAATTACTTGCTGGTGGTGCGGAGACCAATTAGGCAAATGGAGCAACCATTTTGTCTTTAGTGATAGCTCTTACCTTTATAATCAATGGTATTGAGAGATGGAATGGAATTTCCCCTACACATTTGTAAAGTATTATAGAATCCTTAGCATAGACAACCAGCAGAAAAGGGTAGAATATAGAAGGATCCAAAGGCTTATACATGTATTGCAGTGTTGGTACTGATTAGGAATATAAATTCAAGTCCTAGGATTGGACATGAATCCACACCTTTAACTCAGAGGTGAGATACCATATGAAGACTAGTTTTACATGAAAAAAATTGCAGTTCAGAATAATGTAAACGATCAAATTTGTGCATTGGGGCATTTACTACAAAGTGTAATAGTACTGTCATGAAATGTTGTCTAGAGCACAGCAGTGTTTTGTACAGCCTGGAGAGAGGAGGGAATGTATGATAGACCGTGATCTGAATTCAAGTTGAAGTGACAGGTTTCAGAGCAGCAGCCGTGTTAATGTGTATCCGCAAAAAAAACAGGACTACTTGTGGTACCTTAGAGATTAAAACAAATTTATTTGAGCATAAGCTTTCATGGGCTACAGCCCACTTCATCGAATACATAGAATGGAACATATAGTGAAGAGATAAATTAAAGTGAGGCAAGCCAGAGATAAGGATTTTTATGGTAGGGGGATAGAAAGAATTGGCTTGTGAACATGTAAAGGAAACAAAAGTATAGAGGGGAGGAAACAGGATTATGACTTCCAAGGGCAGAGCAAGTTCAGGAGGGAGTGAATGACTGTCACAAGGCTCAGATGGAGGAGGGCGTAGTGCTGGAAGTTGGTCAGGAAGAGGCTAGTAATAGAGTTAGTGAGGGCAGCTATACTGAATGACAAAGTGGATTAGAAGGTTTTGGCGGTGAGCGGGGGACCTTCAAGGCAGTGGTAGGAGGGTCACACTCTAGAACCTTGGAGGTAAAAGGGCAGAGGCAGCTGAAGTGGCAGAGAGGATCAAGGGAGGGATTTCTGTGGCATACAGACTACAAGAGCATGAATGAAGGCTGAGGGGGGGGGGAAAGCCGATTGAGATAAGGGATGGTATATTTGTGCTTTGTTAATTACATAAGCACATTATCTCCCACATGATACTCAGTGTGAATTGGTGCAAATTACTTAATGGCTATATCCTAATGGTACGTAATACTAACAGCATCACAGATGGTCCAGCCAAAAAAATTGTATAAAAAATTACACTAAACTTTTCAGGCTTGTTGCACTTAGTTACATCAAACAGAAAGGAAGGCATGCCTTGCCTACTTTTGTATGCCACTGTGCTGGTGCTTCTGTGGCATCCCTGTGCAGGTAAAAAGAGCCTCATTACAAGTGTAGTGTATGGAACTCTTGCTTCTAAATCTTATAAATCCATACGGTGAAAATCCTGGCCCATTGAATGTTTGTCGGTGATAAAACTCCCTTGACTTCAGTAGGGGCAGGATTTCCTTCATAATTGGTGTTAAATGTCCTCTTCAAAGTCTGTCAATCACACCCGAAAACACAGCTGCTTCAAAATGCAAACTACAGAGGTTGGCACAAGCTAAATTGCATGAAATGTAATGCTACAGTTTTACATAGTGTAGTTCTCATGCAGACAATGGACATCCCTCGCAGCTGACTCAGATGCATTTAAACACATCTTGCTCTGTTTTAGTTAAAACATTAAAGAGCTATGTTCTCATTTGGATGATGGCTTAATTCCCAAAACTTTAAGATAAGAATATACCCATTAGGGCACAATCAAAACTGTCAAGCAAATATCACTATAGTAATAGTGTATACTTCACAAAAGTGTTAAGTAAAAGGCTTTTAAAGCCTTTTGAAATGACTTTACAAGGCACGTTAACCAGATAATACAGAAAACTGCAGTGCAAGCTTAGAGGATAAATCCAAAGCCTGAAAAAGAACATTTTAGAAATGTGTAGATTTGGGTTTTATATAGTGCCTGTTTTAATAAAAATAAAATAAGCCCTTTACAGGTAGGCTAATGTCTGCAAGTAAATGGAGGAACCTTTGTATGCTTAACATCTCACACATTTAGAACCTATTTTGTTAATGAGGAGTATTGGAGAAGAACCAGAGTTATTCCCTGTCCTCTGTGGTAAATGCTGAGGAAGCTTTAATTATCAACAGAGACCAACAGAAGAGCCCCAAGTTGAATACATCATCTGATGGACAGCACCTTTGACAGCATAGCATTTCCTAAGTACTGCATTGCAGCACGAGTATTGCTATAAGCCCAAATCCTACTGGCAACTTGACCTTCTGTCCCTTATGTAGCTACCAACCCAGCTATACTGGCTCCTCCAAATTCAGATTGCTTTCTTCTTGATGTCTTGTAGTGTATCAGTGTGAGGCAATTCTCTGATTTAGACCACAATCTGATAGATGATGAGCTTATGAATGTCTTAATTAATTTCACTTGTGACCTCAGGTTAGATTTCAAGTGCTTTCCAGAAATAAAAAAACTGTTACTCCTCACAATGCTGCAAGGCTAGTTTCAAACGTTTTCAGTTGTGAACAAGGTCTTGGTTTCACTGAAGAGCATCTATGATTCTTACAATTATCAAAGTCTATCACACATATTTCCTTCCTGTTTAGAGGATAGAATTTATGAAGAGTCGTGCACACGTTCCATCTTCTCCATCCTCCTACCCACGCAAATCAAGCCCATCTTGCCTAGGAAACCACAAACAATACAACTTTGTGACACTGCCATCTTCCCTCTTCCCTTCCTATGTTGGAATAGAAAACATGACTGTCATTTCAGCCTGCTCCATTTGGAACATAGGAACAGCACACTGGAGCTTAGCAAATGTATATATACACCCAGAGCAGGAGAACAGTGTGGGAAGAAATATATAGCAACACTGAGAACAAATGACAAATTTCAAAAGTGTACCTTCGAAGTTATAGCAATTAATTTCAGCAGAGTTTCAGTTCAAAGGTTTGCAAAGCAGTCGGCATCCAATGTGAACAGCAGGCACAGCTGAGGCCTGCACATCAACTGTATAAAAAATTTAAGTTGATCTTACTTTGCAAATGAAATCTTTCAGCCATGCAGGTCATTCCTATGTTTGAATTTCTGACATTAGCAAGTAGCTCCAAAGAGTACACAAGCTTGTCCTATTTATATTGCCCAACTTCAAAATGTAATATTTTTAATAATGGTGAGTTAAATTAAAATAAGACAAAATTGGGCAGCATTAGGAGAAATTGGTGGGGCCACAGTGAATTCTGTGCTCAGCAGACCAAACTATATAAAGCAACTGCTTGTGAGGGGGATTTTCCTGTGCATTCAAGTAAACTGTTCTGGCAGTGCCCAGCTTTTAGCAAAGAGCCAAGACTTAAAAAAAAAATAATAAATTTGTCCGAAGAAAAGCAGCAGTAAAAATATGTATTGTAGCATTTGAGTCTGCAGTATAATGAATTAACATTTTATGGCAACAGTCGCCCAAAGAGTGTTCTTTGAACTGCAAGCCTCATGGGGAAATTCCCCTGATTTCTGATGTCTGGAAATTAAAAATTTATCTTGTATGAAAAATTAAAAGGTGAAACCTTCCTGTGGAGCAACATTGCCTTTTTGTTGATTTTATTTTTTAAATGAAGGCTGAGTGGCATCTATGAGGAGATATTTGTTCCATTTGCAAAGCTTTTTAATTTGAACTCATTTTGCACAGTGGAAAATGGTATGAAAGGGACATTGTCCGCCTTAAAATAAAAACCCAATATGCTTTGATTTTTCTCCCACCAGTTTTACACTGTTATTAGCTCTGTTGTCATCAGTGAAGTTATTCCTGATTTCTGCTGGGATAAGTGAAAGAAGCACTGGGCCCGTATCCCTTAGACTGACACCTTATCTGTCCGTGCACTCATGCTGTGAAATCTTAAGCATCTTACAAAATAGATATAAAATCTAGGAAAAGCCTAAACACAAGTGATTGGTTCTTTCTCCTCTTTGCTTCTGAGTCTCACTTTTGTTGTTGACAGGTTCTGTTGTTGTTTATGACTGCATAGTTGTGCTGCAATAGTCCCTGATTGTGAGCCGAGGGGCATACCCATGGTAGCCGGGGCCAGCCATTCAGAGCCTTGAAAATCAAGATCAAAAGATTATGAATTTAATCTAGAAGTTGCAGGGAGCTAATGTAGTACCCAGAGCACCAGTGTGAGGTGCTTACATTAACCTCCTTGTTTAACAGGCAGGAACAATGAAGTGAGACAGCGGCAATCATTTCCAGGCACGATACCCTGCAAAACACAAGGCTGGAGTTTAAAAAAAAAAATCGATCTCTGTAACCAGGTATGCATCAATAAGAGGCCAGCTGTAGGAAGATATTTTGAGTAGCTGTTGCTAGCTGGGTGACTAGCAGCACTGAAGAGCCTAGAAGGACTGTGAGATTCTACCATCTCAACAATTAGAGAGCAGAGTCTTTTGATTGTGGGTGAGGTTATGGTGTGGCTTGTCTTGAGGAGTAGCATTTGTCCCATCTAGATACTGCTCTGCCATTCTGACAGAAGCAAATAGCTCAGTCCAGACCTGAGTGATTTTATCAATAGCATGAAAATTCCTTATAATAAAAGAAATTCAATGACATAAAAAAACAGTGACAACCAAGTAGAATTAACCAGCCCATTCACCCCCTGAAACGTTTTCACCATTCAGGGCTTTATGGACACTCTTGGGGGCAGGGCCAGCTCTAGGTTTTTTGACACCCCAAGCCAAAACAAAAAACCTCTGAGAGCACAACTGCCGAAGCAAAAAAAACCGTGCTTGGTTTGCTGGTGCCTAGAGCCGGTCCTGGTTGGGGGAGGCAAGAGCCTTCTCTTCATCTCCTGAATGGCATAAGCCTTCAAAGATGCCATTAGTTGGATTAGTGCTAGATTTATGCTGTTGATACTTTTAAAGCATATCGGCTTCTAAGGACAGATTATTAAAACAGATCCTGGCAGGAAAGGTTACATCCTGACACCAAAATGAAGATAGCAGTGACAAAGTTCATGACAAAGTTGCAGATCTCTAGAGGCAGTCCAAACATGAGACCTTGAGTGTGGCCAGCTATGAATGGATCCAGAGAGCACTGGTTCCCTGTTGTCATGGGTAGCCATGAGATCTTGAGCTAACCCAAAAGAGTTGCCCTGTCACCAAGAGCAATCCTACCTACGTCATGGTCACCTTGTAAAGGGACTCAGTTAAAGCCAACATACTGCAGTGCACAGCTTGCCAGGACTGATCTTATTTAAACACTGTTCTTGGACTCACTTGCAAGGTGAATGTATTAAATTAGATCTGTATTTAATCTGTCTAGGTCTGTATCTTAACAAAATGGTACTTCCTCAATTCAAATACTGCATTTGGTTTTGATCACCCCATCTCAAGAAGAACCCACCCAAAACAGAAATTGTCCAGAGAAGGCAAACAGTGTTCAGAGAAATATAGGGCTTAAGTACCAGAGAGTTTAATGAAAGCGGGATAATTGATTCTGTAGGCTTCTCCAGCCTGTAGTTCTGGTCATCCCTTCTCTGGGGAATTGTCTCTGGGTGGCTCCTCACCAGCTTGCTGGCAGGACTTTCTTTCTTTAGCCTGCTTGTTCCTCTGACAGCCATTCCACCTCCCTGCTTCTCAGTGTTTTTATTCTCCCAGCTGTTGTAAGGCTGGTGGCTTCTGCATCTACTTTTTGGTTGCCAGGCCAGCATGGGGTCTTTACATCCCATAACAGGGAGATTCTTCCAGGTGTGAAGGGCAGCAGGGGAGAAAACACAAAGGTGCTTATTTGACCATATAACAAGTGATGGAGGCTGACATTCTGGGCCGACTGGAGGAAGGAGTCAACTTTTTAAAAGTGAGTGAGAGATGCTAGATGGATTGTGGGTAGGTGCTGAAAATGAAGACAAGTAGCTTATGCTTGAAAAGAAAAAGAAGGGGAGCCAATGAAGGGATGAAAAGAGAGCGATGACATGGCCAAAGAGACAGTTGAAGAAAATGATCTTAGCAGCAGTATTCTAAATGGATATCAGTGGGGCAATGGTGCATTTGTCAAGGCCAGAGATAACTCAGAACAGAGGGCTGGCACATAAGTGTCACTTAGCCCATAAGCAAAAATCCAGCTGCCCAGTTTTGCACACCAGTCTCCGCACAGAGAAAGAGGATGGCAGAATCCTGCCCCTGCAGAAGCTTTTTACTACAGCATAATAGCTGGAGTAGCTGCCATTTTCCTACCTCAAACCATTTGCAGAAGAGGCCTGAGGAGGGTGGATCGTCCGACTTGGCCTCTGCTCCTCTGAGAGCTAAAAGCATTCTTTCATGCTGCCAAACAGGAAGCCTCCACAGATGGGACTTCCCACCCAAGGTTCACACATCCATGGTTCCCAGCCCCTTTGCACAGCAGATCTTCATTGGTTCTGTTGCCAGGGGGCCTTCATGGTAAATTAGAAACCATTCCTTTTGGTCTCTCTCTTACAACCCTAATCTTCTATGATTCTAAGAGACCTCAGGAGGTCATCTAGTCCAAACCCCTGCTCAAAGCAGGACCAACCTCAAATAAATCATCCCAGCCAGGGCTTTGTCAAACCGGGCCTTAAAATCCTCTAAGGATGGAGATGTCACTACCTCGATAGGTAATCCATTCCAGTGTTTCACCACCTTCCTAGTGAAATAGTGTTTCCTAATATCCAACCTAGACCTCTCCCCCGCAACTTGAGACCATTGCTCCTTGTTCTGTCATCTGCTACCACTGAGAACAGCCTAGTTCCATTCTCTTTGGAGCCCCCCTTCAGATAGTTGAAGGCTGCTATCAAATCTCTCCTCATTCTTTCCCTCTGCAGACTAAATAAGCCCAGTTCCCTCAGCCTTTCCTCATAAGTCATGGGCTCCAGTCCCCTAAAAATTTTTGTTGCCCTTCGCTAGACTCTTTCCAATTTTTCCACATCCTTCTCATAGTGTGGTGCCCAAAACTGGACACAGTACTCCAGATGAGGCCTCACCAATGCCGAATAGAGGGAAATGATCACATCCCTTGATCTGCTGGCAATGCTCTTACTTATACAGCCCAAAAAGCCATTAGCCTTCTTGGCAACAAGAACAAGGAGTCTGGTAGCTAACAGATTTATTTGGGCATAAGCTTTCATGGGTAAAAAACCTCACTTCTTCAGATGCATGGAGTGAAAGTTACAGATGCAGGCTAACAGATTTATTTGGGGATAAGCTTTCATGGGTAAAAAACTTCACTTCTTCAGATGCATGGACTGAAAGTTACAGATGCAGGCTTTATATAATGACACATGAAGAGAAGGAAGTTACCTCACAAGTGGAGACCCAGTGTTGACAGGGCCAATTCGATCAGGGTGGATGTAGTCCACTCCCAATAATAGATGAGAAAGTGTCAATTCCAGGAGAGGCAAAGCTGCTTTTGTAATGAGCCAGCCACTCCCAGTCCCTATTCAAGCCCAAATTAATGGTGTTAAATTTGCAAATGAATTTTAGTTCTGTTGTTTCTCTTAGAAGTCTGTTTCTGAAGTTTTTTTGTTCAAGAATAGCTACTTTTAGTTCTGTTATAGAATGTCCAGGGAGATTGAAGTGTTCACCTACTGGCTTTTGTATGTTACCATTCCTGATGTCCAATTTGTGTCCATTTATTCTTTTGCATAGAGATTGTCCAGTTTGGCCAATGTACATGGCAGAGAGGCATTGCTGGCACATGATGGCATATATAACATTAGTAGACATGCAGGTGAATGAGCCCTTGATGGTGTGGCTGATATGGTTGGGTCCTCTGATGGTGTCGCTAGAGTAGATATGGGGACAGGGTAGGCAATGAGGTTTGCTACAGGGATTGGTTCCTGGGTTGGAGTTTCTGTGATGTGGTCTGTAGATGCTGGTAAGTATTTGCTTCAGGTTGAGGGGCTGTCTGTAAGCGAGGACTGGCCTACCACCCAATGTCTGTGAGAGTGAGGGATCATTTTCCAGAATAGGTTGTAGATCACTGATAATGCGCTGGAGAGGTTTTAGCTGGGGGCTGTACATGATGGCCAGTGGTGATCTGTTATTTTCCTTGTTGGGCCTGTCCTGTAGTAGGTGATTTCTGGGTACCTGTCTCGCTCTGTCAATCTGTTTCCTCACTTCCTCAGGTGGGTATTGTAGTTTTAAGAATGCTTGATAAAGATCTTGTAGGTGTTTGTCTCTGTCTGAGGGATTGGAGCAAATTTAGTTGTATCTTAAGGCTTGGCTGAGACAATGGATCGTGTGATGTGTCCTGGATGGAAGCTGGAGGCATGTAGGTAAGTATAGCGGTCAGTACGTTTCGAGTATAGGGTGGTGTTTATGTGACCATCACTTATTTGCACTGTAGTGTCCAGGAAGTGAATCTCTTGTGTGGACTGGTCCAGACTGAGGTTGATGGTGGGGTGGAAATTGTTGAAATCCAATTGGAATTCTTCAAGGGCCTCCTTTCCATGGGTGCATATGATGAAGATGTCATCAATGTAGCGCAAGTAGAGGAGGGCGCTAGGGGACAAGAGACGAGGAAGTCATCCATAAAAATGTTGGCATACTGTGGGGCCATGCGGGTGCCCATAACAGTACCACTGACTTGAAGGTATAAGTTGTCCCCAAATCTGAAATGGTTGTGGGTGAGAACAAAGTCACAAAGCTCAGCCACCAGGCATGCTGTGGCCTCATCAGGGATACTGTTCCTGACAGCTTGTTGTCCATCCCCATGTGGAATATTGGTGTAAAGCACTTTACTCCTTGTTGTTTTTGTGGATACAGACTAACACGACTACCTCCTGACACTTGGCAACCAAGGGCACACTGTTGACTCATATCCAGCTTCTCATCCACCATGACCTCTAGGTCCTTTTTTGCAGAACTGCTGCCTAGCCACTCAGTCCTTAGTTTGTAGCAGTGCATGGGATTCTTCCATCCTAAGTGCAGGACTCTGCATTTGTCCTTGCTGAACTCATCAGATTTCTTTTGGCCCAATCCTCTAATTTGTCTAGGTCCCTCTGTATCCTATTCCTCCCCTCCAGTGTATCTCCCACTCCTCTCAGTTTAGTGCCATCTGTGAACTTGCTGAGGGTGCAATCCATGCCATCCTTCAGAAGATATTGAACAAAACCGGCCCCCAGACCGACCCTTGGGACTCTTCGCTTGACACTCCGTTGGCTGCCAACTAGACATGGTGCCATTGAATGCATCGTTCAGCTATTAAAGCCTCAAAGGGACACAGAATGGCTCAAGTCTCCCTCTTCGTTCTTGTTCAGCAGGCTTGAGGAGTGCATCCTATTGTGACTTCAACATCACCTCTTGGATAATCTTTCCCTCCATATCTGTGGTATGGATCTAAAGCACTGACTCCCAAATCAATAAAATTAATGTCACTTTTAATTTATACTGGTCCCTAAAGAAAGACATAACTTTTATTTTGTCCAACTTGTGCAACTCATGCATGATATTAATATGATGGTTAACAAGGATCAAAGGATACCATACTGCAGTTCTCCTTCTGCCTGACTGCTCTTATCCTGTGCGTGCTGAAATATTATATTTCCTATTTAATAGTAGCACTTTTAAAATCATTTAAACATATAGGACCAAATCTAGCTCTGGTGTCATTCCACGGAAAGCAAAGGAGTTGACACCATTGATATATTGAGCCTGGATAATAGTATGAGTGATATATTTTTTTCATTTAGTTTTCATTAAAAGATAATGTTCTCTGGCAACTCACATGATCCCAATGAGGATTTAAATTAATAGTTGGCCATTAGGTCCAATTTCATGGTAATCTCAGTTCATAAATACATCTAACTAGTCAGTCCATTGACACATCAGCAATGCTAGCTAGACTTGAATTCGAGTCACCTTGAGACATCCTGCTGTGTAGGGTAAGAAAGAGAATGCATGTCACTAAGGTGACCTTTGAAGGAGGGGACAACTTCATTGTTGGGTGGGCTACCTTACACCCTGCAGGTCATCTATCAATGTGGATAGCCTTAGAAGAGGATGCTTTCCATCTTCCTCACTTGAAGGGTAAGTGATAATGATAATGACGCTACATTTTTAATAACCCCTTTCATCCAGAAGGATCTCTAAGCACTTTGAAGGCTGATTTTCTAATGGTACAAGCTGCAGCAATGAATTTACCCACCACTGAAATGCAATTAGCTGTGGGGTGAACCAGCTGCTTAACACTTTGTAGTACCACTATGCACTGGTTTGAAAGGGGAAAAAACCCTCTTTCAACTGGAACTACAAGGGGAAATTAAGGTAGGTGGAGTATCATCACTCAAACTGGAATTTAGCAAGAAAGAGGATTAAAATCCTCATTGTAGCAATTGACATAATAGTTACAGCATCATTTTAGCAGAGAAAGAGCCTTCAGTAGCCTTTGCTGTTTTAAGGTCACAAAAACAAGGTTATCAAAGCATGCTTGCAGGACAACATTTATACAGATTTTCAGTAATTTGGATAAAGAAATCACAACAGGCTTCTACTAGGAGTATGGTTTTTAGATGTAAAATATGTATTCTTAGTGGGTGGGATGGGAACACCTGGGTCCCTAGCAACTCTGAGATGTAACTTATTTCATTGATGTGCCAGTGATTGTCATTAAAATGCAAATATGATGATTAGTTAAAACTGCACACTGAAAGCAACTGCATTTATTAGAGGCAAATGAGTCACACGCAGTGAGAATAGGAATAACCTTTCGTAGAGAAACTGGCTTTGAGATTTTACTCTTCTTGTGTTCCTCATGCAAAGATGACCTTAACCAACATGGAATTAAAAGGAGCTAGTTCTCAGTGGTTGTTTATTACCATTATTTGTAGTGCAGAGCACCCATGAGCCCGGTCATGGACCAAGACCCCCATTGTATTAGGTGCTGTACGAACACAGAACCAAAAACACGGTCTCTGCGCAATGTAAGTGTCTTGTGATGTTTGTGTTCTCGTAGGCTGCCTGACCATGGGCTGCTTTCAAGACTTGGCATGGCCCAACTAGAGTTGGCTAATTTTGAACTCACATGCACCTAATGGGTTAGGAATTTCAGTTTTGAAGGCTGCTATTGTGCATTTGCTTAGGAGAAATGTGTGTTTAAAAAGGAGCAGAGGGGAGAGGGAGAAGCAGTTGGTGGAAAACGAATGGAACAGCGAGTGAGACAAATGAAAAGCAAATGTAGAGAGACTGTAATAAAAAAAGGGGTGAAAGAAAATGAAATGAAAACATATATAATAATGTAGGCCACCTAGCTACGTCTGAATAGCCTCTGAGGTCAATGGAGGCTTACTGGGAGGAAAAACTCATCCCAAAGGAAGTCAATTTTTAAAAAGAGACAAAGGCTGTAAATTATGCGAAACTATGGCTTGTTACTTCACGCTAGTTTTGCTCACCCTGCAAATACATCGAAAGCCTGAACTTGCCCACTTCAACTGCAGACAGCATGAAGATTTTTGATTCTCAGAATATTGACTGTAGACTAATGCAAGCAAGAGTCCATGCTGGGGAGAGGAAGCTCCCATTTTCCCTATTACTGTCAGGGATGAAAGGGGTTTACTACTGAAGTCCACATTTGTCACCTGAACCTCATATGGTTTATTGAAATCTCTCTCTCCTTTCCTCATGCTTGTAGAGAGAGAATGAAACATAACAGTAAATAAATGCCTATGCATATGTAAAAGTGGTACCGTAGAAAGATAAAGGGACGGATTCTCCAGGCTGCCACAGCCACACTGAACCTCTCTAGTGATTCAAAGTGGAGGTAAAATGGCCAGAACTGGCGGTCAGAGAACACTCCCTGTGCAAGGGAACTCTCCACCGACAGAAGTGACGTGGCTGTCACCTGCACTAGCTCCTCCCACGTGAGAGAGGGGGCCATGCTGAGAGGCAAAGCAGAGCTCTGCTGTGCGCAATCTGCTACTGGTTTAAGGTCAAAGAGGGATGGTTAAGTTAGATCTATTCCTGTGTGTCTTTGGGCAGTGTGAGATCAGGAGCTGCAATGGACAGGAGATAAAGCAAATGAGCTAGTATGTCTTTGCCATCTCTGATTTCATTGATTTAGCATGTGCAGATCTGAAGAGCTGGGGAAGCCTTGAGGGAGCGATCTGCATTAGTAAAGGTTGGATGTGTTGACAGCATGGATGAGGATTTTAGCAGAGGTGGGGTCAAGGTAGTAGGTGTGCACAGTTAATGTTTTGGAGACAGTGAAAGGACAGAGATGCAGTCTCATTTATACAGGTCCAATATATCAGACCACTATAAATGAGACAAATGAAACCAATGCAGCTTAGCTGTAGGTGATTAATTTAGTAGCAGGAGCTGCATAAACCCATCTCCCTGGCAATCAGATTGGGATGAGAAGCTGGGGCAGAGGGAGGAATCAAGGTGGGTCAGGAGCAGGATGAATGAGAGGCACGGTGGGAAGAGGAGGAATGGTGTAGAAAGCACTGGAAAACAATGTCATGGTCATAAGAGGAAAGCTGAGAAAAAGGTGTATTGTGACAGGAGTGTGCATGGTTCTCAGATAAGAATGCTGGATGCTTTGGCGCTGAAACCAAATCCCAGCAGGATATGTGATGTGCCATCAGAAACATGTTCTCATGTGTTCACTGGGCAGTGGATCTAAACCGTCAGAATATATTTCCTGTAGTCTTCAGGCTCATAGTTGCCTGGGGGACAACTGCAGAGTGCACTCCTAGGCTTCCTGTTAGCTGTACCTGACCAGTGCTCTCTCTGCTCTGCCGAAAGACCCAGGAGCATTAGTATCCTGGGCCCTCTCTCATGCATCACTTATGGAGAAAGAAAGAGAAAGACCTGTTTAGTCGCTTCTCAGGGGATGGGGTGGAGAATGTATGACTGCCCACTTCATCCATGACATTAGGAGTAGACAGAGAGGACCCAGCATCTCTAGCCTGGATCAAAACCTCTGGGTTTTTGGTACAGAAGCACCATCCCAGACAGTCCTTACACTGATGGCTCTGAGGGAGAAGGTCATGAATTGAGCACAATGGGCTACCACAAACTGGATCTGGTAGGAGATGATCAGGAGCTTGTGAGTCAGCAACGTGGGTAGTGTAGGAGAGGAAAGATAGCAGGAAGACAATCAACAGAAAAGAAAAGGAGGCTAACCCTGAGAGAGAATATACATTGCTCTGATTCTGATTGTTCTAGTGTCTTAGCTATGAAGGGTCCCAAGTCATGTAAAGGCTTACTGAATGTGTAAGTCTAATATAATTATGAATCTGTGTGTGTGACCATTTAGAAAGTCATTGCATTAGCAGGAGAGAGCTCATCAGGATTCCCTAGCTTATGCCATCAGGTTGACATAAGTTGCTTTTATTACCACAGCCAGTGCCCAGTGTAGAGAGAACCAGCTGTAGATTAGATTTCAAGGTGATAGTCACCTTTGACCTTTCTGAAGTCCTGTGCCACTGGCGATCCATCTTATGGCCACTCACCAGCAAGCTTTTAACCATTTTTACAGCCAGCAAACATTAGCCATTGATTTAATTGATTAAAATCTGCATCTGCCCTGAAGTAAAGGAAACTATCATCACTCCCTGGAATTTTAGGCTTGGATTGCCCCCTCCCCCCAAGCATATTATCAGGTACATACTTATTGTCTTCTCAGAATGTGAATCTAAAAGGAGTTCATCTGGATATTTCAAAGATGTGATCAATTCAGAAGGATTTAGTGAAAGGAGATGTATCAGAGAATCCCCTTACATGTAAAGAGAGGAAGTGTGGATCTGAATTTCATGGCTCCAGCCCATGTCTGTAATGGGATCAAACTAGAATCTCACATTGAAAGATTTGAGAAGCTTTAAGACTGGCTAACATGCACCCTGCACCAGTAAAAACCATGGCACTGTTTCACTAGTCTCAGTCCATGGTTTATAGTGTGCAACACTGCAGAATATTTCTAGTCAGTACAACACCAACCACATTGGTAGTGGCATGTGTAGAATAAGTATAGCTACACGCTATGGTGAAAGGTAGAGTGTGTTCACACGGGTTTGTAGTTACATGCAGCAAGGAAAGAATCTGGCAATGGGGAGGCATGAGGACACTACAAGGCTAGAAATAGCTGTGTAGATGTAGGAGGCACTGCTTGGGCGTGTAGAAAGCCATGTAGGGTATACACCCAAGTGTTCTGGCATGAGCAGTGCCTCACTATCTACACTACTCTTCATACCCATGCTAGCTGGGCGTGCAATGTCTGTAGTCTACATGCTGCTGTATGTGCAGACCTACCCTCCATCATTTACACCTGCTTTACCCATGGAAGGGTAGAAATAGCAGCGCTGCTAAGCCAGAATCAGGCTATAACAGGTGTGCCGGTGTGTTCTGTATTTTAACAATAAATGCCTTTTGAGCGAATGCTTGGTTAAATACATTCTCAGTGCCAGCTGCCAACTGTAAACCACTCGGGCTGGGCTCTTGTAGTTCATCATAGGAGAAGATAGGACACAGCAATTGAAGCTATATACTTACTTAGAGGCGTCTATTTCCTTATGGAAATATACAAGATGGAATCATGTGTGGCAGCAATTGTCTGGGCATCTTAAATAAAATGTGTAGCACCATGTATATAGTCCTAAAATCCTAAAAATTTTATCTAATATTTGGAAAATAAAACTCCATGGGCATTTCTCTCTCTCCTCATATTTCCTTAACAAGCTGGTAACAGCAGAAATGACCTAGATTCCATGCTCTTAATTCAGATTGCAACAACTCGCAGAAACCTGCCATGCAGCTTGGGTACAATGGAACCTGGAATCTTTCGAAGAAAACATGTTTTCCAAAATACCAACGTCGTTTTATCATGTGTATTGTTTTTCTACATATGCTCAAGATTTTTGCCTGTTGACATTTAAAAATTCCAATACTGGGAGGCTCTGTAAAAGCCTTGCAAGGGAAAGAGTCAACTGTGATACTTGTTCAGTAAAAGGAAGCCATCCCTTTGGGACATTTAAACCAGCTTCTAGCCGAATGAGAAAGCAACTGAAATAATCCTTTCTTGTATAAATATCCTTCCATTCCATTTCAGAAACTTGAACACTCAGCTAGATTCCTGTATCTCTGTGTATAGGAATGGAAAAAAGCCTGTAAGCATTCATGAACCCTCCATATTAATATTAGCATCTGGATGGTGGACAAGGGTCTTGCACTGGGATACATTTTTTCCCAAATCCAACCCATATAGACTCATAGACTCTAGGACTGGAAGGGACCTCGAGAGGTCATCGAGTCCAGTCCCCTGCCCTCATGGCAGGACCAAATACTGTCTAGACCATCCCTGATAGATATTTATCTAACCTACTCTTAAATATCTCCAGCGATGGAGATTCCACAACTTCCCTAGGCAATCTATTCCAGTGTTTAACTACCCTGACAGTTAGGAACTTTTTCCTAATGTCCAACCTAAATCTCCCTTGCTGCAGTTTAAGTCCATTGCTTCTTGTTCTACCATTGGACGCCAAGGTGAACAAGTTTTCTCCCTCCTCCTGATGACACCCTTTTAGATACCTGAAAAATGCTATCAGGTCCCCTCTCAGTCTTCTCTTTTCCAAACTAAACAAACCCAATTCCTTCAGCCTTCCTTCATAGGTCATGTTCTCAAGACCTTTAATCATTCTTGTTGCTCTTCTCTGGACCCTCTCCAATTTCTCCACATCTTTCTTGAAATGCGGTGCCCAGAACTGGACACAATACTCCAGTTGAGGCCTAACCAGCGCAGAGTAAAGCGGAAGAATGACTTCTCGTGTCTTGTTTACAACACACCTGTTAATGCATCCCAGAATCACGTTTGCTTTTTTTGCAACAGTATCACACTGTTCACTCATATTAAGCTTGTGGTCCACTATGACCCCTAGATCTCTTTCTGCCATACTCCTTCCTAGACAGTCTCTTCCCATTCTGTATGTGTGAAACTGATTGTTCCTTCCTAAGTGGAGCACTTTGCATTTATCTTTATTGAACTTCATCCTGTTTACCTCAGACCATTTCTCCAATTTGTCCAGATCATTTTGAATTTTGACCCTGTCCTCCAAAGCAGTTGCAATCCCTCCCAGTTT
The DNA here is from genome assembly GCF_007399415.2 of Gopherus evgoodei. Taxonomy (NCBI): domain Eukaryota; kingdom Metazoa; phylum Chordata; order Testudines; family Testudinidae; genus Gopherus; species Gopherus evgoodei. The sequence continues at coordinate 116,331,781 of NC_044327.1, read as the reverse complement.
GGTATCATCCGCAAACTTAATAAGCGTACTTTCTATGCCAACATCTAAATCGTTGATGAAGATATTGAACAGAACCGGTCCCAAAACAGACCCCTGCGGAACCCCACTTGTTATACCTTTCCAGCAGGATTGGGAGCCATTAACAACTACTCTCTGAGTACGGTTATCCAGCCAGTTATGCACCCACCTTATAGTAGCCCCATCTAAATTGTACTTTCCTAGCTTATCTATAAGAATATCATGCGAAACTGTATCAAATGCCTTACTAAAGTCTAGGTATATCACATCCACCGCTTCTCCCTTATCCACAAGGCTCGTTATCCTATCAAAGAACGCTATCAGATTAGTTTGACATGATTTGTTCTTTACAAATCCATGCTGGCTATTCCCTATCACCTTACCACCTTCCAAGTGTTTGCAGATGATTTCTTTGATTACCTGCCCCATTATCTTCCCTGGCACAGAAGTTAAACTAACTGGTCTGTAGTTTCCTGGGTTGTTTTTATTTCCCTTTTTATAGATGGGCACTATATTTGCCCCCTTCCAGTCTTCTGGAATCTCCCCCGTCTCCCATGATTTCCCAAAGATAATAGCTAGAGGCTCAGATACCTCCTCTATTAACTCCTTGAGTATTCTAGGATGCATTTCATCAGGCCCTGGTGACTTGCAGGCATCTAACTTTTCTAAGTGATTTTTTACTTGCTCTTTCCTTATTTTCTCTTCTAAACCTACCCTCTTCCCGTAAGCATTCACTATACTAGACATTCCTTCAGACTTCTCAGTGAAGACCGAAACAAAGAAGTCATTAAGCATCTCTGCCATTTCCAAGTCTCCCGTTACTGTTACCCCCTCCTCATTGAGCAGTGGGCCTACCCTGTCCTTAGTCTTCCTCTTGCTTCTAATGTATTGATAAAAAGTCTTCTTGTTTCCCTTTATTCCCATAGCTAGTTTGAGTTCATTTTGTGCCTTTGCTTTTCTAATCTTGCCTCTGCATTCCTGTGTTATTTGCCTATATTCATCCTTCGTGATCTGACCTAGTTTCCATTTTTTATATGATGCCTTTTTATTTTATAGGTCACGCAAGATCTCAAGGGTAAGCCAAGGTGGTCTTTTGCCACATTTTCTATCTTTCCTAACCATCGGAATAACTTGCTTTTGGGCCCTTAATAGCGTCCATTTGAAAAACTGCCAACTTTCCTCAGTTGTTTTTCCCCTCAGTCTTAATTCCCATGGGACCTTGCCTATCAGCTCTCTGAGCTTACCAAAATCCGCCTTCCTGAAATCCATTGTCTCTATTCTGCTGTACTCCTTTCTACCCTTCCTTAGAATTGCAAATTCTATGATTTCATGATCACTTTCACCCAAGCTTCCTTCTACTTTTAAATTCTCAACAAGTTCCTCCCTATTGGTTAAAATCAAGTCTAGAACAGCTTCCCCCCTAGTAGCTATAACAAGTTGTCAACTGTCATAGACTCATAGACTCTAGGACTGGAAGGGACCTCGAGAGGTCATCGAGTCCAGTCCCCTGCCCTCATGGCAGGACCAAATACTGTCTAGACCATCCCTAATAGACATTTATCTAACCTACTCTTAAATATCTCCAGCGATGGAGATTCCACAACTTCCCTAGGCAATCTATTCCAGTGTTTAACTACCCTGACAGTTAGGAACTTTTTCCTAATGCCCAACCTAAATCTCCCTTGCTGCAGTTTAAGCCCATTGCTTCTTGTTCTATCATTGGAGGCTAAGGTGAACAAGTTTTCTCCCTCCTCCTGATGACACCCTTTTAGATACCTGAAAACTGATATCAGGTCCCCTCTCAGTCTTCTCTTTTCCAAACTAAATAAACCCACCTTGTGTGAAATGAGCATCTGATTTAAGTCCAGTTGCTAGTAGACAGATGTTGACATCCCAAAACCCACCATCTCCATTGATGTCCATCCTTAGCAGCTTAGGTAGACAAGTTGTAGAGTGAATGAACACTTAATAACTTAACACATGGCAATGATATGCACACTGCATGGTCAAAGTTTTGTACAAACTTGATCAAACTAATACAACAACTATGTGTGGCAGGAAAGTGCCCTGGAATGTTGCTAATTCATACCAATAACTCATAGAAGTTGTGGCAAGGATTTGTCCCTACGTGACCTATTTCTTTATTGTGAATATTTATTTTCTTGTGGTCTATTTTTAGTGCTGTAAGGGATACTGTCAGGTTAAAAGAAGTAGATATAAAAGGAGAAAAATTCCTTAACTTTCTTTAGCACATGACTATAGGTAACTGAAATGGAAACTTACTTTTCTCTTTTTATGAGGTAACTTTATTTTTTAATTTCTTAGACAATGAAAAGATGCTCGTTTCACTTCTGTTAAGCCTGTCTCCTGTCAGTTGATATACTGGAAAGGGTTCAAAAAAGAGATACAAGGCTCAGGTCTGGAAACCCAATTAAAGAACCTCGGTCTATATAGTTTATCCAAGAGCAAGTTAAGAGTTCACTTGATCATGTTCTATAAGTAACAACGTGGGGAGAAAATTCTGATAATAGAGGGCTCTTTTATTTAGCAGTAAAGGCATAACAGTATCCAATGGCTGGAAGCTGAAGCTTCCAGAAGAAAAATGCCATTTTTAACAGCCCAGGTGATTAACAATAGAACTAGGCACATAGTGGATTCTCCAGTGCAGTATCTTATCCAAAATAAGCAACATATTGTGCATCTTGGAAGATCTAAATACTGTACGCTTTAGCAGGTCTTTGTAAGCAAAGATAGCAACACCAAAGATTTAGCAGCCTTTATCAGAGAGAAGAAAGTGCACTTGCATTATGACTTAGCGGCTTGGAAATGTGAACTTGTTAGCAGTTGTCATTTGCAGATGTGAATTAAGACTGATCCCAAAGTCCATTGAAGATAAGAGAGTAAAATGACGCCCAGATCCAGCAAAACTTTTGGAGTTCATGGACAATGGATGTGAGAGAAGGGAGTGTGGTTCTGCTGGGATTGTTGTGGGGGTTCTGAGCTAGAGGGAATTTCTGAGTTTGGGTCTTAGGTGGGTATGCAGCTGGGGAAGCATTTTCTGGCTTTGGGAGGAAAGGGTGAGGTGGAGGTGGGGAGGGTCAGGTAGGAATGAGAGAAGTTTCAGAAGAGGGCAGAGATCCGAGCAATAGAAAGTGAAGTTTATAACCCATGGGTTCCTGAGCTTGAAAGGGGTGAGTTTGAGCTAAGGAGGACTATGGTTCTGAGGCTGATGGAGTGGCTTTGGGTGAGAGGAAGGAAGCTCAGGGGACATGGACATTTTGGGGTGGCAGAATTCAGTGTGGGTGAATTAGTGCATGAATGAGGATGGGGGAGAAGACAGGAGGGTAAGCTCTAGCTGGGGGCAGAGATGGAAACATCCTGCCCCAGTCCATGTACACCAGAGTGTACATCATTATTGCCACTGTTGCTGCCAAATATGCTCTTATTTCTTAGGGGACATTCTCTGCCCCACTCTTCTTGAGAAAGGGAGGAGGAAGGCAGTGTGTGGGCAAGTGGGAGAAAAATGGTCAGAATCTAACCCACAAATTTATAATTAAATAATGATGGTAAGAAGGCTCAGCAAGTGCAAAACCATCAAGCTGTGTATGTATAATGACAAAAAGCCAGCAAAGCTGTTCCTGTTAAGACATTACTTAATCAAATAAAGTTATTTAAAAAACACAGCAGACCAGAACTCATCTTAAAACCAGACTGACAAAGAACAAATCAAAGTCAGCAGCAAACTAGTAAACTGCTTCCAAAACCAAAACTCAATTTAGAAGCCCAGTAATGAATGAGAGAGAGAAAAGAACGCAGAATATTACCATTTCCCCTTACTGCCCTCTTCCTCAGAAGTCCTGAAATCTGAACGACAGGGCAGCCGTCAGTAAGGAGCCTTGTTCCTTGGCTGTGAAGTCGTCAGGACTGGCAGCAGTGGCAGACTGATTTCCAGCAAGGGAGCTCACACCATCCGGCATCATGAGAAGATTCATGTATTGTTACTTTTCCTTCTGGAACTATGTTTCGCAGTTGGAGGGGAAGCTCCGCCCAGTGGTTAGGACATATGACTGGTCTGCAGATGTGGATTCCATTGCTGATTCTGACCTTGCTGGATGGCTTTACGCAAGCCACTTAACTCACATCTCCATACCTCTGTCACCCCATCTGTGAAATGGAGACTATGATACTTACCTTAAAAAGTACTTTGAGATCTAGAGGTGGAAAGTTCTTTGTGCGTGCAAAGAAATATGAACAATTATTTGTGCCTTGGTAGAGAGACACTGTATATTAAAAATAGAGGAAGATAGCCCAGTGGTTAGGGGTTGGCCAGGGACTTGAGAGACTTGGGGTTAAGCCCCTTCTCCAGCACAAATTTCCTATGTGACCTTGGACAAGTCACTTAGTCACTGTGCTTCAGTTCCCCTCTCAGTATAATGGGGGAAATACCTTCTCCTCACCTCACTGGGGTGTTGTGAAGGTAAATACGTTACATACTGTGAGATGCTCCGATCCTGCAGCATCACGTGGAGATGTTCCTCAGCAGAGTGCCACGTTGTTTAAGGTGGAGATTTATTTTTTGCTTTTGTTTGAGGCATGCAAGCAGAGAAGTGATATTTTAAAAACTGTGTTAAACAAGTAATGCTTAAGTCTCCTGTGCCCTCTCTTGCTCTGGCAAGAGAGAAATCATTACGCTGAATGTTTCTGACAGCTCCCTCAGGTCCATGAGGACTAACAAATTTCGATCTTCACAAGCCTATATCCAGCTCTGCAAATCATCCAGGGCCAACCTCCTTCTGTATCAGTTTTCAGGTAGCGTAGCTAAGGCTAGATTTAGGCCCAGATTTTTAAAGGTATTTAGGCATTGCTATGCTCAGTGTTGCAGTGCCTAACTGATTTAGGTGCCTAGATCTCATTTTCAGATGGGATTTTGGCTTCTAAGTACCTAAATCCCTTTTGGAAATGAGATTTAGGCTCCTAAATCAGTTAGATGTCACAATGCTGAGTTCAGCAATGTTCAAGTATCTTTAAAAATCTGAGTGTTAACCCTTGGGAAACCAGACCATTCACAGGCCAAAGAAAGAGTGAGGGATGAGTTGGGTTAGGACTGGGGAAGGACGAACTCTGAAGGTTCCAATTAATGTAGCTTACAAATGTTTGGCCTGGCACCAATTCAGATTCACTTAGAGATTCAGTAAAAAGCAACAGACCCTGTGACACCCAACAGACATATTGGAGCATAAGCTTTCATGGGTGAATATCTGCTTCGTCAGACTTAGAGATTCGGGTTATACATAAATCCAAACCTCCAGAAACTCTTAGCCCAGCTTAGACCCCTAGACATACTACCCTTCTACTCCTCCCACCTGTCCCTTAGAGGTCTCTTTGGGGCCAGGGACCAACATTCTCCTAGGAGTAACAGACTTCTCTATTGCTCATGGGTTTAATGGAGATATCTAGTGGCCTCTCCCACACAACCGGCTCAGGAGGGTTGGGGAGGGGATGAAAGCACTTCATATGAACTGTTTTTTGTAACCCACATGCACTCAATGTAGAGTTTCTGTCTCTCTGGGGGTGACTGGGCCATGTACAGAGGTACAGAGCCGGCTGCAGTTTTAGCTAATAGTCTTTTAGCCCAGGCAGGAGAGACTATTGTGCTTAGATCCAGAGTTCCCATGGATGCAGTGCGACTTTCTATGAAGAATTCACTTTGGGGGACAAAATTAGCCAGCTTTCCCCAAAAGAGCAGTGGGAGAATGCTCTGGCTGCCAGCTATGCTAAGCCAACAGCACAGAATCCCCACCCCCTTCCCATAGTCTGGATTGCAGTAGTTAGCCTTCCTCCTTCCTTCATCATGCATCCGATGAAGTGGGTATTCATCCACGAAAGCTCCTATACGTCTGTTAGTCTATAAGGTGCCACAGGACTCTTTGCTGCTTTAGCCTTCCTCAGGATTCCCTAGCCACCTGCAAGAGCACTGTTTTCTAGCTACATCCCTCACTTCTGTGGGAGCTGTGCTGACCTTGGGCCTTGGAGGCAGGGTGGAGACACAGGATGCCCACACAGATGTGAGTTTATGGAGCCAACCTGTGGCCAGTTCCATAGAAGATAAGGGCAAATTCCACCTCTTCCACTGGACAATTTTGATGAAATCCTGTGAGTGGGAGCTCACAGCACTTGCTGTCGTCCTGTACTGTTTGGTTTTGGGTTTGGCCTCTTCGTAGTAACTGGGAACACCTTTATCTGACACATTTGTGCTTAAAAGACGAGAGCCTCAGTGTATTCCATTAACCACTGAAATCAGCTGATGGGATGGAACATAGCAGCAGTTCTCTTCTGTACAATATTTCAGAAATTCAGTGAATAGTAATAATAATGTCTCCCATAGAAACTGCAAGGGGATTTTTTTGGTAAAGTGAATATAATTACTCCTGTTGGAAATTGACCTGCTTCATAACATGAACATCATTGAAGCAAAGCTATATCCATTGCGGTTGAAAATACTATATTTATGACGCCTTGCAGTTCATTCAGTACTTTCTGGAGCCAAAACCCTTCATGGGCTGTCACAAATTCACATATAGTTCCTGAGTGCTACACTTTGCATTTGGATCTCTGCTTTAGCTTACAGTTGTGAAAAACAAAAACACGTGCTCCCAGATGACCACTTAGTGGTTATGAAGGTGCTGAGATTGAGAAGTCCAGTTATTTTGGCCAAGGTCATCAGAGTTTTCATCTAATAAGCTTATTCTCAAAAACTGACAATTAACTAGACTTGTATTTTTTTTTAAAAAAGTCTTTATCATGAGCCAAAAAGTAAAGATCACTTATTAATAGAGTTTGCCATTTTTCCTGCGAAATAAATTGAGTATAGAGAAGTAAGAACTAGAAGACATTTGCTTTATTGAAATAAATGAGGAAAGCACTGTGGATTGAACAATAGCATTTGGTAAGAGATACAATAGCAATTGTCACAAATATTTTAGGTGACTGTGATTTATTTTTTTTTGTAATTTGAATTTCTTTATTATTGCAGATGACACTCAGCAATTTCAGCTGCAGATAACATCTGAGGAATGTTGAGCTTCCGTGCCCTGGTCGCTGGCCCTGCTTCTGCAACTCAGGACTCTCAGATTAGATCACTCCTTCCAAATATCCATTCTCCAGCCCTGCAGCCTGACCTCAGCACTAGGTGACACCCACTTTTTGGGGAAATGGTTCATTCTGAGGGTACTGAGTTGAAGAAACAGATAATTAGTACAGAAGTTGGAGGTGTTCCATTTCTCAGGAACAGGTTTATCTAGTAAAGTTTAGACCCTGAAACGGGAGAAGCATCAGAGTCTCCATGAAGTCCACTAAGGGCCTGGCTATTGCTATCATTGTTACATGGAAGGTCCTTTGACACTATGGTGATGGGCAGTAGTATAGAACCCAGAGAAAGAGGGATTGCTCTCATCTGAAATACTTAGACATCCTAAATAAAATACAAGTTAAAACACAACTATATAACCTCTTTTTTTAAAAAAAACATTTTCTAACATAGGGATCTCAGTTCTGAGTTTCCCTATTTACTTCAATACTGTATTTTGTCCTGATTCATTTTTCTTTCTGCTTCTTAGCTGGGAGATAGCAGCCTCCAATGAGAAAGTTCAGAAACATTATGGAAACTGAAACTTTCAGAGGTAATTCTCAAAACATATTTGCTCTTCTGATTATTTTCTATGTTCTTCTTTTTGGAGGATATATTTGTCTACATATACAATGTTTGATGAGGAAAACACTGGAGTTTTCTCAATGTACTCTCGGAATCTTTTTCTGCCAGGAAGCACCAGACAGTATGATGTAGTTTCAAACAGTATTTTTATTTTTATCATTTGCTCAATTTTGGCCACACCATGCCCCTTTTTTGAAACCCTCTCAATAGAAATTAATGACAGGGGGCCAGATCCTCAGCTGGGGTAAATCTGAATAGTTCTGTGAAAGTCAGTAGCTGTGAAGACTTTCCATTTTTCATGGTAGCATCAAAGAAGAAGCGAAATTGGATGTGAGGGACACCCTCACATCTTAAAAGCATAAATAATACACATTTCAGAATTCTATAGTTCAGATCTCATGGAATCCATTGGATCTCAGCATAAAACTATTGTGAATATTTCTATTGACATGCTGCCGTCATTCTGTGAGTATTAAAAAATGACGTGTTCATTACATGAAATCAGAATAGTTCAGCTGTATCTCGCAGGCCTCTGGGCAGGTACTGTTTCCTATCTTCTCTCAGGCAAATCAAGACAATTTGTAGATTCCAAACTCCTCCCCTTTTCTGGGGTCTGGCTTCATTAACAGAGAAAGTAATCACAATATAACATTAAGTTCAGTTCTCCAGGCTTGTCTGCTTCTGGGGTTCCCCTCTCAGGGCTGCTCTACCCACACCCTAAATCATTTATTTAGAGAGCCAGTCCCACCTCCCTCATATCTAGGAGAGATAATGAGCCACCTGCCTCAGTGATTCACTAGAACAATCCAGGTTCAAAACCAACAAACAAGGTAGGCAAGCACTGTAAGCCTGTTAGAAGGCTCTGTACTGCTAGCAGCTCATGGAGATTCTCCTTCAGATCAAAGAGATTCTCCTTCAGCTCAAACATACCTTTGCATCACGGAAATCCAAACTCTAACCCCAATATTGTTGTGAAGTTCTGAGCTATTGCGTGCAGCATGGTAATAACCATCAAGTTCCTAGGTGGCCACCTGATGTGACATTCGGAATGTTTACACTCACACATGCTACTTGTATTCACTGAATACCCTATAACCATGTATAGGCACCTTGTAGAGATATCACCCATATCTTATCAGAATGTTGTAGTCATCATTTGGATAGATACCATGCATGGAAGTTGTTAAGTTAAGTTATTGTGCACTTCTTTGACACTAAACTCTTCGTATTTCATTACGTAATGCTCGTTCTCCACTGGGCACAGCATGATCCATTGTAAAAGGCTTTGCCAGACCAAGGGGTTATGGGTTGAGGACTAGTATGGCAGATGGTAGTGCTTATAGCTAAACTGTGCTCTGACGCTTTGTACATCTTGAAAATATTTCTTTGGAAGTTAAACTTGGCTTGGGAGTGACAATAAGGTTCAGCCTGTGGTTTTGAAAAGAAAAGAAAATCTCAGTTTTATGTTTCCTTCTTTTCTGTTTTTTGTTTTCATCGAGAATAAAAGAAAATTACTTTCTTGACAAAACTTAAAACAGGCACAAAACTTAATCCCAACACAGTCTTAGTCACACGAAGTATTCCATCCCATGGTTAATGTACGGTCATGGCAATATCCATGGATAAAGTAAAAACATGCAGTAATTCATACAGGTACTAATTATAGCTAGAAATGCAACGAGCCCAAGCTGTCAGAGATCCTGTCCACCAGGTACAAATTTGCACATTTATATGCAGAAGATATTGGCACCCTGAGAGTGGGCACAGCATCAGAAAGTGTATAGTGGAATTTCATGTTTTTCCATTATTTGACCATTTAATATTTTGCTATTTTTACGCTGAAGAACACACTCAGCAATTCATTTGGCTATGAAATCTTTCTGAAACCAGGTATTTGGCTTTAAGCTGTAGCAAATTGCATGTGTGTGTTTAATTATAGCAATGAACGAAATGCAAGGTATTCTTTAGTTCAAGTCCCTCATTTTTAAGAAATCAAGAAAAGCATCTTTCTGATCTTCTTTTGTTAGCATATGCTAGTGCATTGCATTTGCTAGCATTTATTTATCAGGACTGTTTTTGCTGTATTCTCACCAAAGATGACTAGGCCTGCTTTCATACATGTAAATAATAATCTGAAAAGATTATTTGATGATAATAATCTGTAAATATTATTCAGATCAATAGAACACAAAACTAAAACATTGTCAGTTTGGTTGGACTTGGTTACTCCAGAGCCCTGATTTCTTGAGTTTCTACGTAAATTCCATTGATCATTCATAGACTGTCAGGTGGCTTACAGATGGGAACACAAATCTATTGATTTTTTACTAGCATGAAAAAATTGAAAGTGGGGGGGATGACCTTAAAAAACGTACATTTAAGCTTAGGTAGCTAAATGACAATTCCATAGCCCCAACTTGGTCTAAAGAAAACACAGTATATTTGTATGTTTGGTGAGACTAAAGAATCACATATAAAAGCATAAATCTTACTACACAGTCTGAGTTCTTGATTGGCAGCAAGAAAAAAATATATTTGGAAAGCTCCATAAGTGAGATGAATTCAACCAACCCTAAACTGGCAACAGTTCCACAACTAAAGATCTACAGGGTATATAATCAATGAGAGAGCAGCAAGATGAGTTCCCATCAAGTGCAGTGACTTGAAAAATGGGGGAAGTTTAGGGTCAGGCATATGTGTTCTCAGGGGGATGTTTACTATGGAAAATTGGCAGCAGAAGAAAGCTTCAGACATCACCACTATGATTACTTATTTCAATGTCAATTTTCTGTACTTTTCAGTTTACTGAAAATATCCCCTGCTCATATAGCATAGTAGACCCATGGCGGTGGGAAGTGGATTTTTCATGAACTAAACATTAATTATTAATGCCAGCACAATCTTACCCTTACAAAGTATTCCATCCCATGGTTAATATAAGCACATAGCAATATCCATGGATAAATTAAATTAAACCCTCGTTCAATATTCTCATTTTTGTTACTTGTAGCTTGGTATTGTATTTCCCACTGAAGAGATACTTTGACTACATGCAGTAATTCATCTTCAAATATAAGCCTGCAGGTAAGGCTAATATCAGCTCCCTCGTGGTCTGCTGTCTTACTGATGATCTAAGATATTTGGAGGGAGCATAAATGGGAATCATAAACCACATATTGGGGATACCTTATTTATCTGATTCACAAAGACTAGTAATTATTCTGTTTGGATGGAAAAATCATCCAGTTTATGGCACCTGCCTTTCGTACACCTTGCACACATTCAGTGGCAAGAGTTAGATGTGATCAAGTTTCTTTCATAGCCTCTGAGATGAAATCTGCTTTTCAGTGGCTGGAAATAACTATTCCAGTGTTAAAAACGTCCAAAGAAAGTCATGTGGGAAATGAAACACATCAAGCTACCTTTTGTTGTTTTAGAAATGATAAAATGAAGTTACACATGCCTTCTGAAGAGTCATGCTGTATTTTTTTTGAGAGCTTCCACTATGTATGATCATCTATCAAAGACTCTTTTCATATGAAGAAATGACATCATCTATTTGGTACAATATGCAGAAAGCAGGCAGAGGGCTGGCTATGGAATATTCAACAACTCCTGCTGAACTGTAACCAGTTTCCATTTTGCACAAGGTAGTGTCAACTTCAAATTATGTAGGTGAGAAATAATACTAATAATTAAAATAGATGTCAATAATTTAGTTGGTAGCATGCAGCAAGCAAGGTATATGCAGCACCATGTAATCACCTTCCAAATTCTACTGTTGCTGAGTTAGATTTAGAATCAACTTTAAAGACTGAATTAAAAAATACAGAAATGGTCCATGTTTGGATAGGTTCTTGTCTGTGTAATGCACATTTTTAGGCCATTCTTTTTCAGTTACCATGGTAGTATTTATAGTGTGTTTGTGGGTTTTGTGAACCAGAATGGTAAAATCGACTTCCTTCAACTGTCTATTTTAGAAAGAAGCAACCTTGTGAGAAGACTGACAACAAAGCTATCCTATATTTCTGTATAACACTTAAAAAGATTTATGAAAGTATTGTTTACAAAACAATGGTCTTATATTTAGTCATGTCCTAAGGAAGGCAAGGTATGAAGCCAAAGGTCATGACTTTGAGGTCAAAGGTCTGAGTCACAAGGGATTAGAGGAGATTAAATATCTTCCTTCCAAAATCTGGAGGTTTTGATTATTAATTGGTCCCTAAACATGAAGCTTTAAATTTTTGCTCTCTATATATGCCACATTCTCTTCCTCCCTTTGCAGTGTATTCCTTCACAAATAAACACAAGTGGATGTTAAAATATTTGATTTCACGTAGAACACTGCTAGTATATTTCAGAACAGAAATCTACTCCAAAAGAGTTCATTTTGCTAATTATATTTATTTGCCTTGCATGGGCAAATAAACCTCACATATAAAATGAAAAATCAAACACTTAAACTGTTATATTTCACTGTCCACCGCTAGAGAAACTATTTCACACTCTCAATATTAAAAAATTTCACATTAATACGATCATTTGCTATTAATTTTCTGTGTGAAAAGCCGTTCTGCCAGATATCTTTGTCATTTTAAAGGAATTTATCCTGTTCTCATTTTCCAAAAGTGGAGGTTGGGGGGTGAAGAGGGAGACGGGGAGAAGATAAAAGAGAGGCTTTTAAAGAGAAGCAAGAATCACTGGAAAAGATTAGAGAGAAATGTATCCAGCGGTACTTAGAAAAGTAGAGATCAAAAAAACATGCAGTAGTTCTATGCTGCCAGAAAAAATAAATTGCAGAGCAATATCTGAGGATCTAGACCCTGATTCAGGAATGCATCCCCATTCAGGGCAGCACTTAAGCACATCCTTAATTTCCACTAATTCAGTGTGATTTAAGCATGTGCTTCAATAGTCTTCTGAACTGTGGCCCCAGTAGCTGACACAGTGTTAGGGAATATGTGGCACAGCAGGGTGAGAGTCAATAGATCCGAGACAGGAGAACTTCAAATCTCATTGGTCACAAAAAGGAGAATGCAAGCTGCCTCTCCATGTCTTAAGGTGTTAGTCCTAAAGTGTATTGCTGAGCAATGCCAAGATAATTAGACAAAATACATATATCCCTCGTCTATATCCAAACTAGAGTCACTTTGGTAACTAAGAGCCAGATCCAAATCCCATCAAAATAACACCCGCTTTGGTAGCAAAGAATCATGTGGCACCTTATAGACTAACAGACGTTTTGGAGCATGAGCTTTCGTGGGTGAATACCCACTTCCTCAGATGCATGTAGTGGAAATTTCCAGGGGCAGGTATATATATGTAAACAAGCTAAAGATAACGAGGTCAGTTCAATCAGGGAGGATGAGGCCCTGTTCTAGCAGTTGAGGTGTGAAAACCAAGAGAGGAGAAACTGGTTCTGTAGTTGGCAAGCCATTCACAGTCTTTGTTCAATCCTGAGCTGATGGTGTCAAATTTGCAGATGAACTGAAGCTCAGCAGTTTCTCTTTGAAGTCTGGTCCTGAAGTTTTTTTGCTGCAGGATGGCCATCTTAAGGTCTGCTATAGTGTGGCCAGAGAGGTTGAAGTGCTCTCCTACAGGTTTTTGTATATTGCCATTCCTAAAGTCTGATTTGTGTCCATTTATCCTTTTCCGTAGAGACTGTCCAGTTTGGCCGATGTACATAGCAGAGGGGCATTGCTGGCACTTTGGTATGGACTGTGTAAGTATATTTAATCCAGTGGCTGATGGAATACTCACTGAAGTTAATGGAAAGACTCCCATTGACTTCAAGAGGAGGTGGATCCGGCTGTAAATAATTACGAGAGTTGCAGTGCAATATCTCTGAAATCAATCTGTTATTTCTAATGCTCTCTAGAGGGAGCGTGCTTAACTAGATGCCTGGGTCCTCACCAGAAGGAGGACCCCCGCTGTAATTTTAGATGTCCTTACTAGAGGTTTCTCCACTCCAGCAATGGAATCCTGGATCATGAAGTACTGTCCCCCTGTGACGGGCCTCTCACTCAGTACGTTGTCAGTGGAGTTCTAACAGTGTATCTGAAAGGAAAAAATGGTCTTATTTGGTCAAATTCATCTCCGGGTGTGATTTCGCTGAATATAATGGAGTTATTCCAGGGATGAATCTGGAACATTGTGGTATAGCCCTTATCTGTGGCAGAACTATTTAGCATGTCTAATTTTTTTAATTGATAGTAATGTTGCTTTGGCAGGTTTTTAATACTTTCTGTGGCAGAGGTTGTGTACAGATGTCTATCGAATGGCAACCAACGCCGACGCTGGCAGCAGAAGTCTAGAAGCCCACATTTCATTGTAGTACAATGCATGGAACAGAAGAAAGAGAATCAGGTTTCAGGAGGGAGCTAGACTGGTGAGACATCCATAGCAGTGGAAGCATGTTGACAGGGACAGATGATACATTGTGGCCTGTCACATGCATCTGCCTGTGTGTCAAAATGGGTTTCTTTTTTCCTCTGAAGTGCTGAAAGGATTAGAAACATTGCATGCTAAATGGGACAAGCTTTTCAACCACAGGCACTTGTCCACCTCCTTTCAGAGTAGAAGTTAACACTGCTGTAATGAGGGGATATACTACTACCTTTTTTTCGTGTGGTCACAGCTGAGTCTCACAGAAAATTACGCTCTTTGGCTCCTGAATTTGAAACCTGCATGCGGCAATTTTTTCAGCTACATTATTACTTTGTTGCAGAGAAGAACCCGCTAGGCAAATATACTCGACCGTGGCATGATAATTAAATATCACAAAGGTAACTTGTTGCAGCTACCCCTTACAATTTGAGGCAGAAGGGCAGTTTGGGATAGTCTATACCAAGGGTGAGAAACAAAAATAATTAAAATATAAAAACAATAGTGGCAAGGCCAGAGTCACTTTTGACAGGGGATAAGGTGGGGTGCGGTGGGGTGAGGGCAAATGTTCAGTGGGGCGTATGGTTTGACCTGAGTTTTTAAAATGGAAATTTAAGGGAACCCAGGCTTCAGGTGCAGCAAGTGGTACATGTTTTTAGCCTATGTCGGCAGTTACAGTAACGTACATGAGTATCTTGAAGTGGGTTCCTTTTCTTTTGTGGGTTTTGCAGCCTTTGGAGGCAGAATTAAAGAAACCCCAGTTATAGGAGTTAGAAGAAGTTATTGTTGGAAATATGCTAAATTAGCAAAGGTCATCGGCAAGAAGCCACCACTGAAGGAGAGAGGATCCTAGGGGTGTTTTTCAAGTACACCTCTACCTCGATATAACACTGTCCTCGGGAGCCAAAAAATCTTACCACGTTATAGGTGAAACCGCGTTATATCTAACTTGCTTTGATCCACTGGAGTGCGCACTCTTCCCCCCCACCCCCGGAGCACTGCTTTACCGTGTTATATCCAAATTCATGTTATATTGGTTTGCGTTATATCGAGTTAGAGGTGTATTTGAACTTGTTCTCCTCCCCTCCCCAGTCCCTCACCCCAAATGTACCTTTTTTCCCTCCACAGCACAAATTTTCCGTAACAGAAACAAGATCCTCTGGGGTGAGCTGCCCAGGAGATAATCACATCTTTAGAGATTAGTCACACTTGACTGTATGCGGGGTTGGAATTATCCACCAATAACTGCTCTCCCTGTTGTGTTTCTCCAACACAATGTAAGACTTAGCTCTCTATAACTATTGTGACACTGAAGTTTAGACGTGTGTGAGTTGTCAGGTATTTTGTGCTAGGGGTTATGATAGGAGTAAAGACCACTCGGCTAATAGGTTGGTTCAACTCTTTTATCTTAAATCAACTCTTTTTAAAAGTGAATGTAAGACTTAGAAATGTGTGGATTCCTCAGCCAAACCTATCATGCTCATAGACAGGGCTGAATTAATGCATAGACACCTTGGAGCAGCGCCAGGGTTTTTAGCGCTCTAGGCGGGGATCCTTCCGCACTCCTGGTCGTTGGCGGCAATTCTGAAGTGGGGGGGTCCTTCCAGGCTCCTGGTCTTCGGGGCACTTCAGCAGCAGGTCCTGGAGCGAATGAAGGACCCGCCTCAGAATTGCCAACAACGACCCAGAGTGCAGAAGGACCCCCTGCCGTCGAATTGCCGCCAAGGGCCGCAAAATGCTGCCCTCCCAAATCCTGGCGCCCTAGGCAACCACCTAGGTGGCCTAAATGGAAGCGCCAGCCCTGTGGACACCATAAGCCCATGTTAGGGTCCTGTCTCTTGCTGTCATGTAATTACAATAGACACTCAACATGTTTAAAATTGCTTTTAAGATAGGTTTCTAGCCCCC
This sequence comes from Gopherus evgoodei, assembly GCF_007399415.2. Classification (NCBI taxonomy): domain Eukaryota; kingdom Metazoa; phylum Chordata; order Testudines; family Testudinidae; genus Gopherus; species Gopherus evgoodei. The sequence goes on along the minus strand of NC_044327.1, from coordinate 116,315,760 downwards.
ATGGTTACAGGTGACATGTAACTGTTCATAGTGTGGGGACCCAATTTAAAGGTTTTGGAGGCATGTGACTGCCCCATAGAGATTTTCAAGCTGTGGGCTGTGTCCTCCGAGAGAGGTGTGGAGGAAAATTTGAGGGGGTGAACAGCGATGTCAGGCAGCTTGGGCTGGCCCCACATGGTGGGGTTTGGGGAGGGAGCACCACCTCTACCCCCGACTCACCTCAGTGGGCCTCCAGCCTGTCTGAGTTGGGGGTAGAGGTGGTGCTCCCTCAAAAAATCTGTAGGGCACGTGATCCCACGTGGACCCCCATGCATTGCGTCTGCCCACTCTTGCTGTGCTGTAATCACTAGATGACACTTGGCAACATTTTGATCATTCTGAGATGAGTCTCTGAATACAATTCAAGTCCCTTTTGTAAAACTGAATATACTGGTGGATAGGTGCATAACAAAAATCTGAGTGTTCTATGAACAGGAAGAGTTCTAAATATATATTTTACTGCACATACAGTAGAGTACACTTATAGGGAACGCTGGTTCTGGGATTCTACCAAGAGCTTTGAGATATATAGGTTACATCTTCTGGCTCTCACTTATTCATACTCTTGCTGATCTTTCTCAAAGAGATGTAATAGCTTGAAGATGCATGATTTTTCCTTGGAGAAGCTGTATTGATGAATCCCTATCATGTCATCATCTTAATCGGTGCGTTTTAGCATTCTAGCCTAATGTCAATATCAGAATGACTTTGTCATCACATTTTGCTCTACTGCTAAGTGGGACCATTTTTGTGCAAGCCCAGAAGCCACTTTCTGGAAACTCACAGAAGGCAAATACAAAGGGGGTGCAAATGCAGCCAAAGTGTATAGTTTTTAAAAATTTGAGCAATTCTTTGTTGAAATGCTTCTGTAATATTTGCCCACCTGAACTAATTAGGAAGAATATCAAACACATTTTAAATATTAATCTGCTGGAGAAAATCTTTTATTTATAGCCTCTCATTCATTTCCCAACCTTCTCACATTTCTTTGTGGGGGAATAGATTTTAAACATATCAGATATGATTGGTGGGATTCATTTTGTGCCTTATCTTTGTTCATTTTTATGTTCCAATAGTAAGAAGGAGGAGGTGTGTGCTTGTGTGTGTGAGAGAGAGATAATTTACCAGCATTTTAAAATGTACTTTATTTCCTGTACCCTGAGTGCCAGGCTTTGGTATTTGTGATTCAGTTGGAAGCACGGTTTCCTCTGAGATATTTCTAACTAAGGGCTCTGTATGGTATAAGGGAGTGCTGTTCTGCTGGAGGCCATGTAAATGGAGTTCCTGATCCTGCCTCTCATTCTTAAGATTTGAATTCCTGAAGCACCTGCAGGCCCCACTGTGCCAGGGGCTGTACGAACACTGCCTCTCTTGTTATCAAAGACTTCCCATGGTACTTTTGGCAAAAGTAGGGGTATTCACTCCAGTGTTCCCCCGAGTAATTTCCAGTTTCAATGATTGATATCTGGCTGCTTACTATTAATTAGACTTACATTTTCTATTGCACACCATGTTCTTCACTTTCTGTCCTACATGTTTGTTTTGCTCATGTTTATTGTTAACTAAAAGTAAAGCTATTACTTTCCCACCACACTAGCAGCTGTACCTCATTGGTAAATGGAGTGACATGACAGCAGACTGAATCTCTGAGATATTACCTTGTCACTTAATAGGAAAACGTCCTGGATTCAACTCCATCCAGTACCAAGTGATTCCTTTACATACACAGTTTGCCTAGTATCTTGCCTGAAGTTCTTCTTGACCAGACTTGGATTACTGGCAGCTGTAGAAAGGGCAGTCACCTGGAGTCCTGGAAAGGAGCCAAGATGGCAGATGTTTAGACCTGTCTCCCTCCTGTTGGCCAAATGATGGGAACCAATGGGTAAAATGACATGATATGTGAAAATGAATCCTTTCAGGTCTAATTAAGAAGGGTCAGGTAGGTGTTTGGAGGACACCGATCTTAGTGCAGGCCTAGATTCTAATGCCTGACATTTTGCACTGCAAAATTCATCCAGTAGGGGCCTGATCCTGCAATGGTTACTCAGGTGAGTAATCCCAAAAGCTCAGTAATCCCAGCTGACTCCTTATGGGATTGCCTCATGTGATGGGAATCGGAGTGATCATGTGCATGGAGGTTTGCATAGAGCAATCCAGGGAAAAGAGAGATTTAAAAAAAATGCTCCATTAATACATATATTTTAAAAGGAGAGAAAATGGGGCTGAGAATAGATAATAAGAGGCTGGAGGATGGAAGGATTTGCTCAGCTTGGCTGTGGGAGGTGGTGCAAATGAACAGTAGGTGAATTAAGGGGAGGAGGAACTATCATGAGAGTTTGGGCTGAAGGGCAGGGTAAAGGAGTGCACCAGTGAGTCACTTTCCAGAAAGCTCTGCAAAGCATAGGGCTGCTCCCTGGTACACAGCAGAGACTTTTGGATCCTGCATCTCACTTGAATCCTGAGGCAAATGAGCTGATTCACCCGCTTTAATGAAAGGAACCTCTTGGTTTTCTGGAAATGATCATGTTTTACGGTGCTCTTTAGTTATGCAACAGACAAGACAAAATCCCCCTGAAGTGTAACTTTGAGGGCAGTGATGGCATGCAGCCACTACCGCTGTGCTCGCCCCGGTCTTAGCTTTAAAATCAAAGCCTCACAAAGCCTTTAGGGCACAACGGCTTCTTTTGCTTTCTGTAAATTCTGTGACTGATGACTCTGATGAGCACAAATTCCCTGTGGAAAATAAACTGTTTCTGGGTTATTGACAGTGCTGCTCAAAAGAGGGCGGGCTGAGATACTTAGGGCAAAATTCTGGGCTCTTTGCACTCAGCGAGATGTTAGCCATTGACTTCAATGAGGCTAGGATTTCACACGCAGAATTCGGGGTGGTTTTTTGTTAGGATAATACATTAAAAATAAACTTAGGGTTCGTTTTCCCTGCATGTGCAAAACGTCTGGGGATTTTTCCTCTTGAACATTTTACTCCTGAGCTGTAAATATAGAAAAAAAAATCTGACTGTGAATCATTTTTAATTATCCATTAACCCCAACTCTCTGGTAAGTTGTAGGTATAGAACTTGCAGCTCCTCTTAAAAATCAAAAGAAAGGGTGTCGTTGTTTTACATGAAGGAGTCTTTGTTTGGGAAGTTCAGAGCTTTTGGGGTGAGAACCCCTTTGAAGACAATTCCTCTAGAGGACTCAGGAGTGCGCCACTGCTGCCAGGATATTTGCACTCATGTTTTTTGTTAAGCTGACAGGCAAAGTTGAAAGCTCATCGAGCTGTGTAGCGTCGACATCAGATATAAGGGATGCAAAGGAAGGTTCTGCACTCAAAGCCTCTAAAGAGGAATCTGTTAGATTGAGTACCTTTCTGTAGTGGTGGTAAAAATGGCCCTGAGTGTGCAGGATGACTGGAGTGCTGGGGGCTGAACATTATTACACTGACAGTGTGTAACACTTGTTCTCATGAAATATCTCAGGGCATGTTGGAAGCTATGGACTCTATCGTCTCATAGACTCAGAAGGGACCATTATGATCATCTAGTCTGACCTCCTGCACAATGCAGGCCATACAGTCTCACCCATTCACTTCTATAACAAACCCCTAACCTATGTCTGAGTTATTGAAGTCCTCAAATTGTGGTTTGAAGACCTCAAGCTGCAGAGTGACCCATGCCCCATGCTGCAGAGGAAGGCGAAAAACCTCCAGGGCCTCTGCCAATCTGCCCTGAAGGAAAATTCCTTCCCGACCCCAAATATGGCGATCAGCTAAACCCTGAGCATGTGGGCAAGACTCACCAGCCAGCACCCAGGAAAGAATTCTCTGTAGTAACTCAGGGTATGGCTACACTTGCAGCCATACAGCGCTGCCGTGGGAGTGCTCCCGCGGCAGCGCTTTGAAGTGCAAGTGTGGTCGCAGCACCAGCGCTGAGAGAGAGCTCTCCCAGCGCTGCAGGTACTCCACCTCCCCGTGGGGATTGACTTACAGCGCTGGGAGCCGCGCCCCCAGTGCTGGGGCACTGTTTACACTGGTGCTTTGCAGCGCTGTAACTTGCTGCACTCAGGGGTATGTTTTTTCATACCCCTGAGTGAGAAAGTTGCAGCGCTGTAAAGCGCCAGTGTAGCCAAGACCTCAGATCCCATCCCATCTAACATCCATCCCAGACCACTGGGCATACTTACGTGCTGATAATTTGGCAATCCCATCATACCATCCCCTCCGTAAATTTATCAAGCTTAGTCTTAAAGCCAGATATGTCTTTTGCCCCCACTACTCCCCTTGGAAGGCTGTTCCAGAACTTCACTCCTCTAATGGTTAGAAACCTTCTTCTAATTTCAAGTCTAAACTTCCTAGTGTCAGGTTTATATCTCAGGTACTGAGCATCCCTTTGGATGTAGTGGGTGCCTTCAACTCCCAGCATGTTCATGGCATGACAGGGCAGTCCTTGTTCAGTCAAAACTGCAGTTCTTATTGAGTAATGTGTAAAGTCTGCAAGAGTTCTCTCTCTGTATACACAGGAATAACATCAGCAACCTCATTAGTGGAAAGGGGCTAATATAGGCCCAGACTTCTAAAGGTATTTAGGCATTGCAACTCTGAGCACAGAAACATCTAAATACCTCTAAAAATCTGGGCCCAAGTATTTAAAAACATGCAGTGATGTCATGCAACAGGTTTAGAAGAGATGAAGGAGAATACCACACCTGCAGATGGAAAATGATTACCCAAACTGGATTTTAGTCTGGACATTAGGGCTATCACTCCTACTTGTGCAAAAAGTTGCATAGGATCTTTAGATAGGCATAAGTAACCAGCATGGTGTATGTAGCTATAAAATTGCAATGTCTTTTTGTTTGTGTACTGCACACACCTCGAACTTTCTCAGAACTCTCCCTGTGTGCAGAGTCCAGCAGTCATTTTGTTCTTGAGTGGCTACAGCCTGTAACACAGGAGAAAAACACACTGTATTCTCTCTCTCTCTCTCATGGGCTTTTTCTCTTATTCTTCTTGTTTTCACTAACCTCAAAAGTATATTGGAAGCATGTGGTTTCTCCTAGCACAGGAACACACAAAAGTCAATTTGTTGTCTAGTCTAAAAGATGGCACCTCCAGAAACTTAGTTCTCCCAGCAACAGGGGCTTTGCTCTGACCAAGTATTGAACCAAGGAGTGACCTGATGAGTCACTAGAACAGCAGCCTTGGATTTTCCTTGGCAGTCTGTCACCCAAGCGCTGGCCAGACTCAAGGCCTCCTACCCTGTGAAAAGTGTCTGAATTCACATTCCCAAAGCTTCCTGCTTTTCCCTGTTGCAATCATAGCTGAACCTCACATTTCCTGCTGCTGTAACATCCTTACCCCCTTCTCCAAATTCTGTTTACCTGTCACAGTTCTGTTAGAAGTTCTGCTCTTTTTCCTTGAAGTGATAATTGCAATATCTGCTTAGCCACACTGAGGCAGAACCCACTGTCAGAGCTGTCAAATCAATAGTCATTGTGAGATTCTTTACCCAGAGTACATGTTGCAGTTCTTAGGAGATCCATACATCAGACCTAATCCAGTGATCAAAGACATGCTACAGACTTTCTCTTTGATTCTAGCTGTTTTATTTTTAATAGAAGGGAGGGAATTGTGCTGAAAAACATCCCCTTTCTCATCTCCTCTCCACTTCCGGGGAAGTTTAGTAATTATCTGCATACACTGCAGGCAACGAAGTACTTCTCACATATATGTTCCTGCTTTGCCTTCTCCCTTGTCCTCTCTTAACTCATGGGGAGTATCTCAACAATGAAGGGAGAACTGCACAAAGAGAAAAGGCCCCATTTCTCAGCCACCTATTGCCCATACATCATCAAGTCCTCTTTTGAGTTGCTTGGTTCCCCACTCTTGCCATAGGCATTCTGCAGAGGATGGAGCACTGGAAGGACTGAGGCAAAGGAGGCCTCCTCACAAAGCCTACAAGTAGAGGGTGACTTCAGAGCCCTTTCATTTATGTTATTTTCTCACAGGTATCTAAAGGAGCTCAAGAGACACTGTCCCAGACTGCTAGAGAGCTTTGGTACTGGATGGAGTTGAATCCAGGACCTTTTCCTATTAAGTGACAAGGTAATATCTTAGAGACTCAGTCTGCTGTCATGAGTTCATATCCTCCTGTTCTTTCACTCTCTGCCTCCTGTCTAAACTTTCTCTGTAATTCTTTGCAGTTGGGGGTTTGCTATTTCATTGTGCTGCTCCAACTCCCTGGAATTCTTTGATCGGCTTTTCCTCCTTTCTCCATAGAGGATCCTACCATGTTTTGAGGGAGATACAAGGAAATAGTGTTGAGTGGACCTTTTTTCCCTCCCAGGTTCTGATCTCACTATCAGAGTTGAATGGGAAATGATTTTCTGAATTTCAAAATTGTTTCCCATTCTGCATTGGAATGCAACCAAGACCTCTCAAAAATGTCATGAGAAATGAAGGCAAGAGAGTGTGAGAGAGCCACTCCAGAATAGCCAACAGCCCATGATTAGGGCCCTCACCTGGGATCTGAGGGCCCTAACCACTGAGCTATTGACTATTGTGGGATGGATTTCTCTCTGGTTTTGACCAGAAATTCCATCTTGGACCTGAGCAAGCTTCCCAAAAAATTTTTTGTCAAAACTGATGTTTCTGTGAAAACTTTTGGTTTCAGTGAATCTGGATTTTCAAACAAAAAGAGCATTTTGGCAAAAAATTCCTGACCAGCTCTATTCACTGTAGCCATGCATTCAAACAACACCAAAAATAGCAGTACTTGGGCAAACCCAAATAAAATCAGCTATCCTTCTATTTGTATTTGTGTTCACGCTTTTCACTGACTTTTTAATGCACTTGGTCCTGCTAGTGAAGGCAGGGAGCTGGACTCAATGACCTGTTGGGGTCCCTTCCAGTTCTATGAGATAGGTATATCTCCCTATATTATTATTATATTATTATTATTTAGTGAACCATTTATGGGGCCAAAACCCCATGACGTCTGAGATAATCATTGTAATTCTGTGAACCAGGAATTGAAATTCCATGAGGAAACCAGATCCCTGCAGCATTAAAAAGCCCATAAAAACATAAACGCAAATACAAATAAACCCAAATATTAAGACTAACACGAACAGAAGATCCCCAGGGACAGGCAAGCCATCTTTAGCTTCAACTGAGTCATTCCTCGCTCTACATCTCCTTAAGATCTTTCCTTTTCAGTTTGTGTCAGGCTCTTTCTCTTTGATGCTCTATACCAGGGATGCTACATTAAAAGAATACTGCATGGGGGGAAAACAACTTGCACAAAGCACAAATTACTACTGCGGTGGGTTTGACTCATCTGTATGACTAATGGAATACACTGCAATTCCTGTCGCAGTTTCACAGGGACATCTCTTAACATATAAACATCTGTTTGAAAGACAAAAAAAAAGAACATTAAAAGTAACATCTTGCATGTGAAGCAAAATGAAGCTAAATGTTGATAATGTGGAAACTGGAACTGACAAAGTAAAACACAGCTGCTATAGTTGCAATCAACTGTGTGCATGTATGTATATAATCCAGAACTGTTCAGCAGAGGTAAAGATAGGTTAATCCTTTTCTAGCTATAATACCCAAGGGGCAGAAAATGGTATTGGCCCTCATAGCTTAATGTTTTTCTCCCTCTACCCTGTTAGCTCTTTGCAGTCTCTGAATTCCTCCAGGATTCTGTCTGAAGGGCAACTCTACCCACATTTCTGATGGAGTATCCCGAAAGTACCCAACCCAGGCCCAAAGGAACTGTTAGTTTGATGTTATCCATTTGCTAATTAAAAAGCTATTTTGTGCTGCCTGGTATCAAAATAATAATAAATCGCTTGGACTGTGAGGGAGGTTGGAAAAAGGGAATGTAGAGTTTTGGGTTTTTTAGATAGCGCTGTAGGTCGAGTAGCGTGGGTGGTGGCAGCAGAGGCACTGATGAGCCAAGCAGAGTACAAACTCACCTGAAACCATTGGATCGGTATTCTGCCTGGCTCATCCATACTTCTGCTGCTGCTATCCATGCTAAGCCAGCTACACCACTGTTTATGCTCTTGCTTCTTCAATGAGAGCTAGTACCAGTATGTTCACGTCAGCAGTGGAATCACACCCCAAGCTCTTAGTGTAGATGCAGCCAAAGGCTCATGAAAAGGGATGTCACATACAGGATGACTGATCAGGGCAGTGGTAAGCACACAGTTTATTAGGTATGTTTGTTACTGTGTTTAACATTAAAAGCTAAATTCCCTTTCTCCACAAGTCAAATGATTTATTATTATTTTGACCCTGAGATGCACAGACTAGACATAGCCTGTGTCTGCATACAACAGATTGTGTTCTCTTTGCGAGACTGGCTGTGCCTTCCTGAGTATTTGGAAAATGCCTCATGGATCAGAGATGGGGGTTGAGCACACACACCCCCACCCTGGCAGTTTGGAAAGTCGGTGCCTGTGGGCCTGAGACACACAGATGTGATTCCAAACTTCTGCAAAGTTCATGGTGTTTGGATCTAGAGGTTTTCATTCAGGCCTGTAGCAAGGATGTGTGGCCTCCCTCAGAGACAGAGACAGACCAGAAGGGACCACAACTCACCCCTTGGGCTGCAGAGCTAGGAGAGCCACACCCACCATCTGGAAGCTGAGATGTGGGACAGGAAGCAGAAGTACAAAAGGGGGCCCGGCAGCTCAGGTGGGCTGGAGCTACTGCGGGAGACAGATGGCTTCTCCCCCACTGCTGGAGCAGGATGTCGAGGAAGAACTTCTGGGGCTGCCACCTGAGGACTGGCCAGAACTTCCAGAGCTGCTATCCAACCGAGATGCCGAGGAGCTGCTGGTGCTCCTGCCGGAGGACTGGCCAGTGATCCCAGGGCTGCCAGCCAATCGAGACACCGATGAGTGGCTGGGGCTACCGGTGACCATCGATCCTGGGGAGACGGAGGATCGCTACTGTACAGAGGTACCAAACCCTGGGGAGGTAGGAAGTAGTCCAGAGCAAACTAGACAATAGTTTGTTTGGGCCTTAGCCTGATACTAGGTCAGCATATTGCAAGTGGATCCCTGTTGACCCAATGGCGGACCACCCACCCCTGTTAGGCCCTGGGGCTGGGACTTGGTGGAGTAGGGTGGGCCCAGGTCCCCCTACCCCCGCCACTCCACTCCTGGGGTATCAGCCTCCCCGGATTAAAAAGCTTGCTAAAGAGCTTACTATTTTGACTTGTAAAGATCTCTGCAACCCCGCCTCTAATTTTATGTGCAGCTGGAGAAAGACAGTGTCTCTTAAAGAGCTGTCATAGTTTTGGTGGCTTTGGGGATGAGCTCACATTGCCAAGAAAATGCCTCATGTGATCAGCATAATGTATAGCCTCTGACAGCTAAACTACCACTCGCCTTCTTATGGCAGAGTTGTTCTTACTTGAAAATGGGAGTGTGAACAGTGAGTATCTGGCACTTTATAACCAGATTGCTCTGGGCAGGTGGGGCTCATTCGCCATGGCCGGCAGTCCACCTAGGATAGTGGACTCTGATTTCAACCCAAGAACATCAGGTGCTCATCTCTGCCTGAGCCCTAGACTGCTGGGTGCTCAGCCCAGCCTGAGCCACTAACTGCTTGCTGCTCCTCCCTGACTGAGGCCTGGGCTTACAGACAATGTTACTCTGTCCTGATTGCAGGCCAGGTCCCATAACTGCTTGCTGCTGCACCCTGACTAAGGGCTGGGATTCCTAGACTCTCTGTTGCCTAGCCTGGATCAAGCAGACTCAGCTCTAAAGAATCCTAATTCCCCACTAATTAATTGCAGTGGTAAGGGCCCAACAGCGAGGAGGTGTGGTCTCCCTCAGAGACAGACCAGGAGGGACGGCCATGCAGGCTTACATAACCCATCACTAATTCCTTGGTTGTGCAAGCCACTGCTGGAAATAGTGTACGTGTGTATGAGAGAAAAAGAATATCTGACCCAATTTTGCTACCCATACTCATGTTCCACAGTACCCTACTCCCTGAGCAGTCCCACTACAATCAATGGCTGTTGAGAAAGGAAGGTACTACTCACTTTACCCCAGGAAGGTACTACTCACTTTACCCCAGGACTAGTTTGGCCCTATTATTATTTGTTCCTGTTCTTTCCCACAATCTAGGTACTCTGTTGTTAGTTAGTTAGTTAGTTAGTTATTTTAATCTTGAGCTGCACGCAGAAAATCTGTACTTAGTGTTGGTTTAACCTCGGAAGGGTCAGTTTGGTCCAGGGACACAATACATCTATAATTTAAAACAGTCTGTGCTGGAGATCACTAAGCTGGGCTGCCCTTCAACGTCTCTGTTTACAGACATACTATGTTGGAGGACAACAGGATGGAAACTGGAGTCCAGAGAATTCTCTTGTGTTATTAAGCACTGAAGAGATGTCAGACTTCAGTAAGAGACGAAATATGAGATGCAGATATCCTGCCGAGAGTAAAAGGCAAAAGAAAAAAATATTGAGGCTAAGAAGTCAAACAGTAAAAAGATAGAGGCAAGTGAGCACAGATAAAGAGCAGGATAAAGACAAAGTGTTTATAAAGCAGAAGAAGAAGAAGGGGGTTTGGCTGGATAACTCAACCCAAGAGTGGAGATGCACATTCCTTTCCCAGGATTGCTAACATCTGGAAACGTGCCTCCTTTATGGCCAATGCAGCTCAGATGTAACCAGCAGGGTTTGAAGAAACTCCAACCCCAAACCATTTGTGAGTAATGATGTTTAAATTAACCTGTTTATTTTTAAAGGACTATATTAAGAAGACCCTGTTCCCCCCCAAAGCAATGAATTAACCAATCGGTGATTAATTGGTTAATGTTTGTAGAGACCTTTGGAGCTGGAAAGCACTGCTAAGGGTTGTTTGTATGTATTTGTTTCATTATGATGTAGCATGTAACTATACACTGATACGGCACATGAAAATCCCACATGTGGCAAGTAACAATGCAGAGCGATGACTCAGCAAGCTGAAGGGGAGAAAAGGGCATGAGGAAATAAATCCCAAAGATAAGAAAAGCATTTTTGAAACTATTACCGAGCTCTCCCTTGAGTCTGGGATCAGCTAATCCAATGTTTTACAGCTAATGGGCCAGATTCATCTCTGCATTACACTGGTGCAGCCCCGCTTACTTCAGTGAAAGAGAGGCTCAGTTAGAGCGTCTGCTGTTGAACTACCCATTTTTCTCTGCCTTCAAAATGTATTCTCAAGTTCAAACAAAGAGGCAGCCTGTGTGCACAGTACACTGAGCTTTCTGGCACATCTCCAGCCATGTGACAAAGGATGCTAAAGAAGCTGAAGGTGAAGTGCTTGAAACTCTCTCATTCACTCCTCAAACATCATTGCTCAGAGCTCTGCCCTGGTTTCCCACTCACTCGTGAGTGCGAGTCAAGGGGCCGGCAATTATCATCATTTATTTGTATGATGGTAGCACACAGAGGTCCCATCAAGAATCAGGGCCCCATTTGCTTAATACTGAACACACACACGCTGTTGAAAAGACAGTCTTTCCCCCCAAAGAGCATGCAGTCTAAGCAAAGATCTTTCAGAGCCCTCACCAATGTGAGACCTCATCATCTGAATGACTGGCTATTGCCTTGGCAGGGGTGAGGGGGAGAAGGTTGCGTTGGCTGAAATTCTATTTAGATCCGTTCGTAGGGTGAAATTTTCTAATGCTGGCGGCAGGGCTTCCTCTGTTGAGTCCCCCCCAAAACAGACACTTTTGAAATCCACTTCCCTGGGTGTGCCTCCTGAGTCCAGGTATGGAGTAAGGCTTGATTACAGTTTAGTATTTGGTTGGTTGATTGATTGTTTTGGAAATATTTAATTTTAATTTAATAATGTATTTAATTTAATTTAATAATAATAATTTATTTTTTCTGTCATGTCTAATCAGGTGAGTAAGAGCCAGCAGGCCAAACTTTTAATCTGGTTCTTTTGAGATTAATTTTTGCTCTGTTGAGGCATGTGGACAGCAGAGCAGCGACCATTAGAAAGCTCTTATTTGGGTAGCTTTTACCATGTGTGTTCAAATATTCTTTTGCATACCTTGCACCTAGCCTGTATCAGTCAATACGTACATTAAAATAATGGAGGGGAGAAAATTTCAATAGGAGAACCCCCTATTGTCTATATTCCTTTCGTTTTATGCTTGAGTTGTTCTACACGATGGAATCTTAATCTGTGATCTATTACAACTTTAATATCATCCTTTAATGCCCCAGTTAATATCACCTGATTCTTCATTTTTTGAACAATTAATGTGGGAGCAAGTACCAGACATTAAATGAGCAGTGTATACTCTCTGGGTTCTGGTTTGTCAGATGGAAATAAAGTGTGTTTTGGCTTTATGTGGGGATGGGTTCACAGATTGGCACACCTGCTTAGCCCTAATTAGAAACAGTCTCAGTCTACAAAGTGGAGATTTGTGTATCAGCAGATGAACAGAGCCAAAATACAGCCTAGTTGCATGCAGCCGCATAGGGACATATGGAGGAATCAGTCTAGATCATGAATCCAAGTATGGAGATGTTGAAAGCAGGCTCCATGGGGCCACCTCTCCTTAGACTCTGAGATTCCTCATCCAAGCAGGTAACAGGGGAGTGAGTGGGAATGATGGGGTAAAGCTCTCACTCTGGTCCTTCTCCCCACCCTCATATGTACAAGCCAACACAGCTGGACCTTTGCGTGTATGTGGTGGGTAATGGGCAGTAGCAGACTACTTCCTTCTGGGGCAGTGTGAAGCAGCGAAGGAACAGTGTCTTAGAGAATCCTGCTCACACAGAGGGTCATTACACAGGGCTGAGACTAATGGTACAATCTAAGCCTCACTGAATAATATTAGTCTAGTAGGAAAATCATCTGTCCCCTAATGAGTTTTAAGATATTATGGTAAAAGTATGGAGATATGCTTATTGTGATTTTTAAAGAGATGCGTCCTCCTGCAAAGGATAGCAAGTCAGTCTGAACTAAATCCAGAAGTCCTCACTTAGGAGCAGATTATGAAGCAGTGGGAATATCTGAGTGAGGTGTCAGAATGTGGTTCACATGTTTTGCTCCCATTGATTTAGATGCTTATTTCAGCAACACAGCTCAAATTTCAAATACCACATGACATGCAAAAACTGTAGCTGAATAATTTCCAATGGCAAAAATCATGGTGAGTTCACGGATGCTCTGTCAACAGAGGGGAACTCCAAATTCATCAAATAAATTGGCAATTATGAATTATTCACTTTGCTTTGTTAAACACGCTGGTGAACCCTAGGGTTGTGGACTGTGACTGGATGAGAAAATTACAGCCAGAAGGCAAAGAAAATATCAGCCCTTTTCAGAACAGCTCATGCCCGACTAATGGACTTAAGGGAAAAAACAGTTTGAAATTTAAAAGTAACAAAACAAACCACAGTAAATAAAAACAGATTAAAACAAGGGAATGTATCAAGGTGCACATGCTCTGTCCATGGTACAGGTAGAGTCAGTGTTCATAGAGCCAGTTACATACAATAGTTATATATTACTTGCTCATGTTTTCTCTATGAGTAAGAAAATAAGGCTTTTAAGGAGTTTTCTCTCTAGACAAATGTCATTTGCCCCTGACTCTGCAAGCTGCTCCGTGCAGGTGGGCCCTTGCACCCATGAGGAATGTCAGACTTCAATGGAGCCCCTTGCAGTGGGTCTACCCAAACATAGTAACCTGTAAGGTTGGAGTCTTAGAATTCAGCCATACAGAACCCCCAGTAAGAACTCCGAGAATCTGCTTGCATGTTCTTTTCTTAAGACCCCACACTTTAAAGGCCCATGTCACAGCCATTGTTCTTCATCAAGGAGAGGAAGACAAGACTCATAAGACCTTTCTCCTGTCACCCAAAAGGGGGGACTATTAAGTGACGTTGGTCTTTCCTCCTTTGTCAAGAGGCTGGGTGTGTTATCTCCACAGCAGTCTCACCTCCTATCATCAGTGTCCAAGACTGAGAACTGCCAGTGTGGCCCAGTAGAGCACCGTCACTGGGCTATTAAGTCCAGTGTCCTGCCTTCCAACAGTGGCCAGTGTAAGATGCTTCATAGGGAATGAATGGAACAGGGCATTCATCGAGTGATCCAGCCCCTGTCGTCCAGTCCCACCTTCTGGCAATTGGGATTTGAGGGACACCCAGAGCATGAGGTTGCATCCCTGACTACCTTGGCTAATAGCCATTGATGGACGTATCCTCCAGGAACTTATCTAATTCTTTTTTGAACCCAGTTACACTTTTGGCCTTCATGACATCCTCTGGCAACAAGTTCCACTGGATGACTGTGCGTTGTGTGGAGAAGTACTTCCTTATGTTTGTTTTAAACCTGCTGTTTTAAACCTATTGATTTCATCAGGTGATCCTGGGTTCTTGTGTTACTTAAAAGGGTAAATATAGCTTCCTTATTCCTCTTTACTTTCTCCACGCCATTCATGATTTTATAGATTTCTATCATAACCCCCTTAGTCATCTCTTTTCTAAGATGAACAGTCCCAGTCTTTTTAATCGCTCTCAGATGGGAGATGTTCTATACCCCTAATCGTTTTTGTTGCCTTCCTTTCTCTGTCTCTACTTTTCCCAGTTCTAATATATCATTTTGGAGAATGGGCCACCAGAACTGCATGCAGTATGCAAGGTGTGGGCATATCATGGATTTATATAGTGGAATTATAACATGTTCACAGTGATATCAGATTAAACACAAAATCCTATGAATAGCTCATAAAAACTTTTGCAAAGGTGCTTGTTATAGTTGCCATTGCTAAGAAAGGGAACCAGAAATATACAGCTTGTGACAGAAAATAATGAATTGTCTATAACTGTAAAATGTCGCTTTTACAAGAAGCTGAGCAGACTAGCAAGTGTAAAAGGGTATAGAAAAAATTACAATGGCATTGTTGGTGTTGAAGGATAAACTGCTTTGTATAGTGACACTCCTGTTACAATGTCAATTGGTGGAGGTGTTTTGTAGTGAATTGTATGATGAAGAAAGAGCTATGATTCAAAAGCTGTCATCAAAAGGAACCTCTGCTCTGTATAAATAGTGCACCAGTCACCCGCTTTAATAGGATGCAAACAACACTGTCATGTACCAGATGAGACAGGTCGCAAGTCAACCTGTCATATACTAGGACAATTGAATTGATTTGTGTTTGCTTTTTTGTTTTGTTTCTAAATGGTTCACCTGGAAAATGTGAAGACACAGAGGTTCCTGAATTCTGCCATGAATGCTGGCTTTCACAGCCTCATCTCTGCAGTAAGGTTTGTCACTCCTGCGCAAAACAGGACAGACGTGTCTGTACATCTGCCTATTTACTATGGGGCAGGGGAAATATTTCCTGCAGTTTAAAAGTAATACAATATTCTGCTTGGGGAGAATAACTACTGAGCACAGAGATGCAAATGCTGGGCTTGGTCTTTGAGTGAGTTGCATAGACAAGAATACAGCCAATGCTAAAGAGTGATTGGGAGAGGAGAAATTCAGCACAGAGAATGAATCCAGCAAAATTTGCCTTTGTGTTACTTCCATGAAGAGGCAAAGGAAGCTCTTGGTTTGATTACATGTTGATCTGTAAGGGACTGATCCAAAAACTACTGAAGTGAATAGAAGGACTTAATAGATCTCTGAATCAGGCCCAAAGTCAAAAGCAGAAGTGTGAGAGTAGGATTTTTGGGGACTGCTCAGATTCATTTTGTTGTGCCATGATGCCTGGCTCTAGAAGGTTTTTCTAGGGGGCCTCCCTTTGGAAGGAGCTAAATGAGGCTTGGGAAAAAGCCTATACAATTAGAAATCTCTTCCATGATTAAAACAAGGTAGGCGTGTGTATGTTTGCATATGTTTTCCAAAAAATGGATTTTAAATTTGTGCGTGTTTGTGTGTGAATTAGCAGAGCAGAATACAGGAATTCCTCTGTTCTAATCATACTATGTGTGGTCTTGGAGAATTATTTTCTTGCTTTTCTTCCCTCTCTAAAACAGGAGTGATGCTTAGGGCCAGTCTACACTACTGTGCTACATCGGCACAGCTGTGCCATTGTAGCGCATCCGGTGAAGACGCACTATGCCGATTAGAGAGCACTCTCCCCTCAGTATAAATTACTCCACCTCAACGAGAGGCTGAAGCTATGTCAGTGGGAGAGTGTCTCCTGCCAACATAGCGCAGTTTGGACACTGCTTTAAGTCAAGGTAACTTACATCGGTCAGAGCTGTACCTTTTTCACACCCTTGAGTGATGTAAGTTACATCAACTTAAGTGGTAGTGTAAACAAACACCAATTTAGTCCTTCTCCCCTGTGAAATAGGTTAATGAAGAATTAAGTATAGTTATTATTTAGAAGCAAGAGAGAGAGGATTGGAGACCATGTCAAGGAATGAATTATATTATGCTGTAGCCTTGTGGCTGGGCTGCTGTAGTTAAGGATTTAATGGCATTTCTATTCCAAGCTCTCATTTTCATGGGTGTATATCTTTTTAAACCAAGCCATTTTCTTTGCCTGCACCTCCCACTTTCTTTGCATCATGCCTCTGGTTCAAACAGAGGATAACAACAATCTAGCAATAGTTTATATTGCCTCAAAGAATATGGCTTCTTAATGGTGATGATGGACTCTCCCGTCATGAGGAATAAGAACCGTAGACCTGCACAAAGTGTTATTTTAAGTGGTACTAAGTTGTGCGTGACTAGTCACACTCTTTTTCTCCTTGTTGGCCATTTTGTCCACTGATTTCAGATGCAATGAGGGAGCTGACAAAAAGATGCAGCACTTTGTGAGATGCAGGAGAGACAATCAAGACAACCGCATACAGAACCCATTGAAAGCCAAGGTGACCACAGCCCAGTGCCTGGACTGTGCAGCAGTGCTGAAGTTTATTCACTAATGTAAATACAGAGTGCAGCAGAAAGTGGCTGCTCCAGCAAAGTCCATGAGTGGCTAGTGGGTCAGACAGACCTGGTTTGAATGCAGAGCCTTCTCCTAGAGGGGCTAAGGAGTCTAGTCTTACCCCAACAATGGACTGTTTTTTGTCTGGTTCCTTCCCTTCGACATTTCTGGCTGGGGTACCCTTACCAGGAGTTAAATTCCTGCCGGCTCAGCTCTCAGGGTCCCTGGAACTCACAAACTACCCCATCCTGTCAAGATGGAGCCCCCAGGGAAGGAGCTTCTTAGTAGGCCTTGATCAATAGGTGATAGATATGGATGCCTGCTGTGAAGCACCTAAATAGACTGTTATATATTTGTATGTTGAAAACAAAAAGTAGTCTGCCTGTAATGAGGCTTACAAACCACAGGCAAAGTCTAACAGGCAATCAGGCTTACCATACCCCAGTTCAGCCACAACTGCCAACCATGGAATCATGCACTCACGGGTCTGGCAAACAACAAAAGCAGGCCCAGCTATAAAGGAAGGAGAACAGAGAGGGAACAATACCTTCATTTTGTCCATAAGATGGACTTCTTATAGTGCGTAGACCAGGACAAACAGACGCAGGAGAGGTGGGTGCAATTACTAGTTCCCCAGGTGTATTATAGCAAACACATGCATCTAGCATGCATAGTCCCAAGTGCAGGACACTTTGGAAATGATAAGAGACAGTCTAAGATCCTGGTCCAATACTTTTGACCAGGCATCCATAAATAAGTTAAGAATATCTGTGCATTATGTCTTGAATGCATCCTAGAATACTCAAGGAGTTAATGGAAGAGGTATCTGAGCCTCTAGCTATTATCTTTGGGAAATCATGGGAGACGGGGGAGATTCCAGAAGACTGGAAGGGGGCAAATATAGTGCCCATCTATAAAAAGGGAAATAAAAACAACCCAGGAAACTACAGACCAGTTAGTTTAACTTCTGTGCCAGGGAAGATAATGGAGCAGGTAATCAAAGAAATCATCTGCAAACACTTGGAAGGTGGTAAGGTGATAGGGAATAGCCAGCATGGATTTGTAAAGAACAAATCGTGTCAAACTAATCTGATAGCGTTCTTTGATAGGATAACGAGCCTTGTGGATAAGGGAGAAGCGGTGGATGTGATATACCTAGACTTAGTAAGGCATTGATACAGTCTCGCATGATATTCTTATAGATAAGCTAGGAAAGTACAATTTAGATGGGGCTACTATAAGGTGGGTGCATAACTGGCTGGATAACCGTACTCAGAGAGTAGTTGTTAATGGCTCCCAATCCTGCTGGAAAGGTATAACAAGTGGGGTTCTGCAGGGGTCTGTTTTGGGACCGGTTCTGTTCAATATCTTCATCAACGATTTAGATGTTGGCATAGAAAGTACGCTTCTTAAGTTTGCGGACGATACCAAACTGGGAGGGATTGCAACTGCTTTGGAGGACAGGGTCAAAATTCAAAATGATCTGGACAAGTTGGAGAAATGGTCTGAGGCAAACAGGATGAAGTTCAATAAAGATAAATGCAAAGTGCTCCACTTAGGAAGGAACAATCAGTTTCACACATACAGAATGGGAAGAGACTGTCTAGGAAGGAGTATGGCAGAAAGAGATCTAGGGGTCATAGTGGACCACAAGCTTAATATGAGTCAACAGTGTGATACTGTTGCAAAAAAAGCAAACATGATTCTGGGATGCATTAACAGGTGTGTTGTAAACAAGACACGAGAAGTCATTCTTCCGCTTTACTCTGCGCTGGTTAGGCCTCAACTGGAGTATTGTGTCCAGTTCTGGGCACCGCATTTCAAGAAAGATGTGGAGAAATTGGAGAGGGTCCAGAGAAGAGCAACAAGAATGATTAAAGGTCTTGAGAACATGACCTATGAAGGAAGGCTGAAGAATTGGGTTTGTTTAGTTTGGAAAAGAGAAGACTGAGAGGGGACATGATAGCAGTTTTCAGGTATCTAAAAGGGTGTCATCAGGAGGAGGGAGAAAACTTGTTCACCTTAGCCTCCAATGATAGAACAAGAAGCAATGGGCTTAAACTGCAGCAAGGGAGATTTAGGTTGGACATTAGGAAAAAGTTTCTAACTGTCAGGGTAGTTAAACACTGGAATAGATTGCCTAGGGAAGTTGTGGAATCTCCATCGTTGGAGATATTTAAGAGTAGGTTAGATAAATGTCTATCAGGGATGGTCTAGACAGTATTTGGTCCTGCCATGAGGGCCGGGGACTGGACTCGATGACCTCTCGAGGTCCCTTCCAGTCATAGAGTCTATGAGTCTATGAATGCCAATTAGTGCTCCCCAAAAGAATCCTATGGACTCCATTAGCACCACTTCCCTTGATAGAAATCACCTTTGAATTAACAGGAATTGACCTTTTAGACTTTTTAGAGAAGAGCACCTTTGGACACTAGCATATACTTGTTAATGTGGAAGCTATACCACTCCAGTCAATGAATGCTAAGACTATCGCTTATGAGCTGCTGAAGATCATCATGTAGGCAGGGATTCTCAAACAGATCCTGATGGACCATGGAACAAATTTCACATCCCAACTCATGAGAGAGGTCTGTGGCCTACTGAAAGTCAAAGCATCATGAATCTGTGTACCATCCGCAGATGGATGGCCTAGTGGAAAAATTCAATCAGATGCTAAAGAGAATGCCCAAGAAATTCATTACCCAGGACCTTTGATATTGGGACCTACTAATCCTGGCACTACCCTTTACCAGTAGGGAAGTACTGCAAGGTTTGACAGCTTTTCACTGTTCTAGCTACTATATAGGCGACAGTCAAGAGGCATAACAGAAGTGGTGCAGGAGACAAAGAAAAATTAGTATCCAAGAGCTGAAAACATTGTACAATATTTTTTAAAGTTATGCAAGAGACTAGTTTAGAACTGAAGACATCTTACAGCCCTTAATTTTGGAGTTATTACTATAATTCTGTAAAATAGTAATTACTTAGTCCATCACTGAAGTGCAGCCACCTCTGAGCTGAAATACAGCAGCTGTTTAGCAGCAAACAGCAACACGATGCAATACTTTAACAGGGCAAGAAGTGAAGAATACATTTTTTTTCCAACGGAAACTAGAAGGGGAATCTAGACAAGAAAAAGAGGACAAAAGGACAAAAGTGAAGGGAAAAAATGAACCCCAACTACTCTTCCCTACACTTAATTTACTCAAATATTTGCAAAATTTCTCATATACATTGATCTTTATTTATGCATGAAATTCCATGAAATTTATGACAATGCTATGAATTGGAAATGGATCATTTGCATTGCTCTGAGGTATTATATATATGCTGGGGGGAGAATTTAGTTCTAACCTGTTTGCAGCTTGGATCCTTTTTTATTTTATTTTTTTGCAGTAGGATAATAACAACAGTGTCAAGGACACCATTCAAGCTGATGCCTGGAGAGCTATTCAGTATAGACCTATTTACGGCCATTATAAAATGCCTGTGGATAGTTCAACGACCGATTTTCAAGAGTCTTTTTCTACTGTTTGAAGGATTAGGAAAATCTATCAAGCTGAAGAAATTAAGCTATTTTTCTTCAGGGAAAGAGAAACAGAGTAGGGAGATTCTTACATTAAAATGCTGCTGTAGATTCAAGATGAATGAAAAATTGGTCTGCATAATAATCAGTCCAGAGATAAATTTTTAAAAGGCTTCAAATTGCTCTTCACCAATATTGCTATATTGTGTGGAATTTAAGGCAGTCGTCTTGCTGGGATTTGGTTTATAAAGTTAGACGATCACTCTTTCATCTCCAGGTGATTGTCAGCACATTTTGTTTTCTCCCATTGTGTTTCTTATCCAAAATGACAGTAAGAAATAGCAGGTTAGTACGATACATGCAAATTTAGGCTTAGCTTTGAGCTATCACCTAGGTGTGATCGAGCCAAACACTATCGTAAAATTCCTCATGAACAATAGGGGAATACTGCATATTATACCTTTTAGACTCATTCAAATACAGTTCATATTCAGCAAACAGGATGAAGTCTGACACCCAGTCAGAGTAATGAGATATGATCTGGAATGTCATAGGAAGGATTACATTAATCCAGCAGCAATAGATTATATGGAATATGATACAGGTATGAAGTAATGCAATGATCAGAATGAAACCTAATCTTTGTATGTCTGTGAAACTTAAAAAAGGAAAAGAAAAAAAAGAGAAATAACAAATAGGAAAGGAGTGTTAAATTGACAGCAAGGGTGCTAATGTAAAACCACCACAGGAGGAAGATTCACTTAAGGCCGCTGCCCTGTTTTTAACTCCTTTCTTTGTGCTTAGCTACTGTACAGTAGCAATATCTGCAAGAGAGGTCAGGCATTCTAAATACCTAAATTCCCCCGCGGTTTCAACTGGAGATGGTATTTTTCACTGCCTATGTTGTGTGTGATGTTATACAGACACTAGATTCCACCCCAATGATTCCTGTATGTACTATGCACAGGTGTAAAAAGTGCTGCCATTTTGATGGCTTAGGTCTAATTACCTGTCAAGAGGAAGAAAGTTTATATCTGAAAAAAACACCGGTTGGTGAGCCTGCAACAACAGACTTCCCATATTTTGCTTTAAAAGGTCAGCATTTGTGAACAGTGAACCCTCCTACCTCCCAGCCCACTCCTACCAGAGTACATAACCTGGTTTTCCATTTTAACAATAGGGTTTCACCCTGCAGTCTCTTTCAAAGCTGGTATCCTGTTGGTTTGACTCCTGCTTTCACATCTTGGAAGGATGACTGTTCCTTGCAAAGCATAAAAGTTCCTTTGTTGCCATAGAAGTGAAAGTTAAGATGGCCCATAGCTTTCCTATTCACCCACATGTTGTTATTGCAGTACTCCCTGCTGAAAGCTTCCTGATTACTCTGACTACACCGATACAGTGAGAACTCTGTAAATTAGTCTCTGTGTTGTAATGATTCTCTGGCCATACAGGCAGTGATGAACTCCCCAAATCCTCATAACCGGTTCCATACGGGGTCCTCGGTGGCACTTTGGTGGCGGGGGAGGCAGAGGTCTTCACTCGCTTCGGGTTTTCGGTGGCATTTTGGCAGTGGGTCCTTCACCTGGAGAGAGTGAAGACACCCCCCGCTGCTGAAGTGCTGCCGAAGACCTGGTAGGGAACCACATGGTGAGTACAAGCCCCACATGCCTGTCTCCCCCCAACCCAACCCACATCCTGCCCCCCTCAGAACCTGCAACCCATCAACACCCCCCGCTCCTTGTCCCCTGACCACCCTCTCCGGAGACCAGGGGTGAAAGTATGTCCAGTGACTTACCAGTATGCTGGGGCCAGTTCTGGCCCCCAGAAGGGGTGGGGCTTAGGGTGGAAGGGGCGTGGCTGAGGGAGTCAGAGTCAGCCCCAGCCCACCCTGTAAGGTAAGTGCCCCCACCAGGGTAGCAGCAGCAGCCCAGGGCTCCGGGATCTATTTAAAGGGCCCAGGGCTCCCCTGTTTCTACCACTCCAGCCCTTTAAATAGCCACCAGAGCCCACCCCCTACCCAACTTGCCCCACTCCCTGTCCCCTGACTGTCCCGATCCCATCCACCACCACCCTGAAAGAACCCCAGAACTCCCATCCCTACCCAATCCCCCCGTTCCTCATCCCCTGACCGCCCCCTCAGAACCTCTGCCCCCTCCAGCTGCTCCCTGCCCTTATCCAACCCCTTCTCCCAGCCCCTTACACATGCTGCTCAAAGCAGCAGTAGCCGCAGAGCTGCTTAGAGGGCCAAGGGACCCTTCCCAGCTGGGAGCTCAGGCAGGTCAGACAGGATGGTCCCGCGGGCAGGATGTGGTCCATTGCCCCGAGTTTGCCCACCCGCCATCCCCTTTAATAACTGGTTCTACACTGGCTTCTAAATTTAACAAAAGCAGCAAAGAGTGCTGTGGCACCTTATAGACTAACAGACGCTTTGGAGCATGAGCTTTCGTGGGTGAATACCCACTTCATCGGATGCATCCCACCCACGAAAGCTCAAGCTCCAAAACGTCTATTAGTCTATAAGGTGCCACAGGACTCTTTGCTGCTTTTACAGATCCAGACTAACATGGCTACCCCTCTGATAAATTTAACAAATGGTTCTTGTGAACCGGTGCAAACCAGCTCACCACTGCATACAGGACTTCCCAATCATAATTCATGGAGTCATTGTGTCTAAATGGCGTCACTCCTGCCCTGACCCTGCTGCCTTGGCTCCCAGCTCCTGCCAGGGGATGGATGTCCTTTTGCCTGGGCAAGCTCCACCCATTTTTCTGCTCCAGCCCTGTCAAGGCTGGGTCCCCACTGTCACTTCGAGTGCAGAAGGTGGAGGGCCTGCAAGGATTCTAAAATTAATACTGGCCACTCCAGGCTTGTATTAAGCTCCCAAAAGTTCCAGCTTTTCTCTGACCTTGGCTTGGTAAATGCTGCTACCACCCAGATACAAAAAACCCTAACAAACAAACAAACAAAACCCTTGGACCCAGGAAGAAGAACTTGGGAATTCTTCCCTGTGGGGTACCCTCAAGCCCTTTCACTCCCCCCACCTCCGGGAGAGAGCTGAGAAAGAAAACAAAGGAAATTAGCTGTTGCCACCAGCTAATCAAACAGCATATGCACAAGCCAAAATAAAGAAATAAACTTGATCGCATCTAGCTAAACATTCCTAATTTACTTACATGGGAGGGGCAGGGTTCAAATAAGTAATTCTAGGTATGATCTGATGAATTTTCTAACCTGGTTCAAGCCTTATACAGCATTCCTGCTTATAGCATTGCTGCTCCGTGTCCCTGCAGCCCATAGAGAACAACAGAGAAACAAAGGGAAAACTTTCCCCCCATTAAAAAAAGTTCTAGCCTTTCCATTGGCTCATTTGGTTAGGTGCCCACTTTTTTTCTTTACCTCGGGGACTTTTTAACCCTTTGCAGGTAAAGCAAGTAGAGAACAGCTGCCAAGAGGGATTTTATAGCTAACTGGCTAGCTGGGTGTCCGTCAAAGGCAGCTGCCCCTCCCTTTATTTATCACAAGCCCATGTGATGGAGAGGAAGGGGCTTGGTGCTCTGGATGATGCAGTCCAAGGGGTGACCTTATTCTGGCCTGAGTTGGAGCTAAAATTCAGTGTTTTCCACTCTGAAAACACAACTCACTGCTGAGCTAAAGGAGAATCTCTGTTAGCGGTAGTAATATTAGAGCTCATATCCCAGGTAATAGAGGGCAACATAGTCACAGAGACTTGAATAGGTCTGACATTCCTCCCAGTAGAGAGCCGCCAGCCAGCCAGACAGACAGACAGACACACACACACCTGGACCATTGTAATGTCTATTCTGGTTTGCTACAGGAATAAAGTATTAAACAGACTTTTGATTAAATAAGCACAGTCAGAGTTCAATACTTACAGAGTATTTGGGGAGTCTTCAAGCTGTAGCATTATGGCTCTGATCCAGTACTGCCTTTAGTGGAGCCATTTACATTTGCGAGTGCAAAATATGGTCAACTCAGACCAGTAGCATTCTCTCCTCGCTGTCCTCGGGCACAAGGCAGTGGACAATCAGACTATCTACTTGGTACTTGCAACACTTTCATCACAGCACTCCTCTGTAGAAGGGAGATACTGTTATCCTCATTTTACAGATGGGAAAGTGCAACTCAGAGGCTAAGTGACTTGACCAAGCTCACGCAGAAAGTGTCTGGCAGAGAAGGGATTTGAAACTGGCTATCCCAAGTCCCAGGCTAGTACCCTAACCACTGGATAATCCTTTCTCTTGCTTAGAATGAACTTACCACTGTACTTAAAACTGTACCTTCCTTATGTTGCTGTTATTAATCATCTCTAGTATGGAAATGTACATTGCTCTGTACAAAGTTGCATCCATGCCAAGCCTTGAAGCACATATCAGTGACTTTTTTAAATAGGTGGATCATCCCTCCCTAGGGCTAAGATTTTTGGCTGAGATTCATCCCAAGGCTGGGATTTGTCCTAAGGGAGTAGAAGGTGAATGGAAGTTGGGTGCCTACCTCCCTTAAGCCTCTTTGAAAATCCCAGTTGCTGTCAATCTCTCTGCTCAGCATTCTTTTGTGCCATGCTGTTGCTCATTATGTTTAAGATTTGCATGCGTTTTCCTCATCTTTTTTGTTTTCCTCCTGAGGTTGTATTTGTGCTGTCAGTTGTTAAATGTACACGATGTACTTTTGTTTGGAAGTATCATTAAAAAGGTTCATTTTAGAAAAATGCACAGTTTGAATAATGTGCGTTAATTACTTGCATGATAAAAGTCGATCAATAAGCTAAACAAACAAATCTCTCTCTGCTCAAATGGGCTCCTGTCACGATTTTGTTATCAAATGGTTGCCCTCCTGCCATCCTGAATCCATAAATGGAAGTCCATTTTCTTTTCCAGTGCCTTCAGTTACATTTAATTGAGTGGGGAAAGACATTTATTTTTCCCCCTCAAAAGATGCCAAATCCCTTCTGTGCATAACCACAAAAAGGCATCATCTCTGTGTCTTTTTGTGCAAGACAGGGGCCTCCATTCTTTGGCTGAGTCTTGCTCTTTCAGCATGTTCACAGCTACCATTCTTACTAGTGTGCTGCAGAGGAAGGTGAGCCAGCAGGGACATACCCTGCCTTCCTCCCCCTCCTCCAGTAGCTACATCTGTCAAGGAGAAGACAACAACATAGTATTTAGTTTTAAATGATCTAATAATATTTCCTTGCTCACATTTACACTGCGTCCTACTTCCATTTTATTTTTACAACACATGGGGTTCCAATTAATGTGAATGGATGAGCACAATGCCACCAAATCATAAATTTGCTGCATCCATTATTAAATGTGCTCCTCTTGCTGCTGCTTAGAAAAAGCTCAATACATTTTATTTCTTGTATGGAGAGGAAGACCTGAGAGCCACTGGGATCCAGGGGACAGTTACGCAGTGTGGAGCCAGAAGACCTCTCCTTTGCTTGGTAGTTTAAATAACCTGCAAGTGGATGTTACCTGCCTGTTGTCATTTGAACTGCTTTCCTCTGTTAAAACAAATACAAGATTATTCTGAATTAACCTCTCAGCTCACAGTTATGTTTTGGACCATTAGAGCAGAATACTGTTGTATTTTTTTAAAAATAAAGGCATTTATCATAGCTGTATGACTTGACCACGGTGTGATCATTAAAAGCAGCAAAGTGTCCTGTGGCACCTTATAGACTAACAGACGTATTGGAGCATGAGCTTTCCTGGGTGAATACCCACTTCATCGGATGCATGATAAAAGTCGATCAATAAGCTAAACAAACAAATCTCTGTGTGATCATTTTCCTTTTGTAGCCATCTACACTCTCCCTTCTAAAGAGTTGTAAATATGATGTTCATTCTTCAGGGAGGAATATGAGGGGCTGGTCTGCTGCTGATCCCCATTCCACCAAAAGCCATTGGGAAGGAGATACTGATACAGAAGGATTTTCTAAAGCACTCCATGCTGACTGAACTCTGTTTCCACTGAAGTCCACGGTAAAACTCCCAGCACCTGTCAGCTGGTCAATGGAGCTACTCTGATTTCAACCAGCTGAGGAGCTGGCCATCACTTACTTCCATAGAAGCAGAGTTAGGCCAATGCTGAGCACTTTTGGGAAGCCCATCCCAGATGGCTTTCATCCCATCTCTTGGACTCAAGTATGTCACACCTGCAATATACCCAAGGTTTCCCCATGTACAGAATGAGGGGCCTTAAGTTATTACCCAGATTAAGTTTTCTGTACTGCATCAGATAGCGCTGGTACCTACAACCATGTCTTCTGCTGGGATGCAGTCAAAGAACAGTGAGGACAGGTCAGTTCTTGGAAAATGCACTTTCTAGGTGATTAAAGGATCACATAAATGTTACTTGCAGTGGTGTTGGTAATTTGATAGGTGGCACTTACTGGGCAGTGGGAGGAAGTTACCAGTCTCTGTGATGTGCCAATACCACAGTAAGGAGCCAGGAGACTTAATACAGAAAAATTATGGTCGGTCAAGATCACAGGGCACTTTCTGCTAGAATAAGGATATTCAACACTATAACTTGGCTAAATTACAATTTAGGTAATTGCATTCTGTCTATCTACATTTCCCCCGGATGTTTAACTGGATGTGGTATTTGTCTTCACTTCCTGTCCTCAATTTTTGTGTACTGTTAGCACAGGCTGTTAAACAGTTGATGTGTTCTTCCCCAGATGAAGGAGTGCTTCACTGATAGGACAAGTGATCTCTACATCATTAACTTTGGAAATTATATAAAATGAAAGGTGCTAAATAAATGCTGGATGTAACTGCAGTGCTAGAATAATAATAATAATAACAATTATCCTTTATTATTTATATTTTATTTATGTTTAGAAGACATAGGGCTAGTTAACAATCTTTCTTTTGTGGAACAATTATTTTTTAAAAATTTTTTAGTTATTTGCAACAAGATTTTGCCATTCTAGGCTCATTTCTTAGCTTTAAACCCAGGTGTTGGTAGCAATTTGCCTTTTTTGTGCTTATGAGAGGTAGCAATGCACAGGTTATTGATTGTCTCTCTCTTAAAAATCAACAGTATGTACAATGTGAATATAAATAAATAATGAATTGTTGATGGACAGGATTTGGATCTGCAGCATGCTGTTTGGATAGAATTTTTTACTTTAAACATTAGCCTTTGTGTGTGCCACTTTTGCATTTTATTTTCTGCTGCTGAGAATATTGCTTCCCGTTAGACTGTGTCTAGGAAACATTTTCAAGGCATTCCTGTGGGACAGTAACTTGGATGGTGAATTTCCACAACTGACATTATGAAATAAGTGCTCCAGGACCTGCAGGCTGATCTTCATTTGCTTTACTGTAACCACGGCTACAGATATCTGTCTGCTTACATGGAACTTTCTTCAGTACAGAAACTAACAGTGCCAATGTGGTATTGCTTAAAAAGTTATGTATATAAAATACTACAGGAAGAGTATTACGTACACCAGGCATTCTAACATACGATCATGTGTAACTGATGATATATAACCATCCACTTGGTAACCCTGTGTTACTAAGGGACTAATTTTTAAAACATTGAAAGCATATGTTTGCATCTGTCAGGCTAATTTAGGCACACAGTTATCATGACTGATCATAGAAATGGCCAGTTGTGTGTGTCACTGGTCATCTGCCCTGGGCAACAACCTAACTTGTATAAGCAATTGTGGTAAGTATGCACAAAGTAGGCATGTGGTTATGTGCCAGTTTCTACTTTTTTTAATCGGACCCTGAGTGTTTTTAAATATTAACCCTGTCAATGCTTCAAGTAAAACTGTGTTGCCATGCATGACTGGAGGTATACTTTGAGATAAGAGATGAAAAATGCTTTCTAAATTTGAGAAGGGCATATTCATTGAACCTCACTGGAAGATTAACACGGTCCCAGCCTGCTCTATTAGCACATGAGAGACTGGAGGGGAGATGAGATGATTCATCTACTATTGGAGGGGAGACTCTGTGATAGAAACAAGTGGCAGTACACAGGGTTGCCTTCAAAGCTCATTAACACACATATGAAGGGGTTGAGAGGACAAGGAAGATGGTGGAGGGATGAGGTTGAGATCCTCTGGTTTTTTGCTTAAATGGACCATGCCTAATCTTCAGAAAAAATTGGATGTAAGAATTGACAAATGCTCAGGGATTATTTATTTTAGTAACAATAAAGACTGAACCAGTTCACCAGACATAGGTGTTTCCATGTCCAAGATCCTTAAGAAACATTGTTGAAATCTACAAGATTTCCCCACTGAACTGCATAGGTTTTATCTGTAGAGTGTGGATGGGATTGGTCTTTCTTTTTGTTTTTCTTTTTCTTTTTCTTTTCTTGCTGCTTTCATTTTCTCTTGCCCTAACTCTTTAGATAAAGACCTGACCCAAACCCTGAGATATTAACCCCTGAAAATTATGAAGAAATTTAGGTCAGGATCCAAATGTCTTTGCTGGACTCTGGCTCTATACCAGGCCAGATCCAAACACCCTTGCAGCCTGGGAAACTGCAGATCCAGGTTTGGATCAAAATTTGTGGCATAGGCCCACCTTCCAAACTTCATGAAAACTGTAAAGATTACAAAGGGCAAAACCAGACTCTGCTGTTCATGTGCTGTTGAAATAAATAGGGGAAATTTCTCCTACTTCTGTAGAGTGCTGATTACTTCACCCTTCCTTGCCACAGAGCAAGTACAGCAGGAGTATATTAGTTCCAAATGGGAAGGCACTTTTTATAACCAGAAAAGGCCAGGACAATTAGATTCTGCATAATACACCTCAGTGTCTCCAGCCAGCCAGCCACAGCTATTCTGCTGTCTGTGCAGTGGCAGCGATTGTGCTGTCTGTGCAGCGAATGGAGAACAAACTCGCTAGTAAGTTTTGCTTTGCAGCTGAGATGACAGTGCACACACACAGCACGAGAGACCAGAGTGGCTTTCAACTCCATTGTGCTGTGTGCGCACAGCTAGGTCAATTGCAGAGGGAAACATTGTTTGCCTGTGTCTATTAACTCTTTCTTGAGTCTTGGGGCCTGATCCTGGCTGGTGCTCAGCAGAAGTAACTTCCACTGACAACAAAGGCTAAGCAACTCTCAGGATTAGGCCCTTAGAGCTCAAATCAAGAATAAGGGTTGGGGGAGTGTATCCAAGGGCAGAATTTGCCCCATAGTTTATACTTCCTGTGCAAAAACAAACCATTAATACAGCACACCACACTACCAGATGTGTCACTGAATATGTTTTTGGCAGTGTTCCAGAAATATATGGATAGCTCAACAAGACAACTCTGATAGTGACCTTCAACAGCCCCTAAGAAAAGTGTGCAAACTCTTCCTATGTGCTACAAACTTCGATTTACTTTTTCATAGAATAATAGAATATCAAGGAAGGGACCTCAGGAGGACATCTAGTTCAACCCCCTGCTCAAAGCAGGACCAATTCCCAACTACATCATCCCAGCCAGGGCTTTGTCAAGCCTGACCTTAAAAACCTGTAAGGAAGGAGATTCCACCACCTCCCTGGGTAACCCATTCCCAGTGCTTAACCACCCTCCTAGTGAAAAAGTTTTTCCTATTATCCAATCTAAACCTCCCTGACTGCAACTTGATTACTCCTTGTTCTGTCATCTGGTAGCACTGAGAACAGTCTTTGGAATCCTCTTTCAGGTAGTTGACAGCAGCTATTTTGTGGTGCTGTTGCCTCTGGAGAACAGGTAAAGGGTGAATAAGAAACAGAGGACTTGGAAGTGCAATGGAAATATAAGTTAATCTCAGACTTGTCACAAGAACAATGAGAAGGAGTAAGAAGCAGCCCTGCTTCTTGAGATTTTATCTCATTGCTGAATACTTAATGATTATTGCCACTGCCTAGGTGTACTGGAGATGGAGTGTGCACGCGCACAATTGTATGTTTATTTATCAGATTCCAGCCCCTTCATGCTGGAAGTTGGGTTTTCCCGGCATGACATCCATGGCTGGAAATGGACATATCAAAACCATTTGTGCCATAGAATTATCACCACTTTGTTAGCTGTCTAAGCCTTAACCGTCACTTGTGTTCTCTTCTTTAACGTGGGCTTTTATCTGATCACTGAGGTCTTTAATGCAATGTAGCTCCATTTTTTGTGTTTCACTCTCAACCCTTCACCCTCTCTCCACTCACATACTAGATTATGTGGACTAATTAAAGCAGGATATTGTGACTGTAGATGAAACCATTTTATTCAGGGCATGCGCACTGTAAGGGTGTTCTTGAGTGTCAAAGATTTTGCTGTTATGGGGGCAAGTCATTCCTTCTGTCTGTCACTCTCCCTGCCTCCATGCATGTGGAAGCTGGTGCATGGGGTAGGTGGGAATGGCATTCTAGGATGCTACTGGGTGGAATCAGCACCCCTGCCTGTAGAAAAGCAGTCCTCCCCGGAGCTGCAGTTGCAGAAGCACAGAGGGGTAAGCGTGGAGGCAGCACAAGGATATGGCTGGTGGAGCTGTGACTACACTGCCCCAGTGGACGAGGGAAGAGGGTGTATCTGTCAGGGGATGGTACGCATGGACTGGATGTAGTTTTCTAGCAATACGGCAGCAACTTGTGGGAGAGTTAAAGTTTTCTTATATATTTCCACAACTGTGAAACAATAGAGGATACTAGAGATTCTGACAATAGCCGTAGCATCTCAGCAGGGCTAGATAACTGACTTCTTGGAGTGGTGGGGAGCTCACCTGAAAATGCTAGGTAGGAGCTGAGTAATTGGTTACCTCTCTTCTTTGCATGTCAATGAGGATGCTAGTACTAGTGCAGTGCAGTGGCCGTTGCTGCTATAAATGGTCTATTCCTATATGGTGGTTTTCTTGTGTGTGCAAGAAAATAAACTTGAGGCTGAGGTTGATAGACAGCATGAGCAGCCACACAACCACACAGCACTTGGGGAAGTAATAGGCAGGCAGCACCCTATGTGCACAATGGAAGGGGGCAGGTTTGCACGGGGGAGGTTCTTACTGCCTTGCAGGGCATATCGTCCATGTCGCTGCCTAAAGCATGTTCATAGTAAGAGTGTAACCTAAACGAATAGCCACACAGTCAAATCCAGGATTGCAACTCTGAAAGGATCACCATAGTAACCAGGGGGTAGAGCATGGGAAGGGGTGGGGGAGTGCAGCTCCAATCTTTGGCTAGAGTGAGAAGGGGTGGCCCCTGTGACGGGATCCCTGGGGTGCAGTCTGGGACTGTGGAACTGCTGTGCCACCTTAACTGTCTCCAGCCTGGGCTGTCTCTCACAATGCCTTGCTAGTGACCAGCAGCAAACCCCTCCAGGTGCTGCTCACTCAGCAGAACCGCATGTGGAGTCCCACACATCCAGTTAGATTGTATGAATGCTCCCAGAGCCACTCACGAATCACACAAAGAAAGGTACCAGAGCCAAATTGCCCTAACTCCCAGCCTTGTATCTC
Source organism: Gopherus evgoodei (assembly GCF_007399415.2). NCBI lineage: Eukaryota > Metazoa > Chordata > Testudines > Testudinidae > Gopherus > Gopherus evgoodei. Next base: position 116,283,808 of record NC_044327.1, on the reverse strand, counting down.
AGGAATATACTGTCTTGTACTGCTTAAGGCGGGCAGTCACCACTTCAGCAATGGAAAGTGGATATAGATCAGCCTTTGCAAGATTTGCCACACACTTCATACAAACTCACTGGTAAAGATAAACAGTTAAAGAAATGTATTGACTCTAAAAGATAGATTTTAAGTGATATTAAGTGATAGGCAAGAAGTCAGAGTTAGTTACCAAAATAAAATTAAAATATAAGCACAGTCTAAACTCTCAACCCCATTAGACTGGGCAGCATCTAGATTAAGCAGTTTTTCTCACCCCACTGGATACTGCAGTCCTTAATATATGGGTTTGTTCCTTAAACCTGGGCTAATCTCCTCTGTTGGAGTCTTGTCTTCTTCTCAGTGTCATAGTTGCTTGCAGCGTAGGTGGGGGCAGGAGAAGGGTCCCACATGTGGTCACTGCATCTGTTCTATAAACCTCAATCCCATGTGCTTGGAAAGCGCTAGTCCAGACGTGTCTGGAGGCATTGCTGAGTCTCCAAGCAAGGTTGAGCAATTGCCCTTGTGTGGCCTCATGCAGGTGAGTCATTGCATTGTAGCTCCCTTGCTGGACAATGGCTGTTGATGGGCTGTTTGACACCCCACCTAGGTTTTGATTACTTTCCTTGCTGTTGCCTCTGGGGAGCTAATATCTGGCTAATTCCCCAATGTACAGCATATTTCAGTGACCACCATACAACACAAGTCTCATAACTTCATATGCATTAATGATGTAAATATATGGACAGAGAAATAACTTTCAACAGATCATGACCTTTCCCCTGATACCTTACAAGACATGCTTTATACGTAAGATCAGAGTTGTATAGAAATGAGCACTATGGGGGTTACAGGACACTCCCCCAAGATATAGAATGTCACAGTCCCATCCTGCCTTAGGTAAGCAATGTTCCCCGACAACCCCCCCTCTCCCTAGGCTAGCACTGCAAGAGCTCCTCCTCCTGCCACAATCTACTTTAATCCCTGCTGTTGAGCATTCCTCTGATGGCACTCTGACATGCCTCCAGGATGGGCAGGGGGAGGTAGTGTAAAGCCATGTATGCCCCCGCCTCCAGGTGAGCTGAGGATTGCTCCAGCATGGGATGTGGGCCCTGGTTTCCATTCCACTGCAAAGTTGATTTGGGTATTGCTAGGGTGACCAGACATCCCATTTTTAAAGGGACAGTCCCATATTTAAGCCCTCCTGCAGGTGTCCTGAATTTTTCCTTAAAATAGGCTAATTGTCCCATATTTTCTGCTCCTCCACCCCAATCAGTACTGGTGGGTCCTTCTGCTGGTCAGATCCCTGCTCACTAGTCTACCTGCCCACCAGCAGTGAATGGGAGAGAGGGTCCAGTGACTGACGGTGGGGGTGGGAATGCAAAGCTGGTGGCTGGGCAAAGGTGCACCGTGCAGGGCTGGCTGTGTAATGTGGATGGGGAGAAGGAGAAGGGATTTCCAGCCTGTTCCCACCCCAAACCTGCAGGCTCCACAGCACCCTCTTCTTTTGCCCCCTCCCGTGACCCCCCAGCCCTGAGTCCTCCCCAAAGGGAGCATGGGGCTGGTTTGGTTCCCCTAGGCACTCTCCTCTGCTGAGCCACCTCTTTGGGCAGGTTTGCTGAAGATCCTGCAGTCAGGTCCCTGGGCCCTGGTGCACAATGCATCCTTAGGCTTAACCCCTTCCTGCCTGCGCTATAGCCGGGACAGGGATGGGACAGGAGGCGGCTAGGTTATGTTGGTGGCTAGAAGCAGCCTGAAGGTGTTACCTGCCTTTTGACACTGTGTGGGCAGGAAGGGATGAGCTCTGCAAAGACTCAGGCCTGGTCATCCCTTCCCTTGCTCCTCCTCCCCTGCAGCTGGAAGCAGCTCCTGTCCCTTCTCTCCTGCACAGTGCCGAAAGGATGCTGCTGATGGCCACATTCTGGTGTGAACCCTGGCAGAAATCTGGGGAGGGGGACATGTGACCCTGCATATCCCCAGGGGCGGCTCCAGGCAACAGCACGCCAAGCGCGTGCCTGGGGCGGCAAGCCATGGGGGGCTCTCTGCTGGTCACCATGAGGATGGCAGGCAGGTTGCCTTCGGCGGCATGCCTGCAGAGGGTCTGCTGGTCCTGCGGCTTCGGTGGACCTCCTGCAGGCATGCCGCCAAATCCGTGGGACCTCCCTCAGGCAAGCAGCCGAAAGCAGCCTACCTGCTGTGCTTGGGGTGGCAAAATACCTAGAGCTGCCCCTGCATATCCCTCCCCCCATGTATTGCCTTGGGAAGATGCGATGCCAGGTACCAGGAGAGGCGGGTCTGTCCTGGGGTCCAGCCAGGCATGGAGGCAGAGAGTGCCAAGCAGAGATGCTTGGGTCAGTAGGTCATCCTGTGTGAGAGAGGTGTATGGGAGTGTGTGAGTGTCACCCCTCCCTAGGTGAACTCCAAAGCCTTAAAGATAAGAAGGTATTACACAGTAGTTCTTTTTAACAGAGGCTCAGTCAACTTGATATTAATTTGAACATTTGTACTGCATAGTTCTGACTGATTGTCATTGAATTTGCTTAAATACAAGTAATTTTACCAGGTGTTCCGTATTCAGCATAGGGAAATATGGTCACCCTAGGTATCGTGTACCCAATGATCCTGCTTCATTTGAATGAAATATGGAAACTTCAGTGGAAACAGGCAGGACTGATCCCCAAAATGAGTAGAATGGGAGATAGTTAGGAGAGAAGTACCCGATCCTCAACCTGCTCCCAGGGCTTCTGTGGGAGTAGCATTGGGGCCACTGTGAGTAGGGGGAAATAGAAAGGAGGAGAAAGATAAACTAGTGCTTCATTGGTTTCATCCAAGATTGCTTCATTCCTAATGTGTTGAGTGGCTGTGACTAGTGGCTCCACAGAGGTTGTGGACAGGTCCCAGCTCCCACATGCACTTTAAAGATAGGGTAGGGTAGGGGGAATTTATTTGCCAGGTGCATTAAAAAAAACTTGTTTATCAGGCACAGTTAATAAAGGACTATAGTTACCAATTCTATAACAGTGGCCGACACAGCTGCCCTTACTTATAAGTGAGGTCTCAAATCCAGTGAGTAGTAATAATAATACCTAGCCCTTATATAGGGCTTTTCAACTATAGATCTTACAGTGCTTTATAAAGGAGATTAGTATTGTTATCTTTGTTTTATGGATAGGAGGAAAGGTTATGCAAGCTCCCCAGCAGCAGAGCTAGGACTAGAATTCACATCTCCTGAATCCCAGCTCAATGGTCTAGTCACTAGGCCACACTGCCTCCCTGAGACTTGTCAATGTGAATAGGGCCTGAAGCCTGGGGCCCATAGGAAGCTCTGGTAGTTTTTTACAGAGCAGTGTCTGCTCTCAGGCTCCTTAACTATGAACAAAAACCAGGTGATACTTTCTAGACTGCAGCAGCTGGCCACTCCCATGGGAAATGTATGAAGGGGTCTAACCAGTCTCTGCCTTCGTCTTCCTTTCCTGTCTCCCTAACATTTCATGACTATGTTCTTTGTTAAAAGACCTACAGTGGAGAAGATGCAGCCGCTCTTTGTGCCAGAGATTTTAATTGATCCTTTCCAACACCAAAAATCAGTACTCCTGGGAGAAGTAGTGGGGTGCTATTTTCTAAACCTTGTTTACAGCTATATCGTTCTTTCAGGCACATTATCTGATTCAGCGTCTTCTGCATACTTGACCACATTTTACAAAGCATTTTCTGAGCAATATAATGACACATTATCTTCAGCCACCCTGCTGAGAGTGGCACCGGGCTTACAATAACTATCTACTTCAGGCTATACAAGTACGGTGCATAGTATCTGTCTAGCTGGGGGAAGAAGCCCTTAATTTACATCCCAGAAAGCACTGGGGTGTGACAAATGTCATCGGCTGGCACTGTACCTTCAGCTGGAATGAAATATATCTATGGGTGATGACTGCTTTGTTTGAAAAAAGAGTTCACTGATGCTGACGGGATTGTTCAGCTTTTTTTTGCTCTTCTACCGATGAGGTTGTAGATAGCTCAATCAGCACTGGAGAACTTCAGATCTATATTAAGCCTGAACCCTGAACTGTTTTGTTTGTAACACTCCAACTTCAAAGTTTTATTCTTTTATTTTGAAGAGCAGTGATATTTGAACAGATCCACAGCCACTTGGGGCTTTCTGGGTGTCACTGTGCTACCTATGCTACTGGCCACTTGGAGTTTCAAGGCAGCAGTAGCAGGAATAGAACTGAGATCTCCCCACGGAAAGGTGCAGCCCTTGTGCTTGATCTAAAGAAAAATGACCATTGGTAGTGTAGGGTCAATGGCACACAGGTAAGCAATTCTGATTCCAGCCATGGATGGCAATGGTATATACTCGTGCGCTCTCTCTCTCTCTCTCTCTCTCTGGTTGTTCATTACAATAGTTTGCACCTAAATAGCACCTTTTATTAGTGGCTCTCAAAGTACTTTGCCTGCCTTAATGGATGAATCCTTTTGTGAGGTACAAACCCATTTTGCTGATGGATAAACTGAGCTACTAGGGGTTTAAATCACTTGGCCAAGCAAGGGAATCATAGGGAATCATTAGCATTGATAGTCCTTAGTACTCTGAGTTGGCCCATTATCATGATTAAAAGAGCACACTACTGGGAGGGAGGCAGAGCCATGGTTAGACTGTTTGCCCATATTACACAGAATGATATCTTTCTTTTACCCTTGTTCTCTGTACTTGCTGCAGTTTGGTGAGGGAGTGGTGAAAGGTGGCTTTATGTCCATATCACTGCTAAACCCTGGAGGGGCTCTAAATTACTCCTGTCTTCCCATAACCTCCCAGAGGCTCTTCTTCCACTCACATTCCCTTTTCCCTGGGAAACACCTGCTGTACTACCTGGGGAATTTCCCCATGCCAGCTACTCAGGTATGCTGGAGTTAAGTCTGCTTTGTGACCAGTTCACAATGATGACAACCAGCACCATTAATCATTACTTCGCCTTCTCTTAATGCTTTTAGATCCTGAAAGTTGCTAGGAGCGCACAGACAAAGGTTACTAGGAGGTTAAAAGGTAAAGTCCAAGGATATGTTTGCCATCCATGGGGCTTTATTTGCAAAGAAATGCAGTCATGGGAATGAGTCAGATAAAGTTAATAAACATATTAATGAAGCCTCAGAGCACTTACCATTTCATTCCTGCTTTAGAATAACAAAACCTCAGGAACCTCAGCTGGGTTTTATTAGGTGTCACATTCTAGCAAGGGGAAGGTGGCTTGCATCTTCCAGGACATTTGTTTAGTTTAGTATGCTCAGTCAGCCTTTGAGACACAGGGAATGGGATTCAAATGGCAGGTATGCAGAACATATATATATATTGCTGTTCTTGAGGGAGGCCCAGACTGACTCCCCTGCTGTGGGAAGGGAGCAGGGGAGAGGGAAAACTCCCCTTGCACATTCCACTATTCAGGGCAGGGTGATTAATTTAATAATTGGAGATATACCTATCTCATAGAGCTTGGAAGAGATCCTGAAAGGTCATTGAGTCCAGCCCCCTGCCTTCACTAGCAGGGCCAAGTACTGATTTTTGCCCCAGATCCCTAAGTAGCCCCCTCAAGGATTGAACTCACAACCCTGGATTTAGCAGGCCAATGCTCAAACCACTGAGCTATCCCTCCCCCCTTTCCTTAGTCTCAAGTTTTTCCCTTTCCTCACCCTGGAATAAGCATGAAGTTCTGACCCAGGCGTGGCTCTCAGGGATCAGCTGAAGGCCAAGATCTTCACAGCTGCTTTGTGCAGGCTCACCCTGCTCCTTTCCCCTAGCTCCTCATTAGCACGGTTTCAGAGGGCTGCTGACAGGGCTTTCCCTCTGAGAAGCAGCCCCAGGGACCCCCATTACGTGGGATTCCACAGCACAAGAAGGGCCCCTGCTCAAGGGCTGAGAAAGAGCCCAGAGTGTTCTGGGCTGAAAATAAATCCATTGGGAGGGGTATTAGCTTCCAAGGAGAGGGTTGTCCTGAGTGGAAGTGTTAAGAGCCCATGCAAACAGCTGAACAAAGGAAACAAATTACAGTGCACTGGAACAACAAATGTGGGCCCCCTTATTCTGGAGCTCGTCCACTCACTGTTTACATAAGGACAGACACTGATCTCTTTGTAATAGAAATGGGACCGTGGGTGGCCTGTGATGTTCGCAGAACAACCATGCAGTTTGGATGTGGAGAAACTTAGCTTTTGGATGCTTACCCAAGCTCTGAGCTTTGGGAGGGTTGCCCATCCCTAGTATAATGTAGTGTATCAAGGAAGAATTACCTTTGGTTTTAAGGACAGTTGGGAGCCAGTAATCTCCCCTCAGACAGTTTTCCTGTGGTGGGTGGTAGGAAGAAAAGAAACACCTACATAGAATCTTTCCCTTTATTTTCAAATAATGTATTCTCAGAACGTTTTCTGGGCCTGATCAGATATCCAAGACACACGTTATTAGATGGTAGGATAATGAGGCAACTGAGTGGCTGCTTTCAGCATTTGAAGCCGGGCATTACACTCCTCTGGAGGTATACCTGCTATTTTGTGTCTCAGCATCTGATAAAATAAAAATGTGAGTGTTTGGAAAGTCTCTAATGACAGTAGCCCATTAAGTGAATGGTTAGATTCCTGGAATTAGGACTTAGATTAAGAACTGCAGCTCTGGAATTAGCAAAGATCTGTACGATGCCAAGGAGGGGCCACATATCAGTGCAATTATTCTCCACGGGACCAAGAGAAAACAAAAAGGAGGAAATGACTAAGCAACTGCGTGCCATTAAGCAAGTGCATGGCACTGGTTAGATAATTGAGAGTATTCTGATGGATGGAGAAGCTTTTAGTCATCAGAGTCTCATGGCTTCTAAAGGGTGACACCGTGAGAACAGATCCTAAGGTACCAATTAAAAAAAAAAAAAAAAAGCCAAGATAAAAGAAAAGGAAGCCAGAGGGAATATAAATCATTAAAGAAACTCCTAATAAAGTGAAAGAAATGTCAATAGGAATGCAGAACTGATGGGGCAGTCTTCTGAAAATTTTATTTCCACTGAAATTTAAAATAATGTCACTCATTCGCTTTTTGACATTATTCATCTTGATCTACAATTCAGCGCAAGAAAAGTTGTAAATTTGGGGTACTGAACCTTGTCTATGTATTTACCAGATAGTAATTGCCCAAGATTTATTTATTAGCCAAGGCCATGACTGATTTATGGGAGTTTTGCTTGATCAAGTTAATTACGAATGATAACTTACGATACCTCTTTGCTCTTTGGAAGGCCTGGCAGTCAGGAGAATGTTTCCCCATTGTTCTTGAGAGTGATAATGCTGTTGCAGTGAATACATTTTGACATGGGTCTGGATCAACAGTGTGCTTTGGATCACTTACCCGTGGGAGATAAAATGGTTACCACCATCAATAATCTACTGACATGAAGCCATAAGTTTTAGCAAAGTTAAATTGAAAATGTATTTCCTTATGACTAAGGTAAATCGATTCACTAATGTTCAAACTCTGAAAAAAAGATGTTTAAATGGTAACTTATTCATAATTCTACCAGGAAAAATTAAATAAAACTCTGAAGATATTGTACTTCACACACACAAAATGTTCCTCTTAAATATTAAATTAAGAAAAAATGACATTTATTAGAACATAAGCATAGTCCATTATATAAGCACAAATTTTACTCTTAAAAATGAGAAGTGAATAAGAATTTGTTAATGCCAAATACAACCTTAGAATGTTGTCCAGGAAAAATAATTGTAAATCATAGATCTAATGATTTGAATGCAGCACTTAGAAAGGAGGCAGCACCTCTCTACATCTTATAAAAATGTCATCAACAAACCATTAATTTAGTTTCGCTACATTTTTTGAGCTTCTTAAACAGATGGTCAAGTCAGAGGATACATTCAAGAATACCTTGAAATAGTGAGGACTAATGCTGATTTCACATATGCCAGGTTTAACACCCCAAAGTCAATGGGGCTAATTATCTTTTTTAGTACTTAATGATTATGGATGATTCAAACTCTTAATTAAAATAAGCTAGTGTTTAAATGCTTTGCGGATTTAGGACCTAAATGAGTAGTTCCATTTACATCTATATAGTTTCACTGGTGTATATTTGGGAGGTATTCAAAATCCAGAACTTAGTCTGGACTTTGCTTCTTGGGATGATCTCTAGTCAGTATCAGAAGTGTTGTGAACCCCAAGAATGAAAACATCATGAGATTTTCTTAAAATCATGATTTACAAAATAATAAATTTGAGAGGTTTTTTTTATTTGCCTGATCATTTGTGAGCCTTTAGCATCCACTTTTTCAAGCTTTTCACCATAACCTTGAGGACTAGAAACATACTTATTCTTTTACATGAAAGCTGAGATTCACACATAAACACATGACTCCAGGAGTTGGGGCATTAAGAAAAACACCAAATATCATGAGATGTAATGAAATTATGAGACTCAGCAATCTTGGTAAAACTGGGTGTGGATTTGGTGTTCTAGAACTATACCATGTGTGTCCTGATCGGAGTCCCTTTCAGGCTGAACTCTGGGAGTTTGTTACGTTTGGATGAACACTTCCAGGGCTGGTCCTCCTCTCTTTCTCATCTTTTTATTTTAAATCCCGTCTCAAAATCTGCCTCAAACTAGAGCTTCTTAAATCTAAACAATAAAAACAAAACATGAAAAATTCTTGTTACCCTCAGGCATTTGTTTTAAATGTCCTAAGTAACTGTATTGTAAAGTTGTCTTGTCTTGTCTCATATCCTTCCCATCTCTTGTTCATGTCTGAGCATAGATGATAAGTTCTTCATGACAGGCTTTCTCTCTTATTCTGTATCATGAAGTGCCAGAAGTGAATGGACACTAGATATGTCATAAATAATAATATATTAAATTGGGGAAAACTATACAAGTGGATTGATTTTGTAAACCTCTTTGGTCAGTGTTTGGTTTGTTTTATAAAACCAATCTATTACAAAACAAAACAAGAGTGGGATACACCCGAGAACACTGTTGGGCCTGTTACTATTGTGTCAGCAGGAAGGATTCTAATATGCATACCACCGCTACCACCATTAGTAGACTCCCTGTGCAGGGCACCAAAGAGCAACAATCTCCATTCTAAACCAAGGCAAATCTGTAAAACTGATTTGGGGCTGGAATTTTTAGGATCTTAAGGGAGTTAGGCATCCAACACCAATTAACTTGCAAGGGAGTTTGGGCACCCAAAGGCTCCTTTAAAGATCATAGCCTTTAAAAACCCAAGCTGTAGATCTGGCTTCACATCTTTTTCAGACAAGCGGGCCCATCCCTAATTACCACAAAGAAGCTGACTCTTGAAAGCACACACTGAGCTTTTCTCTTAGCTGACAGACAACTGTCAGCCAGGCAAGAGCTACTAATTAGTAATGCTAAATATAAGTGTGCTGTCTTCCCTGAGTAGAGTACCACTTGATGATAATAATTAATTGTTATTGATTCCCATAGGTTGATCTGAGGTCTGCCTCAGTTACTTCTGTGCCCTTTTCATGTTGCAGATTAGGGTGAATGTTGTTGGTCGGAGCTGCAGGTGGAGTGTTCCTAAGCCTCCAACTTCTTGAGAAGGGACATGCTGCACTGTTTTTACTGTAAATGTAGGACCATAAAAAAAAAAAGGCAGCACATTTACAATCATCCTGGCACATTCTGCTCTCATTTCCACCATGGCAAATCCAGAGTAAATACACTGACTTCAGCTCACCTGCTGCTTTGATCCATGCTGTATTAACACAACTATCCCCCCTGTTGAAGGTGGGTGTGAATCTTTATTTCACATTTTCTGATTTTCTGTTTTAATTGTGTGCCCCAGATATTTAATATTATGAAACATTGTGATGTTTAGTTTTCCAGAACTTCCAGTAGCCAGTAAGGAAATGTGTCATGAGTGCAAACAGTACTGTAGTGGAAACTGTGGTGTTTTCACTTAAGAAAAGAAAGACAGAAATAAATGTTTGTTTATTGGGGAAAGCCCAGGGATCAGCCAAAATTAGGATCCCATTGTGCTCAGCAATGTACAAACACAGGTAGCAGCAGAACCTGTCCAAGAACCTACTCTCTAAATAGACAAAGACAGGTAAAGAATAGAGGACATGAGGAGAACATATAGACAGAGCAACCAATGTGATGGCAGCAAATGTCATCTTAGTTACATGATTTTTATTGGGGGAGGGGAGGTCATTAGCAGGGGATTAGCTAAATAGAAAGACAAGGGAAGAGAAAAGAGTGAGGGAGACAGGGCAAAGGAAAAGAGGAAGGGGATCAAGATAGAAGGGAAAAGCCTGGAGTGAGGCTTGATGAAGAGATTATGAGAGGTTGGAGCAAACAGACCATTTTCAGAGACTCTTTGAGACTCCCCTTGGGTCTCTTGGGTTGGAGAGCAGAACTGCTCTGAAGTAGACACTGTCATGAACACGTATTAGGAAGGGTAAGGATATTTAGGCCTCGATTCCACAAAGACTTAGACTCCTCACATGCAGCAAGTAAGCGTGTGCTTAAATCTTTCCAGAGCGGGTCTTTACCTTGTAATACTGTGTATTCTCAGCCCTTATGAGAATTGAGCTCTACCCAGGAAAGCATATATAATCCAGAATCCCAAAGAGCATGGGGCTGGTTTTTCAAGTGTTCAGCACTGGTGCCAGATTTTAAAAAATGCTCAGCTCCTAGCAACTCCCATTGCAACAACTACGGCCAGAATTTCAAAGAACTCCACACCCAGTGTGCTCTTTTGAAAATCCAGCCACTTATTGGGTGCCTAAATGCAAGTCTGAATTCTTTTAAAAAAATATCTGGCCTCAGTTGTGGGTGCTGAGTCCTTCTGGAAATTCTAGCCATTGTAACGCAGACAGTAAGATTACACTGTATGTGCATAGTAGCCATCACTCCTGAAAGTTAAATCTCTCCACCACTTAATTTCCCCTGGAAAATAATAATAGCAAAATAGTAAACCCATAGTTGAGCCATGTAATGCACTTCAAAACCTTCTAGTTATCACAATGCTTAAAACAGTGAATTTATTTTAATTATTTTTAACCTTTAAATATATTAAAACAATAGAAATTCAATATTTATTTTTTGATTTAGACCATGTGCAAAATTAACTGCCCTAGTACAAAGGTTGATTAACACACCAATCAAGCAAAAATTTAGGCACATGCTTAACTTACACATGTGAGCAAGCAGTACCACTGAAGTTATGTGACTACTCAGTTGTGTAAAGTTACTCACATACTTAAGTGTTTGCTGGGTCAGGACCTGAGTTTGGTATAACATGCACAGTATAGAAGAAAGATTTTACAAAGGGAGGGTTTAATCTTGCTCCTATTGAAATCAATGCAAATTTTGTCTTTGACTAAAACTGGAGAGGAAATGGGCCCTGAAACATGGTACTCAGAATGGACTTGCAGCTCAGCATAACCCAAACACAACAATCAAACCACTTTAAAAAATAAAATAAAATTGGTTTAAAAAATGTGTCCCAGAGCAAATACTTGCATGGCAAGTATGTGTTTCAAGTGCACTTTTATGGTCATTTATTATCCTATAAACTTCCTAAAACAGGACTTATTTTCCAGCTGGAATGACTCATTTGTTATGGAAAAACTTATCCAGCCTTTACAGTAGCAGCACAGACATGCCTCCCTAATGCAAATTATTCTGTTATGGGAAAATACCTTGTGTGTTATTTCACAAGCAAATTTACATTGGTCTGTAATTGACCAGGTAAGTGCTGTGCAAAGGCACAGAAGGGTTAATGCTGTCATTTCTAAAAGGACTTTTATAGCTTGTGACAGCCTTCAAAAAATTCAGGGATAGGTCTTTATCATTTGTATTCTGTAGCTGTTACAGTCTGCAATCCATGCATTGAATGTAAAGGGGAGCTGTTCACCATTGGTCACTGAGTCTTCTTCCCAGGATTAAATGTGCACAGCCCAGTTCATATAAGAAAATAGATTTTTCTCTCCATGCTCTCCTGTCACGTACAGTAGAACAAGCAAACCCTTTTGTATTTTCATTTATAGTCACTAGGGGAAGAGCAGTCAAAATTATTGTATGGCACAGTTGTTGTTATGATCAAACTCAGGTTTACTGGGGAAAGTTGGTGGGGGAGGAAGAGAGCTTGATTCTCAGGACCACCAGAGTTTTGAACTGTGCATCTTGGGCAGGGGCCATGTGAGATTTCTGCCACTTGTGCACTCTCCTGATCCTGAGGGCTTCTGGGATCTCAGGGATGTTCTATGTTACATTGGCTTTATGGCCCTCCAGCATCCGGGAAGCGCACTCCCAACCCACCTTGGAACACCCTGTGTGCTTGTGGGGGATGGGGACAGGAGTAGGTGGAGTAGAACCAGCCTTGCCAACCTGTCACACAAGGATTCCCCCGCAAAAAGGGCAAGCAGCTAGGACAATTTTATGGCTGCTTTGTATTGCCAGAGCAGTCAGATGGGGTGGGGGTGAGATTGAATCAGACCCAGCATATTTATTAGCTGCCATGAGCATTCAGCTCAGTCTGCCTGCACTCGGACTTCTGCAGACCTCTAGCTCCCACTGGACATGCTCAGTACAGACACTAGCATAGCCACTGACAGACTAGTGTGAGATGTTACCCTTACATACGCTGTTTTTAGAGGCTTTAATTCCTCTCTTCCTTTTGAAATAACAGTACATATAGCTAGTAAGTAGACTGTGAAATACTTCTCAGAATCACTTAATTAACCTTGGGCTGCCTTTCCATCCTGTACGCATGAATCTTTCTGGGTTTCCAAGGCCATGACTCACTCTTGGTTGGTTTACATTGTGGCTTAAGCAGGTTCAGTATGGACTTGGCCACCTTGGCATAATGGTGTGTATAATGATTTTGAGGTTTGTAACTTCAGGGGGCTGGTGCCTGCAATGACTCTATTGCCTCTGCTACAGATTCTGCCATTCCTTTAACTCTTCCTGGAACAATCGTTTTTTCATCTTGGTCTTCGGTATCAACAGATATGAGAGCTGTTTCGAGTATACCCCAATGATTTCTCAACCATCCTGTTGCTCTGTGGCAGTATGTTGAAGTGAGAATGTGCTCACTTTGGTATGTCTCAGCTAACACCTGAAATCCCTCACCTGAGAACTGAAGGGCTCTTATCAGTGATCAGAACCTCTAGGATTTCAAAGCTTGCATGTTGTAATTTGATATATGTAATCGCCATTCTGCACTTTGTAGCGTCTAACTATGTATACAAATGCCAGCACCTCCTTTCCATCTGAGTTCTTAGATATCCTGGTGAAAGTCACCCAGGAAAGCCCATGGTTAGTTTACTGACAGTAGATTTGGCTTAATTTTAAAATGCACTGGACCTGGTTCACCACTGCATGGCTCCTGTTTTAAGACAGTGTAGCTCCAGTGTAGACCAGTATAAAACTGGAATAATGCACCGTGAATCAGGTCCAGTACTTTACAAATGGTGATTAATGCTTTGAACTGATCACATGTTTTTATATCTGTCTTTGCAGTGCCAGACAATGTAACTCATCAATTCCTTGAATGGTGTGACAGACTCAGACCCGGTGGGGTACAGGAGTCTGGTCCTATTGGTATCCAGGAGGTGGGCGGGCAAAGCCCGCCCACTTCTAAAGGACCTCCCTCCAGCCTAACGGGAGGATCCACAGGTCTGTGACACCAACTAATTCCATGGGACAACTAATGAAAAAACAGGATCGGGAGTGAGGTCACAGGGCTAAACGAAGGGAACCTGATGGGGACACCGAACAGAGAACCCCGGACAACACCCACTGCTCCTTGAAGGCATCAAGGGAGCCAGCAGACGCCGCCCAGAGGAACTCTGCCCGGATGCGTGAACGGACGGAGGAGCAGAAATAGGCCCCACAGTCACAGGAAATCCCATCAGCCAACCTACTCTCCCTGGTTTTGTAGATGGCTAGTTTGGCCAGGGCCGAGAGGAGGCTGACAAGGAGATCCCACAACTTGGTGGGGCAACGGACGGGGAGTGCGTAGATAAACAGGTGAAGGGAAAAGTGCAACTAAAAAAGCAACATAAGATTCAAGAGGAGCCGGAACAGGGGCTGCAATCTGGTGCACTCTAAATAAATGTGCGCCAGGGTCTCTTTCATGCCACAAAAAGGGCAGGTGTTGGGGACAGGGGTAAACTGCACCAAGTACACACCCGTGCTCACAGCCCCATGAAGGAGCCGCCAACTGACATCCCCGGTGGGCCTCGGGACCAGGGCAGAGTATAAGCTGGCCCACGGGGCCTCTCACCCTCGAGAGGTGGCAGGAGGTCCCGCCATTTGGTATCGGGGTGGGATGCGAGGATGAGGCAGTGGAGAGTGTGGAGCACGAGTGTGTACAGATGTTTCCTTGGGGCGGTCTGGAACAGAACCGGCTGCAGATCATGCAGCTGGCTCGCAGTGAAAGGGTGAGGGGGCCGGTTGGGCCCACGGGGTGGGCGCCTGATAAGAAGGTCCACGGGGCCTGGAGTGGAGGGTGGGAGAGGTGTGCCCTCTTGCAGGACCCAGTCGAGGTAGGCCCGAGCAGCAGGCAGTAAAGCGGCCTTCACGTCCTGAAGAAAGCGCCGGGAAGTACAAGGTCTGGAGAGCCCCATGCGCTGAGCGAGCGTCAGGGTATCTAGCCAGTCTCCCCAGTTGTAGTCCAGGAGGTCTCCGACCCTGGTGACTCGCACCAAGACCAGCCTCTGGCACACCGCGGGTGACTCCGCCACCTGCACACGAAGCTGGGGATTGTGTAGCAGGGGCTCCGCGAGGAAATCGGCCCCCATCGTGGCCGCCACGGACCTGGTCATTGAAAAAAGCTTCCAGGTCCGGAGGAGGTCTTGGTAGAAGACCGGCAGCCTGGAGAGGCCTCGCGGAAGACCTCTTGGACGGAGGTAAAAGAGCTGCCGGTCGTATCGGAGCCCTCAGAAGCGGTGGAGGAAGGCGTGCGCCAATACGCTCCATGCTGGACTACCTGCACCATACAGGAGCCTCTGCAGGGCCTGGAGGCGGAAGACATGGACCTGAGTGCGTATGCACTTCAGGCCCTGCCCCCCCTCCTTCAGGGGCAGGTGGAGGACCCCTGCAGAGACCTAGTGCATCCCTGGCCAAAAGAACTCCAGAATCACCGTCTGGAGGTTGGCCAGGAAATCCGAGGCCGGGATCAGGGTGTTGAGCCAGTACCAGAGCATGGACAGGACCAGTTGATTAAGCACCAGTGCCCTCCCGCAAAGGGAGAGGCACCGGAGTAGTCCTGTACATTTCCAGAGCCTCTCCGTCACCCTGCCCTCCAAACCGTGCCAGTTCTCCAGCGGAGACGGACGTGTGGCAGAAAGGTAAACGCTGAGATAGAGCAGCGGACCAGCGCTCCACCGGATGTCCTGAAGCGTGGGTGGGAGGGAGCTCGCCTGCCACCCATCCCCGACCACCAGGCCAGAGCTCTTGACCCAGTTGACCTGGGCGGAGGAGGCCGCCGAGTACACAGCCTGGCAAGCCTCCACCCATGTCAAGTCACCCAGGCCCTTGACCACGAGGATCACATCGTCAGCGTACGCTGACAGGACCAGCCAGAGCTCCAGCTACCGAAGCACCAATCCTGTCAACCTCTTGCAGATGAGACAGAGGAAGGGCTCGATCGCCAGAGCGTACAGCTGGCCCGAGAGGGGGCAGCCCTGCTGCACTTCCCGCCCGAAGCTAACTGGCTTGGTCAGGGTCCAGTTGAGCCTGACCAGACACTCCGCAGAAGCGTACAGCACCTGGAGAAAACCCACAAACTGGGGTCCGAAGCCGAATGCTCGCAGACTGCTCAGGAGATACCTGTGATCCACCCTGTCGAATGCCTTCTCCTGATCCAGGGACAAGAGGGCGAATGACAGACCATCCCTACACCCTAATTCCAGAAGGTCCCGGACCAGATACAAGTTATCAAAGATTGTGCGGCCTGGGACGGTGTATGTCTGGTCTGGATGGACCATGTCCGCCAGCACGGACCCTAGCCGCATCGAGATGGCCTTTGCAACAATTTTGTAGTCCATGCTGAGGAGCGAGACGGGACGTCAATTCCATAAGTAGCGGAGGTTCTTCCTCTTCCGCAGTAAGGCAAGCATGGCTCACCTGCACGAGAGAGGGAGGACCCCGCTCTGCACAGACTCAGCCCAGACGGTGACCAAGTCTGGGCTGAGGACGTCCCAGAACACACGGTAGAACTCCACAGTCAGCCCGTCCAAGCCTGGACATTTATTGGTGGGCATGCGACAGAGGGCTTCCAAGAACTCGGCCAGAGTGAGAAGCAGCTCTAGCCAGTCCCGGTCGCCAGTGCTGATCGTCGGAAGTCCGTCCCAGAGAACTCTGCAAGCATTAGGATCGTTCGGATCTGGGGAGAGAAGAGTCGCGTAGAAGGCCCTGGCCCTCTCGCACATCTCCGCTGGACCTGTGAGAGGGGTGCCGTCCTCCTCCAGGAGGCAGGTGACATGCTTCTTGGCCCCCCTCCTTTTCTCCAGGGCGTAGAAGAAGCGGGAGCCGCGATCCATCTCCCGAAGGAGGTGGATGCGGGATCGAACAAAAGCACCCCGGGCCCGATGGTCTTCGAGGGCCCAGAGCTCCTCCCACTTCTCTCGGCACGCTCCACAGAGGGATGAATCCTCGGGCCTGGTGGCCAGACGCCTCTCTAGCTCCAAGACCTCCCGCTCCAACTGCTCTATCACTGCATCCCTCCATCTGCTGGCACCCCGAGTGTAGTCATGGCAGAAGAGCCGGGCGCGCACCTTCCCCAGATCCCACCACCACCGTGCCAAGGAAAAGACACTCCTCTGCCCTCGCCAGGCCAGCCAGAACTCCCGGAAGGACGCCATGAAGCCCGCATCCTCCAGCAAACTATTATTAAAGTGCAAATAGGCTGGCCCCGGCCTCTCCGCACAGAGAGAGGCCATCACGGTGGACAGGTGGTGATCCAAAAAGGGGGCTGGCAGAACGCTGGAGGAGTGGGCCTGTGAAAGGTGGAAATGCGACAGGTAAATACGATCTAACAGGGAGTGGCGCGACCGATGGGCCGCCACCCAGATGAAGGTGAACGTCGAGACATCGTCCGGGTGGTGGTCGCGCCAGACGTCCACCAGGGAGTGGCGTTCGACGATCTCCCGGAGGACATCCGCGGCGACCGGGCACTGCTCGGTCCCTGAGCGGTCCCGTTCCTCGAGGGTGGTGTTAAAGTCCCCTCCCAGGACTAGGCACTCACGAGGATTCAGGGAGCCGAGGAAGGTGGACGCCTGCTGATAAAAACGCAACCTCTCTGGGCCCGATGTTGGGGTGTAAACTTTGACGAGATAAACCACAAGCCCCTCCATGTGGACCTGGATATGCAGCAGGTGGCCCGGCACAGCCTCGGCGACCCCCAGCACCTCGGGCCGTAGGTCGAGGGAGAACAGGGTCGCAACACTAGCCGCGCAAACCGAGAAGTGGCTAAAGTAGGCCCCGTCCCCCCACTCCAGCCGCCAGCTAGCTTCAGCGGCCAGATCCTTATGGGTCTCCTGCAGGAAAACCACAGAATACCCCCCTTCTTGGAGGAGGGAGAGCACCTGGCTCCTGCGGAGACCCATCCTACAGCCCCGGGTGTTTAAAGTGGCAAAGATGATCGGTGCCATGAGGAGGGCTGGGGGGGATCCTTGCCGGCAGACACGCCCACGGCCTCCGGCAGGCCGCGCAGCAATCCGTGACCTACCCCATAGGTGAGTAAAGAGTCACAGAAGAGGCAGACCCGCCGGTAGGCAGTAGCGGCCTGCTTCCCGGTCCTCTTACCCTCCCCCATTAGGGCCCTCGCGGCCTGGAGGATCTGATGGAAATCCCCCCACCGCCGGAGCGCAAGCTGGACTTTGTTACGGGAGCCACGGATGTCCTCAAGAACTCCCGCAGCTCCTGCCTCAGCGCATCGGGAGGCGGGATCACTGATCGATGACTGTCCCCCAGAGGGGCCCCCGTCACAGCCCCGTGGCCTACCAAAGCGGGCAGGCAGGGGGCAGACCCCCAATATGGCGTCCGATGGGCCGACGCCACGCGACCTTCCACACTCCCCGGTTCAACAAGGGGCGGCGGAAGGAAAACAGCAGCCCCTGGTGAGTCGGGACAATGAAAAACCACTGAAGCTGCTCCCTGGCGGGTATTCCCAGGGGCGGCACTAGCATCACAGGAGGTGGGGGGGACAAGGACAGAGATGACAGGAGTAGGGCGGGGATCAGGGAAAGAATCGGGGAAGGCAGCAGAGGCAGGGTCCTGAGCCTCTATAGTCGAGCCACTGGACGGTGGCCCCTCCTGGTTAGGCTCAGGGATCTGGGAAGTAGGAAGGGGACCCCTAACCCCCGAATCGGAAGGGGCGAGGGACGTGGCAGCAGTGGATGTCTCCCCAGTACTCACCGCCGCCAGTGCCCCAGCAGGGGCAGTGGTAGGTGAATCGGCAGCGGCAGTCGAGGTAGAGGCTTGGGCAGCGGACACGGGGGCAGGTGGAGGAGGGGCGATGGGAGCATCGCGAGGGGTCTCCCCCGCCACGTCTCCCGCCATAATGAGAGCGGGGAGGGGGACAAACAGCGAGGGGAGGGGAAGGAGAGGAGGCGACCACCCCTCCCTGCTAGGCTGCAGGCAGGGGAGGAGGGTGCCATAAAGGGAAGGCTAAAGGGGCGTGTGGAGCAACCAAGGACCTAGGGGTGGGAGGGCATCAGGTCACCGATGCAGAGGGGAGTTCCGGCTCCTCTAGTTGCACTAGGGGATAGGGGGGACAATGGCATAGGGGGGTGCAGTGAACAAGGGCAAACTCAAATGGGGAAGGGCACAAGCGCATAGGAGGGGGCATGGGCGCACGAGGGGAGGGACCTATCAGGGCTGGAGGATCACAGGGTGGGTGGGGAAGGGCAAGCTGGGAATGGGGTAGAGGGACCACGGGGATAACTGCAGGGCTGGGGCAGGACAATCAGGGCCGCAGACGGAAATGGGTGGGGAGGACTTTCATAACTTTAGGTCATAACTTTAGTCCCAGATTTGGACCTTAGCGTCCAAAATATGGGGGTTAGCATGAAAACCTCCAAGCTTAGTTACCAGCTTGGACCTGGTACTTGCTGCCACCACCCAAAAAATTAGAGTGTTTTGGGGCACTCTGGTCCCCCTGAAAAACCTTCCCTGGGGACCCCAAGACCCAAATCCCTTGAGTCTCACAACAAAGGGAAATAATCCTTTTTCCCTTCCCCCCTCCAGGTGCTCCTGGAGAGATACACAGACACAAGCTCTGTGAATCCAAACAGAGTGACTCCCCCTCTCCGTTTCCAGTCCTGGAAACAAAAGCACTTTCCTCTTCACCCAGAAGGAATGCAAAATCAGGCTAGCAAATCCAACACACACAGATCTCCCCCTGATTTCTTCCTCCCACCAATTCCCTGGTGAGTACAGACTCAATTTCCCTGAAATTTCCCAGAAAAGAAAACTCCAACAGGTCTCAAAAAGAAAGCTTTATATAAAAAGAAAGAAAATACATACAAATGGTCTCTCTGTATTAAGGTGACAAAATACAGGGTCAATTGCTTAGAAGAAATATTGAATAAATAGCCTTATTCAAAAAGAATACAAATCAAAGCACTCCAGCACTTATATTCATGCAAATACCAAAGAAAAGAAACCATATAACTTACTATCTGATCTCTTTGTCCTTACACTTAGAAACAGAAGAGTAGAAAGTAGAAACTATTTCTCCAAAGCTCAGAGAAAGCAGGCAGACAGAAAACAAAGACTCAGACACAAACTTCCCTCCACCCAGAGTTGAAAAAAATTCGGTTTCCTGATTGGTCCTCTGGTCAGGTGCTTCAGGTGAAAGAGACATTAACCCTTAGCTATCTGTTTATGACAAGGACAAACGTGGCAAAGGAAAGGGGTACAGTCCAGGGGGAGGGGGGAGGTGGTGCGCCCACAGGCACTTGCGCAAAAGTCAATGCTTGGCTGCTGCTGCTGCAGGCCCAAACGATGGAAGAGGGCATGGTGAGCAGCTCAGTCCCAGAGCCAGGAGTTCGAAGCAGAAGGAAAACAGCCAGCGGAGGTGGTGGAGGGGGCAATAAGGGTGGTGGGGGCGAAAGGGAACACAGATGGAATGGGGGCAGGCTCCATGCCACACCCCCAGTGTCCCAACAGACACAGTCCAAACCCCCACCACAAGAGCATAGTTCGAAAATTACTCAGTCCAGAAAAGCCCCCTCCACAGTGGTCTTCCCACGGTCTCCAGTAATGGGCTGTCCTCTTCTTCTTCTTCTCCTCCTCCAGGCACCAAGAGGTCCCGAGCAACAGCCACAATAGCCCCAGCAGCTCCAGGTGGTGGTGGTCTGGTGTCCAGGCAGGAGGGACCCCGCTGAGATGGTGTCCTCAGCAACAAGAGCTGGGGTTCCTCACTCCCCTCCTCTCTGGGAAGCAGGCCAGCAGCCCCCCTCCTCCCCAGGGCTGTAGGTGGAGTAACAGCAGCAACTGAGGGGAGGGAATCTACCAGCTAGCCAGCCAGTAAGCAATAGCAGAGAAAGGGGTGGGCGGTGGTGTCTAGCCCAGCCAGGGGAGCAGCAGTAGCAGAAACAGCAACAGCAGCAGCAACAGCAGCCAGGGCCCAGTGCCCAGCAGAAGCAGCAGCAGCAGCCCTCTCCCTCCTTCCTCTACAGCAGAGCGGTCCTATTGGCATCCAGCTGGGGTGGGCAGGCAAAGCCCGCCCACTCCTAAAGGGCCTACCCCCAGCCTAAGGGGAGGACCCACAGGTCTGGGACACCAAGTAATTACGGGGGACAACTAATGAAAAAACAGGATCGGGAGTGAGGTCATAGGGCTAAACGAAGGAAACCAGATGGGGACACCGAGCAGAGAACCCCAGACAAGGCCCACTGCTCCTCGAAGGCGTCAAGGGAGCTAGTGGATGCCATAGGAACTCTGCCCAGATGCGTGAACAGACGGAGGAACGGAAATAGGCCCTACAGTCGCAGGAAATCCCATCGGCCAACCTCCTCTCCCTGGTGTTGTAGATGGCCAGTTTGGCCAGGGCCAAAAGGAGGTTGAGAAGGAGATCCCGCAACTTTGTGGGGCCACGGATTGGGAGCGTGTAGATAAAAAGGTGAGGGGAAAAGTGCAACCAAAAACCCAAGAAAATATTCAGGAGAAGCCGGAACAGGGGCTGCAACCTGGCGCACTCCAAACAAATGTGCGCCAAGGTCTCCTTCTCACCACAGAAAGGGCAGGTGCTAGGGACAGAGGTGAACCGCGCCAAGTACACGCCAGTGCTCACGGCCCCATGAAGGAGCCGCCAACTGATATCCCCGGCGGGCCTCGGGACCAGGGCAGAGTACAAGCTGGCCCACCGGGGCTCCTCACCCTCGAGAGGTGGCAGGAGGTCTCGCCATTTGGTATCGGGGCGGGACGCGAGGGTGAGGTAGTGAAGGGTATGGAGCACGAGCGTGTACAGATGTTTCCGTGGTGCGGTCTGGAACAGAACCAGCTGCAGATCATGCAGCCGGCTGGCAGTGAAAGGGTGAGGGGGCCGATTGGGTCCACAGGGCAGGGGCCCGATAAAAATGTCCACGGGGTCTGGGGTGGAGGGTGGGCGGGGCGTGCCCTCTCACAGGACCCGGTCGAGGTAAGCCCGAGTAGCAGGCAGTAAAGCGGCCTTCACGTCCTGAAGAACGCGCTGGGGAGTACGAGGTCTGGAGAGCCCCATGTGCTGAGCGAGCGTCAGGGGATCCAGCCAGTCTCCCCAGTCGTAGTCCAGGAGGTCTCCGACCCTGGTGACTCGCGCCGAGACCAGCCTCTGGCGCTCCGTGGGGGACTCCGCCACCTGCACACGAAGCTGGGAATTGTGTAGCAGGGGCTCCGCGAGGAGGTCAGCCCCCACGGTGGCCGCCACGGACCTGGTCGTTGAAAAGAGCTTCCAGGTCCAGAGGAGATCTTGGTAGAAGACCGGCAGCCCGGAGAGGTCTCGCGGAAGACCTCTCGGATGGAGGTAAAAGAGCTGCCGGTCGTATCGGAGCCCTCGGAAGCGGCGGAGGAAGGCGTGCGCCAATACGCTCCACGCCGGACTACCTGCACCAAACAGGAGCCTCTGCAGGGCCTGGAGGTGGAAGACATGGACCTGAGTGCGTAAGCACTTCAGGCCCTGCCCCCCCTCCTCCAGGGGCAGGTGGAGAACCCCTGCAGAGACCCAGTGCGTCCCTGGCCAAAAGAACTCCAGAATCACCGTCCGGAGATTGGCCAGGAAAAACGGGGCCGGGACCAGGGTGTTGAGCCGGTACCAGAGCATGGACAGGACCAGTTGATTAAGCACCAGTGCCCTCCCCCAAAGGGAGAGGCACCGGAGTAGTCCTGTTCCTTTCCGGAGCCACTCTGTCACCCTGCCCTGCAAATCTTGCCAGTTATCCAGCGGAGACGGATGCGTGGCAGAAAGGTAAACGCCGAGATAGAGCAGCAGACCCGCGCTCCACCGGATGTCCTGAAGCATGGGTGGGAGGGAGCTCGCCTGCCACCCGTCCCCGACCACCAGGCCAGAGCTCTTGACCCAGTTGACCCGGGCAGAGGAGGCCGCCGAGTACACAGCCTGGCAAGCCTCCACCCGCGCCAAGTTGCCCGGGTCCTGGACCATGAGGAGCACATCATCAGTGTACGCCAACAAGACCAGCCACAGCCCCAGCTCCCGAAGAACCAGCCCCGTCAACCTCTTGCGGAGGAGACAGAGGAAGGGCTCGATCGCCAGAGCGTACAGCTGGCCCGAGAGAGGGCACCCTTGCTGCACTCCCCGCCCAAAGCTGACCAGTTCAGTCAGGGTCCAGTTGAGCCTGACCAGACACTCCGCAGAAGCGTACAGCACCTGAAGAAAACCCACAAACAGGGGTCCGAAGCCAAAGGCTCGCAGAGTGCCCAGGAGATACCAGTGATCCATCCTGTCGAACGCCTTCTCCTGATCCAGGGACAAGAGGGCGAATGACAGACCATCCCTACACCCCAATTCCAGAAGGTCTCGGACCAGATACAAGTTATCAAAGATGGTGTGGCCCGGGACGGTGTATGTCTGGTCTGGATGGACCACGTCCGCCAGCACGGACCCTAGCCGCATCGAGATGGCCTTTGCAACAATTTTGTAGTCCGTGCTGAGGAGCGAGACGGGACGCCAATTCCGTAAGTCGCGGAGGTCTCCTCTCTTTGGCAATAAGGCCAGCATGGCTAGCCTGCACGAGAGAGGGAGGACCCCGCCCTGCAAAGACTTGGCCCAGACGGTGACCAGGTCTGGGCCGAGGACGTCCCAGAACACGCGGTAGAACTCCACGGTCAGCCCGTCCAAGCCCGGAGATTTATTGGTGGGCAAGCGACGGAGGGCTTCCAAGAACTCGGCCAGAGTGAGAGGCAGCTCTAGCCGGTCCCGGTAGCCCGTGCTGACCGTCGGGAGCCCGTCCCAGAGCACTGTGCAAGCGTTAGGATCGGTCGGATCCGGGGAGAAAAGAGTGGCGTAGAAGGCCCTGGCCCTCTCGCACATCTCCGCCGGATCCATGAGGGGGGTGCCGTCCTCCGCCAGGAGGCAAGTGACATGCCTCTTGGCCCCCCTCCTCTTCTCCAGGGCATAGAAGAAGCGGGAGCCGTGATCCATCTGCCGAAGGAGGTGGATGCGGGATCGAACAAAAGCACCCTGGGCCCGATGGTCTTCGAGGGCCCAGAGCTCCTCCCTCTTCTCCCGGCACGCTCTGCAGAGGGATGGATCCTCGGGGCTGGCAGCCCGACGCCTCTCCAGCTCCAAGACCTCCCGCTCCAACTGCCCTATCGCCGCATCCCTCCGTCGGCTGGCACCCTTTGAGTGTAGTCATGGCAGAAGAGCCGGGCACGCACCTTCCCCAGATCCCACCACCGCCATGCCAAGGAAAAGGCGTGCCTCTGTCCTCGCCAGGCCAGCCAGAACTCCCGGAAGGACGCCATGAAGCCCACATCCTCCAGCAAACTATTATTAAAGTGCCAATAGGCCGGCCCCGGCCTCTCCACGCAGAGAGAGGCCGTCACGGTGGCAAGGTGGTGATCCGAAAAGGGGGCCGGCCGAACACTGGAGGAGTGGAAATGTGAAAGGTGGAAACGTGACAGGTAAATACAGTCCAGCCGGGAGTAGCGCGACCGATGGGCCTCTACCCGGACGAAGGTGAACGTCGAGACGTCGTCCGGGTGGTGGTCGCACCAGACGTCCACCAGGGAGTGGTGTTCGACGATCTCCTGGAGTACGTCCGTGGCGGCCGGGCACTGCTCGGTCCCCGAGCGGTCCCGTTCCTCGAGGGTGGTGTTAAAGTCCCCTCCCAGACTAGGCACTCACGAGGATTCAGGGAGCCGAGGAAGGCTGATGCCTGCTGATAAAAACGTAGCCTCTCCGGGCCCGATGTCGGGGCGTAAACATCGATGAGATTAACCACAAGCCCCTACATGCGGACCCAGAGGTGCAGCAGGAGACCCGGCACAGCCTCGGCGACCCCCAGCACCTCGGGCCGTAGGTCGGGGGAGAACAGGGTCACCACTCCAGCCGTGCAAACCAAGAAGTGGCTAAAGTAGGCCCCGTCCCCCCACTCCAGCCGCCAGCTAGCTTCAGCGGCCAGATCCCTATGGGTCTCCTGCAGGAAAACCACAGATTACCCCCCGCCCCTCCCGGAGGAAGGAGAGCACCTGGCTTCTGCGGAGATCCATCCTACAGCCCCGGATGTTTAAAGTGGCAAAGATGATTGGTGCCATGAGGAGGGCTGAGGGGGATCATCGCCGGCAGACACGCCCACAGCCTCCGGCAGGCCGCGCAGCAATCCGTGACTTACCCCATAGGTGAGTAAAGAGTCAGAGAAGAGGCAACCCGCCGGTAGGCAGTAGCGGCCTGCTTCCCAGTCCTCTTACCCTCCCCCATTAGGGCCCTCGTGGCCTGGAGGATCTGATGGAAATCCCCCCACTGCCGGAGCGCAAGCTGGACTTTGTTACGGGAGCCACGGACGTCCTCAAGAAACTCCCGCAGCTCCTGCCTCAGCGCATCGGGGGGCGGGATCACTGATCGATGACTGTCCCCCAGAGGGGCTCCCGTCACAGCCCCGTGGCCTACCGAAGTGGGCAGGCAGGGGGCAGACCCCCAACATGGCGTCCGATGGGCCGACGCCACGCGACCTTCCACACTCCCCGGTTCAACAAGGGGCGGCGGAAGGAAAACAGCAGCCCCTGGTGAGTCGGGACAATGAAAAACCACTGAAGCTGCTCCCTGGCGGGTATTCCCAGGGGCGACACTAGCATCACAAGAGGTGGGGGGGACAAGGACAGAGATGACAGGAGTAGGGCGGGGATCAGGGAAAGAATCGGGGAAGGCAGCAGAGGCAGGGTCCTGAGCCTCTATAGTCGAGCCACTGGACGGTGGCCCCTCCTGGTTAGGCTCAGGGATCTGGGAAGTAGGAAGGGGACCCCTAACCCCCGAATCGGAAGGGGCGAGGGACGTGGCAGCAGTGGATGTCTCCCCAGTACTCACCGCCGCTAGTGCCCCAGCAGGGGCGGTGGTAGGTGGATCGGCAGCGGCAGTCAAGGTAGAGGCTTGGGCAGCGGACACGGGGGCAGGTGGAGGAGGGGCGATGGGAGCATCGCGAGGGGTCTCCCCCGCCACATCTCCTGCCATAATGAGAGTGGGGAGGGGGACAAACAGCGAGGGGAGGGGAAGGAGAGGAGGCGACCACCCCTCCCTGCTAGGCTGCAGGCAGGGGAGGAGGGTGCCACAAAGGGAAGGCTAAAGGGGCGTGTGGAGCAACCAAGGACCTAGGGGTGGGAGGGCATCAGGTCACCGATGCAGAGGGGAGTTCCGGCTCCTCTAGTTGCACTAGGGGATTGGGGGGACAATGGCATAGGGGGGTGCAGTGAACAAGGGCAAACTCAAATGGGGAAGGGCACAAGCGCATAGGAGGGGGCATGGGCGCATGAGGGGAGGGACCAATCAGGGCTGGAGGATCACAGGGTGGGTGGGGAAGGGCGAGCTGGGAATGGGGTAGAGGGACCACAGGGACAGCTGCAGGGCTGGGGCAGAACAATCAGGGCCGCAGACGGAAATGGGTGGGGAGGACAAACGTGGCAAAGGAAAGGGGTACAGTCCAGGGGGAGGGGGGAGGTGGTGCGCCCACAGGCACTTGCGCAAAAGTCAATGCTTGGCTGCTGCTGCTGCAGGCCCAAACGATGGAAGAGGGCATGGTGAGCCAGGTGAGCAGCTCAGTCCCAGAGGCAGGAGTCCGAAGCAGAAGGAAAACAGCCAGCGGGGGTGGTGGAGGGGGCAACAAGGGTGTTGGGGGCGAAAGGGAACACAGATGGACCGGGGGCAGGCTCCATGCCACTCCCCCGGTGTCCCAACAGACACAGTCCAAACCCCCACCACAAGAGCATAGTTCGAAAATTACTCAGTCTAGAAAAGCCCCCTCCACAGTGGTCTTCCCACGGTCTCCAGTAGCGGGCTCTCCTCTTCTTCTTCTCTTCCTCCAGGCACCAACAGCTCCCGAGCAACAGCCACAATAGCCCCAGCAGCTCCAGGTGGTGGTGGTCTGGTGTCCAGGCAGCAGGGACCCCACTGAGATGGTGTCCTCAGCAACAAGAGCTGGGGTTTCTCACTCCCCTCCTTTCTGGGAAGCAGGCCAGCAGTCCCCCAACCCTCCGGGCTGTAGGTGGAGTAACAGCAGCAACTGAGGGGAGGGAATCTACCAGCCAGCCAGTAGGCAATAGCAGAGAAAGGGGTGGGGGGGGAGTGTCTAGCCCAGCCAGGGGAGCAGCAGGAGCAGGAACAGCAGCAGAAACAGCAGCAGCAGCAGCAACAGCAGCCAGGGCCCAGTGCCCAGCAGGAACAGCAGCAGCAGCCCTCTCTCTCCTTCCTCTACAGCAGAGCGGTCGAAGGGAGAGCTACTGGCCACAGGAGAAGCAGGCTTCTCTTTCCTGAGTGACCAGAGCAGGGGCTGCACTAGAATAATCAAGAACCTGCTAGAACCAATTAAGACAGACAGGCTGATTAGATCACTGCAGTCAATCAAGGCAGGCTAATCCGGGCACCTGGGTTTAAAAAGGAGCTCACTCCAGTCAGGGGAGTGGGGAGCCAGAGGAGAGGAAGTGCGTGTGAGGAGCTGGGAGCAAGAGGCACAAGGAGCTGAGAGTGAGAGGGTGTGCTGCTGGAGGACTAAGGAGTACAAGCGTTATCAGAAACCAGGAGGAAGATCCTGTGGTGAGGATAAAGAAGGTGTTTGGAAGTGGCCATGAGGAAGTAGCCCAGGGAGTTGTAGCTGTCATGCAGCTGTTACAAGAGGCACTATAGACAGCTGCAATCCACAGGGCCCAAACTCTCAGGGGGACTCTCCAGGACCAGTTCGGAGCCTCTGAGGCCGGCCCGCAGGACCGCCCTGAGTCCCCCTGAAGCAGCCCAGGTGAGGCCTGGCCTGCAGGGATGGACAGCGGGTGTGTGGCTCCCCCGGGCTTCCTCCATGGAGGACCCACGGCTCACAAACTCTCAGGGGGAGACCCAGGGCCCTGGACAGACTTGCTCAGACCCGTTCGGAGCCGGCCCGCAGGACTGCCCCGAGTTCCAGCCCAGGGCCCAAACCTCCCAACTCCTGATCAGGAGGAGTTGTTCCAGACTGTGGGGAAGATCACTGAGGTGAGAAAATCTGCCAATAAGCATAGGACCCACCAAGGTAGAGGAGGAACTTTGTCACAATGGTTTATTGACCATAGATCTGGGTCTTGTTTCAAGTTGAAAACTCAGACCAGGTTCATCAGAAGATTTGTAAATTTAGAATGATTATTGGTTTTGCATCAAAATCACGTTATTACTGTTCACTGCATGTACTGTGGTAGCACCCAGAAGCCCTTAGTTATGGACCCAGACTCCACTGTGCTTGTCTCTGTACAAACACAGAGCAGAAGGACTGTCTCTTCACCGAAGAGCCTACAATCTAAGTGTAAGACAAGAGACAGGTGGATGCAGGCAGACATAGGGGGATAGGGTGACCAAACAGCAAGTGTAAAAAATCTGGACAGGGAGTGGGGGGTAATAGGTGCCTATATAAGAAAAAGCCCACAAAATCAGGACATCTGGTCACCCTATAAGGGGGAGGTCAAGGAACTAATGAGGCAGTATTATCAGCATGATAGGCAACAGTGTAAGAAGGCCAGCTGTCTTTTTTGTAGTTTTTGTTTTACCTGAATTAGTGAAACCCTGGAACTTTTGGCATGTGAATCTGTGTGAACTGATGGCAAAGAAAGTGTTTGCTTGAAACTCTGTTGTGAGGAACTGCCAAGTTTTTCAGTGATCTCTTACCCATACTTCGTGCTTCACATTTTTCATGCTATCTTTTCGTGTACCATAACTTAGTCCAGCTCTCATTTCCTCAGTCCACTGACATTCAGTAGTTGTCTGTAACAAAGTTCAGCCTCAGAAATGTCAGACGTCATGGGAAAGAAGAGGGTGGGGGAGGAAAAAATTTGATTGGAGCCATTGCTATGGGCCCCACTCGCTGAGACTCTTCAGGATGTTCCCGTTCATTAAGCAGAAGAGCACCACCTCTGCTACAGCTGCTGCTGTAGCGCTGCCCACTGTCCCTGGGAAACTGCCCACTTCTGCGAGGTGTCCATACAAGACAGTGTCAGGAAACCAGTTTTGCTACTGAACAGCCAGAGCTATCCTTCCAGCATTTGGGGATATTGATAAGAATCCCAGTGCTATCTCCAGACTGATTTTAGAGACATGTTTATTTTTATTTTAGTAAGAGGAAATTGAGCAACTGAGGTCCTGTCACTCCAAACCCCACCCTGAAGCAGGATGGAAGTAGTGCTCGGTGCCGCCAGAAGCTGTCTCCCAAGAGACCAAATTGCCAATTGGAATTGCTCGCCACGTCTTCCCCAATAGCCATGCCCAAGCGGCACCTATCCACAAGAGTGAGATAGGAGCAAAAATGTATGAAGGGAAATGCTCCTCAAGAGAGTGAAACACTCTAGGACAGCACCAGCACTCCTTTGCCCCCAAAGTGCATCCTGAGTGCTCACTGTGTGAGACCCCCCCCACACTCAGAAAGGGCATAATTTACACCAAAGCGGACTCGAGCCAGGGCCATGTACTTGGACTCTCCTGGGCCTGAAAAGGGGGCACAGTGGGAAAGCCCCACCCAAGAGACCAATCATGAAATGTAGACCCAACTTTCTTGTACTTGGGGCTTTGCCTCAACAGTTTGATAAAAGTGAGGAGGTTCTTTGTATTGCTAGTGTTCAGGGTGTATTTGTACTAGTGCCCTCTAGCTGCTAAGCATGACAGATGATATCACCATCTGTGATCTGCAGCCTACACATCAGTATAACTCCTAGCAATCTGACCACTACCAGGAATTCTCCATTAGCTCTGCATTCTGCCCCGATTGCTGCATGTACCAGCTTTGCTGGTAAGCACGTCTGTTTTCTCTGGCCATTGATTCATTACAGTGTGAACATTTACTCAAAGCAGAGTAATGGCCAAGGAAACACCCCTGAAACCGACATGCCAGAAAACTGGGGAGCACTGAAAGACATATAGGCATGACTCCTCCCATAGCTCCCCCCGCGCTGCCCCTCCCCCCCCAAATCTGGAGAGATGTATGCAAAGCAGTAGGGAGCAGACATCTTTGCATGGATGCACACACACATGCACACAGACAACCACACACTGTTGTGCAGACCTATAATAAACACCCCTGACAACAAATACTTTGACTTCTGATCCCATCTGCTGTCCTTCCATGCTAAAGACGGCAAACAGACTGCTTTACCTCGCTCTGGTAACCTTACCTGCCTGCTGAACCTACCTGCAACTCCTGCCAACAATCACCTGAAAACAGCTAAACCACGTCCTCACCCATCTGCTAAAGCAGCATCCCTCCTCCCTCAGATCACCCAACCAAACTCCCACTCCAAGATGCTTTACTTGCTCCCAACCTATTGGCAAGAACCCTAACCCAGATCTCCCAGCAAACTGAGTGTGATCCCCTCCTTGTCTCTGACCATACGCCAAGGAGCTGCTTAGCCTGATGGGACCCTTCCAGTCCTCCCAGCTGTTGAATCTGCCCACAATCTACCAAAACGTGCTCCAAACTGACCCCAGCATTGACAGTAAACGTCCTGAAACTGCCGCAATCATGGAAGATGGCTTAACACCACCATTTCTGTGACTCCCATGACAATGTGACTCACATAAGACTCTTCATCAGACACTGCAGAGTCTGTCTGGAATTACTTACATGGCCCTAGTTTAATTAACTATACATGCATAAAAGCGTAATATAAAGTTATTGTTGTAGGAAATGGTATAACATTTTTTAAAATCTCCATTTTTGCTGGCCATTAACCCTACCTTAGTTACACTAGTATGTCGCTAATGGTATTTTGAAGATAAGAAGCAGTGATGCTGAGAGAGAAAGTGAGTGTGAGAGAGAGAGAGATTTGTTCATCTTCTGTGACAAAGCAATGAAATTGGGAGTCTGATCGTGTCCCCCACCCTTTTGCAGCTGATCTGGTGAAATGCGATATTCCCTCAAGCACATCCTGATGAAAAAACTGAACTGACACTAAAGAAGCTGTGGTAGGGCGGGAGTGGGAAAAGGGAAGCGGTCACATTCTTTAGGTGATCTAAGGCCAAATTCTCATCTGTTGTAAACTGGTGCAGTTCTATTGACTCCAGTTTACACCGGCAGAGAATCTAGCCCCTTATCCTTTAGACTGAAAGATTGTATCACCACTTACACAGTTCAGGGAGAAGGGTGTAGGAAGCTTGTCTATTCCAGCAGCAGAGTAAATGCCTCCCCTTCTCCCTACAATGCCATCAGGGGAGTTTCTGTTGCATACATACACCTTACCCAAACAACTTACATCCACACACTGGTTTCCGGTGCACACACATAATCTGTTGATATAACAGTTAATCAGCAATGTAAGTCCCTAAAAGACACATCCCAGGCTGAACTCACTAGGGTTTGTTTTGCATACCACCTCTCAAGATGCTAAACCTTTCCCTGCCTTCCATGGACCACGATGTAATACTAAATCCCCAGCCGCAGTGTGAAACACAGAACCGCATCTTCCTTCAGTCCCTCCCAGGAGAAAGTACAATGAAGTGCAATAATTCCCATAGAACTCATCCAGGTTTGTGCTTGGACCCTTATACACTCACCTCTCGAATCAGGAAACAGCTCCTAACTTTAAGCATTGGCCTGCTAAACCCAGGGTTGTGAGTTCAATCCTTGAGGGGGCCATTTGGGGCAAAAATCTGTCTGTGGATTGGCCCTGCTTTGAGCAGGGAGTAGAACTAGATGACCTCCTAAAGTCCCTTCCAACCTGATATTCTATTATTCCAGCTGATGAATTTACACCAGGTTAGCCCATTCCAAGTCCCATCCAATAGATACCCAACATGACTAAGAAGCTGTAGATAGCGTTAAGTCTGATTCAGAACGCTTTTCCTCTGAAAGGTCAGTATATGTATGGAGGATGCACTGCCCGCTTTCTATTCCCTGCTTATTGTGATATCCAGTGGCTCTGAAAAACACTTGAGTTTTTATCCATAATCCCAATAGCCAGATCTCATTCAAGTGCAGGTAAACCCAAATGTCTAAATTCCAGTCAAACAGAAGTTGGTTATTTCTCCAGGGGCTATGGGTATATGAAGGAGCACCTCAATGGAGCTGTGAGGGTGAATAGTAGGGTAACAGAGCATTTGAGAGCTGGAGAGGGCAAGCTAGAACTTGGGCAGGTTGGGTTAGGGGAACAGGAAGAGGTAGAGTCGTGCATTGCTGCCCCCAGAGGATGCCTGCTCTAGGGACCAGCTGCAGGGTAACACTGCACAACCTGCCTTTTCCTACTCACTTTCCTTTCCAGCTGCTATTCCCCCTTCTCTACTATCCTGCCCTATCCTGAGTGCAGAAGCTTCACTCCTGTGATACTTAGAATCTCCACAACATTTTCGCTTCTGTACTTGTCAGGGTTGGAGCTTCTGGTCATCCAACCCCCTGACTGTGTGAAGCCTTTGGATGCCCCCAGGACCTTCAGGGTTCACGGATACATGCCCTAGCCCACCCTCAATCTACGTTAATCTCAGGTTTCCTTTTTTCTTAATACGACTCAATCCCTCAGAGGCCAGTGAAAGAACCCCCTGCCCAGGCTTTTTGTTATGGAGGCTGGGGGAGGGCCAGCATTGCGAGGAGCTGGGAAGCCAATTAGGTTCTAGTGGTAGGTTCTCTGGAGCTGGGTGGGTTTAAGGAGCTGCTGCACTTTATCCACAGGCAACTCATCTGAAACTGGGATGGAGTCAGAGCAGATCCAAGGGGCCTCTTTCCTCACTGTGACCCAGGAACCATTTTGTGCCTGCTTGCAGAGGGTGCAGCGTTTTACAAGGATTTTTTGGGTGAAGTATATGCCCAATAATTCACCAAAGGCTGGCATGTGAGGGCTCTACCAAGAGGTCAGAGCCCCCTAGTCATTATAACAATTGTGAAATGTACAAATGGGTAATATTTAAGCAGTTATGTATCTCTAATGAAAACTGTCACACCCACTCCCCACTGCTTCTTTCCTCTGCCCGGTGTGTGGATTAGCTGTCATTGTCATTGTGCAAGGCTCAGAGGCCTACATTTTGGAAGGCAGGGGGCCTGGACTGCAAAGGGCAGATCCAACTATGGCAGCTCTGGTTTCTGTTCCGTTGGAATAAGAATAACATCTGTTAAATACAAACTCTCATGCTTTAATACACACCCTGCACCGCACTGCTCCCTTCATCTGTCCCACACCCCGGGAAGCCACACTCAGGGCTTGTCTACATGAGCAATTAGGTCACAGCAAGCTGGGGTGTAAATCTATCCCCCACTAGCCTGCCCTGGACTGTGGCCATGTGGACCCTGCTAATGCACACTAAGAGTTCCCTAGTGTTTTTTAATCTATGCCACTCTGAAGGGGGAGTAAGGCAAAGTGCACTAGGGAGCTGTTAGCGCACAACAGCCAGTCCACACAGACACTTAGTGAGCAGCAGACTAATGCAGGGTAGACTCACGCCCTGCTTGCCATGAACTCATTAGGGCTGCTCAAAATTTTGACTTAAAAGCTTTTTCAACAAAAAATAGGGGTTTGATGCATTTGTTTTCCCTAAAAAAATTGCCCCGTTGTCAATATTTTTCAATTTTTTCTCTTTGAAATGGTGGAAAGAGAGTGTGTGCGTGTGGGAGGGATTTCCAGCTTTTTCTTACTTGTTTTACCCCCTCCCCTACCAAAAAGGGAGGAAAAGTTTTAAAAAATGAGAGAGGGGAAAACCCCCACAAAAATTCAAAATGAAATCTTTCAAAATGAGAATAAAATTTTCATGTGTATAAAGAATGTTTTATAACAGTTTTGTTTAAAAAATGAAGTAAATGTGAAAAGTTTCAAACAAAATTAAAACTTGGGTTTTTGAAAAGTTTTTACAACCCTCCCAAATTTCCACCAGTCCTCCTCCCGCCCCGTTCACTCTCCCCATTTCAATGGTTCTCCTCTCTGTGCCCCTTTCTTTCACGCCCATATCTAAGCAGAAGACACACTCACTAGCACAGGAGTGAGAGCATGTTGAACTTTTGAACCCACAATATTCAAGTGGGTTTGAAATGAGGTAAAAGGCTTTAGTCCTGCCTCAGATATCTGTGCTTATTTAAAAGCAGGTACATTTTAACAATACAACCCCACGATCCTTTTTTGCAAGTTATACGCAAAACATTTGTAAGGCTTTATCTACATGCCAAATATATTCACGTTGAGGGATCTGGCAACAGCACGGTGATAGTTAAAGTTAAGTTGTAGCTGATGTTGTCACTTCTGTTCTTCTGTCCTTGGTCTGCTTTGCCTATTTTGATTGTAAGCTCTTTGGGCAGGGCCTATCTCTTACTATGTACAGGGCCTAGCACAACTGAGTTTGGATCTCTAAAGGAGCCTCTAGGTGTTGCTGTAATATACATAATAATGGTGGCAGATCTCAGTCCTGCTAGCTGATCCAGGTAGATATCCTTTGCAGGCACACAGCGGTCCATCGGCTTCAGTTTGTGCTAAGCCCCAGTGAAGTCAGGAGGGTTCCACTTTTGTGCAGGTGTCTGCTTTTGCAGCTCAGCTTGCTGTATCACGTCCATGCTTCCAATATGATAGAATAAACTAGCTCTTAACCATCAGCGTAAGCAACCTGGTGCCAGATCACAGTAAATCAAATGTAGCCATTTCTTTCTTGTAGCAACACCAGAGGCCACAGTGAGCCAGACTGATCCCTGAGGTAGAGCACTGAAATGATCAGTGAATTCAGTGGCGTTACACCAGGGTTAGATTTGCTTCCTCCTCCACGCACCCTTTGTCTAGTGAAATCACAGGGCAAAACAGAAAGGGAAGTAGTGGTCCAGTACCTCCCAACGCTTGCTATCCGCTGTCATTTCACACTGTCCAGCAAGAGCAGCATATTAACAATCTCCACACCTGAGTCTGCTTCCTTTCTGCAAAACTCAAAGCAGACATCACTCTCCAAGGTTTTAATTAATTGTCTCTCTCTCTTTTTTTTCCCTTTCCCCTTTTGGGTCAGACTCTTAAGTGTCTATCAGTTTGATGGCACCCCAGGGAGTCTTTTGTTCTGAATAGGTGAAAAATTGTACCCACAAAAAGAGTTCCCCGTCCGATCAATTCTCGCTAACAATTTTATTGATTAGCTGCAGTAACATTTTTCATTTATTAATTATGAAGAAGATGTTCCAGGGATTTTTTAAAGTTAACCATTGTGATTATTCCCTCCCTTTGTAGTAACATGGCTGCAGTTAGTTCTCAATGAAGGTATTATTAGTAATTTAGAGGAGATCTATTAACGTTTCTCTGGTTTTATCCAGTAGTCAGAATCTTCATTTTGGGCCACATAAAATTAGTCTGAGGAACTGATTGTTTGAAAAATATGGGGCTGTACTTTTCAATAATATGCTAGTGTGAAAATATCATCCCGTTATTATGTCTAGAGTAGTGGATATTCAAATAATTAATGAATTGCCACCAATATGAAATCCAACATATTTTGTATTTATTAACATTATTTTAAGTAACAGCTTGAAGGAAACTTTATGACAGGAGCTGAAGGACAAGCTGTTTGCTACTACTGAACAGAGCACTGACCTTTCTGAAGTCTAGCAGCTGTAATTAAGAGCCTTATTCAGCAGAAAAGATCCCGTGGTTTCCTGTGCTGTGGAAGTTTACTGAAGGTCACAGATCTGGCTTCCACCTCCTCCTTCCAAGTAACTCAGCAGAAAATTTGGCTGGGCTGCAGAACTGTCATCAGCTGGTTCCGTGATGCTTCCCATAACACAAGAGCTGCTTGGAGATGGAGAGACCATGACAATAAATCTTCATCAACCCCATTCCTCTGCCACTTGCATCCTTACAGGATTTTCTACCTGATGCAATAGGGCCAAAAGTGGCTCCAATGCAGTAAAATAATCTGAATTGGTTCAGAAGCCTCAAGCCATCACTGCGCCCATTTGACCTTAACCTTTATGGATCTATGATGATTCCTTCCTGCAGTCCTGTGCTAACCAGCCCACATTGATGGAGTGTTTTCAGACCCTCCTTTGAACAATGGGGGAGAGGAGAGACTTTTTTCTCATTTAAAGATTTTTACCTTTGCTTTTTATATTTCTACATGGCTCAGCACTTTTATTTAGCATCAGTGTTTCTTGCTACCCGTGTTCTGCACCCTCCAGCCCCTTATCTAGCAATCTCCTAAGCCCTTGCTGTCCTTCAGATATTAATCTGTGTTTGCTTAAATGTCTCCAAAGCTGCTAGTGAAAAAGGCCATGCAACACTTTCGTGATGGGCCTCACACAGCTGAGATCAGAAAGGCAGCCAAAGCTTCAGTTGCTTCTCACAGCCTCATACGGATTATCAAATTTGTTGTCTTTCCAAACCTGGGCTGCAAATATTGCGAGAACAGGCTCTCAAGAGACTTCAGCAATCTCTGCTGTCAGTTTTTCTGGGAGGATAGCACCAGGAGATCAGAGTCTTTCATGGTAATCTGGCATTTGTGCTTACTGTCATATGACTGGGACATCAGCAGTTGTGCCTCGTGGTTGGAGCAGGAGCTGGAAGCCAGGAATCAAAGCCTAGGCTCAAAGCTGGAGTCAGAGGCCAGGTACCTGAGCCAGGAATCTGTGCCAAAGTCAGAGGTCAGGAATTGGAGCCAACAGTCAGTACTGGGTTACCTGGAGTGAGGTGAGACTGGGACCAAGGAGGAGCCATCCCAGCTTGTGTGAATGCTTTGAGCAGCCATTGAACTGCTACTACTGCCTGGTTTAAGAGCTGGTCTGCTGACTTTTCCAACCAATCAGGCAGCCTATTACAAGCCAGCTGCACTCGTAGGTTGCCTGAGGATTGGCTCTGCTGCCTGACGATTCCAGTCCTGATTGGAACCAAGAGGTGAGTGACAATGAAAAATAACAGGGGACAAAATTATCACAGTGTTTTAGAACCTCAAAAAAAGGTCCAGTCCAGATTTTGTGCAAAGGAACACATTGGTTTTTGTTTTACCAGAGCTGATTTGCTCTTCCCCGGGTTAAACACAGAGATACCTAGAGATGAAATATTCTGGACTCATCCTGCTCATTGATGCCCATTGACTTCAATAACAAGATCAGACTTTTTATAGTTACAGAAACTTTATCATTGTCTCATCCAATCGTGTCTTGTTCTCGTAGCCTGCGCCCATGTCCTTTTAGGAAACCATCAACACACCATAAGAGAGACTCCCAGTTGCAGGGGCTGGCCTTATTATTACTATTATTCCTCTGTGTGTGTGTGTGTGTGTGTGTGTGTGTGTGTGTGTGTGTGTGTGTGTGTGTACACGCGTGCGCTATGGTCATGCCTGAAGGTTCCAGCCAATATCAGAACCTCGTTTCGCCGGGCACTGTACAAACACAGCATCAGAGTCAGGCCGTGCCCTGAAAAACTTAAAATCTAAATGAACAAGACAGACAGATGTATCATCATTCCTCATTTTATAATGGGAACACAGAGAGAGGAATTGGCTACAGGTAGTCTGTGGGAGAGCTGCAAATTAAAGCCAGTAAGTCCCCCAAGCCAGTCAGTGCCTTAAACACAAGACCATTCTTCCTCAACCTTATAAAGCCATTTTTTCTCCTTTACTGTAAAGATATTTCACTGTATAAACACAGAAGGAAAGAAACTCATCTCGCTAAACAAAGCAACCCAGCCAGCATTAAGGGAACTGAAAATATTCAGGCAATCTGAAGCCAGCAAGAATCCTCACCTGTTCTATATCACAGCCTAATACTACACCAGCACACTATGGAGAAAGCAGTGTGAGTTTGTGGGCCACTGAACACTGTTAATTTTCAAAGTATATTACAATTACAGAAACACCCTGTGCTGGAGAACTTTGTGTTGAACCACTGTGAAAATCCACAAAGTTTAATAGCTCTCAGCATTTCTAATTTCATGCTTGCGGTGGGTTGTCTCGTGCTTGCACACTGAACAGCAGCAGAGAGGGAAAAAAGATGGAGACACAGTAGTTCAAAACCTCTGATAGGACTTTTTTTCTTTCATGCGGTTGGTAATATTTAACTCCATTGTGGGTTTTATTGCTTCTCTGAGCTAATGGAATGGAAGCCAAATGTATTCATCTAGCTTATTCTTTTCTCAAGATGGGCATCTAAAAATATACTGTTAATGTTTATGCACATGCATTACACACACACTGTGAGGGAAATAGACTACCCAGGCCTTCTTGCTGTAGGACCTGATTCAGCACAACACTAACTTTAAACTCATGCTTAAGTGCTTCGCTGAATAAGAACAGAATTAAGCCAATGCTTGAATTTAAGCACATGCTTAACTGCTTTGCTGAACTGGGACTTTATGTGTCCTGTGCAACCACAAGTTTAATTCCCAGCAGGCCAAACTTAGCTTTTCATTCTTGCAAGGCAGTGAGTTTTATGCCGTTGATTATGCATATGGTCTTTTGATTAGGATGTTCTGGCCAGTTAGTACCCTCCTACCCACACATGGCATTAGCAGTGGATGAAATGACTGGAAAGTGTTTGGGATATCGATATTCAAGTAAAAAAAATGCAAATGCGGGTGTCCCAAGTCCACTATAGGCATCCAAATAAAAGTGGCCTGTTTTCCAAAGGGCCAAGCACCTGATCTCCCATTGGCTTCTGTCTGCAATTTTGTTCAATACACTTGAAATATTTATGTGACTTGGGCCCTCAATACCTCTGAAAATCCAGGCCACTGATCCATATGAATTTGTGTGCCTTACTCTGGGCGTCCAGATTTGAAAAGGCCTTTGCATTGTTCTCTACATTGTTCTCTACAAACCCTCACTAAGTGCAACAGGCTAAAAAATTGTGGGAACCCCAGATTTTTTTAACCTCGATGTGCCAGTTCAGTGCTGAGTCAGGAACAGCTCACGGAGCAAATGGTTGCATCACTCCCATGCTGCAACAGCTTGTCTTCACTGTCTCTGGAGTTCCTTCCTCTGCCCCATCCTCTTTATTCCCCCAATCCTCAGACCTATGTCTTCACTCCCGCCTTTGTTGGCTGGCATGCCCGGTATGCTCCCTGCAGCAACTTGTTTAGGCCCATCAACGCAGAGGCAGATGATAAATATGTCCAAGAAAAATAGCTACTTCTAGCGTTCCCTTGTTCTTGCTCCCTTGGCAGTGCTACAAAATGGCCTTCCCCCAAATCACTGTACCTTAAAACCACGTCTCATGCATTTAAGAAGAGATCCCAGAGATCTCTTTGAAAAATCAAGAATTCCCCATTGTGCCTTGGAAAAATCTCTCCCTTATGGTGGCCTTAGTCACTATTATACCATAGACAAAGAAATGCGACTGAATGAGGAAAGCAGTGTAGAATTGAGTTTAACCTTTTTTTTTTCATTTTTTGTTGAGGAATGTGCTTAGACTACAAATCACATTACAGTTAGAACCTTCTACATCATTTAATCCATCCATTTTTTTCTCTTTTTTTGATAATGGCTGGATATGAGCCATATTCTGAAAGGTCATTGAATAATCCTGTGATTTACCTAATTTGCAACTCATCACATGAATGTTAAACATTTAGTCACCTCATTCACTCAGTCATACTCTCTCTCTCTGTGTCTCTTCCCCCCGACCCCTCTTCAAGGAGGTGCATACATCTATTTTTTCAAGCACATAAGAGTTTTGCATTTTATTCAACTTTATGGTTGGGATTTAGTCTCTGATCTACTCACACGTTCAACCCATTAGCAGTAATGTAAGCTGAGTATACACACAGATGTGGGATGCCTTAGAGTCCTGTTTGAAAGTATTTCAGTCGCTTCCAAAATTTGGACTAACCAACAGTGGGCATAATGCTCCTTATGGAAGGAAAAAAGTCTCTCAACCACTGTATAGAACAAAAAACACCCTCAGACCTGGCACCAGTTGAAATATTTGTTGGCAGAATGAGTAGAAAGTCTAAGCTTTTGATGGGCATGGAGATTTAATCTACCCTTTCTTCCCAGAGAAGGTGCCACCATATCAGTGTAGAAGTACAATATCAGACCTTGTGCTTTCAAGTTCACACTGATTACCATGTGGTCGACTGGGGGTTGGGAATTGTACTTTCTTTGTAAAGTCATGCATAATTGGGTGAGTATATTATTGAAATGAGGGAGTCAGGTAGCAGAAGGGACTGCACCTTCATCTGAAGTATCAGTTACATGCCACTGCTAGAAACAAGACTTGATGGGCTCATGGTTAGTTCCAGTATTGTATGTCAGTGAAGGGGTTGGGGAGGGAGTTTGGTGAAACTTGCAGTTCTCCGTGTGCTGTACCTGCCCTGTGGATGACTTTAGTTTCCAATGTTGCCACTCAGGCACTTTTCACAAGCAGTAAAATTAGTGTTAAAAAGAAACAGAAACACCTTCTTTTTGTCTGAGGTGTTGTTTATCAGAAGTTAGGGTGGCAAGTCAACATTTTTAGTTTGCCATCCAAGATCAGGACATATTCAGGGTGCTTTTGAGTGACTCCAGAAATATAGCCTGTGATTTACCAGTGAAAGCCAGGTATCTTAAAGCTTATGCTAAAACAGAGTCAATTCAATCTCATTAGAATAATAATAGTGTGTATTTTAAATTTATTTTCCAGATAAACGTAAGAAAATACACTAGCAATCCAAACAGAAATGCAGTCTGCATTCTACCATATGAAACAGCAAATATCTGTGTAAGCCCTGAAATATCTTGGCTCTGCAGCAAATAGGTCCATCTGCAGAGGAAGCCTTTCCTCAAGAAAACAGAAATCTGCTCTGCTCGGGAAAGCTACTGAGGAGATGATGAGTTCATGCAAATGAGTTCTGCTATCACCTTCTATAGACACATTGTAAGATACAGTCACTGCCCCAAAGAGCTTAGAATCTAAACACACGAGACAAAGGGTGTGAGGGGAAAAGCGGCTAAGTAAAGTGACTTGCCTAAGATCATCCAGCTGCTCAATACTAGAGCCAGGAATAGAGCCAGGGTCACCTGAGTCCCAGTCCAGTGCTGTACACACTAGATTGTGCTGTCCTTCTAGCTTGCAACTGCGATACTGCAACATGTTGGGTCATTGCTGCAAAATGTTTATAAGGGCTGGGAGAAGGGAGAGGGCCGAGGAAAGGTGCTGTTGCACCTTAAAAGCAAGCACATGTATGTATAGATTATTCAGCTGAAAGCTAGTGTGTTAGTTAAATAGGGAATATCGTATCTTCCTGAAAAAACTACTTAGTAGGTCAGGCCTCTCTTCAGTACAGAGACTCACTCCAGGGAATGCTGTGAGAAGGTTGCATCCAGAAATGGCTTGCTTTATGACTGACTGAGTAGGACAAGTCATTTTTTGCAGAATAACAACATTCTAGCATTTCAAACCGGCCCTAGTAAAGGCTCCTCACATTTTTGGAGAAAGTATGTGGTGGGTATTTGTTTGACTCATTTAAAAAACAAGTAATTTGTAATGATCAAGACTGGCTCCTCTTGTGCAACCCAGAAATATCACTGAATGGAGCTATTTACAATGAAAACAAATAGATTATAAAATAACTTCTAAAAAAAAACACCTATAAGATTTACATCAAACACTAGGAACAGTTTGTGTTTTACAGGGAATGATTGTATCAAAATATTATTGCCAAATGGTTAAAATGTCCATCCACTGAATGTGGCCAATAGTTTCAAATATGACTGCCTACATTTAGGTACCTAAATACGGATTAAGGCAACTAAATATGTGTCCTGAGTACCCACAGCTCCTATTGAAGTAAATGAAAATAGGGCATTTATTTAGGCACCTAAATTCGGATGTAGATTAGAACTGCTCAAAAAATTGTTTTTGTTTCTGCTAAAAATTTTGACTTTTCATCAAAAATCCCCAAATCAAAAAGTTTTCAGTTTGCAGCCATAACTCTTCTGCGTTATCATTTTTTCAGTGTAAACCTGAAATTTTCTGTAGAAAGTGAACACTTTCTGTGAATTTTTTTTTGTCATAAATTCAATTTTCCACTGAGAGTTTTGGCAGAAAATTTTTGACTAGCCCTAACTTTAGGCACCCAAGTTTGAAACATTTTTTAGGGAGGGTGAACACACATTTTCATACATTTCAGAACTCCTAACTAATAATGCTATTTATAACACATATTAAAATACACCTTTTATTCATTCTAAATTAATATGCCGCTAATAAGAGAACAAAATATAGATAAGTAAAACCAAACCCAAATGCAGTGAACATTATTGTTCTTCCTCTAATTTCTCTTCCAGACAAAACATTTTGCTTTTCTTTGAAGTGATATCACCAACAAATAGTACTGCATTCACGGCAACAATTTCAGCAGATCATTAGCAAGTCCTTTCTCTCCACAATAACGGGCATTATAGTCATCCATCTTCTCACAAATTTATTACAGTGTATTGAGGTTCTCTCCTGGTCTATTTGTAGCCAATTCCATTTGAAGGCAATCTAATCTCAATGTAAGACACTATCTTGATGTTTCTCTCA
Organism: Gopherus evgoodei; assembly: GCF_007399415.2. Classification (NCBI taxonomy): domain Eukaryota; kingdom Metazoa; phylum Chordata; order Testudines; family Testudinidae; genus Gopherus; species Gopherus evgoodei. The sequence goes on along the minus strand of NC_044327.1, from coordinate 116,241,678 downwards.
ATTTTTTTTTCCTTATTTCATTCTTTTTTTCTTGTTTCTCATTCTTTTTTATTTCACTCCTTTTCTCTGGACTATGTGGGATAGTTCTATACAATCCAAACTAGACTTATGATGATTGCTCAACGATATATCTTCCATCTGAACCTGCTGTGCAACAGAAGCCCTAAAATGATATACACTAAAGCTAGTTGAATTAATCATTGAGGAAAAAATATTTATTGTGAATTTTGCCCTTTTCGCTCTTTGTGAACCAATCTTGATTTATGTGACTGGATTCATTGGAAAAAATTCAGTGGGAGTAGATCAGGTCAGTTTTTTATGACTATTTACTAGGGACTGGTTGAAAATTTTCTGTTGAAACTATTTTTGAATGGAAATTTGGGGTTTATCTTTTCAGTGAAAAGCAACTGATTTCTACTGAAAATTTTCATTTTTCATTGAAAACTTGATCTGAAAACTGAAATGTTTTTGTCCAAAACCTAGAAGCTTTGATTTGGAAATGCTATCACAGTGCCTCGTAGGAGTTGTAGTTTGGATGCCTTTTGTTCCAGTTCTCTTCTAAGGACTGGACTTCCCAGACTGGCTACATGACCCATGATACACTTCAGCCATGGGACCCATGATGAATTGCAGTGACTCAGCAAGTGGGGATGCTGTGGTAGATCTTGTGAGATGTTATCTGGTCATTAACCTAGCCCACAGAAGAGAATGGGAGCATGAGGCACTTAGGGTGACCAGATGTTAAGGTGAAAATATCGGGACCACCACAGAGGGAGGGCTTTTTTTAACACTCACCCGTCCAGGAGTTTGGTGGCAATTCGGCGGAGAGCCCTTCAGTTGCGGACGGTCTTCAGCGGTATTTCAGCAGTAGGTAATAAACCTTGCCACCAAAGACAGAAGCACCCGCTGCTGAAATTCCGCCGAAGACCATCCATGACTGAAGGACTCTCCACTGAATTGCCGCCGAAGACCAGGAAACAAAATATCGAGACAAATGGCGTCCCGACCGTACTCTGGTTGGGATGAGAGGCAAACTCCTCAAAATCAGGACAGTTCCGATTTTATCTGGACGTCTGGTCACCCTAGAGGCACCTGACCTACAAATTCCCATCTTCCTCTTAGCATATGCGCAACATGCCTCAGGCGGCACATGACCAGGATTCATCACCGACTTTGGTCCGCTGGTTGGATCATTAGCTTCCCCCGTCAGGGCCAGTTACTGACAGGGAGCATGATGTGAATGCTGATCCATGCCCCCCACAATTCCCATGAGGCACTGTAGAAACATTTCCAAGTCAAACTTTTCAGGTTTTGGTTTTGGCAGTTTTCTATTTTATGCCAAAAAATTGAAATTTTCTGGGGAATAAAAAACCTTTATTTTTGGACCAGCTCTACTATTTGCTAAATAGTTTAGATGCACAACTTTCATGTTTTGGGTTGTTCACTTCAGCTATCCACCATGAACAACATAGATGACGTAGATGATGTTTCTACTCCCTATTTGGTTGACCAAGCCTTTTTAATAAACACAAATTTCAGACACTTACATGCTGATTTAAGGACCTAAAACAAATATTTAAAAGTCTAAATGTGGATTCAAGAGTCTGCCTCTCAAGTGTCCCTCATTCTGGGGATTGATCCTCCATTTAATTCAAGTTACCAAACTTTACATCCTCATCACTTTTGTTGTTGAAAATTACTGAAATCAGACATAAAGAATCCCAACATTGAGGTTAGAGAGTCATTCACCTAAGGGAATGGACCCCACAGTATTTTAACTTTCCTGGACTGAAGATATTTGGATGCCCTTCATTCTGGGTTTCCTTCCTACGTTGCATCCCACATTTAGGCTTTGGCAGTGACTTGATGTTTACACTCCTGAAATATTTACAGACCATTATCATGCCTCTCTACTGCCTAATCCTGCTCAGCCAATCTCTATATAGTTAGCTGTTGTAGTCTTTCCTTATAAGCTCCAGAAAAGCCTGATCATTTTTGAAAGTCTAAATAGGGTGGAATTTATGCCAGTTCATACTGGCAATTTACCTTTGTTCTGACAGCTTTACTTAGAAAAGCTCTTTTGGGCTAAAGAACCTAATGGACAAAGTATGTTGAACTCTGACCTAAATACCTGAGTTTTGAGTTTCAGGGAAGATGAGCCAAAATCAGACAGGATATATATAACTTTAAGTACATGCTTAAGCCCAATTGAATTCAATAGGATTTAAGCATATGCTTGAAATGAAGCGAATTCTTCAGTGATTTCCTGAATAGAGATGGACTGCTGAATCAGTCTAAAGCAACTAATAGATTTAGCAAATCTGTGGCATCCAAAACTCAACTTGTATGAGCAGATTTTTTAAAACTTGGGCTTTCATTTTATTTTTAGACACCCACTATGAAACATTAGACTGGCTGTCTCTGTTTTTAGCTTCTTGCTGCTTTGAATTTCAGCCACATGCTCTGTTTGTGTCTGCCACTATGTCCGCTCTCAGAGTGTGCTTGCTTCAGTGACCGGGCTTGGAATACATTTGCCTCACTGATTTCACTTGCAGTGTCTCTCCAGAAGTGAGGAGTGTATTCCCTTGAAAGTGGAATCACTGAAGGAAAGAAGAGAGAAAGGTCACACAGCCATTCAAGACTAAATAAGACTGCTGCATTCTCTATAGTGAATGCTCTTTTTCTCCCTTTTCTATAGGTTTCTCTCAGTCTGTTCTCGGTTTGTTAGGTTTTTGTTTTGGCGTTAGAACAAGAAGGATGGGAATAAGGTCATGCTATGTGAGAAGAGCCCCGTGTTTTCAGGCCTCACATGTGCTGCATTTGTTTGCTCAGTCAGTTCCTGCATATGGTGGATTCTTTTTGCTTAGCCATTGTTTGGAAAATGGAAAGTGAAGCAGAGAGACTTAGCCTTGACTCAACAAGGTACTTAAACATGTACTTAAGACTCACTGACTCACAAGTATGGGCTTAAGTCCTTTGTTGAATTAGAACCTGGGATGGGAGAAATATACTTGGCCGTAAATTGAGAGAATGAGTCAGTGGAGGTCACTGAAGTGCAAGAGTAGGGTGGAGGGAGAAAAGAGGAGGTCAGAAAGAGGGTAATTAAGGAAATGCAGCAAAGAGAAATTATACAAGAGAGGATTAGAAATGTACAATTGGTGTCAGTTCCCAAGAACATAAATCATATGCAGTTGGAAAGGAGATAGCAGCATAGCTGAAGGAAACCTAAGGATGGTGGTAGACCACAAACTGAGTATCAGCCTGACACACTGTATGTCAGTGAAAAATCTGTAGTAATTTATATGCTGTCACATATTAGACCAGGAAGGTGGCAGCCCTTACCCATGCGGCATTTGTGAGACTGTAACTTGAATACTGCATTCAGTTCTGAGCACATCAATATCTGGAAGATGTCAACAGAAAGCAGAAGGAAAAATTAGTGGATCCAAAAAATATGAGCGGTTATTGTTATGGAAAAGTGACTGCATCACTCAGCAAAAATAGGCAGAGGACAAATAGATATTTAGATATTTGATTACCATTTATTCGTTATTCAGACAAAGGGCACATGCCTACAAAAATATGACATTTGACACTTTTAAAATATTTAGTATAATAGACTAGCTTTGGTCTGTTAATATAGCAAACTACGGCCTGTGGGCCACATCCGGCCCAGGGGACCCTCCTGCCCCAAGATGCTAGCCCTCAGCCACTCCCCTGCTGTTCCCCCTCCCTCGCAGACTCAGCTCGCCCCACCTCTGGTGCAATGCTCTGGGTGGTGGGGCTGCAAGCTCTTGCCAGGTCGGTCAGCTGCAGAGCCACAGCCTGACCCCGTGCTCTGTGCTGCGCGGTGGCGTGGCTGACTCCAGCCAGGCGGTGAGGCTGCCTATACTGCTGCTCTAAGCAGCGTGGCTGTAGTGCCACCAGCCACCGGTGCTCCAGGCAACGAGGTAAGCGGGGAGGGGGGTTGGATACAGGGCAGGGGAGTTCAGGGTGGTTGTCAGGGGCGAGGGTGTGGATAGGGGTCAGGGTGGTCAGAGGGCAGGAAATAGGGGGGTTGGGGACATGGGGGCAGTCAGGAAGGAGGGGGGGTTGGATGGGGCAGCGGGGGGGCAGTCAGGGGCAGGGGTTCTGGAGGCAATCAGGGGACAGGGAAAAAGAGGCATTGAATGGGACAGGAGTCCCAGGGGGGCGAGAAGCAGGAGGGGTTGGATGGGGGCAGGGGCCAGACCACGCCGGACTGTTTGAGGAGGCACGGCCTCCCTTAACTGCCCCTCCATACAATTTCAGAAACCCAATGGGGCCCTCAGGCCAAAAAGTTTGCCCGCCCCTGCTGTAGAGCATATTGTTTTTAAGTTTTGTAAGAAAATCCCCAGAAATAATATATCCTGAGTGATGAAACAAGTTTAACTTGGTAATATCCAGCCACAAAGTTTCAAAAACTATTCTTTTTTATTAAAATCCTCTAACCAAAGAGTAAAACAGTCATTTTTGTAAGTGTAATCATGGTATTGTTGGTGCTTGTATGATGACCAGATGTAAAATTGCTTATATTTTAGAAATTCAACAGCTATAAAAACAAAAGAAGGAATCCAGATCTGAGCAATAACAACAGTAAAGAGTTGAAGGGATTGACAAACAAGGAAAGGTTTAAAAGAACTAAATAGCAATCTAAGGCTAAAGTATGTGGCTCAAACATTAACTGTGAATGCAGAAATGTGATATAAAAGAGAGTTTTCTACTTTGCTGATATACATTAAGTAGGAACTTGAGATATCCAACAGAATTATCAATAGGTCAGTCAACATAAAATTGCATTATTGGTGGATAATTGGTACAGCTTTGGGAATAAACCAAAGTGGCTGGAACTATGGGCTGTAAGGTATACAAACAGAGCAGTTGTATAGGGTGTGACAAAGTTCCTCCTCTACCTTGGTGAGTCCTGCGCTTATTGGCAGATTTGCTCACCTCAGTGATCTTCCCCACAGTCTGGGTCAATTTCTCCTGTGTCTGATCAGGAGTTGGGAGGTTTGGGGGGAACCCGGGCCTGCCCTCTACTCTGGGTTCCAGCCCAGGGCCCTGTGGATTGCAGCTGTCTATAGTGCCTCCTATAACAGCTGCATGACAGCTACAACTCCCTGAGCTACTTCCCCATGGCCACCTCCAAACACCTTCTTTATCCTCACCACAAGGCCTTCCTCTTGGTGTCTGATAACACTTGTACTCCTTAGTCCTCCAGCATCTCACTCTCACTCTCACTCTCACTCTCACTCTCACCTTTTGCTCCCAGCTGCTCACACACACTTCCTCTCCTCTGGCTCCCCCTCACCTGACTGGAGTGAGCTCCTTTTTAAACCCAGGTGCCCTGATTAGCCTGCCTTGATTGGCTGCAGGTGATCTAATCAGCCTGTCTGCCTGAATTGGTTCTAGCAGGTTCCTGATTACTCTAGTGCAGCCCCTGCTCTGGTCACTCAGGGAACAGAAAATTACTCATCCAGTGACCAGTATATTTGCCCTCTACCAGACTCCTCTACCCCAGTGGCCTGGGTCTGTCACAAGGGTTATTATAACGTGTAGTGAGTCTGGAAGACAAATAAAGGGACCTGAGAAAAGCTTTAGAAGAAGCTGCTGGCAAGCAACATAAACCAAAATAAACAGTGTCAGGAATAAAGAAGAGAATGGGAAAAATGGGAGAGATGATCAATACTCAAAGAAAAGAAACAAAAAGAGAACTGGTGAACAATTTTTATTACCGATCCATGCAGTGTGTGCTGCAAGGTGACTAAACTGCCCATCTATTTTCTCCTAGCAAGAGAGTAGTGATAGTAAAAAAACCCAACAAGATGTATTTAAATGCTGGCTTTCACTGAAACATCTTTAATGTGGATGTAGCACTCCTGAAAAGCTCACAATGACAAGACTTGAAAATGGAAGTCTATAGATCACTTGGTAACAAAGGCACAAGCAAACAACATGCATTTTAATACAGCTAAATGCAAATCTATACATCTGGGAGCAAAGAATGCAGGCCATTCTTACAGGATGGGGAACTCTATCCTGGGAAGCAGTGACTCTGAAAAAGATGTGGAGGTCATGATGGATAATCAGCTGAACATGAGCCCCCATTGTGATGCTGTGGCCAAAAGACCTAATGTGATCCTGGAATGCATAGACAGAGGACTCTGCGGAGTAGAGAAGGAATAGAGAGGTTATTTTACCTCTGTATTTGGCACAGTGCAACCACTGCTGGAATATTGTGTCCAGTTCTGATGAGCCCAATTCAAGAAGGATGCTGATAAATTGGAGAGGATTCAGAGAAGAGCCATCAGAATGATTAACGGATTAGAAAACATGCCTCGTGGTAATAGACTCGAGCTCAGTCTGTTAAGCGTAACAAACAGAAGGTTAAGGGGGTGACTTGATTACAATTTATAAGTCCCTACGTAGGGGACAAGTATTTAATTATACGCTTTTCAGTCTAGCAGAGAAAGCTATAACATGATGCAATGGCTGGAGCTTGAAGTTAAACAAATTCAGACTGAAAATAAAGCATGTGTTTTCAACGGTGAGAGTAATTAACCATTGGAACAATTTACCAAGGGTTGTGGTAGAGTCACCATCACTGACCATTTTTAAAACAAGATTGTGTGATTTTTATAAAAGATCTGCTCTAGGAATTATTTTGGGGAAGTTCTATGGCTTGTGTTAGACAGTGGGTTCAGCTAGATCAGTGGTTCTCAACCAGGGATCCGGGGTCTCTTGGGGAGTTGTGAGCAAGTTTTAGGGGGTCTGCCAAGCAGGACTGGTATTCGACTCACTGGGGCTATGACAGAAAGCCAAAGCCCTCAATTCTGAGTCTTGCCACCCAGGGCTGAAGCCAAAGCCTGAGCAACTTAGCTTCACGGGTCCCCTGTGGCATGAGGCCTTGGGCAATTGCCCTGCTTGCTAACCTATAACACCAGCCCTGGCTTTTATATGCAGAAAAACAGTTGTTGTGGCACAAGTAGGCTGTGGAGTTTTTATAGCATGTTGTGGGGGCCTCAGAAAGAAAAAGGTTGAGAACTCCTGGAGATGATCACAGTGGTCCCTTCTGGCCCTAGATTCTATGCATCTATAGATGCACCACACAGACAGTGGTATCACATGCTTCCAACTGACATGGCAGATGATAAATGAAATGTAGCCAGCAAATCACTGTCACATGGTGTCACGGAGTTGGGGGAGACAAGGCCTTGCACCCCCAGCTTCCTGTGATTTACCATGGCTCTCAGCCAGCCAGTAAAACAGAAGGTTTATTTAGATAACAGAAACACAGTCCAAGACAGTTCTTGCAGGTAAAGACAACAGGACCCCTTCAGTCAGGTCCATCTTAGGGGACCAGGGAAGGCCAGGAGGTCTGTCTGGCCTCCCCTCCATTTTCCCAGCCAGCTCCAAACTGAAACTCTCTAGCCTCTCCTCTCTCTTTGTCTCTTTCCTGGGCCAGAGGGTCACCTGATCTTTTTGTTCTCCATCATCTTTAGCTGACATCTTGCAGGGGAGGGGCCCAAGCCACCACTTGCCAGGAGACAGGGTGTCGGCCATTCTCTGTGCAGATCCTTGCACACCCTTGCCCTCTAAGGCTCTGCAAGAACATTCCCACTTTGTCACAGGTGGCTCTGACTTCTAGTCCCTGATCTGCTGGGACTGGATTCAGAATAATTGTAGAATAGTAAATAAATCAGGTTACATACACTTACGGGATGCTATAATGTCAGAAAAATCTCCATCAGCAGAATTTTCTGGTTAGCTGGGCTAGTGTCTTCAGCCTGTTTCGGAAGAGAGGATCTCATACTTAATAGGAAAGATCACCAGAATTCATGACGACTTCTCCAGGTCCAAAGAAAAGGAATCATAGCAGACAATTGCGAACATGACATCTTCCTAGACAGAGTTTGGACATCATGCAACTAGAAGTCCTGGAAAGTACTTAGGGAATCTGAACCTCCACACTTGAAATGGACCCCTCCCATTCTGTGATTGATAAAAGTCCATGGATAACACTTTGATCCATTCTTAACTGAGATCATCTCAACGGGGGTATTCATATTATGCAATAGACCAGTTTTCATTTAAAAAACAAAACAAAACAAAAACACTCAGGATAAATGATCTTGTCAGTTATTCCTCTGTCTCTATCCTCTCCTGTTTGGGCAAAGTCAGTGAGACGCTGGTAGCAAGTCAACTCCAACAACACCCAGTCTCATTTTATAACCAAAGCCTTTCTGAGTTAAGCTTCAAACCAAAGTATGGCATGCATGCAACAGTGCTGGCAGCATTGGTGGATAATCTCTTTTACAGTTCTGAACAAAGGACACAAATCCATGTTCAGGCTCTTAGGTCTACCAACAGCCTTGGGTACAGTTAACCATGAAGTGCTACTTGTGCACTTACAAGACCTGGCAGATGTGAATAGAGTTACATTAGCAGGTTTTGCTCATTCCTCTTGGATAAGTCCTACAAGTTCATGAAGGATTCATGCTTCTGCTACTTTGAGAGCTACATAGTCCTGCAGACATCAGATTGGTCCTCTCTCTTGCTCCAAAGTAGGAGGGAAGTAATGCTGGTAGGAAAGACAGAAAAAACTTTGAGGAAATGCCAGGAGATAGATCTCACTTTCTGCTGAAGGAACTTGTCCCCTGACTGTCAAGGTGGTGCATAAGCCTGGGAGTCTGGTTAGACTCTTCATTACTCCTTGCTTACCCTTAGATACCACAGCTGTAGATTTGTGGGGCTCAGCTGGTGTAAATCAACTTAGACTTGGATTTTTAATGGAGACTGATGGTGTTAGGTGCCCAACTATTTAAATTGAATGGGATTTGGGCACCTAAATCCCTTTAGACATCTGGAAAGCTCAGCCACAGCTAACACAAATTAATAGAGCTATGCTGATTTGCACCAGATGATGATCTGGACCATAGATTTGAATACCAGAAGGGACCACTATGTCTGACCTCTTGCCAAACACAAGCCAAAGAATTTCACCCAGTAACTCCTGTAGCGGAGAAAATTATTCTTTTCTACTATGTAAGTGAACACAATATCAAGCTCAGTAATTTGTGGTTGAACCAGAGAAGAGTTAGAAAGACTTCCAGTTTCAATTTAACAATAAGCACCTTAGGAAAAGCTAAGCGAGAGATGCTAGCATCTCTGTAAATAGTTCTCTTAATAAAAAGCCAGTTTAGTTTTAGAAACATGGAATCTTCTGAAGTTATCACCCAGCACATGGTACATGAAACAGTGGAAAACTTGAGTGCCTGCCTTTGCTGCTGCTTGGAAAAGCAATGAGCAGCTGCAGAGTGAAACTGACATAATTGTTCTCAGTTTTACTGGTGCCCAAAAGGTCCTGAATAGAAGCAGTGAAAAATCTCTAGTGTTTTATTAATTTCACTCTGACACTCCTACTGTGAAACACACTGGAGGCACTGAACTGTCTGTCTGCAGATTAAGGGATACAGCACTGCTCTGATTCACATTTGGAAGGCCAGATTCATGGATATAAGAACTGGAAGATTTTATTTTGTTTTGATTCCTTTGCCAGCCATCTCTCCTAACTGTCTCCTGCTTCCTCTTCTCTATCACTCCTGCACCCTCACACACTGCACACTTTCTAGGGAAAGCTTCCTCCTGGCTAATTGTGAGAGGAGTTTTGAAGTATGGGATGGATGGGTATTCAGAATAAGGTGTTTGATATGTAGATGAGCATCATAGTAAAGACAGTAAGTGTGGAGATGAAAGATGGACATGGTGGAAAATTGATCATAGGAAACCACTCTAATATTCTCTAAGTGGTTTCCCAGAGCAGGACAGTTAGACAAATCAGAAAAGCTTTATATAGAGACTGAGGTTAGTGAAAAAACTAAAGCATTGATCATGTAGGATTTAACCTAACCTTTGGCTTTGACACTGGCTTAGATAACAATAGAAGAATCATTATTTTAAAAAATGTACGTTCTTTCAGGGACTTCAGAGAAGTTCCCTTACACTGCAGTAACTGACAGGCTCAAGTTATTTTGTCTGGTAGCTTCTGAAATGGCCCAAATATTATAGCTAGCAGATGCCTCTAAGGAGGATGTAAATCTAGAGATGTGATGGTAGTACACTGATCAGTATTTATGATCAATATCTCACTGGAGCCTATAGCATTGCCTGGATGTTTTGACTAGAGAGGATGCATGGTGTTGTGATTAGAACACTGGTCTGGGAGTCAGGAGATCAAAGTTCAGGCTCCAGCTCTGCTACAGACTTCCTGTAAGACCTTAGCAAATCACTTAATAATCTCTCTGTATCTTGTCAGTAAATTGGAGATGCTAATACTCTGTTTGTGTCTCTTGTCTATTTAGAGTGAATGCTCTTCAGAACCTGGGCTATCTCTTACTATATGTAGATAGCCATAGTAGGTAGGGACAAGCAAGCTGGTTGTTTTTTTTTAATAATAATAGGAGATATACCTATCTCCTAGAACTGGAAGGGACCTTGAAAGGTCATTGAGTCCAGCCCCCTGCCTTCACTGGCAGGACCAAGTACTGATTTTTGCCCCAGATCCCTAAGTGGCCCCCCTCAAGGATTGAACTCACAACCCTGGGTTTAGCTCAAACCACTGAGCTATCCCCCCACCCCTTTTAGATCATAACAAGCCTGTGGCCAGATAGGACTTTACAGTCCTACATTGTGCTGCACACCACAGCCTTTCAGAAATTTGCTGCAAAGTAGGACTAGCACACTTCTTGCTGCAAAGACACAGGCACCTAATACTGAAGCTAACACAGTGTCTCTGATGGCTGCTAACAGTATAGGGCCAGTGACCCGCAGGAGAGCTATGATTCTGTGGTCCCAATCCAATCTCGTAGGGGGTAGTGGTACACATATTCTCCAGCCAGTTTGTTTCAGTATTAATCAACCCCACACTTTGGCTCAAAATGTGAAATGATCACTAAACAAGCCTTCCTTAATTCAGTTCTTGTGTGAACCTTTGAACTTTTACCTGCTTATTCAAGCCTAGTTTTTAAAACACTAGTGGCTTGATGCCTTTTAGTTTTTTTCCTGCTTGTGGCTCCATGCTCATGGACGCTTGACTCTTGGTGGGTAGCCTTATATCATGGCCACAATCCTGGGGCCTGGCCAGTTTATGCCTGTGCATGACCTGAGAGCAGGCAAAAGCAGCCGCTGAGAGGAGCCACAGAACTGTTGTGCTGGTAGTGGCCCCTAAAGGGTTTGTTATGCCATCCAGGGATCACTGAGATGCAGAAGCATTCCAGACCATCAGCCGTGCCATCTCCACGCTCCAGATGCTGTTGGCTGCAAGCAGGGGTTGAATAGGACTAGTGACCTAGCTCGACACCGCCCACGCTGGCGGAACTCTGGCTGGTCAGACCAATTTAATGGCTGCCTAGCACTGATGGAGCAATGCAAAGAGACCGTAGAAGCAGCCATGATCTGGCCCATTATCTTTAAATGGGAACTGTGCTAGGAATAAACTATTAGAGATGGGGGGAGCCAGAACCAAAAATCTGAATCCAAACACCACCAGACTTCAGGGACATTCTGAGCTGGATCTGGACCTTGCAATGTTGGCTGGTCTCTACGTCTGTTAGTCTATAAGGTGCCACAAGATTCTTTGCTGGTCTCTACAGTTATTTAATTAACAATTTATTTAGAAGTCCATAAAAATCGTGAAAAGACTAAACAGAGAGAGCTGCAGTAAGTCCCAGAAATACTCTTCAAAAAAAACCTTTCTGCCTTTGTCACTTATCTGTGCAAGCACACCAGAAATGCAACATCTTGGTTTTAGTGATGTCCTACTTTTACGCTGGCTTCATCTAGGTTTGACCAATATCAAGGAAGTCAAGTTGGTGGCTTGTTCAGAATCACAGAATGAATCTTGGGCCTAGTCAGGATTAGAATCAAGGATTTTTCTGGTTCCTAGTCTTTTGCTAGCACAAGACACAAGACTCCTGCTCTGAAATGGATGGTGAAGAAAACTGATTGGAGGAGCTTAATAATAATAGTGGTGGAAAAGTAGAACCAGAGAACCAAGACATAACAGGGAGACTAGACAATTATGTGACATCTCTGGAGCACATGAAGAGGACAGATGCTTGCTTAAATTCAGGGATTAGATTTCTTTGGCAAAAGAAGATAATAAATGAAACGATTATGAAAAGGTAGGTCTTCAAGTTGACAAGCAACTTAAAAAGACAGTTATATTTAAGAATGATGAAGGAATTGGGGATGAAGGGCCAGATCCTTGGGAGTTCCGTGGTTACATGTGGAGCACTGCCAGTACAGGATAGCCCTAAAACCAACATATCTAGTCCTCGGGGGCTCCCCTGGTGGCACAGAGCCAGTGTAGAGCCCCCCTACACCACACCTCCTACTTGCTGCCAGTATATGTGGTGGGACTGTAAGAAAGGGTGTGTGGCCACAATGCCCTATGCTATGCTGATCCCCGGCTAAGGTTTTGGATCTGCTCACTTTATTTCTGTGCTTGCGTTATTCATGCCTGCTCCAGTCCTGCCTGCTTTATTGAGGTGACTAGTTCCACTGCAGCCAGTGGGACTGCTTGCCTGGGTAAGGCAAGTAAAGCAGTCTGTAAATCCAATCAAGGCCTTTAATTTAAGTGGATGCTCCTACTTCATCAGCAATAGGCTATGAGCCAGGCTTGATCATTTTCTTGCCAGTCTTCACATATAGAGAGGCACTTGTATGCTAATTATCTATCCATTCTGCTAGCAGAATGTTTATAGGAATATGGTGCATTTTTCCAAACCATGGACTAGAATCTAGTCAGAGTGATGCCATTTAGAATCAGATTACTCTGTTGTTCAGAACCTGGCCCTGGGTCTTTCACACTGACCTTTAAAAGCCTTTCTAGACTTTTGCAATGACCTTGTGATGGCATTCTGAGTGTGATTCCACAACTCCTTTGCCTCCAGTATTTGGAAATGTTTGGATTGTCCTGGGGGGCCCAATGGCAAAATTGTTGAATCCTTCTCTTGTTCTTTCTTTTTGGTTCATTTTGCATTGTGAGCATAATTGGTATGTTCAAGTTTATGGAAAAGATGAAGCCTACTGAGCAATGCCAGCTACTGTAGCCACATGCGGTTCATTTACTGCAGTCCTTATGTTAATTATTGTTAGAATTAAATCGTTTCCTGTGGAGATACGGACAATGGTGTCACTAAAATATGAGGGGAGGAGGGCAAATTCTACCCACTCCTGAGCTAGCTAGTCTTCCTTAGTCAAACAAAAATGTTCTAGTTTTCTATTTGTGACAGTGAAAATGTTACAGTGAAAATCCAGTAATATCACTCTCAGTGGATTATGCCTTATAAGTCCAAGTAGGCAGGAGGAGAAGGAAGTGCTTTATGAGAGACAAGTCCCCTCTTTACATAGAAAAATCTAAAAACTATTAATTTGGGGGCAAAAGCTAGGAAGAAATACATGAAATGGAAATTGATTTCTATTTAAATGGTATGTTTTCATCACCTTGTTCAGAGCATGAACATTCATCTTTGAGTACCTGTGCTAATTGATTTCAAATGCAATTCAACACAATTGCTGTAGAATAATAAATCTAGGAGCAAGGAACCAAAAGAGAGAATATCAACTAAAAGTGACGAGGCTAGAGAACAATGGCTGGAAAGAAAGTTAGACAAGTTTTTACAGGAGAACCTATAAAGCTTTCATGCAGTTTGACTTAAGAAGGAAATAGGATCCTGGCATCTGGAATGCAATTTCAATAATGAGAGGTGATAATTCTTATGTGAAGCATTGGTTTGCTCCTTCTGGATACTTACATATGAGTCCTGGTCAGCAGTCAGCATGCTAATTACCCTTTGGGATGATGTAGTATATAGCAACTGGAACCACCACTTGTCTTGAAGATAAAAGGTACAAAGACACACTGTGAAAGGTGGGCTAATCTCATTAGAGAAGTAATTTAGGGATCAGCCTAATTAAAAGGGTTTATAGCTAATATGGAGGGTCCTATTCATCCAAACTATTTCTTTGAAGCAGGAAGGATTCTGAAGGAAATGGGACAAAAATAAGGCAACTGACATCAGAAAAGTCCAGATTTTGGCTGGGGCTACATGGCTGAGAGGGGCCTGTGGGGGAGTAAGAGACCCCCAGTGTCCCTGCATGGCTTTCCCAGACATTGTGTCCAGGCACACAAGCGTAAACATGTGCTGCATACCCACTACTCCCTCCCCTCTGCAAGCGGGTGGGGAGAGGTGGGCAGAGGGTGAAGCCTTGACCTTCCTCCCTCCCCCATGCTGACATGGTGGGTAGTAATCTGCTACTTGAAGCAAAGGGCACGATCCTATGCTTCTGAGTCTGCATGGAAGCATTGGATTGGAAAACCACAACCTAGCCCCAAAGGTTTGGCCCCAAAAGTGTTAAACAAAAGGCCATGGCCACACGGTATAAAAATAATTCCTGATGCAAGAAGCATCAGAGTGTTTGGGGAAACAGAATTTCATTTTTAAGGGAAGGCAAGTGGAAGTAACCAAAGGGACTGAGCAGATGCCAGCTCCAGGAAATCGCCTTTCTTTTATTAAAGGTTTTGCACGTGCCTGTGCTCCCTTCAATTGTGTTGCCTCGTGTCACACTGATTTTCAGCGTGCTGTGATGTAAAACCACACACGATGATGCAATCCTCTGTAACCTGGACAAAGTTAAAAGAAAACCCTCTAGATCTCACACTGTGAGCTGCTCCTCTCAGGCTTGCTATCAGCCCTTGCAAGTGCCTGAATTTAATTTATTGCTGGGGATGATGGCTACAGACTAGTGCCTCCCTATGCAGGAGGCAAAGCAAATAAAATTTCCTTAGGGCACATTGAACTTTGTTGTGAGCCAACTGAGAGAGAGCGAGAGCTGAACAAACCTGCAGGTAACTTACTTCTGTATAGTGGGGTACACCTCAGGAAAGCCACAATGTATAGCAGCTTCCTGCCCTATCAGCCCAATCCATGGAAGTCAACTTCTCACCTGCCATCTCCAGCTGACAGTAAGAGGAACATGAAGGAAAAGAAAAATAAGGGGAGGGGGAGGCGGAGGAGATAGCAAAGCCTGAAGGTAAAAACGAAGTGCTAAACTCCATTAAATATTTACGATGTGACTGAGATACTCTTATTAGGAGACATTGTACCTGTTACACTGGTAGCTTGTAACTGCAGCACAACTGCTTTCACTCCAAGCCAGAACTTAAAAGCCAGGTTCCGCTTTCTGGTATGCTGGTGGAAATCCAGAGTAGACCCATTGACTTCAGTGGAGTTATTTGGATTAACACCCGTAACAGAAAGCAGAATCCAGCCCCACATAAGCAGTGAGTCATCTACCTCTCAGCAAGGACCAAAAAGCATCAAGGAAATGTTTTATCCAGTCTTCCTCCTATATGGGGGCAAGTCACTGCTCCTCATCATGAAGATGATAACCCACTTCCAGCTGGGAGGCAGTCATATTATCTTCAACTCTCTCTTCAGATGCTGTTGATCTGATTTTCAAACTTACACAAGTTTTACATTGGTCTAACTCCATTGGTTTCAGTAGCATGATTTCTAGCAGTGTAAGTGAGAGCAAGTTCAGGTTCTTTACCTCCTGTCTCTGTGTTCCTTCGTGTTGGCTGTATTTATGCAAGTAATTAGGGTGGGAGTAATTATGCAAAGTTAACCATGATGGACATCCTAACAGCACTGCCATTGCTAAAAACTGGCTGGCGTAATGACCTATTTGTGATGGGTTCAGTCACAGAGACCCCCTTTGGACTGTCACCTGACATTCTGGAATTACCTTTGAGCCTGTTTTCCCTGGCAGCTCGGGACTCCAGAACCCTGCCTTGTTGAGCCAGACACGCTAGCCTGCTGCAACACAGACCCAGGTCTGGTCCATGCCCCCAAAGCTGCAGACTTTAACCAAAAACTCAGCAAGTCACCTATCTCCAGCACTCAGACACCCAGTTCCCAATGGGATCCAAACCCCAAATGAATCTGTTTTACTCTGTATAAAGCCAATACAGGGTAAACTTATAAATTGTCCGACCTCTATAACACTGATAGAGAGATATACACAGCTGTTTGCTCCCCCAGATATTAATCACTTACTCTGGGTTCAATAATTAACAAAAGTGATTTTATTAAGAATAAAAAGTAGGATTTAAGTGGTTTCAAGTAATAACAGAGAGAACAAAGTAAGTCACCGAGCAAAATAAAACAAAACATGCAAGTCTAAGCCTAATACATTAAGAATACGTTTATAGGTAAATCTCACCCTCAGATATGTTCCAATAAAATTCTTTCACAGACTCCTTCCTAGTCTGGGTCCAATCCTTTCCCTTGGTACAGTCCTTGCTAGTTCCAGCAGGTATCCTGAGTGAGAAGCAGGGGCTTTCTCATGACTTGGACTCCCCTTTGTTCTCTTCTACTCCTTTTATAGCTTGGGCACAAAGTGGGAATCTTTTGTCTATCTGGGTCCCCACCCCTCCTTCTAAATGGAAAAGCACCAGGTTTAAGATGGATTCCAGTTCAGGTGACATGATTACATGTCACTGTAAGACTTCCTTCTTCATTCTTCCAGGGCTGGCCTGCAGGTATCCAGGGAGGTTTGCAATTAAACAGAGCCATTTACAACCAATTGTTCTAGTTAATGGGAGTCATCAAGCTTCCAAATGACCATTAATGGCCAACACTTTTCATAATTACAATAGGACTTCAGAGTTATACTTCATATTTCTAGCTTCAGATACAGGAATGATACATATATACAAACAGGATGACTACACTCGATAGATTATAAGCTTTGTAATGATACCTTACAAGAGACCTTTTGCATAAAGCATATTCCAGTTACATTATATTCACACATATAAGCATATTTCCATAAAACATATGGAGTGCAATGTCACACTATTAATAGCCAGGAAGCCAAACACAAAGCAAAATAAACCTTAACCAGCACT
Source organism: Gopherus evgoodei (assembly GCF_007399415.2). Classification (NCBI taxonomy): domain Eukaryota; kingdom Metazoa; phylum Chordata; order Testudines; family Testudinidae; genus Gopherus; species Gopherus evgoodei. Next base: position 116,224,685 of record NC_044327.1, on the reverse strand, counting down.
ACTTCAAATGATCAGAAATGGGAAACATCAGAAGGCTGCTTGGTAGTCTGTGTGACAGGACATCATGGTCTCCATCCATTGCCTAGTAAGAAGGTGTCCAGAGCCCAAAAGCCACTATCATCTCTGGTGCTGTCTGGCACTCTTGCTGATAGTCTTGGGAGAGTGGCCAAAGAGTGAATGGCCCATGGAGAGTGAACTGCTTACTCATCCTAGAGGTGGCCCCTCTGGCTCAGGGTTGCAGCACACTGGATGGGGTTATCTGTGATGCTTCCATCAAATGGTGGCAATTTAAGTGTTGATATTGTTAACTATTTCGCTTCTGTTTGTTTTAGTGTCAATATCTGGTTCATATACTCACTCCATCTCCTTCCCCTCTGATAACCTCTGTGGTGCAGTTATGCCTTTTCCATTCAAAATGCTACCTCATATCAAAAAACTAAAAGTGTTGCAGTTGAATATCAGAATAAATAGGAGGGCTGCTAGGCGGACTGCAGTACTGTTTTTTATTTAATTTAAAGTAAGCTTTCTATTTTTAAAAAAATTCTCTAAAGCTGCCATGGACTATCCAGGGGAGTACCACAGAATCCAGGGACCTTGCCACAGAATTGAGCACCTGCCTATTGTGGAGTACCGGGTAGGTGATATTATCCTCATTTTACAGATGACAAAACTTACACATGGAGAGGTTAAGGGACTTGCCCGAGGTTACAAAGGAAAGCTGTGGAAGAGCAGGAAAAGACCCAGCCTTTATTCCATTTTTGTTATAAATTCAGGGAATTCCATCATCAAGCAGTGATAGAGCCCAGCACTTGTTTGAGAACCATTTAACCCACAGGGGGGGACAGAATAATCTTTCAAATTGTATAACTGTCAAGCAACTTCTTACTAGAGAAGATTCCAGCAAAAACACTGAGAAAAGTTGGTCAGCTTCTATACCATCAGGTTTCTAATATCTCCATACAATTGTTTGTTCATGTGAGGTTTATCTCATGATTATACATGGTAAGTGTGACTTTAAAACTTTACACTTTACCCTCTGAGAGCCCAGTAAGATGCTTAGAATCATAGGGTTAGAAGGTACTGAAAGGGTCATCTAGTCCGAGGTTCCCAAACTTGGTTTGCGGTTTGTTCAGGGTAAGCCTCTGGCGGGCCGCGAGGTGTTTTGTTTACCTGAGCATCTGCAGGTATGGCCACTCACAGTTCCCAGTGGCCGTGGTTCGCCGTTCTCGGCCAATGGGAGCTCCAGGAAGTGGCACAGGCTGGGTCACCACTTCACCTTTTAAGGACCTGTTCCTCATGGCCTGCGACTAGAGATGACTTGGCCGCGTCTGGTTGGTCACACTCCACCTCAGACAGGGTCCGTGCAGTGTCCATGCATTGGGTGTGTGAGTGCTGCCTAATTAGAGTCCCAGACACCTTGTCTACCTGGAAGCTCTTCTAATCTTCCAGCTGTTCAAGCAGCCCATTCATTCCACAAGCATTCCGGGAGGAAGGGGAAGGGGGAGGAGGAAAGCCACTTCACAGGTATTCAAGGAGGGAGAGGAGACAAAGAAGAGGGAGGAGATGTAACAGACCTTTTGAACATACAGATTATACAGACCATACAGATCCCTGCTGCTCCTACAACAACAGACTCACGTTGAGGTTGCTATCCACCACAACTCCCAGATCCTTCTCAGCAGTGCTGCTGCCAAGCCAGTTTTCCCCCATTCTGTATTTGTGCATTTGGTTTTTCTTCCCTAAGCATAGCTCCTTACATTTGTCTTTGTTGAATTTCATTCTATAGTCTATAGCTCAGTTGTCCAATTTATCCAGATCACTCTGAATTTTAGCTCCATCATCCAAAGTATTGGCAACCCCCTAGCTTTGTGCCATCTGCAAACTTAATAAATATGCTCTATATGCCTACATCATCTTCTGTTACCAGCTCACCTTCATTGCACACTGAACCCACACCATCCTTGATCTTTTTTTTTTTGTCTGACATATTTGAAGAGCCCCTTCTTGTTGTCTCTAACGTTTCTTATGCTGCTTCTTTTGTTACGAAATATGGACCTGATCTGAAGCCCACTGAAGGATTCCCATTGATTTTGATGGGCTTGGATCAGTCCAATACTTACACCTTGCAATGTTCATGAACATTGTATCACTCATGCTGCTTATAGGAGTCACTGATCTGCATTTCTTTACAGAAAAGGAGACTCCACTGAAAGACAATATCTCTGCATTAGGTACTGAATCACAGGTAACCCACCTTAGTGCTGTGTTAGGATGCTGATATTCCAATATTAATATTCATACTGAAGCATCCCCCAGAAACTGTGGGGTTCAAGATTCAAGTTGAAGTCTAGCTTGGTTCTGAACCATTTCATACATGCCTAGGAAAAAGCCACACATATGAACTCCCACTATCTGCTCTTTTCCTCTCTCCAACTCTCTGACTGCCTTTCACCCTTGTTATACCTTAACCACTACTAAGTGTATTAGCATAATGCCACAATAATTACATAATCCTATCAATTCATGCTCAGCCTGCTCATTTTTATGCCTCTGTAATTATATTTAGGAATAATGCAAAGTAACTCGAGTGGGAGTGTGAACACTGTATATGGGGGAGTTGCATTAAGAGAATAATATAACAGGGCTTATGTTTGCTTAAAGCCATGAAATTGAAGTGGATCACAATAACACTCACAGTGAATATCTCTCTCCCTCCCTCTCTCTCTCTCTGGATCAAGGGATTGTAACCTTGCCAGGGAGAGTGTTAGACCTCTAAAAAAAAAAATCTGATTATGGTTACTACAATTAGACCCAGGAGCAGTTTGAATGCATGTATTGATGCACTTGGGACTGTAAGCAAAGTAAAACCAGCAAAATAATAGCCAGTGGACAGGCAGAGACCATGGGAAACCTATTGATTGCAACAGGGTGTCTTTTCTATATGGCAAAATGATCTCAGAAGAGCTGAGCTTTGAGTAATTTCTAGCAAACAATGGATGATAAACCATTATTTGTGGATCCAGAAAATCGAACTGAAGCACCCAGGTCTCTCTAGTACATGCTTATTTTGGATAGGACTTTAGTAAGAAGTCACTGTCAATGTATATCATTTTGGCTTTTTTGTCTTATTTTATTTGTCTCAAATGGATATTCATTCTAAGGAGATGAGAATGGTATATTAACATGAAATAAAAGGTGCTGCACATTTCAGGCTATAAGCTCAGTGAAGTGTTCTGGTGACCCCAGAAACAATGGGAGTGAAGCTGATCACCAGGAGAGGAAAATAAAGTCCCATCGTTCAAAATGTGGTTGCTCCTTCACTTTATATGAATAAATTAGAATAATTACAATAATGCTTTGAAACTGCAAAGAATTATAGAAGTTCTAAGTATGAGGTAGGTCCAACTCCCACATCTAGGTCTGCCCAGCATTCCCAATTGCTCCGGTGCCCTCCCTATTTCCAGTGTATTTCCTTAGCTTTATAATGGGTCAAACCAAAAACCCCATTGTGAACAGCCCCAAACTTTCACCATTTTGAAATCTAGATCTGGATCCAGTTCTGAATTTTGTGGTTTTCATCTCCCTTCACTTTTGTGTGATATTTTCCAGATCCACGGCTAACTCATGTTGGCCAATGCAGAGCAGAGAGCTCATTTTAGAAAGGTTCATATGCATGTAAACAATATGATTCTCTAAGGACCTGATCCCATTTCCACTGAAGTCATTAGTGGCTTTACTACTTAAAGTGGGGAACAAGTCCCACATCTGTATCCCCCTGTATACCCGGGTTCTCCAGCCTTTTCATTCTCTGGACCCTTTCACAACAGAGTGAAGGATCCTCCCTTAGCCACTTCCCTTCCCAGCATCCCACTGTTTAGTTCTCAACATATTTTTTGTTCTGAGGACCATGCTGAAGAGTTGTGTGGGCAGCTAGTGGTCTGCAGACCAGAGTTTGAGAATCACTGCCCTATTCTGATCCCTGTTCAATCTGGTTAAACTTCTCTTCCCAAACCATTTCTAATCTAGATACATATGGGCCTGGGTTTATCCCTGGAGTAGCTCAAACTGAAGTCCATGGTACTCAGATGCCATGGCAATGGGCATAAAATCCTAAATGAGGCAGAACAGGGGCCCCAGAATCAATGGGTGAACTATATCTAAAACTTTCTTTATCAGCTGCTATTTTATCAAGATCTGAATTCTGACAGTCCTACCTCTGTGCCCTCCTGTGATGCTTCTCATCATTAGTGGGGTAAATCCCTCCATTTTCACCTGGTACTAGACAGATCCTAGAACTGCTGTGGTTACAGGTTTCTATCTCCCCCTGGCTAGGGCCCTCGGCACCTCTGCCTCTCTCCTGAGGAAAGTGCCTGCTGGTTCCTGTTTAATGTGCAGCACTCATGTTAATTCCTATTAGTTTTTAGTCATGTTTTGATGTGGGCTGGGTGAGAAGAGCAAGGACACTGACACGGACATCCCAGCTAGGCCTGTGATGACGAGGAGGAAGAGTCTGTGCCACTCCGATTGTGAAACTGTGACTGTGTGGGCAACTCCTATCAGCAGACAAAGTCTCTCTCCTTTAATCATGAGCAAATCCATCTGTACAGAGAACAAGTACTATATAAATAGCACACAGGGGGAGCTGGGAATAGAGCCCATGTCCTTTTGTTCCCAAAGCACAAGTCTCTGTGCCACGTGACCTAAGGAGAGCTATGCAGCTGCATGTGAGGATCCTCTTGTGCCCCATGCCAGCTTCCCGCATCACCAGACTGTGGGTGGATGGCTAAGCTGTTCCCTGATGTGCTATCCTTGACCCCTGCACAGGTGGGTGGGCAAAGGTCAGGCAAAGGGCAGAGTCTTGGCTCAGTCCCCCAGTGTGCCAGCCAGCACAGCTTTGCCAGTGGAAGGGGCAGGGGATTATCTGGCATTGCTGTGGGCCACTAGTCAATTGCTTTCCCAGTGAAGCCAAGGTGAGTCACAGTCATCTCTTAGCGTGGTGCAGCTTTGCGACCCCCATGCTGAGGGCTCCAGAGACAGTCAAAACTCTAGTCTTTTCCTGGTAGTAGCTGCAGAGCCCTATTTAAGTCTCTCTGTGAACCAGCCACTAGGGGGCAACATTGTGTACATGCACACAAAGCCAGTATACTGTAGTCCCTGCATTCCAGCACAAATAGCATGTGCATGGAGTCAGCACAATAACACAGTGGGATGTGACACATCAGCACCTGGATTATAAAAAGGAGATCTGTGTCTTAGTTACTGTGGCTCCAGAAACTTCCTGCAACCAGCATGATTTAGCAGCATGTAGTAGATCCATGTAATACCATTCATTTTGTAACATATAAACTGATTTTTTACATTAGAACAGAGAAAGCAGGGTGTCGGTTTTTTTAAAACCACGTAGGTAGGCTGTAATCCCTAAACACAGCAGAGTGAGCTACAGATGAGATTTAAATCTTGCTTCTGAATTTCTTGGATATTTTTTCCTTTCATATGAATTTTTTTAAAAGTCAGAAACACTTGAAATGAAAAATACAGTCAATACAATCATCTGGCAGTAACTGCACACTGCCTCTGACATACACTGGGGTTTCAGTCATTACCTGTCTGTCAGGAAGAGCGTGAATAAATGGCATGCAACCTGAATAAAGTTGCAAATCACAATAAACCAGCTTGTGTTTAAGATTCCGTGCTTTGCTATGAAAAGCTTGCAAAGCCATATGGTCAGAGCTCTCCCAGTAACCAGGAAGCAAGTATCTATGAAGAAATAAAGCTTGAAGGAAATTTGCAGGGACAGTCTCTGAGTCTTGGTCACCCACCAATAATCAAGGTCAGTACTGAACATGCAGTGAGTGTCAAGTGGATCACATAACATTTATTACAGTACAACCAGGGTGAGTGTACGCAGCAATTGGCCTGCTGGTTTATTAGGGTTATACTGCACTGACAGACAGTGAAAAGAGTGGGCGACAAAATTTAAAAAACATACTCCTGATAGAACAGCAGTGGAAATGGTGGGAGAGATTCAGTGCTGCTTCCTGCGAGATAAGCATCTTTGTTCTGTTTCAGAATTTTGCCTTCTCTGTGGCTGATTCTGATCTGGCTTATGGTCGTGTAACTCCACGGAAGACAGAGGAAATGGTGAAAACCAGATCAGGATCAGGGATCTGCACTTAAATGAGTATCTTGATGAAGCATGAGGATTTCGTTGATCATCATAAGCTAAATGACATCCTTCCCTTGTTAACAACTGCTCCCTGCTTTACCATTTTTAATAAAAGAGGGGAAACATATCTTAGCCACTTTAAAACTCTTTTTGGTGGTTTGCATAATTTAATTTAACCAATACACAATAGATTTTGCTGCTCACCTGAGGGGATCTGAGAATGAATCCTTTGGGGTTTCTCCTCAGGTTGTCGTGCCAATTTCCTGTGGGTTAAAAATTATTTTGACCTGCCTTGGTCAGGCTAATTGCCAAATTGTCTAGATGTTCCCTGCTTCTCTGTTACCTAGCTAATTGAAATGGCTCCAGTACTGGCTACAAAGCAACTTTGCAATGAGTGAGGTTGCTCTTGATACAGAGCCTTTGTCATAAATAACATGAGATGGAGTTGTTCTGGTTTTTATTCAGAACATGTCCTGTGATGACAGGGTAATAACTAACCACTTGACTTTCCAGTGGCTCTGTGCTCAGTCAATGCAGGAATAGAACCAGCCCTCAGCACCAGTAAAGTAATCTGCTGTTTGGGGTCCCTGTATCCAGTGCAAGCTTTCAAAGAACAGACTGGCTTTATCTCCTTTGCCTGTAGAGGGATCAGAAGGTGGAAAAAACTCACCACCAAGTGGCTGCTGCATAGTATAGAAACCAAATCAGGAACCTCAGCTAGAATAGCTTTGGTTTTAGTCTGTTGTTAGGGAATCTGGCAGGCATTGACCAAGGATTGATGATGCTGAATCTTTTTATTTATTCTGCTCTCTGTATATATGTTGTTTATTCCTTGCAATATTTATCCATAAAACTCAGCCCTCTGATTCCCAGGGTCAGTGATGGCTGACTTAGGTTGCAGGAGATGCCAGGAAACAGGCCTGTTGATGAACATTCTCAATGTTTAATTGAAATAGCCTTTTGTGTTTTACCTGGTGGTTGTTCTGATCTGACTCTCGCCAAATGCTGTCCCATAGAACTCTGCTGTTATGAGTTTTAATCTGGAAAAAGCACAGGAGGGAGGTTCAACACCTGCCCATCACACCCCCTACTAGACCTGTCTCCATAATATAGACAAATATGGAACCATAGGTTCAAATTCCAACAGGGTCGGCTCACCTTGTCTTTCCGAGGGACACAGATTGTTTCCTTTGCAGTTTAACTTTTTGTTGGTCTGTTGGAAAAGATCTTAAACTTGACAACCGGTCTAATCTGCTTGGGCATTAAAGCTCTTGTGGCACTTCCTGTTTAAATAGGGGTTTGCCCTGATGTCTTTAGCCAATATTTCCCTTTCCCATCTGTAGTGTAGCATGTTGTGTACTGATTATCCAACCCTTGTTTCCATCCTCTACCCCAGAGGTGGATGCTTTTCAATGGTAGATGAAGTGCTGCATGTAAATATTGAGTCACTTCCTCTTTTCCTTATTTAATACATGGGGAGAGAGAGGAAAGTGAAATGGGCAGGCAGGGGAGCGGGGGAATATCTGGAAATGATTGTGGAGCTGGTTTTTCTAAATGTCAGTGGTTGGAAATTAAGGGCAGAATTTCAAAAGTGGCCCCTGACTTTGGGTTTCCAACACAACATAGCTTGGGCCTGATGTTCAGAAGAGCTGATCCAACTGAAACCAGCTCAGCGCCCCTGAAAATCAGACCCAGTCCCCCAAAACATTAGCCACTTTTGAAAAGCTTGACCTGGTATTCCAGGTGGCTCAGCAAGAGTAAAGTACGTGAATAAGCTGAAAGGTATGGGGCCAAATCCTGCTCCCTTTACTTACATGAACAATCCCAGTAACTTCAGTGGTTGCACTCTTGTGAATAAGGTGAACAGAATCCACCCCTTTGTTTAGTTTGGGGATGGAGTTTAACTCTTTGGAAGCATTCCCAGTCCACCCCATACAGATGCGGAGTGACCAATACCTATTTTTCATGAACCTTTGTAGTTTACACCTATTTTTTCCATTGCTGTTGACAGATCCCACCTCATTCCCAAGGAGAGTGATAAAAATCAGCACGTGTGGCTTTACCTGGTGATTGTTCTGACTCTCATCAAATGACAGCATGGCTGGCAGCTTTGTGCGCTGTCACGGCAGAACCCAGTTACAGTGGCTAGGAGGCCCCTGCTCTTCTGGTTTGGATGTGGGATGAGGATTTTCAGGGTTGAAATCTGCTCTCAGTTATACTTGTGTAAATATAGAGTCACTCTTCAATAGGAACATTTGGAAGGAACTCTGCAGAGCAGGCAAAGGCATTATTACCACCAGGCACCTGACCTTGAGTTGAAATTACTCTTGATCTACATCAGTGGGCCAGATCCCCAGCTGGTGTCAATCCCTGTGGCTTCATTGCCTTCAATAGAGCTGTGCTGATTGGCACCCAGCTGGGGATCTGGCTCATCGCACCTGACATCAGAATCGGGCCCCAAGAATTTGACAGGCTTTGAGACAAGCTTCCTTCCCCTCACTCATCCGAGCTAGAAGAGCAGACATCTCAGAGCTGCTGTCTAACTGGGTTCTTTCATGACAGCTCATTGGGTCGCTAACCCTGCTGTCAGTCAGCTTTTTGCTTTTATTTTTAAACTCTGAGCACAGTCAGCTGATGGGGTAGTGGAAATCCTCACGCTATGTCCACACTGCAGCTTTCACCTTTGGCAGCTGAGAGATACTTGCACATGGTCTGAATGTAGCTGTACCACCTGGGATGAGGATCAGGCCTTAACTGTTAAGTATAGCTCTGCAGACTTGGGCCCCAGTCCTGCCATCTGACACTTGAGGGCAGGCCCTGTGGCCATGCGGAGCCCACATGCAACACATAGCAGGATTGGAAACATTGAGGAATTTAATTTTCTCTTGCCTGGCACAGAGTTAGAGCAGCATATGTGTTGCCTGCACGATGGTTTGGAATATGAGGGAGGGGAGGGGTTATAAGGACACAAAAGAAGTGGCCCAGGAGGTAGGGGAAGATTGAAAACTCTGTGGCTTCAGCCCAGTGTTATTAAGCTGCTGCCTCAGGGAGGTGAAGGTCTCAGTGGCATATGTCTTGATCATGGTAGAGTGTGGAAAAAGAAAGTCCACATTTCCATGCCTGAGGCATTCCCTTCCCCCAAACAATGAATAAATAAAAGGGCAGGTCTAATCGTGGAAGATGTTTGAGATTTGTTTTTACAGAAGGGAGTGCTTTTCTTCTGCTTGTTTTGTATTGCACTGGCTCCTGCATTGTGAGATAAATAGCTGCACTAGGTGATGTAGAGCAAATAGCCTCATTGATAACAAAATACAGTCAGTGGGCCAGATTCCGTAGCTGGTACAAATCTGCGCTGAAGTCAGTGGAGCTATGCCAGTTGATGCCTTCTGATTTTCATAACGGCATTTAAAAAAAATATATGTAAAAACTAAGTGTGTTTTGTTAAAGTTGAAATGATTCTAGGGTAAAACTGGGATTATTTTAAAAACATATTTACTGGTTCACTGTGCAGATCAGCGTGAATGAGGCCAGCACAGCAAAGAGAAGGAGTGGCAATAAGATACAGAGTGAAAACTTACATTTAACAGCATCAGCAAAAGGATAAAACACAGAGCAGAAATTCTGATGTTACATTCCTTGTGACACTGGAGAAAAAACATAGCTTAACAACTCATTGATACACTCGACCATAGAAAATGTAAGGTAACCAAATACTGCCTCCGTGACAGTGCCTTGATGTGAGATGTTTATCAACACTAAGCACAATTCCAGCCCAGCAAGCTGGGTGTGCTATGAACCAGGCACACTTTTGCTGCGAAAACCAATAAATGACTTTAACAATTAACTTCTAATTCCTTTAGTGTTTCATAATTGAAATGAGCAAATATGAAGCATCATTCAAATTCCAGCTACATCTAGCAGGACTTCTATAGTACAAAGAGAATTTCTATGGTAATCAATGGGATCCAGCATGGGAGGAGTCCTTTGCTGGATTTGGGGCCATAGGAAATACAACCAAACAAATAGTCTTTTTATGTGCCACTGTGTATAAATGTTTATCTAGACATTTGAAGTAGAAGATTCCTGTTTGCATATGCATAGGTATTAAAAGGTTTAGACAGGTGAAATATCAGTTATGATCATATTTGTGGTTGTTATATAAGAAATAAGCATTGTCTTACAGACCTTTGTAGCAATAGCTTGTGGCTGACACTTCCCGAAAGGCAGTAAAAACAACAAACCAACCTCAAAACAAAATTAAAAAACACATATTGCCGCTAGCTGATTTGTGAATTGCTAAATAAGGAGTAAAATATCATTCCTAATCCATGCAGGTACTCATCTGATGCACTGAATTATGAGGCTGAAATACACTTTTTATCCTGACTTCAGCTTGCAAGGCTGCAAATAATAACAATGATCACAAAGTTATCCCGTTCATGCCATTGCACTCATAAATTCTCTTTCATTCAATGTAGCACATTTTCAAAAGGTTGAAGTACGGAGAACAGTTGCTCACCAGAAGCTAGTGGTAGGTCAGAGTTGAAAAGTTTGGATCTGGAAGCAGGTCAAGATCTGAATTTACCTGAAGTTTGAGGGCATTTGATTTGGTACCATTGCAATTTGTCAGGACTTTGTGGGGCATCAAAATAGGCCTTTTTTTTTAATTAAGTCAAGCACTTGCTCCAATTGAAGAAACTTTTACATTTATATGGAATCCAAATTAAAATTGCTGACATATAGGGGTGATGGGGGCACAGTTTCAAAGCAGTTTCAAGAAGCCTTGAACCTGTCTCCAAGTGTTAAAGTCAAATGTGCACTAGCCAATGTGCAGACAAACATCTGCAAATGCAAAACCCCAGCTATACTGCAAGAGGGCTTCAACCATCCAGCCTGCCACCCGGAATTATACTGCAGAGTGACACCAGCAAATTCCCAGTCCCAGAGTTGTCCCCAGAAATGCAAGTCTTGTACTGGCCAGGACCCTCCTGGACAATACAAGCTCGTAGAAAGTCCATCATTTCACGCCAAAACCACGACACAAACTGTGGACGCCAATAAGTAGTGACTCAACCCAGGAGACCATGGAGATGTATGACATGAGTAACCAGGAGCTGGGCCGTCTCTTCTGCAGAGGACAGGTGCACAATGGGGTCAAAGTTGGCCATTTTTATCAGTTGATTGACCATAGTGAGGTCTACAGTGTTCTCATTAGACACGGGGAGCTCGATTATGAAGTTTAGGGTAATGGTTGCCCAGGGTCCAGATGGGGTCTCCGAAGGCAGTAGAGTGCCAAGGGGTTTCAAGCATGGCATCTTGGTGCGAGCATGTCTCACAGGAATCCAGATACGAGTGGATTGTGGTGCACGTTCGGGGCCACCAGAAGGAGCGGACAGCCAAACAGAGAGGCTTGAGGAACCCTAGATGGCCTGCTAATGGTGAGTCATGACAGATTGAGGAGCCATCCTAGTACCCATGACTGTTTCCATGTATGGACAAAGTATTTATGATTAAATGAAAAGTTGTTATGGGTGAGGATGAAATGTATGAATTTGGTGATGTTTGGGTTAGATTTCAAAGCATTGTACATTGTCTTTTATGTATTTGAGGCAAGCAGCAATACTATCATAGTGAGGTATATTGGTGTATAGGGAGCTGACGTCCATAGTGGCAAGGATCATGTTCTGGGAGAAGTTGTTAATATTGTGGTGTTTTTGGAGGAAGTTGTTAGTGTCATGGAGGAAGCTGGCCCTTTGTATGGTGAGTGGTTTAAGGATGGTTTCTATGAGTCCTCCAGTAAGCGTGCTGTGGCCAGATACAATGGGTCTGCCTGGGTTCCCTTGTTTATGTATCTTGGAAAAGAGGTAGAAGGTTCCTGGGGTGGATTTGTGGGGGATATGGTTGTAGAGTTATTCCTGGAGTTTTTTGGGGAAGGGTTTGATGATATCTTTGCATTCCTATGTGAATTGTAGTGTGGCATTTTCTCTGACACCATCTACTATTAAGAACTCAAAGAGAAGTCTGTTGGCCTCGCTGATGTAGTCATCACGATTAAGGACTATGATAGCACACCCTTTGTCTGAAGGTCTGAGCATTATCTGGTAATAGGATTTCAAGGATTTTATAGCTACGGACTACAGCCCCTAAAAATGCAGCCCATTTATTTATATCAATCATAACATTTATCTTTGAAAAATAAATATGCTTAATTGCTTTCAGTAACACTGGAAAATTATACCTCGCCCTCATGTCTATATTAGCAGAGATTGCCTGAGGAAGCAGAATTCAGATCCAGATGCAGGCTTTGGCAATGATTTGAGGATTTGATTGCAAAGCCAAACCAGGGTTGTGGTTCAGGCTTCGGTCTGTATTCAATGTTACCAACATTTTAGAACAAAATAGTAGAAATCTCACATCATGCAGCCAAGATTTGAGCCACATTCTAACCAGAACTAGAGAAATGGCTTGTTTCCAGCTTTGGGTCTCCCCTAAAAGCAAAGCCATAAGGATGGGTTCAGAAAAATCAAATCCAAACTTCACCCCTAAAATCTCAAAGGGGTCAGATTCAAGATTTCAGTTTTGAGCCACCTCTAATTATAACACTTTCCCTGTTGTGACACTGTCACTCATATAAGGCTACACTCTGGTATTTTGTCCCCATGCCCAATAAACCTTGAGTCATAAAAGTTAGAAATGGAAACGACTTGTTAGAACAGCCAGTCAATCCACATTGCTGTTTTCATCCTCTTCCAGATCACCAATTTTAGCCCAGATCCCCAAGATAGCCTACTAGACGGTTCCCCAATCTTGACACGTTATAGTTGTCTCCTATCCACTTGTTACAGTCCTTCAGCCAGTTTTCAGGTTTCTTGACATCCAATCCAATTTGAAATAATGTTACCACTAGGATGTCAGGAGCCACAGTAAGTATCTAACAATATCTCTTGAGAACATAAAAGTTAACTGGCATTTATATTATGATGAGGTCCTGCCTTTCCATTGTCCAAGAACATTTGCCATTGTTTAAAGCCATCTGAAAAGAAAAGGGGGGAAAACTCCAAGGTCTAATTACTGCAAAGCTAAAAATGTCTGTCCAGGTATGAGCTAAAAAATGGGTGGAAAGAGTCTGCATCAATGTTATAGATAGGTTCTGTTGTATGTTTCTCATTTGTGAGTTCAGTGACAGGGGTGTTAATTTTCCAGCCTTTCAGTGTCTAGGCTCACAAGTGAAGAGAGGTTTGGTGGTTTGGTCTCATTGTCCCCTGCACCCCATCTTCAAATCACAAAATTCAGCACAATTTACATGTGTGTTTGCTCAGGAGAGGCCCAGCAAGGTTTGTGGCTGGGCAGGGTATAAGTGCTTCATAGGAGTTAGGATTGCATCTGGCTCCATGCTAATTAGTCATCATATTTCAAAATTCACGCAGTTTTAGGTTTTTTTTTACAAAATATACAATTTCATGCGATTATTCTAGCCATCCCCTCTCCCAAACATTGTCCTGCCCATCCGTTGACTCTCCCACCCCTTCACATACTTCCTCCTCAAAGCTTCCCAGTCCACAGCTCAGTTAGACAAATATCTGACTGGCCTCTCTTTCTCTCTCGCACATACGCCATCAGCAATGGGTGAGTATGGCAGAAGATGGCTACCCTGTTTCTGCCTCTTTCAGCAAGGCTGAGAGATTGTCCCCTCCCCTGCAAGTGGTATCAGGTGTTCACGCAGGAAGTAGGTGTGTTCCCTAGGTATGGTGTGTGCACTACATGTTGTAGGTTGCTACCCAGACCAACCAGTGACTCTGGTGCATGAACAAATCATTCCTATTCTTTACAGGAACAAAATGTATTAAGGAGTTGTGGTTATGGCTGACCTCAGGCAGAATGAGAGTGCATCTTGATGCTGCTTCTGCAGCATAGCTATGTGCCTGTTTGGTTACTGGCCATCTAACTTTTATTATTTTTTGTATTATAGTATCACTGTGATGCCCCAACCCCGTAGGTGTTCTGTGAACACACAGCTAGAGACAGTGCCTGTCTTAAAGAGATGATAAGCTAAATAGACAAGAATGACAACGGTGAGAGAAAGGAAGTATTATAACTCCTATTTTACAGCTAGGGAACCAAGGGACAGAGAGATGAAGTGATTTGCCCAAGGTCACACAAGAAGTCTGTGGCAGGGCCAGCACCTGCCCCTGATTTCTGAAGTTCCAGTCCAGCACTTTACCACCATAGCTATAGCACCCCTCCCGTCCCTCCCATTAGCCAGAATTTCACCCTTCCCCTTCTAATCCAACCTGTATTGGGAGTTGTCTGGCAAATTCATGAATGTGATGTGGAATTCTGTGGAAGGGTGGATTTAAATAAGCCTGGTGTATCTTCTTCAGCCATGGCATACTCAGCTAACCCTTAAAATGCTAATGAGTGCACAGGAAGAGGCAGGGCCGGTTCCAGCTTTTCTGCCGCCCAAGCAGTGAAGAGGAAAGAAAAAAAAACAGATGAAGCTGATCGGCAGCACTTCGGCAGCAGCTCAAAGAGGAAGAGAGGGACTAAGGAACCCGATGCTGAAGACCCAGATGTGCTACCCCTTTCCATTGGCCGCCCCAAGCACCTGCTTCCTTTGCTGGTGCCGGGAGCTGGCCCTGGGAAGAGGCATGCAGGAGCGTGCTCAATTAGTAACATGTTTAGGGCCAGTTTTTCTTTGATCAAAATAGATGCATGTATTTATTTATTTTTATTTACTTTGAGTTGTCAACATTTCCTGCCAAAGTATTTTGTAAGCAGAATATGTCATTCCACATCGGAAAGGCTGTCAAAAATATCAATAATCCATAGCCCCAAATGCCAAAACCAAAGCCTGCTCTTTGCAATTTCACACAAGCATGAAGAAACCCGTCATAGTTTCCAAAGCATTTTAAGAGCTGAGTTTGTAAGAGTTACAATGCACTTCAGTTGTAACAGAGATTTCACTGTGGGTTAAGAGGTTGTGAATTTGATAAGCTGTCTCATATTTTTAAATGAAAAAATGATACTTCATCTTTCTAATGACAGAAAAGTTGGAGATGGTTTACAGTAATATATGCCTTTTTTAATACATGGCTTGCAATCTCAGTACAACAGCTGTATGAAGAATGGAGTAACAGGCAAAAGGTTAATAGAGCATTGGTCCTTTTTTAATTGAAAAAATGACTGAGGGACCATGTAGCAGACCGAGTGGTAATATTATTACAGGCTGTAAGTACTGTTCCAAAGACTTACTGTTCATCTGGGAACAGAGTAATGAATATCAAGCCGTGTCTCTGTGCTTCAACACGAATGTGAACTTATTCTCAAATAGGTTAATAACCATCTCCCTGTAAAAAAAAATGGATAATATTTTTTAAAAATGTTTCCCTTGCTTTTCAAACTTTATTTGCTACAAGAGCCCTGAGAGATGAGCATGCTGAATCACTGGCCAAATTAAGAAGAACTAAGAGACTGATTCACCTCTAATTTACACCAGTTTTATACTGTGTAACTCCATTGACTTCAATGGAGTTATTCCTGATTTACACCATTGTGAAAAGAGTATCAGTCCTATGTCAAGCTCTCATGTGTACAGTTTTGTATTTATTTGGAAACTGGATCAAAATGTAGTACACTGGGATTAAACAAAGTGGGTGAGAGCAGCTGAGCTGATTTACATCAGCCGGGGGCCATGGCCTTTAATTTCATTTCAGACATGTTGTCGTAAACTTTGCCTGTATTTTGATGTAAAGCAAACAAGTATGTTATTGCTGGAAGATTTTCCTGTGATTATTGTTATTGTTTTATCATATAATTTATATTGTGATAGCGCCACGGTGAAATTCACTTCGCCTGCGTGAGAACTGAGTCATTGGGGTTTAATCCAGTGAAGTGTTGTGGTGGTGGTTGGGGAAATAAGAGCATTCCCTCCCAACGCAAGATTAGAACGTGATACTGAAATGATGTCTGTCCCACTTTTCTGTGGTGTTTTAGGGTAGCAGATGTGTGTAATTGTGGGTCTTTCGGCCTTCTCTTGACCTGCTCCCAGGGCTGCCTGATGAAATGGTGAAGCGCTGGAATGGGTTACCTAGGGAATGGGGGGGATCTCCATCCTCAGAGGTTTTTAGGGCTTGGATTGACAGAGCCCTGGCTGGGATGATTTCGTTGGGGATTGGTCCTGGTTTGAGCAGGGGATTGGACTAGATGACCTCCTGAGGTCTCTTCCAATCCTAATCTTCTATATGATTCTGTGGAATGCAACAAGTCGCATAGAATGGATGATGTATCAGAGGACAACAATTCCATTTTGTGGCAACTTTCAAGGTTTTGAAATGTATTTTTGTTCCACCAGCCCCCAGCAGCCTCTGGGATCCAGGAGAAGCAAAAATAGTGTGCAGCCACTTTTGCACCTCCTTCAAGTCCTGTATTGAGCAGATCTGGACCATATGTAAGGAGCTGGTCCTAAAAGTTCACTTACTAAAACCAAGCCTATTGAGCAAAGCTATTTCTGCGTACAGAGAAGAACACATGGAGTTGAATAATTCAGTGAGACTCTCCAATAATCACTGAAATACACTGAAGAAGTATACATTTCTGTCCACAGAAGCCCTGTATCAAACGGATTGCTGCTGTATTTCTTTGTTTCTTTATTTAATGAAAATGGCTTGATTTGCAAAGACAAAGTGAAATCAGTTTACTTTTCTACTATAAAACAATTACAATGCTTTTACACTCTGGTCTTATCAGGCTTTATTCGTCTTGCTAAATTAAGAACAAAATAAAGGTAAATTAATGCTTAAAGTAGTTAGAGCTTTGCCTTTTAGTACCTTAAAACCTGTCCTTGTCATGAATGCTGAAGGGGGCAGAGGGAAGATTCTCACTGCATTTGTACAAGGCTGCGATCTTCCCAGGAGCGGCACTAGGCTTTCTGGTGCCCTAGTCAGAATTCGGGGGGTGGCAGTTTGTGCGCTCCCCATGGGGTGCGCGGGAGCTTCCGGTTCCGCTCCCATTGCGCCGCCGAAGAAGGATCCTCCACCAAAATGCCACAGGCCACAGTGGCAGTCACTGAGCTGCTCCATTGCCTGCCACTGTTTTCCGCCGCATGTCGGCAGAAGGTCCTTCTTTGGCGGCGCAACGGGAGCGGAACCGGAAGTTCCTGTGAGCCCCGTGAGGAGTGTACAAAATGCCACCCCCCGAATCCTCGCACCCTAGGCGACTGCCTAGGGTCGCCTAATGGAAGCGCCAGCCCTGGATCTTCCTAAGTGGTGATTACTTTCAACTCCCAGTGAGGACTCAGAAATCAGGACCTTGCAGGCCTGGGCCTGTGCCTTCTTCTCCTGAGCAAGATTGTAACTTTGCAAGCTCAGGAGCATGGCTGGGAATGAATGAGGACTCAGAACCACAAGTCCTCCCCTGTTCTCCCTTTTCTCTTCATGGGGAGTTACCTCACTCATTTGCATGGAGCAGCCTACTCCCCCTTTGGCCCTGGCCAGCTACTCTGACTGCTGAGAAGAGAGGCAAAGCCAGGATTGCTCCCTCTTGCTACAGCCCTCTGCCTTCACCCTACCCCATTTCTTGTGGAGGGTGGGAGAGTATGGAGTCCACGGGTGGGGACCAGAGAGACACTGTCTCAATAGTTGGGTGATTAGGCTAGTGATTGCAGAGCCCCAGGTTCAAATTGTAGCTTTCCCATTACCCTAGACAGTCACAATCAGAACAAGGCTAAGCAGTGGAGTAAGGACTGATACAATCTAGCCTGCTGGTAGTCAATTATTTTTTGTCAAGGCCCAAATTTCTTGGTCAAGGTATAGTTCAGGTCCAGACCTCAGAGAAAATAATAAATAAGAAGAAGAAGAATAAGTAAATAAAAAGGTTTTAGAGTCTATTCAAAAGCATCTGGCAGTCCGGATTTGGACAGCGATCCGCCTATTGACTACCCCAATGTAGCCATCAGCTTTATGGTGGATAAAGTTAACCTTAAACATATGAATTGATAAATTAAGACCATTGTATCTATATGTATAGAGCTTATCTGCCTGTGAATATTGTACATTCACCAGATGAATAAAATCTTTGTGCATATCATGGTGATTTCTCAGCTAAAGCTGATTTTGAAAACTCGGGGAAAAAATACGTACATCAATAGAGGAAATAAAGAAAAAAAATGAGGCCAATGACATACAAAGACCCTGACGGGAAAAAAAAAAGCCTTCAGATGAAAACGACCCTGGAAACCCATGGGGGGGAAAGTGCTCTCCAATAATAAATAAAAGTATGAATTATAACAGTAAATTATAATGTGAAGCACAATAGAGCTTATGAGCCTGCTTAGGCTACAAAGAAGCTAGCATTCCGAGGAGCAGAGTTGATGGTCATTAGTGCCTGGCTTCCACCAAGCCAAGGTATTTCTGAATGTAATTAAAAATAGAAGAGATGGTAAGGATTGGGGCTGAAACTGAAGTGGTGGAAAGGGGCAAAAGGGTACCCAGATTCCCTCCATAAAACAAAGATATATACTAGGAAGAAGGAAGATTCATCTGAAGCCCAGTTTGAGGTGCCAGGATTGCCTGCTATCCTTACTCATTTGCCCAAGGAGACATGCAGAACATTACAACAGTCAAATGGGAAACCTTGATAAGCTGTGCCCAGAGCAATGCAATGAGGTAATTGGGTTCTAGCTGAGCTTTATTTTCAGATAGTGCTTGTAGAACAGAATTTGAGCTCCAGAACATTCCCAGGAGAATAGTGAAACTGACATCAATCAGTCAAGGATCAATTATTTTCCTGATTGAACGTGGAGCAAATTAAAATTTATTTTCTGAATGGGAGAGAGCAATCAGATGATGATTATGATAGTAATAATTAATACTTAATAAATAAAATATTTAGCTCTGATATAGCATTTTTCATTAGCAGATTTCAAAACACTTTCCAAAGGCGGCCAGTATTATTATCCCCATTCTACATGTGGGAAAACAGTGTAACTGTAGAGGTGGGCCAGACAATAATCCAGGAGCAGCCAATAGGAAATCTCAGCATTTCAATTTCTCATTATAGGTAATTATGCTGGAGGGGAGGGCAGAGATTGAGGAAATAACTTTTGGTTGTGCTTCCTCTGAACATCCCTGATGCTGTGTGTGCAAGCAGGGGCTGTTTTCATCTCCCTGCAGGTCCTGCTGATGGGTTATCAAAGGTTGAGAGACTAAGGAGTTTGGTGGCAATATGGAAGAGAAAGACAGTAGCTAATAGAGAAACTACTAGAAGTTCACTCCAGCACCAGTTCTCCATAACTACAGTAAGGTTATGGTAGCCCCTCTATGCTAAGCCTGAGACAATGGGCCTTGGGTGGGGAGCCTACATCAGGATTGCTAAGATGAAATCCTCCCTAGGACCCAGAGACTACATAGAGAACATTTTGTATGTTGCTCTGCAGCTGCTGTGACAGCCATGGGCATTTGCATTGACAGCATTCCCTGTGCATCCCCTACATGGAGTTTTCAGCTTGGGAGATATCACCATTGGTGAATCATAGGTGAGCTGGGTCAGCATAGGGGGAGTGCAGGTTACAGCCTGTCATATAATGTCCCTGCAGCTAGTCCAGAGAAATTAAACAATGGTGAAGTTGCCTTTCCATTATGAGGACTTAAAAGATGGACAAATATTGAATAGTTATTAGTTGGACAGGTGGGCTCTCCAGGATTAATTGCAGCAGTACGTGTTTCAACCACAATTAAATAGCCCTGATTAAATGTGGCATTGTAAAGGAATCCAGATCTGTGAGAGTCAGACCTGACATCCAATAACACTTCCTGACCCTGAAGATATTGTCTTCCCCAAAGGTCAGAAATATGAATAAATTATACTTCAGACAACCCTGAAACTGAAAGCAGGAAGAACGATGAAAAGCCCTCCTGAAAAATCTGACATACAAGGGAAAAATACATTTATGATTACAGGGAATAAAGGAAATCTATCACCTCATTTTGCTTAATTTAGGTTGGGCCAGATGAAAAGAAAAGTAAGCCTTGGCAGTCGTGTTTAATCAGAAGCTGAGGTTAGTACCAAGCTCAAAGCAAAGAGAGACTTTATAACAAAGCATAGTATTAGAAGGCTTCAGGCCTAGCAACAATTCTAACTGATTAAAAATTATCATCAGATGGACAATGTCATCCAAAGGAGTTGAACTTTTGGCTGGTTGGGAAACAAAATTGTTAAATAGTTTGTGGTGGTGCTTGGAGTTAGCTGAGAATTTATGTCTTGGAGAAGCAATGCTATCTGTCATCTGTGAAAAGTCTCATTCACAGAGGGACATCACCAGAGAAGGCAATCAGCTTGAAATCTGCTAAGCTGTGAATTTATAACCACTCTGCAAAGGGAAGGTTGTCTCTTGTTTCAGGTCCTGTCAGCAGGAGCTGGAGGAACTGAAATCAAGGCATGACAGAGTAGAAATGAATTACAAGTGTGGCCTTGAGAGGGCATCCTTTTGGATGGAGGGTAGGGGGTCAATGTAAGGAAACTTCAGATCCATCCATTCTACAGCTGGAATGGTCTATATTTTCCATAAATTCAAAGATCCAGCATCCATGACACACAGCCACCAAATTAGTAATTTAAGCTGCAGGTAACAAGTCTAAACAAGATCCCTAGAGTGACAAAACAGGCGAGATTAATGACGAAAGAGAATAAAGTGTTTCCTTTCACACACAGGATGATCTTGAACTTCACAGCCCTCTTATTGCTCTTCAAATCAAGGGGTCCCACTCTGTCTAGCATTACTCAGACAGCATTACTCACACCTGTCAGCCTGCCAGAGTCCAAAGGTGAGCTGCAGTGTGTATCAAAGATCCAAAATGAAAGAGACAAAAACATGATTCATGTAGGAAACTTAACATACACTGGGATTTATTCCTTCAGTGTCAATAACTCGTTCAATAACTTCAATGTCATGCTCCTTTATGTTTGATATAAATAATTTTCAGCAATAAAAATGAGGGGCACCAGATCTGTGTGGAACACAGTCCAGATAGGAATGACAGTGAGTGACTTTCACGGAAATTAGGGAGAGGCATTGTGGAGTGGTTATAGAGTTCCTGGTCCTCATAGTTACTGGACAGGATCAGGATGTATTGCAAAGGGAGCTTAATCAACAGTGGAACTTCTTGATCAGGGAGTTCTCTGTCTGCTGCTTAATGCATGGCTCTTTTTGCTTATGTCCTCACATTACAGCCATGAGTCCTAGTGGCTCTAACAGGACTATTGCACGTGCGAGGACTATATCCTTGGATCTTGAGTTGAAGGATTGGACCCAAAGGGAAGTGGATTGGTGATGGCAGCCAGCTCACCCTCACAACCAAACAGGAAAGGATGTGTGTTATGAATGGCAAGTTCCAGGAGAAGTTATTTGCCTAGTTTTTAATCCCTCACACTGGTCAATTATTGTCTGAGTCTATCTCATTTGTGTCGAAGGGGATGGAATCTGGATTCTGAAAAGGGACGTGTGATGCTTTCTGGTGTTTTCTATGGAGCCTAGAAGTTGTAGCAGTCTTCTAATCACAACCAAGATTTACTCATAGCTACCTTTATAGAAAGAAGCTCTAAACAAGAGGATAGAATGATTGCCATTAAAAAAAGACCAGGACTTGCCAACAGTTACTACATAGTACCATGGGAGATGCTGCAGTAATGGCACCATACCCAAAATATAAAATAACCATGTTACCCCAGATACAATTGTGCAGTAACTGATGGTAAATGTTAACTTCTTAACTGATGACTGTTGTGTTTACACATCTTGCCTTTTATATGAGCGTCAGACTAAAAGAAGACAAAAGATAAAGAAATTAGATGGATTGTCTACCGAATCATGCCTGGTTCTGCTGTGATAGATATGATATGATATGATATGATATGGTGGTGTCATAGGCCTTGCATAAAATTTCTTGTAGCATTCTTGTATGTTCTTCAGCATCAACTTGAAGCAAATTTTTCTGACTATTGCTGTTCATTATAAAAAGGATAGTCCTTATAAAATCTTAGCCCATCC
The DNA here is from genome assembly GCF_007399415.2 of Gopherus evgoodei. Lineage (NCBI taxonomy): Eukaryota > Metazoa > Chordata > Testudines > Testudinidae > Gopherus > Gopherus evgoodei. Next base: position 116,202,477 of record NC_044327.1, on the reverse strand, counting down.
AGATCTGTCTTTTCTACTTTGTCTGAGATTATCTCAGATATAAGAGCTTTTGGAGATAGCTCTGGGTTTGAGACTCAAATTCACACTGTTCTGTGGGGCAAAAAATGTCCTGATGTGATGTTTTTGGCATTTTACCTAATCCCATGAGAATTCTGGTGATTTTTTAAAATTATGGAACATTTATGAATACCTGGTGGAGTGGATTAAAGATGCATGGTGGCCTAGGTTAACATAGTCTACACTAACCATAGTGCTTGGGTGCTCTCATGATGGGCCTCCACATAGGAATATGGACTGGTAGATGAATAGCTAGAATATTCATTTTTTCTCTATATATTTGCCTTCTCCCCTCCCCAGAGTCTGAGCTTCATTTGTTCCCAGTCACCTAATTCTTTATACTTGTCTTCCTTCTGTGATTTCCCCTCACCCCGAAAAAAGCAAAAATCAATCATTTTCTTTCTAATTTCGAAAGCAGGTGAGGAAAGGAACCCACTGAAAAGCAGAGAATGCCTTTTCACCACTCTTAGCACATTTCTTTCAGTATTTCTCTCTGACTCTCATGTGAGTGCTTTTTCTGTTAGGAGTGTGTGAATGCTGATGGTCATGGAAGTATTGATTCCTCTCACAAAATCATGGTGCAGCAAGCATAGTTTACACTTTGACCTTCAGCTCACCCTTCCAGACTAACAAACACACAACTTAAATTTTTTTGCAAGACAAAAAAGCAGTTTCTCCATTGAAAAGCCCCCCCTCATGTGAGCTGAAAACTCCTAACACTAAATAGAGCAAAGATTTCTTTTTTGTCTTTTCCTTCCTTCTGTATGAACCATCAGGAATGCTGGTCTCAGTTACCGTGGAGTAGCACAGTAATGCCATTGGAGCTACTCCAGGCTGGCAGCGGGGTATCTAACAGCTTTCATTTTTCAGTTATAATACACGAGGCATTTGTTGCTATACTTTTCAGATCAAACATAAAAGCTCATTAGTATACTATGCAATAGTATGTAATGGAATTATTATTTGTATTATGGTAGTGTGTAAAAGCTCTAACTAAGATCAAGGCCTCATTGTTCTAGGAGCTGTGCATATACATAGTAAAAGACAGTCCCTACACAATTTAAATAGGCAAGATAGACAAAGGGTCAGAGGAAGGGAGTATTATTACAGACGGGGATCTGAACCACAGAGCAATTAAGTGACTTGCCCAAGGAAATCTGAAGATGACCCATGTACTGATCCTTGATTGCCTACATCCTAATCCAGAGCATTGGCCTTTTCAATTATAATAATAATTATTATTATTTATTATTATTATTCAGTTATTCACCTCTACCACTACTGGAATAGAAATAATATTATCTCATCCGCATGAAATAGAGAAGCAAAATGCAGTGAAATCCCATTCTGCACATGCTAGAACAGCAGCATGTTTTACACGTGGTCCAAGATGGACATAAGTCTGGTGGTATCTATAATGGGGACTTTGATGGGGAGAGACTTACAGCTGTTTGAAGATGCATCCAAGGTGATAAGATATGTTGATGCTGACCTGGCACAAGCCAAGTCATTCTACTCATAGACTTTAAGGCCAGAAGGGACAACCATGATCATCTAGTCTGACATCCTGCACATCGCAGCCCACAAAACCACACTCACTCACTTCTATACTAGGCCCATAAATTCTGGTTGAGTTACTGAAGTCCTCAAAATCTTAAATTAAATACTTCAAGTTATAGAGAATCCATCATTTACTCTAGTTCAAACCAGCTAGTGATCTGTGTCCCAGGCTGCAGAGGCAGACAAAAACCCCAAAGATCTTTGCCAGTCTGACCTGGGGAAAATCCCTTCCCAACCCCAAATATGGCAATCAGACACAAAGCATGTGGGCAAGGCCCACTAATCAGAAAGCTGGGAGAGAATTCTCTGTAGTAACTTAAAGTCCATCCCATTTACTGTCCCATCTCCGGCGATTGGAGATATTTGCTAATAGTAGTCACAGATGGGCCATAAGTCATTGTAGGCAATTTCATCATACCATCCTCTCCATAAATTTACTAAGCTCAGTCTCGAAACAAGTGACATTTTTGCCCCCCTGTCTCCCCTTGGAGGGCTGTTCCAGAAGTTCACTCCTCTGATGGTTAGGAACTGTTGCCTACTCATTTCACTGCTGGAGAAAAATATTTGTATCTATTCGCTATCCATATGAGAAGGCAAATGACAAAGTGACCACATCCTTAATCTGAAGCAGAGAGCTGATTCTGAAATCACGCACGTGTAACTGAGATAGGTAACAAGCACTTCAGTATGTAATGTCCATGTTCTTGTGTTCATGGGTCAAAAACATATTTGTAGGAGAAATTGACCTAATCAATGCAAATGACATTTGACTGACAGGGTGGGTTAGTACATCAAGAAAGGGCTTTTTCCAGCCACCAGTCATTAAGATCTGTTAGAAGCAGTGGCAACAAGGAGGAAAGGATTTCAACAGTGAAAGTGAACCTGGCAACTACAGTACTCATGGTGGAGAAACCTTTTGGGACATCTGCATAGGCTAAGGTATTCAAAGTTATTTTCAAGATACCTCGTTTGCTCTTGTAGTGAAGCAACAATAACCATGTGCAAATGTGGGACTGTGGCAGACAGTTGAGCAAGGTAGAAAATGAAAACAGAAGGTTGGAACAGAAGTCCTGGGTATCTAAATAAAATGCTTTCCTCTAAGTTCATGCTTTAGAGAAGGAAATGGATGAAATGTAAGATCAATTCTGAGCCACCAGCAACTCGAACATCTTGGAGAGTGGAAGTTAAATTGAGAGCAGATGAACTCTAGGAAGAACAGAGTTTTAAAGAATCAGTATGAAGGCCAGAGGAAAAGAGCAGGGAGGCTGGTGAGAAAACTAAGAGCAGAAGAGTCAAGAATAAGAAAGAAGGTTAGATTAAGGAAGGAAGATGAGAAGTTAGAAGAGAGAAGATGAGGATAGAGAGGAGGTGACACTAACGAGAAAATAAATATGCAGGGTCTGAGTCTCGTTTACACTAAGGCTTCTTTGCATTGCTCTGGCCGTGTAAATGAGCTTTAAAGTGGGTGATCCCAGGGCAGTGAAAAGGAGCCTTTGTTTACATACCCTTCAGTGTAAATGACTCAGATTCAGACAACAATTGACCAGTGTCAATGAGACTCAGGCCCAGATTGCTTAATTATGAGAACCGAGTGAAAATTGGATTTTCTGTCCCATATAAAATTCTGATATTTCCACAAAATCAAACTTTTCCACAAACTGCATTTTCCATCAGAAAATCGTGTTGGATGCAGACATTTACACAATGTAAAATGCTACCACCAGTGTAAGTGCTTGGAGAATTCTGATTTGGTAATATTTTGCATCCACTTTGCACAGTTTGCAAAAGGGGCAAGACAGTAAGGATCAGGTCTATATTTATTATTTTTATGCTGTATGTGTGAAATCCTGGCCCCATAGAAGTCAAAGGGAATTTTACCATTGACTTAAATGGGGAGTGGATTTCATCCTATGGGTCCAAAATTGCAAATGATTCAAATTCCCACTGCCTTCCATAAGAGTTCTGCATGTAGAACAATGGCAGGAGTGGGGTCCTTGTTTTCCAGAAAATATGGTAATCCCAGAAAAGCAGAATGAAATAGAATTATTTAAAGCACAGTAAGCTTCTTCTGTTTTATTTAAATTCCTATTTGAAGCTACTGTAAAAACTCTTGGTACAGTGGCACTTTAAAGTGATTACAGTAATGGATTTTTGCATTCTACAGCACAATAGAATTAGAGGGAGGGTTTAGTAAATGTATTAAATCTGTTAAGGGAGAAGTAGGGAAACTGACCATGTCTTCAATTAATCGTATTTGATTTTAACTGCACTATACAGCTTTACTGCAAAACTGTACCTTAATAATCCAGCCATTGTTGGCTTTGGTATATTGCGTGACATGCATGTTTTAATGGTTAACAAAATAAAAGTAAAATATACAACTAGAATAATATGACAAAGGTAAATTTCTTTGTTGCAGTGCGGTGCCTCTCACACAGAATTTGTGCTATCATATATCACCGTTGTATCCTGTGCTATACCTAACAACAAATATGATATTAGGTATCATGCAGCAGGCATTTAATTATTGGAGACATGGGCTTAATGGTATTTGTGTCACAGGAGCAAAGAGTACAGATATATCTTGACTCAAGGAGACTGAAATGCTTGCTTCAAACCAACCTCTCTTGATAATAGGTAATTTTACAAAAATGGTTAAATGAATCTGATTCAAACAAGATCTGTATTTGTTTGTTTGTTTTGTCATCTGATCAATAGATCTGAAAGAAACAATGCCAAATATCATGAATTATTGCGCAGTGTCAATGTTGGTGAGACCAGTGTGATAGAGAAAAGACCAATATACCCTTTTCCTTCTACCATTGCTTTAAATTCTGTGTGTGTGCTTGAGCGTCTAGCATGAGAGATTAAAAATTCTGTTCATCAAAACAAAATTTGCTAATCAGATGAAGTAAATTCTGTTCCTTAACTTTTCCGGGGTACTTTAAGATGAGCATTCTGTTTGGGATTTCTTTTACAAATACAAAGGCTTGTGTCCAGAATTATTCCTTGTGCACATTTAAGGCCTAAAGTTGAGCTAGTCTGAGTAATAAGCAAACGTGGAAAAATCCACTACCGTGTGGACACACACAGAGATTAAAGAAGCGGTACATTTTATACTTGTTCTAAGCAAAATAAAAGTCCTTCCTGTAAGTAATGTATTATTCATTACAAAAATACCTCATTATCTGGAACTAGGATTTAAAAACACAGTTTAATTAAAAAGTAATGTAAGCCAAAAAATCCTTGATTTAGTCTTTAAAAAAATGAGTCTCCAAGACTGAACATTGTGTGTCTCTTCTCTGTCCGAGAACTGCTGAACTCTGCACATGGAGTACTTAGAACTTTAAAGGTACAGTGCACACAACACAAAAGGCATTGCAATGCAAAAGAACCCCTGAGCAGATATTACAAGCCTTTCATGGATTTGGCTCCCTAGCGTTACATGGATTAGAGAAGTTGAGAGCTGAGACTTCTGTTTTTCAATTAAACTCTATTCTATTGTTACCTCATCCTTCCAACCAATCTGTCTGGTTTCTGTGTTTCATCCATCAATTGCATCCTGGCTGAAACTTAGGTTGGGAGCTCTTCGGGTGGACTTTCCTCTTTGCTGTTAACTTGTACAATCCCTAGCACAATGGGGCTCTGATTCTTGTTTCGGGTTCATAGGTGCAACTGTAACAGAAATAATAAATACCAACACACATGAGTTCTATCCAGTAGCTGTGTGAGTAATATCCTGTTCAGGGACAGATGGTATCAACTTTGATGCATCATGCTATGAAGTTCATATGGAGTACATAGTAAAATCTGTGCATGGAAATTGACTATGGCCATGGAGCTGGTATTTTCTAAATCATCCAAATGTATTTTTAAATAACAATGTTAAATTTAATTATGGGTCAAAACCATGATCCAAACTCTGCATGTATCCAAGTCCACTCTTTGTAATAAGCTAAACTAAAACTCCAGACCAAGCATCACCGAACTTTGTGGAATTTCCAACCCAGAATCAAACTTGGCCACACTGGGGTCTATCCCTAGTTTAATTGCAGTTTTAAACAGGACTGATCTAAAACAGCAAAGGAGACTAATGAGCAAATTTCCAAAGATCATTAAAAGCTGTTTTGAGAATGCTGTAAACTTGACAGGATTCTGTAGACAGAAAAATATTTCAGCTCTTATCTCTTGACATCTGAATCGGTATCAAAAAATCAGTGAGTAAGGTGAAAGATAACATTCTTTCCGTTCACACTTGAACTTGCACACATTCTAGACATAATGGATAACATATAAAAACAGATATAATAATTACTTGGAAACTAATGACAGTTGAGACAATGAGAAGGCTTAGTTCCAAAGTTCCTTGAACTGTGATGTTTGGTATGACTCACTGCCATTAAAACTGTAAGCATTTACTTTTGTGTCACCTTTGCACTTACTGGTACTATAAAAGTACAATAAATAATTGGTTCAAATTTACGTTTAGCAATATGTAAAGTTTTCATTTTATTAGATGTTTTCCAGTTGGTTGAAATTTGGCCTCACATTTGTACATATAATTCAAAAGGTGTGAGACAATAATAAAAGCATTTTTAAAAGCCTCTAACCCCTGATAAACACTTACCCGATAAAATATTTGTGCAGTACTTTGCATATGCAAAATCCCTTTGCCATGCTCTGTTAACAAATAGCACTGATGTTTGATTAGTTAATTATGAGATCATGGTTTCCTCAAAGCGTTTGGCAGGCCTGACTAAAAGCAGCAGGTATCAGTAAGAACGTGACAGAGGAGGTCTCAAAGGCTAGTTATGTTTTCATAGTAGTAATTCTATTGTTGCAATTTTTTTGGCAGGAGTTCACTGTGAGTGTGGTGCATTAGCCAGAAACTTTCATGTCTCACAGTTCCGAGCACAGGGCCTGGAGTGAGCTTAGCCAGGTCCTGTAGTGAGGATTAGGAGGACAGCATTGAGTTTCAACACTGAGCACAGAAGGAGGGGCTCCTTGTCAGTGCCCAAAGTCTTTGCACCAGGAAAGGGAGTTGGGTAGAGAGGGGGAGATGCTGGTTCTTGAGGCTTTGCTAGGATGGGTTTCAGGTCACGGGTGGTGTTCCTAATGTTGGTTAGGTTTTTTCAGGCCAGCTGATAAACATGGAGTACCACAGTACTGTCAACCTCAAGGATTCAAAAATCTTAATATTGGCTTAAAACTCTTGAGATTTTAAATAATAAATTAGAGGTTCTCTTTAATTGCCTGTTGGTTTCTGAGCTCTAAGGGTACACATGGGTCACATTTTCTAGCTCTTCTCGTGCAGCCATGAGGAAAAGAAACTGGCTGGGTTTTTTTTACATGAAACCTGAGATTATCATGCAGTCCCAGGATTCAGAAGGTGAGGCTTTAAGAAGAACACCAACTGTCTCAAGACACAATAAAATTGTGAGCATTTGCAGCACCGAGTACCACTCTGGACAGGTTAGCTGGCAAGGTACCATGAGAGGAGATGTAACAGTTAACAGTTCACAGTTAAAGTCTGTTCACTTGAAACCTTCATTCAAACCGTAACCTTTTGTGTAACGTGTGATTGCTGCACTTGCTGTGGCTATGCCAGGTGAGCCTTGGCAAAAGCCAGCAGAAGTCCCCCTGAAGTAGGGTGACCAGACAGCAAGTGTGAAAAATCAGAACAGGGGGTGGGGGGCAATAGGAGCCTATATAAGAAAAAGGCCCAAAAGTCAGGACTGTTCCTATAAAATCGGGACAGCTTGTCACCCTATCCTGAAGTCAATGGGAGCTGTGCCACTTATGTCCAGACTGAATTTGGCCCATGAAAAAATCTACTCTGTGTCTCATAATTGACTGTGTCCAGAAACTATATGCAGCCTGCATTCCAGACACCAAGGAACAGTGTTCTCCTGTGCAAATTGCCTTGTTTTATTTTCCATTAAAAGGGCTTTCTGGCTTTTAATAAATAATTTTCGCACACACACACACACCCTACAACTAAACTAGAAGGAGATGGTCTTTAGTGGATTTTGTTGTTAATGACAGTAATACAGGAAATAAGCATTAATTGATTTTTCACCAGTACCTTTCTCTCCCTCCCCTAACAACTACAGAGCTGTCTTTGAGTATAAAATGTAGGAGTCATGTGATAAATAAGCTTCACCTACAGACCTGGTGACTAAACAGCATGATAGTGAGAAGCATTGTTCTACCATTCTTATCCTAAAGGCATGCAACCCACATACAGCACTGTGTGGTGCTGATTCCACCCACCAGGATTGCTATGGAATAAAGGCCTCCCACCATCACAGGATTATTGTTCGATGTGGGCCAGATCATCCACTGACTTCAGTGGAGCTATGCTGATTTACACCAGTTGGAGATCTGGCCCCATATGTTCCCAGCATGTTGTAGAAAGGGGGCTGGCTGCATAGCTCTATCTAGGTACTTATGGCCCCTGTATCTGAACGCCTCACAACCGTCAATGTATTTATTGATCACCCTTGTGAGGTAGGGAAGTGTTAACCCTTTTTAAAGGTGAGAGGGAAAGGGTCAGCTTTTTAAAGGTATTTAAGCAGCTAGACACCTAGCGGGATATTCATAAGGGCCTAGCGGCCTAACACCCATTGATTTTGAAAAGCTGGCCCTTACTCACTTGCTCAAGATCTCTCTCTCTCTCTCTCACACACACACACACACACACACACACACACACACACACACACACACACACACACACAGTGCACATCTAATGTTAGCCAGCTTTCTGACCCTTCACTTAAACTCACCGCTGGGGGGCATGGATCAGTGTTCACGTCATAGTACCCAGTCTGGGGAAGCTAATGATCCAGCCAGCAGACAAAATTCGGTGATGAATCTTGGTCACGTGCCACTTGAGGCACATTGTGCATATTCTAAGAAGAAGAACTTGCCAATGCCAGTGAAATAAATGTTTCCTCTGAAGTTCATATCATATGAAATAATGTTCCTGTATCTCTCTGCCTCATCAATTCTCTATTTCATTATGAACCTTAGTTGAAAATGTATTTCTCCTGCCCTTGCTTTTTAATTTCTCCCTCCCTGTGCAATTATTTTAATTTTGGAACTGTATTATTGAACTCCCTAAACCTTTCTGTGAATCATTTCATTATGTAGACCCTCTACAAAAATTAAATTTTGCTCTCTGTTGATAGCACCTTAATTACTGAATCCAGGCATGGAGTTAGGAAAAGAGGGAACATTAGGAGCGGTGCCAGGGTTTTTGGCGCCCTAGGTGCAGGGCCGGCTTGCCGGTCCCCCGGCTCCAGTGGACCTGCCACAGGCGTGCCTGCGGATGCTCCACCAGAGCCGCAGGACCAGTGAACTGTCTGCAGGCACGCCTGCGGGAGGTCCACCTGAGCAGTCTGCCGCCCTTCCAAATCCTGGCACCCTAGGCAACTGCCTAGATCGCCTAAATGGAAGCGCCGGCCCTGGGGAACATTGATAGCCCAGACTACAATTAGCAACCCAGCCATCATGCATCTTCCTCCCAAAAGGATAGTCTTTAACTCCGAGTATGTGGAGCAGGGTGTTTAGCAGGACTGTAACTTAATTCATGCAAGAAGGTAGAAAGGGATCTAGGTATGGTAGATAGGAAAAAATAAAGTCTGGATAAAATACAAGGTTCTGATTTTCTATTGCGTTGTCTTATCATTTACATGCAGGCAAAGTGAATGCAAAATGGTTGTAAAATGCTACCACACCAGAATGATAATAGTTTACAGCCACTTTGCACAGGCGCAGATAATGACAGGTGGTTGGAAGCAGTGGAGAATCAGGCCCAGGAATTGTAAGAACTGCCTACCAGACATAGCTGCTTTTAGATGCAGTTCTCTGCTATGTTTCATGAAATTTTGGTATTTATGCCGATTTTAATTTAATCACGTCCTGTCTAAATTGAAATGGATCGTAAGCATTAAGATGATGTCAACCCAAGGCACAGAGAGAGGCACCATACTGCCCTTATGTTCATTTCTTCCTTTAAGAATATAGCAAACTGGAATTGCATGGAATGTGAGTAACTTTTACAAGCAGCTTCCCATCATGATTAATTGTTTTTTCATACAGTACTCAGTGCCATGAGTTGAACTCACCCAGGAACCCCACGTGCTTTCCAGGGAAAGGAGCAGCTCTGCACTGCCCCATACTGTGGGCACACACCTGAGCCTTTGTAGTGACAACTGATGTAACGCAGAGCACCTCTGAAGAGCCAGTACCCAATGCTTTGTCTAAAATCCTGGCCCTTCTCTTTTTAGGAAAAGTTCATTGGAGGCATTGTCAATAGGAGTCCTGATAACTATAATGAATCTCCGAACATCCAGAATTTCTGGATAGCATCTTTGCATTATGAAACCTTTGGACTGAGGACCACACTCCACTGTTAGGTTTGGGTCCCCTGTGTGCCCCAGCTATTCCCACCAATCTTGGGAACATGCCTCCCGTTTCTCCAAGCAGCTGGATGTGCCAAGGAAAGGCAGCTACAGTGGAACTGTACATAAATATAACAAGATCCAATGGCCAGAAGCGGTAAGCTAAGCAAATTCTGACTGTAAATCAAGCATCATTTTTAACAGTGAGGAAAATTAACCATTGGAACCACATATCTATGGTTGTGGTAGATTCTCCGTCACTGGCAATTCTTAAATCAAAATTAGATATTTTTCTAAAAGATATATTCTAGTTCAAACAGGAATTAATTCAGGGAAGTCCTATGGCCTGTCTTATACAGGAAATCAGACTTGATGATCACAGTGGTCCATTCTGGCCTTATACTCTTTTGGTCTTTTGTACAAAAAGTTAGCAAACTTTTAATGGCAGCAAAGAATCCTGTGGCACCTTATAGACTAACAGACATTTTGGAGCATGAGCTTTCATGGGTGAAGAACCACTTCGTCGGATGCATGTAGTGGAAATTTCCAGGGGCAGATATATATATGCAAGCAAGCTAGAGATAACGAGGTTAATTCAATCAGGGAGGATGAGGCCTTGTTCTAGCAGTTGAGGTGTGAAAACCAAGGGAGGAGAAACTGATTTTGTAGTTGGCAAGCCATTCACAGTCTTTGTTTAATCCTGAGCTGATGGTGTCAAATTTGCAGATGAACTGAAGCTCAGCAGTTTCTCTTTTCTCAAAGACACTATAATTCAGTGCCATTCACTCCCCACATTTTCTCCTGATCCTGTTTTTTCTTGGCTAACCGAAGTATCTCTAATGACTAGAGGTGGAACACTAGATGGGAAGGGCTCTGAGTTACTACAGAGAATACTTTCCCAGGTGTCTGGCTGGTGAACCATACCCATGTGTTCAGGATCTAACTGATCACCATATTTGGGGTCAGGAAAGAGTTCTGGCAGAGACCCTGACTTTTTCTGACTTCCTCTGCAGCATGGGGCATGGGTCACTTGCTGGCTTGAACTAGAGTAAATGATGGATTCTCTGTAATTTACAATCTTTACATTAGGATTTAAGGATTTCAGTAACTCAGCCAGGAGCGGATGGGTGAGGTTCTTTGTGCTTCAATGTGCAGGAGGTCAGACTAGATGATCAGGAAGGTCCATTCTGGCCTTAAATTCTATTAGTCTAATCTGAAATCTGTATCCTGAGCTGCAGCCAGTAGATGGTCATGTGAGCCATTTTTATCTGGATGGATAGAATTGCTAGTATTGGGATTAAGGCACTGGAACGGGATTTAGGAGACCTAGTTTCAATTCCTAGCTCTGCCACAGACTTTCTGTTTGTCCTTGGGCAAATCATGTTAATCTCTCTGTGCCTCAGTTCCCCAGCATCAAAAGGGAGCTGATAATACTTCTCTACCTCACAGGGGTGTTGTGAGAATACATTCAGCAATGTAAAGGGTGCTCTATAATACAGCAATGGGGCCATCTGATTACCTAGGAAGATACCTGCTCCCCCCCAATTACCAGGTAACCCTTTTCTGAACCCCCCCCCCACAAATATTTGTCCTTCGGAGCCAAAAATTGATCAAGCCTTCCTGTTATCTAAAAACAAAAGAAAGAGAGAGGAAGAGAGAGAGAATTCTCCTGCTGACTTGTTGCTAAGCAACCATAGTCTTTGCTGTAGCTGTCTTTCATAGGCTCCACGCGCAGACTCATGCTTTCAGTTGCTGCTGATTGTCACTCCATCTATAATATGTACCAGGATATTTAGCGTCTTGTAAATACTCGCTGTTTAAAAGTGATAACATCCTCTGACTAACATTATCCAGATGCTAAATGCTTCCTTCATCACCTGTGGCACGATTGACAATTCCAGTCTCTAAGACTCTTCTTACATAGTGCTTTTGTGTTAAAAGAATCACAGAAGGAGCTTTTAAATATAGTATCCAGCTGTTAAATCATAATTACAATCGATGCCTCTTCTGTTTGCATTTACTTTTAACTTTTTCCAGAAATTAACAATTGGGCTAGTATTTCTCATAATATTGCTTTTGACACTTAATGCCTGGATATTTTACAGTTATCTGATGTGCAGGTGGAAAGCATTTTATAGCTATGAAGAAGGTAGTGACAATCTTCCCAACAAGAATAATTCAACACCTTCCTGCCATGAAGGGCGAGGGCCTTACTGGCAGGCTGCAGATCAAAGCTCCCCAGCACAATTAGAACCTCAGTGAATTAAATTGAAACTCAACCTGAGAAGGCACTTCATTTTTCTCTACCAGGATAGATCTACTGCCACAGTAGTCAATTCTTCTTCGAGGCAAAAGCAGTGCAGATTCATTAGGCTTTGTACCACCTGGAACAGTTCCACTGACTGGTTCTTCACAGGCAATGCCCCCCTCCAAAGCACACCATTCTAAGCACTGAGGCAAACTGCAGCTTCCCCCTGTGTGAATGTGCAGGTGAGGGGGGATGTCAGCAGGAATTATCCTCCCGCTTTGTATCCTTCTGACAGGAGCTGGCCACATTTGCACTCCCAAGTCCTACTCACTGCAGTCTCCATGCCAAAGGGGACAGGGAGAGGTGAGGAGGTGATAGCCCCATTACATCCTTTCTACACCAGCCAGCGGAGTTGGTTAGCCACACAGAGACTACAAGGTCTTTAAGAGATACAGCTGCAGACATGCTCCCGCTGCCAGCGAGGAGGTCCAAGAAGAGGCACAAGGCCTCCCAAGTGCCATCCCCATCTGCCCCAACCTCAGGCAGTGCCATCCCCATCTGCCCCTACTCGGGACTCTGGTCATAAGCCAAAATACAGCCCATTCTAAGCAACCTTTTACATTTGTTAACAATCCCATTTGAGGCTCCATTCTTACAGTTTAAAGTCAAGAGTAAACACAACAATATTTCAGTCTCATCAGTCCTTCATCAGTGACTCCTTAATGAGCAGTAAGACTTTGGTTGTGTCATGCTGTTCAGACATGCTGCATGCGATTAATATTGCAGAACAGCCTTCTGAATCTTGAACTATGTATTTATTCTTTTCAGCATCATAAACTTTTACACACAGTTAATTATTTTCCATTGTTCTGCCTTTGACAATAGTCCTCTTAATTAACTAGACTAAGATCTGCTTATTTACACTCGGGCATCTAAAATTAAGTCAATAGAGTTGCACGGTGTAAACAAAACCAGAATTTTATCCGCTCTATGTACAAATAAAATGTTCCACTGCCTTAATGATTAATGAATAAATTAAAACAAGATACAAATTAAACAATGAATTAAATGTCTCATTAAATGACTGGGAGATATTCATTTTAAGTGGCTTTTAGATGCACATTTAAAATATGACTTGCTGGTATTAGTTTAATATCTGGTACAATACTACCTGGTAATGAATGTAATTTTGGAGGAACTAAGACCTTGGGTGAAATCCTGGTTCTATGAAATTCAATGGGAGTTTTGCCATTGACTTCAATGGGTTCAGGATGTCACCTCTTACTTTTTTCGGTTACAGAAAGAAAACATCTCAATTACCTGCTTAGACCAGTTGCATCCTTTCCCCATGTTCTCACTCCCTTTTCTAAGCTAATTTTCTCTCTCTTGCTCACCCCTCCCCCAGCACAAATCAAGGTACCGTTGAGGATTAGGCCCAAATTCAGCAAGCAGATTAAGCACATACATCGCCAATGGAACTGCTCACATGCTCAATATTGTGCTCAAGTGCCTTGTTGAATCAGGGCCCTAATGATGAGAGAAATAGTTTTGCTTGCATGCTGGTGGGATGAGGTGCCGACCCCTGAACTGGCCAGGCTGAATCTATGGCTACACATAGGATTTCAGTCTCACCCAAAACCTCTCCCCAGGCCTAACTTCACTTGTGAAATGTTTCCAAAAACAGAAGTGGGGATCTTTGAGAGGGGAGGCAGCAATGCCGGAATGCATTACAGCTGGTATATCGCTATCTGTCCAGGTATCTATATTAGGCTCATCACAATGGAGTCTGTGTGCCCAACTATTCAAGATGACTAAGTCTCTGCTTTGGATTGTCACCAAGTGCTTCTTTCTCTCTCAAAAGTATCCTTGACAATAGGCTCTGAGGAAAGAGCCATTTAGTTCAATATTCTGCAATATCATATAGAAATGAATTTCCTTTACTTTCTTTTTGGCAAGCTGATGTGTGGTTTGCCTGGAAAATTTCTTTCTCTGCATTTTGCAGACTGCTTAGCATATTTGTTTTCCTCTAGGTCCTTTTTTTTCCTACTGCCACATTCTTGCTTTGCGATCATATTCTGAAAAGACCAGGGATGCAGCATTCTGAAACTTGTTTTTCTTTTTCCCTTCCAGAAGCTTCTCTGTCACACACAGCTGAAGCAATCAAACAAACTACATCAGCAGCACAAAGGAGTGAGGAGAGACAGACATGACCCTAATTCCATAGCTTTGGAAAGGTTTGTTTACTAGCTATTTGAATCTCTCTGGCCAACATCTTACTGCAGCTCTGCTTCCAAACTGATCTCATCCCCAGAGATTAATTTTTACACAATCATCGTAGAGTCTGTGATAATCACTCCATAAAAAAATGAGGAGATTTGTTTTTTGAATGCAAAGGATTAGTCTTAAATACAAGTAATCTGTGGGAAGCCCTGCTGCATACATGCTACTACTCTCTTCTTTACTGTTTCCTTCTTTAGCCCTTTCCTCAATATTTGCTATAACAGAAGAGTCTGTCCCCTGCAATGGGACAGTCTGAAACACGGAGATACATTTTCCAAGTGCTCAATTGGTGTGTTTGGATAAACGTGGCCTATTGAAAGATTTGCACTTGGAGGTCTAGGGAAGGTTGTCTGCTGTAGTGGCTGAGATGAGTGGGAGCTTCTTCAATTAGTGCCCTAGGAGTCAGTATGTTAGGGCTCAATTGTGGCTTTTAGGCACAGGCCCATATTGAGGGCAGTGCTGCTCCACATGGCCCTGGGGGGACTCCCAGTGTGCAGGGGAAATGTACATGCTACGCCTTCCTAAGGGAGTGGGTAGAGTACACCCATCTCTGCACCTCGCCAGCTCTGCTGACCAGTGCACAGGTGTCAGCACCAGGGCCCTGCCTCTTCCCCTACTCTCACCCTTTGGGGTGGTTTGTATTCCCAGGCTCACTAGGTGGAAGCAGTTCTGCTCTTGGACCTCTTGAATGCTCACTGGCTTGAGGAACACACTCATTCTGGATATTCAGCTCATGCCATCATAAGTGGTTCTTTTACTTCCTTTTCAGACACTTCTTTATTAATCACTGGCACTCCCACTGCTCCACACTCCTCCCTCCTTCTTTTAATGGTATCACTTTGGTTTTATGGTATTTGAGTCCATTTTTATCACATGACACAAGATGCTGTTTGCCTTAGGATTTTATACTGCTGCCAATCACCATAGTATCTGAGAACCTTCCACATCAAATCCATAACAATAGCAAAGTACCTAGTGGACTTCATAGAGCCTCTGGCTCGTCTCCCTTTTCAGAGTCAAAACTCTGCTTGGAGTCAGGTTTGTGTTTTTGGATTTTTAGACATTATTAATTTACTGGGGGTTTGGCTGGGGTGTTTTGGCTTGGAGGGAATGGTAATGGTGTCTTCCAGTGTTGAGCACTGAAAGTTTCTCATACAATGCCCCACATGCTTTGGTGGGATCTTTATTTAAAAATCAATCAATCAATCAATAAAATAATTGGCTTAAATCCTGAAATCTTTACTTTGATTTTTTTTTTTACTCATCTTTACCCAGACTGAATAAAAATGTAGGTCACAACTAGTTCTCCAGACCAATGAGCAGATGTCCCTGTGCCTCTAGTGGACCACATGACTAATCCCCTGGCAGAAGAATTCAGAGGAAACTCTATCAGAGGAACCTCATGGAACTAACCCACCCAGAAGTTGTCCTATGAGTTTTTCCATTGTAGGCAGCAATCCCCTTCCTCAAAGTGAGGGCTTCAGGATTTGTGTGATGAGAAGCAGTGGAAGTAAACTATAACATATCCAACCCTTTGACACAGTTAGTTAACTTAGATAACAATGGGGGGGAAGTAATGTGACCTGATATTTATATGCATTATTATTATTTTATTCAGTAATGTCTGCAAGTCCCATCCAAGATTGGGACCCCATTGTGCTGGTCACTTTAAAAACAGAACAACACATGTTACTGTTTCAATGTGGTTCTTCTGTGAAGCTTGTTGAATACTCTTCAGAGAGTTCTGCTGCTAGACTGTCCAAAATACATGACCAAGACCTCCCACCTTGGTGGATTTAGCTCAGCATTCATTTTAACATGGGTTATACAGCAGCACTTGAGGAAACACCTGTTTTTTTGTTGCTCAGGTTTCCCTTTGCTACTTAGTAGGGCACAGTGAATGGTGACACATGTCATTCAGTCCATACAAGGTAAGCAGGAAAGTTGGGCTCACTCAGAAATGAGTAGGAAGAGAATGTTTTTACAAATGGTGAAAATAAATTGCAATTAAAGAGAGACAGCAAGGTTCAGTCCAGTGTCTGGCAGAGAAGTGACCATGTCACAGAAAACAACACAGGTAAGTCTCAGCAGATGGGCTCAGGATTGAAAGGTCATGAAGGTTGAGCTCCTCTCTCACCCTTGAAAGCAGACTGCCTAGAAAGGGACAGAGGTGAATTGCTGAGGCAGGATGAGCTGCCCAAAATGCACTTAAACAACAAAGAGTCCGGTAGCACCTTACAGACTAACAGATTTATTTGGGCGTAAGCTTATGCCCAAATAAATCTGTTAGTCTTTAAGGTGCCGCTGGACTCCTTGTTATTTTTGTGGATACAGACTAACACGGCTAAGTCCTGATTCTTGGTACAATGCACCTGTCCATCAAGTGGGAAATGGATCTTCTTTTGATGCCTCTTTAATAGCTGCAATAGAGACAGCCCTAATGTTCTCTTTAACTATTGTCAGGCCTATATCAAAAACCATAGATCCAAACATTCATGCACGGTGATGTTCCCATCCAGATTTAGATGTGGATGCAAACTGCCAGGCTGGCTTCTATCTCTAGAATGGGTTAAACCAAAATGCCATCTGCAAACACTCCCAACTGTTGAAAGTGCTGGGCTTTACTACCTGCCCAGGTCCAAGAAGAGGGTTGCACAGCTTGTCCCAAGGCCCACAGTTCAGTTTCCCTGTCTGAAATTAAATGACTAGAAAACCAGTACCACTAGGGTTCATTAATCTACTGGACCCAGAGGTTGTGGATAAAAAGAGGAGGAGGAAAGGAATGGTAATAGGGGAAAAAAGAATTGGAATGATGGTCCCAGTCTCAGGGGACAGTGGGTCACACTGCCTGAGCTATAGAAGGGGAAGAGTTTTGATTTGGAAGAGATTGTGGTTTGTAAGTGTTTGTCTGTCTTTCTATCTGTCTGTCTGTCTCCACTCTCACTGCTGGCTCTATTCTGCCACAAACACGCTAGGATGTTAAAATATGTCCAGTGTGGACTCAGAGTAAATTACACAGTAAACTATCCTTAGTGCATTTGTTTGCAGGTCCTGAATATAAGCAGCATACAAGGTAACAGCAGAACAGGATACACACCTCGAATACGAGGCTGAAGCTATAAAATCTCTGCGGTCCTGCAGGAAAAGAAAGATCTTTTACAAGGTGCTCAGTGTTATTCAGTGGAATTCACCCTGCAGAAGAGATGGAATATAAAGGAACCGGGGTCCATATGCAGAGCAAGGTAAAAGCCATAATTTGGGCTAGGAGTACAACTGTCCTGGATATTCATCTACCATCTATGGCTGTGATTGTCATTTACTTGGAATAAAAGAGTCAGATAAGCCTTCCTCTGTGGTAGCCCCATCCCAAAAGGACTCTGTCTGACAGCACCGCAGCTCCAGGGTTTTTGCTGCCCCAGGCAAACTAGGAAATGTCTGTCCTTCACACTATCCAGTCACACACACAATAAACACCCACTAAACATTTTCCTTCCATAGGCAGTTGTCTACAGAGTAAAGCCATCCTTGCTGCCTGGTACTTAGCTGATCAATCCCATAGTGGTTCAAAATAAACATGAGAAGTTGGGTGTTAAGATGCTAAGGTGGAGAGTAGTAGCTTGGTGTTAATTAGTTTAAAAGTGCCACTAGCATTTTGGTAATCCCCCTTGAGCATTTTTCTCTCTCCCTGTTACACTGATTTTACTTCTCTGTGTAATTCTCAACTTCCAAATCTTCAGATCCCTTGTAAAGGCCTATTTAATTAACCTTTGTCTTGCATTCATATCAAATGTGAATGGAACAGATAATTTCATGCACAGTGCTCTTTTTGTTACTGGCACATCAGAATTGTTCATTTCTTGTTACATCCTGTCCTGCTAAGAGGATAGGTGGCATCCACTCTGTCTGTGGAATGGAAAACATTAACAATTTGTGGGACTGCCCTTAACTGGGATGCTTGTGTGGAGCTTAATGATTATTCGGCTATTATGAACTGTTAGAAGAGTACAAATAAGAAAAGCCATGGAAATTATTATACATAATAAAGTCACAGAAAGGTAAGTGTCCTTCATTTCACTGAAATACATTTTGAAATGTACCTTTCCTAATAAATGTATCCTTAGAGATGTTCTGAGCCTGGTGCTAGGTATATAGGAGACAGCAAGGATGCACTTAAGAATAAATTCTGTATTCTGTTCTGTAGTCCCAAGCAACACCTGAAGTAGAGCATGTCCATTGTGGTGGAGGAGGCACGTCGCCAGGAGCCCACGCAGAAGGTGACTAGCTCGTTGGAGCCTCTTTCCACATTGCCGTAGAGATGGTGTTGTGGGTGGACCAGACTGGGCCAGGGAAAGAGAGAAAGTAGATCTGGTGAGTCTGGGACAATGTGGATCATTCGATTATTCTCCCCTGTGAAGAGTTGAGTGAAGATTTCTGCTGCCCTGAGGCTCCACAGTGCTCTCACTTCTGCTTCATGATTTCCGCCCAAGCCTTATAGAGTTTCTCACTATCAAGACCCTTTGATTGGGCTTCACAAGGCTGTCAGAGGTGTCAGCGTGTACATATAGGCTGGACAGAATTTGATTTTTAATTTTTTTGTAAGTTTGACAAATAACATTGATGTTTATTTTTAAGCTTTTTATTTTTATCTCTGCAAATTTTCAAAGTTGCAGGAAAATAGGGGGGTCAGACAATAGGGAGGTCAGCAGACAATAGAGGGGAAAAGATGATAATTATTTAATTACAGTAGATGTTGAAGTTCAAAAAAAATTAAAGCTTTATAAAATATTTTAATATGGCCCAATTTTCCAGTGAAGACAAAAGCCCTATGGAGAACGTAACTTTTTCTGTACATGATATGAGGTAGAATTTTCCAAAGCTCCTAAGAGAGTGAGGCACTGTAAATACATACACCTGCTTTGCAATGCCTCCTGCTGGCCTTGGGCAGCTCAGCAGTTTCTGCTCTCTGTTTCCCTTCCCTTTAAAACACGAATTGTCAACATCAAGTATCAAAATATGCAAAGTAAATATCCTTACATCAAACTCTAAGTTCTCAAGCAGCATTCTTTTTACTTTGCCCATCTGCAAATTGCCATTATTATTGATGGAAATATTTTTATCAGTGTGTGTGTATGGTGAAATTCACATTTATCAGTAAAAATCTAACCCTTCCAAACCTATTGATAGGCCTTCTTTTGAAAGCATTTCAGTGTCTAGACAACAAAATGAGTGGCACTTTTCTGGTCCAAGTTATCTATCTTCTCTCATAGCAGCTGGCTCATTTGGAGCACCCAGGTTCCTTGAAATACGAGCCAAATTCCACATGGCAGAATAGTCATATAGGGCCATAATCTGGGTCTCATTGAAATCTCTCAGTGATTTCAATGGAGACAGGGTTTGGCCTTTCAGATCATATTTCATTATTCTTATTTTTTCATTTATATCAGGCCAGATTCACAGGTTCTAACTCAGTTTTTACTCACGTTGACTTCCACAAGACTGAAGGACTTCAAGATTTGGTCCATTATTAATAGAAGACTCTTATTAGAGCAGCAGGTGCTTCTTTATTTACCTCTTCCCCAAGGGAATGTGCTTTCACTGAACATGGAGAAGTTGCAAACTGATGGTCAAAGCAAAATAAGGCAGGAGAATGAATGTTTCTGATGATAAATTCATAGAGCTTCACACCCCAATAGACACACAAGTGTTTGCTTTTAAAGAGATTTTAAAATTATTTTCAGTGCAGTCAATCAGATCAAGACTCCCCCCCCCCCCCTTACAGTTTGGGTGCCCTAAACATAAGCTTCAAAGGCAGGGAAAAAACAAGGAATCTAACACTGAAAAGGTTCATTTTAGTACAGCAGATCTTCAAAGCACAACTTTCCTGTCGGGTTAAAAAGACTAGGTCCCATTTTTATGAATAGGTCAAAAAGTGGGGACCTTTCTTAAGTGCACACTCAACCCAGTGAGTGTTTCTTCCATGTGGCTTCAAAGTAAATCAATGCTACTGCTATCTTTTATGTAGCACACCTTCCTTTTCTTCTCTGTTGATATATTCTTGCCTCTCCTTCTATTGGATGGTTTGAAACCTTGCCCCTGTCTCCGGTTACATGTGAAGCCCTTTTATTCAACTAGCTTTTCTAGCATCAGTAAAAGGGGACGTAAACATTCTCTTATAAATATCTTTTGGGTGCTGTTTTCTTATTGTCAGCTAGGCTAATGTCAAGAATGTGCATGGTAAGATTGTGTAGGGCTGTGGCTTGCACATTTATTAGAAATAGTATATAATCAGCTGCCGCATGGTTCTTATGTAGGTCCACAGCTTTGCTTATTATATTTTTATTATTTATTTGTATTATCACAGTCCCTATAAGTCCTAGTCATGGACCAGGATCCCATTGTGCTAGGCACAGTTTTATTTGTCTAGGATACTGTAGGTCCGATAGTCTCTAGCTTTCACTGAAGATCTGCTTTTTGTATCCAGTTTTATAGCTGGGTTCATGTAGATCCAAAGAGATCAAGTGATTTTTCCCAAGGGCACAAAATGAGAGCTCCTTCAACAGGTGAGCCCTTTTCTGTGACCGCTGGATCAAATGTCTTGTCTGCATGTTGTGAGTCTTCACTCTTATACAATACACTCGTAAGTTCTTGCTGGCAGCACTCTAGCATTCCAGGAGACTTTAAATAGGAACTAACTCTGGCCTTGGATGGAGAAGCCCTTTGTCATGTACTTCCCTTCCATCTCACAGCCATTTAGTGCATTTAAAATGTCCTTGCCCTTTGAGATAACCTCTCACCTCGGGGAGTGTCTGAAGTCCCAGGAAAATACGTGTATTATTCTATCTGACTGCTGATTCAGGAGTCAAGAGCTAATGATAATCATGTAGCTCCTCTGGGATCTGCTACCAGTCATTTCCCCAGCACCCATCATTCCAGCTCAGTTACTTCACACTGGATACGCTGCTAATGCAACTTAACAATTGTAATAGGTGCAGATCCCTTTCCCACTAAAGGCAATAGCAAAACTCCTACTGACTTCAGCAGTGCAGGACTGAGCTCTTCATAATACCTGTAGCTTAAACTCCATTTTTCATTAAAATAAATTGCACTGGCAGCTCAGTGACTGCATAGGTCACGTCAGATCTGGAAGGCTGCAGGTGGCCAAAATATTGTCAGCCTCTGCTTGCTCTGCTGTCTAGTTCATGAACAGTGAAGTAAGCCATGTCTGGATCTTGTTTTTCTGGAGTGATTTTGAATTTTTCTTTATTTAAAATTGTTTTTGAAGGATATACTACCCAATCTTTTTAGGGCCCTCACCTTATGGACTGTTGAAATACAATTTGGAACTCATATTTCAGTGTTAAATAATATAGATTGTGTTGGATTGAAAGTCTTCTAGACAGAAAGCAAATGCCTGTAAAATTCTTTCTGCATTTGACGTTGATCATGTAAATGAATCTACAAAGTCATCCAGCCCACCAGCTGATCCTACTTTCAGCCTGAAGAGAATCATTGTTATTTATATAGAAGCATCTGTTTACATGATGCTATACAACAGGGGCAAATCCAGTCCTCAATATATGGCTTGAGAAGTCAGAGCATGCACTGGGGAGATGCATGGAGGATTGGGCCAAGCAATGCTCCTTCCAGGCTTCTCTGTGGCTACTGTTGCATCCTCAGGACTGGCGTCTCAGGCAGGTGCCTCCTGTCTGGCAAAGGAAGACCATCTGGTTAATCCATCATGGATCCATCAGCTCTAGATCTGGGTCCTTCACTGGCCTGCCCTTAACCCCAAGCGTGTATAAGGAGTCTCACAGAGCACAGAGGGAATACAGATCCCATTCACAGGCCACTGAAAACCCAGTCCTCTTCCCGTATAATGCACTCAAACAAAAAAATATAAAACAAGTCCACTATGTCCTTCTTCTTGTTCAGCCAATTGCTAAGACAAACAAGTTTGTTTACATTTACTGGAGAAAATGCCACCTGCTTCTTATTTAAAATGTCACCTGAAAGTGAGAACAGGTGTTTGCATGGCACTTTTGTAGCCAGCATTGCAAGGAATTTACATGCCAGATATGCTAAACATTCATATGCCTCTTCATGCTTCACCCACCACTCCAGAGGACATGCTTCCATACTGATGATGCTTCTTAAAAAAATAATGCATTAATTTAATTTGGGACTGAACTCTTGCAGAGAATTGTATGTCTCCTGCTCTGTGGTTCTACTCACATTTCTGCCATATATTTTGTGTTATGGTGGACTAACATATGATGTTTGATTTAAGAACACTTTCACTGCAAATTTGACAAAATGCAAAGAAGATACCAATGTGAGATTTTTTAAAGAAAGCTACAGCACTCAACCCAAGTTTAAGAATCTGAAGTGTCTTCCAAAATCTGAGAGGTAAGAGGTGTGAAGCATGCTTTCATAAGTCTTAAAAGAGAAGCACTCTGATGCAGAAACTACAGAACCCAACCCACCAAAAAAGAAAATCAGCCTTCTATTGGTGGCTTCTGACTCAGACAATTAAAATGAATGTGTGTCAGTCCTTACTGCTTTGGATCGTTATCAAGCAGAACCTGTCATCAGCTTGGCAGAATACGGGTAAAAACACAGAGCAGGAGACATTGAATTCTCTCCCAAGGAGTTCGGTCACACATTTTAAAATACTGTTTCTTTTGTTTATCTTTTTTACAGTGCAAATATTTATAATAAAAAATAATAATATAAAGTGAGCACTGTACCCTGTATATTCTGTGTTATAATTGAAATCAATATATTTGAAAATGTGGAAAAACATTAAAAATATGTATAATAAATTTAAATTGATAATCTATTATTGTTTATCAGTGTGATTAAAACTGTGATTAATAGTGATATTTTTTATCTCATGATTAATCATGATTAATTTTTTTAATTGTTTGACAGCCCTAATAAATATGCAGGTTGTGCCACTTCCAAATGTATTATTTCAAGGCCAGATTATGGAAATCCAGGGCCTTAGGCATACCACAACACAGAGATATGTATCATGCTCTCTGCAGACTCTGATCACTGCATTAGGTACACTCAAGTGACATTTACAAGCTTTTCTTCACAACAATGGGGACTCAAGACTTAAATGAAAACTGTGATTCTGATGTAGTCATCTGCCTCCAGGATTTGGGAACCCTAGGCAAAGACCTAAAGTGCTTATGCCTTAAACCCGTCCTGCATTCTGTCATTATTCTAATGTTCTTGCTTTATTCAGACTGAATTCAATAAGGAGCAGCATTCCCTCTTTTCATAACTACATTTCCCAAAGAAATGATGTATTCTGAGGGTCTGATCCAAAATGGCCATGAGCTTTGACTAACAAGAGCTAGGAATGCACTCAGAACCATTCCCTTAAATGATGGCTGTAGAATTATGGATGGAATAGATTTGATAGGGAAGACAGGCACCTCCTGGAGAGTTTCAAATGTAGTCAAGACAATAGTTCCTACTAAATTCCTATAGGGTATTACTACCATATTTCTACTGCGCATAGGCAAATTAGAGCAGACATTTATCAATGCATATCGTTAACAGCAAAGAATTTTTAGCCATCATGGACAACAAGGTTTTCATGGCTACTACAAAGGATGAAGGAATTCTCTGTAATGTTAAATCACGAATATCTTTTTTTTAATGCACTTTGCAAAACACTCAGCAAATAATGACATTTCCAAGTTTATCACCCCAGTCCCTTGTTCAAAGCTGCATGGAATAAAAAGACAAATAACTAAGGAGAAATTTTCACAGATTCTAGCAAAGGAAGCTTCTTGTACCTGGGCCTCCACACTTCTTCCATTTAGAAGCCCTAAGGCAAACCAAGATTCTCTGTCAATTACAGAAAAATCAATGAAGATACTGTTCAGGACTCCCTTTCACCATTCAGTGCAGATGATATCCTTCACTTTCTAGCACTGATTCATTTACTTTCAACCTCTCGGGGGGCTACTGACATATTGCTATCTTTGAAGAATCTGAAGGAAAAACTGCCTTTGTTTCCTACTGCAACTTGTTTGAATGCACAGCACGGTATCCTGAAACTAGTCTGTGGCTTTGTAAAGACTGGGGTGTATCATATAAGTGAAATAAAAATTAAAGTTGTGTTTGGTATAATTCGATATCCAACCTTTTAAATATTTGTAGCCAAGAACCTTTAAACTGCCATCTCCTTAGATCTCACATGCTAAAAAGGATTGAACCTGGTTAGGATTTCAATGGGAGACTTCTAGTGATAATCAAAGTGGTTCCAAGAACTCGCACTGGTGCGTCAGAAACTGACTCTTTTCCCTGAATGTCAATTGGACCCTCACTCTGTCAATACACAAAGTTCAAGGGTAAGGGTAGTGATGCTGAAGTTGCTGCTTTTAGGATGAAACAAAACCAATCTTCTTCTGGAGATGATCAAAGATCCCATAGCTCTTTTTGCAAAACTAGTTCTGTTAGCCTCATTATCTTGATCAAATCCCAATTAAAATGATTGAATTCTGCCTATGTACAATTCCCCCCATAGATGCAATTGGATACAGTCCCATTGTTCAGTCCCGTGGTTCATGTAATAAAGCCTTACACTATACAGAAATATTGTGTAGATAGTTGTAGGCTGCATTATCTTCATTACCTTAGTCCTTGAAAAGAGCGGTCTTCGGTGTTTCAACAGTCCTGCAATCTCCAGATATTTTGGCATCAGTGTGATGTCAGCCTGGATGTACTAACTATACAGTTTGGCATTCAGATAACATCACAAGTCACTTACAATAAATCCTACTCTGTATCTTGGTTTACCAATTATTACAAAATCTTCTTTGCCTACGTACCATAGACCACTCAGAATGCACTGACATTGATTTCGCTGCTGCTGCTAACACCTTGAATTAACACGGGCTTCCCTCCTGAACTATTGTTTGTACATAAATTGGAAATGTACAACTGTCATAAACAGATAGCTAAGGGTTAATGTCTCTTTCACCTGGAGCACCTGACCAGAGGACCAATCAGGAAACCGGATTTTTTCAACTTTGGGTGGAGGGAATTGTGTGTCTGGGGTCTTTGTTTTCTGGCTGCCTGCCTGCTTTCTCTGAGCTTTGGAGAAGTAGTTCTGTTTTCTAATCTTCTGTTTCTAAGTGTAAGGACAAAGAGATCAGATAGTAAGTTATATGGTTTCTTTTCTTTGGTATTTGCATGAATATAAGTGCTGGAGTGCTTTGATTTGTATTCTTTTTGAATAAGGCTGTTTATTCAATATTCTTTTAAGCAATTAGCCCTGTATTGTATCACCTTAATACAGAGAGACCATTTGTATTTTTTCTTTCTTTTTTTATATAAAGCTTTCTTTTAAGACCTGTTGGAGTTTTTCTTTACTTCAGGGAAATTGAGTCTGTACTCACCAGGGAATTGGTGGGAGGAAGAAATCAGGGGAGATCGGTGTGTGTTGAATTGGCTAGCCTGATTTTGCATTCCCTCTGGGGGAATAGGAAAGTCCTTTTTGTTTCCAGGATTGGGAACGGAGAGGGTAGTTTCACAGAGCTTGTGTCTGTGTATCTCTCCAGGAGCACCTGGAGGGGGGGAAGGGAAAAAGGATTATTTCCCTTTGTTGTGAGACTCAAGGGATTTGGGTCTTGGGGTCCCCAGGGAAGGTTTTTCAGTGGGACCAGAGTGCCCCAAAACACTCTAATTTTTTGGGTGGTGGCAGCAAGTACCAGGTCCAAGCTGGTAGCTAAGCTTGGAGGTTTTCATGCTAACTCCCATATTTTGGACGCTAAGGTCCAGATCTGGGAATAAGGTTATAACAACAACATATTTGCTTTATTTAATTATTTGCACTGGCATTATGTTGTTCACATACATAGACAATGATTATTAAAACAACTGATGAAAAAATTATGCTTTCCATGAGCCAAAGTGAGGCAGTGTATGCAGAAGGAACTATAGATACAGCAGCATACCTGTGCATAATTCAATAAAAGCCTCTTTGGTTGAACCACAAATACTATGTAAAGACTTTTCATGTTTTCTACTTGACTTATGATAACCACATCTGATTCACTCAAAACTTTCACTGGAACTCCAAGAATGAAATATTTAAAATGCATTGTAATATCATGTTAAAACTCTTTTCAGGGGTCATTTGTGAAAGGAATAGGCGCTACTTGGGTACATCTACACAAACACTCTGCCGCAAGCTGGGGTGTCACTCTACCCCACACTAGCCTGCCATGCTCCGAGTGTCCTTGTGGGCCTTGCTACTACACACTAAATGTTCCCTAGTTTGCCTTGATCTACCCTGCTATAAACATGGAGATAGATTTACACTCCAGCTTGCTGCAAATTAAATGTTTGTGTAGACAAGACTATGAGCAATATTCTATTCTCACTCTTTAACTTCTGTTAATGAGAGTGGAAGTTCTGTACAAAAATCAAGGGATGGTCCTATATTTTCTGTGAGGCCCAAAAGCAGTGCTAGAAATGTGCTAAGACAGATAAATACTGTTACTTTTATGGGGTCCTAAGGCCCAGGAGACACTTGTCCTTGTAGGGGTGCAAAAGTCCCAGAAGACTTTATCTGTTTGTCAAGATATTTATATGGCCCTCATCATTACCATAATATCTGAATGGGTAAGCTTGCTTTGCCCTGGAATCGCTAGTCTTGGAAGACTGATTTGGCATGCAAAGGGTGGGGTACATTACCCATTCCATGGCAGAGAATAGGATAGTTGACCAGAGGATAAAGAAATCATATAAATATGTCTACCCCTTACTTCCTAAGTAGCCCTACTTCCTAATTTTATTAGTCTTTCTGGCCTCCACTAAAGGCATATAGATAGCCAGGAGTTACTATATCCTGCAGGACTCAGGTCTTTACACTGACGCCTGAAGGATCAGTCTCTTTCTGGTCATAGAGCCTGCCCCCATGCTGGGCTGCTCACCGGCCCCAGCCACCTGCTGGGCTCCGGCAGGAGCTGAGCTTCCCACAGTTTGGGGAAGAGGAGGCAGCATGAGTGGAACCAGGGCTTGGCTAAGGGGAGGCTATAGCCTCCCTTGGCCTATTATACCCCCTGCCCATGGCTATATGGGATGAGAATAATTTTATAAACATGACATTGGATGATCCACTGGAAAGATTGTCTTCGAGGCCTGCTCTTCCGGAATTGGGCAAGCACCTGGCACATACAAAAATCTGTGTTGAAATCACATTGAGCCAACCCCAGTCAACGGGTTCTCCCTTAGATCAGGAGGGATGTTCCTCTTTAACTCATTCTCGTGATAGGTGATTTTTCATATTGCAGCACCTAAACCAGGGGTGGCCAACGTGTGGCTCCAAAGTCACATGCGGCTCTTCAGAAGTTAATATGCGACTCCTTGTATAGGCACCGACTCCGGGGCTGGAACTACAGGTGCCAACTTTCCAATGTGCCAGGGGGTGCTCACTACTCAACCCCTGGCTCTGCCACAGGCCCTGCCCCCACTCCACTGCTTCCCACCCCCTCCCCTGAGCCTGCAGTGCCCTCGCTCCTCCCCCCTCCCTCCCAGAGCCTCCTGCACACCACAAAATAGCTAATTGGGAGGTGCGGGGAGGGAGGGGTAGGTGCTGATCGGTGGGGCTGCCAGTGCATGGGAGGTGCTGGGAGCAGGTTGGGGGAGCTGATGGGAGGCTGTTGATGTATTACTGTGGCTCTTTGGCAATGTACATTAGTAAAGTCTGGCTCCTTCTCAAGCTCAGGTTGGCCAACCCTGACCTAGACACACACAGGTGGCTTAGAAGGGCATTTCCATAAGAACATAAGAATGGCCCTACTGGGTCAGATCAAAGGTCCATCTAGCCCAGTATCCTGTCTTACAACAGTGGCCATTGCCAGGTGCCCCAGAGGGAATGAACAGAACAGGTAATCATCAAGTGATCCATCCCATCGCTCATTCCCAGTTTCTGGCAAACAGAAGCTAGGGACACCATTCCTGCCCATCCTGGCTAATAGCATTGATGGACCTATCTTCCATGAATTTATCTAGTACTTTTTTGAACCCTGTTATAGTCTTAGCCTTCCTCTGGCAAGGAGTTCCACAGGTTGACTGTGCGTTGTGTGAAGAAATAATACTTCCTTTTATTTGTTCTAAACCTGCTGCCTATTAATTTTATTTGGTGATCCCTAGTTCTTGTGTTATGAGAAGTAGTAAACAACACTTCCTTATCTACTTTCTCTATACCAATCATGATTTTATAGACCTCAATCATATCTCCTCTTAGCCATCTCTTTTCCAAGCTGAAAAGTCCCAGTTTTATTAATGTCTCCTCATATGGAAGCCGTTCCATACCCCTAATCATTTTCTATTGCCCTTTTCTGAACCTTTTCCAATTCCAATATATCTTTTTTGAGATGGGGCAACCACATCTGCACACAGTATTCAAGATGTGGGTGTACCATGGATTTATATAGAGGCATCATGATATTTTCTGTCCTATTATCTATCCCTTTCTTAATTATTCCCAGCATTGTGTTTGCTTTTTTGACTGTCGCTGCACATTGAGTGAATATTTTCAGAGAACTATCCACAATGACTCCAAGATCTCTTTCTTGAGTGATAACAGCTAATTTAGACCCCATCATTTTATATGTATAGTTGGGATTATGCTTTCCAATGTGCATTACTTTGCATTTATCAACATTGAATTTCATCTGCCATTTTGTTGCTCAGTCATGCAGTTTTGAGAGATCCTTTCGTAGCTCTTCGCCTGGGTCTTAACTATCTTTAGTCATTTTGTATCATCTGCAAAATTTGCCACCTCACTGTTTATCCCTTTTTCCAGATCATTTATGAATATGTTGAATAGGACTGGTCCCAGTACAGACCCCTGGGGGACACCACTATTTACTTCTCTCCACTCTGAAAACTGGCCATTTATACCTACCCTTTGTTTCCTATCTTTTAATCAGTTACCAATCCATGAGAGAACCTTCCCTCTTATCCTGTGGCAGCTTACTTTGTATAAGCGCCTTTGGTGAGGAACCTTGTCAAAGACTTTCTGAAAATCTAAGGATATTATATCCACTGGATCCCATTGGTCGGTCCACATGCTTGTTGACACCCTCAGATAATTCTAGTAGATTGGTGAGGCATGATTTCCCTTTACTAAAACCATGTTGACTCTTCCTCAACAAATTATGTTCATCTATGTGTCTGACAATATTGTTCTTTATTCTTCACTTCTTCCTCCCTTGCCCCTTTTTTTTTTGAAACTGGGCTAGCAACCACCACCAGAAAATGAGCTCTTTAAAGGGTCTCCCTAATACTGCATTTGTATAATCTGTATAAGTATCTGTAAACTCATTGTTTAAAGACCAGCCTCTAATAAGGCTCTTAATTCTGCTGGCATTTTGGGGCTCTATTCTGCCCCATCCCCAATATTCATGAGTTCTAGCGGCCCTAATTCACACACACAGGCCATTGACTTCAGTGTGACTACCTGCTAAAGAATTTGCAGAATTAGACCCTTTCATGATTGCTTAAGACAATTTTAATGAATTTTTGTGTGTGCAAACCTTTGTATTTAAAGGTTACACTAGTCTACAATTTTTGAGAAGTCGTCTGCTTCAGAGATAAAATGTGCTATTTATTATGTATTTTGATGTGCTGAATTCAAATATGACAATTAAAACAACTGATTGGCTACTGTTTCTAAGATATTTAAGTTTATACATTTTATGTCTATGTATATTGTGTAGATAGTAGAGTTTTAATCATAAATTGTAAACCTAGGTCTTTTCATGTGTTTATGGTTGCTTTACATGATAATATTTCACCTGTCCTGTTTATGTAACACTTTAAAAATCAGCAAAAGGGTTATATAAATAAAATTTATTATGAAACAAAAGGCAAAAAACTATTATTTTACATAGTTTAGTCCATTCAGTGTCTATTCAGCGCTTCTTGGCTTGTCTCTTGTATTCATTAAATGGAGCATCTCTTGTCACTGTCAAGCAATAGTCTGCAAGCATTGATGGGCTCCATTTGCCCTGATAGCCTGCCAGGAGATCCCACTGCTGTAGTCTGGAGCCCAACAGCTCTGCCTTACTCTTGGGTAGTTCCAAATCCCTGACAAGGTCATTCAGTTCACCTTGTGTTATGAGGTGTGGTTCAGAGGAGGAGGATGGGAGAAAATGTGGGTCCTGTGACATTGATGGTTCAGGACCAGAAGTTTCATCCTCTTCCTCTTCCTCGTCTGACTCAAGTGAGAATGATAGTGGTGCATCAGGAACCGGCAGTCCTTCTCCGTGGGGTACTGGGCGTATAGCTGATGGAATGTTTGGATAATGCACAGTCCACTTTTTCTTCTTTGACACACCTTTCCCAACTGGAGGCACCATGCAGAAGTAACAATTGCTGGTATGATCTGTTGGCTCTCTCCAAATCATTGGCACTGCAAAAGGCATAGATTTCCTTTTCCTGTTCAACCACTGGCGAAGATTTGTTGCACAAGTGTTGCAGCATATGTGTGGGGCCCACCTCTTGTCCTGATCTCCAATTTTGCAGCCAAAATAAAGGTGATAGGCTTTCTTAACCATAGTGGTTATACTGCGCTTTTGTGATGCAAAAGTCACTTCACCACAAACATAGCAGAAGTTATCTGCACTGTTCACACAAGTACGAGGCATCTCTGCTCACTTTGGCTAAACAGAAATGTGTCCCTTTGCAAAATCAAACATTGACAAATAAGAGAGCATGATCTAGAGCTGATATAGGGCAATTTGTTCAGCAGAGTGATGTAAGCTTCGTTATGATTGCGTCATCCATGACTTCTAGGAATAATATGATGCAATTCATATCATGTATGATGCAATGCCAGCTTCAGATTGCATCATTCATTGTTTTGCCTAAAAAACAAGTACTGTCCAAACCCAGTCATAGATTTATTCATAGATCCAGTCAAAGATGTATTTTAGTCATTTCTGGTTTAAATTGAGATCCCTTCCCTTTATAAATCACTTATCCTCCGCCATTCCCAAGTCAAGGGTCGTATATACTGACCCAATAGCATATTTTGAAAACTAGAGCCAATCAACAATTTTAAGCATCATTTTCGTTCTCAGTGACCCAGAATTAGTAAAGTTGGACTACATTTATTTCAGAAGCATTTTGGTTGTAGAGCAGTGTTATTAATGAAAAATGTGTATCTTGTGTTTATGAAACTTGCTCTTTGGGTGACTGAGTCTGTAATGTATGTAGTAAAGGATTTAGACACACTGTTTGTAGATGGGCAAGCAGTTTACAAAGACCCTATAGAGGTATTGGGCAATTTAAAAACAGATGTTGTTAACTTCAAAGGCTATTTCAAAATGCAGCACTTGGCTACTTTTTTTTAAAACGTACCATAAGTCCTAAATATTTTTTTTAAATTAAATGTAATTAAACTGCTTCATAAACAAATCACTGAGCAAATTTCATCTGAAACCTGAGCATATTTGAGTGTTGTAAGTGGAGAAATATTTGGTGTGAATGGGAATTTTGACTCCTGCGCTTCCCTTTGCTCCACCAGCCTTCCTTATAACGCTTGCCCCACTGTGCTGAAGCTCCTGGAAGCACATTATACTTTTCAAAAACTAGTCTTTGTAGCACCAGCATCATCCAGAGCTGAACCCCACAAACCCTTCTTGTAGGGACTCTCAGGGGAAGTTCTGAAGGCGGGAGACCTCCTCACCTGGGGGCTGGTGGGCGGCCCAGGGTTTCTCTGGCCACAGAGGGGGCTTGGGCGGTGTGAGGGGGGCTCGGGCGTGGGGCGGTTCTGGTGGGGGAAGCGGGGAGGTTCAGGCTGTGTGAGGGAGCTCAGGCATGAGGAAGTGGGGGCTCTGGTGGGGGTAACGGGGGGGTCGGGCGGTGTGAGGGGGCTCAGGCATGGGGAAGGGGGGCTCTGGTGAGGGAAACAGGAAGGTTCGAGCAGTGTGAAGGGGCTCAGGCGTGGGGAAGGGGGGCTCTGGTGGGGGAAATGGGGGGGTTCAGGCGGTGTGAGGGGGCTCAGGCATTGGGAGGGGGGCTGGTGGAGGAAGTGGGGGGGTTGGGCGGTGTGAGGGGGCTCTGGTGTGGGAAATGGGGGGGTTCAGGTGGTATGAGGGGGCTCAGGCATTGGGAGGGGGGCTGGTGGAGGAAGTGGGGGGTTGGGAGGTGTGAGGGGGGCTCTGGTTGGGGAAATGGGGGGGTTCAGGCGGTGTGAGGGAGCTCAGGCATTGGGAGGGGGGCTGGTGGAGGAAGTGGGGGGGTTGGGCACTGTGAGGGGGGCTCTGGTGGGGGAAATGGGGGTCGGGCAATGTGAGGGGGGCTCGGGCGTGGGGGAGGGGGCTCTGGTAGGGAAATGGGGGCTCAGGTGGTGTGAGGGGAGCTCGGGCAGTGTAAGGGGGGGCTTGAGCATGGGGAAGGGGGGGTCTCTGGTAGGGGAAATGGGGGAGTCAGGTGGTGTGAGGGGGGCTCGGGCGGTGTAAGGGGGGGCTTGAGCATGGGGAAGGGGGGGTCTCTGGTAGGGGAAATGGGGAGGGTTGGGCGGTGTGAGGGGGCTCAGGCGTGGGGAGGTCTTGTGGGGAAGTGGGGGGCTCGAGCGTGGGGAAGGGGGGGCTCTGATGGGGGAAATGGGGGGTCGGGCTGTGTGAGGGGGGCTCGGGCGTGGGTCTGGCGGAAGGCGCGGGCCTATAGCTATCTGCACCCCTCCCCACCCACGTGAATGCAGCCCCACTAGGCAGCGTGTGGCCACCGTGGCTCCTACGTTCGTTAGCGCCGCTCCCCGCAGGCTGTTTGGGGGACTTGGTTCATTCATTACCGCCGGTGCCCGCACGGCCCGGGAACGCTCGACCCCCAGCCCGGCCGGCGGGAACGGGCCTGGTCTGAGGGCAGCGGAGCCCCCGCGCAGCCGGCTGCCATTTCAGCGCCGCCTGCAGCTCCGACCCCTCCATTTTATTTGTAATTCCGCCTGGTGCCTGCTCGCAGCTCCCGTGGCTCCGGATTGCCTCCCCCGCCCTCCACCCGCGACACACACGGCGCCATCGCAGCTCGCTCGCTGTAACGCCAATGGGCCGGTTTCTCTAGCTTCTCCCCCACCCCATCCCCCCACAACTCCATTGCTTTCCCAGGCATGAGAAATTGCAAAATGGTCCGGGTGGCTAGTGTGCTGGGGCTGGTGATGCTCAGCGTGGCTCTGCTGATCTTATCCCTCATCAGCTACGTGTCCCTGAAAAAGGACAATATCTTCACCACTCCCAGATATGCCAGCTCGGGGGTGCCCAGAATGTACATGTTCCATGCTGGATTCAGGTAAGTGCCCGCTGTTTCTCGCTCCGTTTTAAGGCGGATGGGTGCACACGAGGGGGTCGGGGGGAGGCTTGCATCTTGGCTTTCCCCGTTAGCCCAGGCATCCTTTGATGGTTGCTTCTGAAACGAA
Source organism: Gopherus evgoodei (assembly GCF_007399415.2). Lineage (NCBI taxonomy): Eukaryota > Metazoa > Chordata > Testudines > Testudinidae > Gopherus > Gopherus evgoodei. Next base: position 116,168,474 of record NC_044327.1, on the reverse strand, counting down.
ACAACACCCTGCGAGTCAATCGATGTGCTCGCTCTGCTCTGGGCTTTCGCACCAGCGGCCAAAACCACAGGGCCCCTTGGTCTGTGTGGTGGGGAGGATGCTGCTGACTGACCTGGGGGAAAGGCTCGTGTTAGTTGATGATCATAGTGGCTACACGCCCGGTTCATATATATTCCAGGGGGCGAGCTAATGGCGCAGGCGCCCTGGTCCCCTGGATTGAGGTGGGGAAAGGCTGGGAGTCCCGTCCCCCCCAGACGTCTTCCCTTGCAACCCTCCCCCACTTTGCAATTCCCCCCACCAGGGAGATCCCAGCCCCGGGTCCAGCGCAAAGCCACTCCCGGCAGAGGGCTCCAGGCTCAGGGCACAAGATGCTCTCTGGACCCCCAGCACCCAGAGCGGTTCCCAGCTCTCCTTCCTCCCCAGCCTGCTGTTCTTCAGCTGGAGAGAGAGAAAAGTGGCTCAGATCCCCATCTTGCATGGCGCTTTGCACTTGATGGGGGTACCCAGGGGACCACACTGCATCCCCCGGAAATCCAAGGGGTTGAGCCCGACGAGAGGCGAACGGGTCTGGGTCGTATCGGTGGGGCTGGAACTCCTTGCAGAAACGCTGTGTGCTGGCTGATGCAGTCCGTGTGCAAAGCCCTTTGCATCTTCTAGGGGACACATGAAGAGAGATTCCCTTCCCTACCCTACAGTGCTGAGCTTTCTGAGCAAGGGCAGCCTACAAGCCAAATCCCTCAGAGAAATGCAGGACACTCTGGTGGAGTGGAAGGAGAGTTGTTAAACTGCTGGTGTTTCTGAGGCTGGCGGGGGCGGGGGGGGGGGAGAGAGAGAGAGAGAGAGAAAGGAGACAGAAAAGCAGGATGAAATGAACAGGCAGAACCCTCTTATCATAATAACCCAGGCCCAGGGAGCTGGGCTGGCTGCTGGAGGCTGCCTGCTGGTTGACCGCTGTCCGTGGTGCTGATTTATGCTCTGAACCTGCACATCTATTTGACTTCAATTCCAGCACGGTAATATTTTTGACGGCCATTTTATGAATTCTGCAGTGCACAGAAATGTGTAAAGTCTCTCTTCCCCTCCGTTCAGATTGATTTAAACAGGGAGACCAGACTATGACGGGGGAAATGGAGATTTTGCTCAGTTAGTTCCCTGCCCATTAAGTCATCCGCACTGAAACAGACAGAATCTTTAAACTCAGCCCTGAACAATTTGTTAATTCCGTTTGTGTGTAAATGCGTGCGTGCTCATTTTTCAGGTCCCAGTTTGCACTGAAGTTTCTGGACCCTTCATTTGTACCAATTACAAATTCTTTGACACACGAGCTGCAGGAAAAGCCTTCCAAATGGTCGTTTAATAGAACAGCATTCTTACATCAAAGGTGAGAGAGAATCAAACCAAGGGACTGTTTTGGTAGGCATAGGGCTCTAGTCTAGCCCCATGTAGTGCAATTATCCCTCTCCCTATGTACCTGTGGTTGGTGTGTAGTTAGAACATATAATCAGGCAATTATAAATACTGAATTCTGAGTAACTTGCCAGAACTCTTGAGACAAAGAGTGAGTCTGAACATTTCCCAACAAGGTGAAGTGTTTAAAAAAGATACAAAATAAAATACATCACTGTCTTAGGGTAATTTATTATTTCATTAAAGAACAGAAGCTGTTTTACAGCAATGGAATATTACTGTTATACTAATGGAATGTGACCAAGTTTATCCAAATGATAATTAATTTGCTATTATTTCAAGAGAATTAAAAAAAACTTTAAGAATCAATATATAAATATCAAATATTATATTCATTAAAATACACAAAATTGTTTTAGTGAAACTTCTCAGCCAATTAGAACCAGTACTTCTGTAAAAATGCAGACTAGGTCTTTCTTTATAACTATAGCTGTTTCTGGTTGTCTAAAACATGGGGAACATGATGGAAACATTTCTGATCCAATTACAATTCATTCGTTCCATAATGATTTTCACCGCAACTTCACCAAATTCCGTTTAACAAGATGACAACATGGCAATGAAAATTATTCCTCAGTTCCCTTCATTTCCTCAAAACTCAACATTTGCAAGAATTTAATATTAGGTGAAATACCTTTTAGGTGAAATGCTCTTCTTCAACTTGTGATACTAATGCTGGTGAATGGTGGGCCAGTCTTCTTTCTTTCTTTACGTATATATGTGTTTAGCCATTGATCTTCAGTCAGTGGAGCTTTCTGCTTAGAGATTGATGCCACAATCTGGGTCAATAACATTATAAGAATACAAATTTTCCCTGAAAATTGCCCCATGTTTTTAAAGGCTAGATTGTGGCTTGGATTACACAACCAGGCAGAGGAGTAAGAACTTTCTTAACACCCCTGTGCAGCACAGCTGGTCTTGGGCTTTGGCACAACGGAGAGAGCTGAGCAATGTGCCCACTAATTGTTTCCTTGGAATGGGTAGGAGAGGTGGTGAACTTTGGCTTCACTCCCTCTACTCTTTGGTCTCTAGTCAACACAATAGATGAGGCAGTGTGGAGCTGTGGGAAATAATTTGTGGCTGGTACAGCCCAACACTAAATTACAACCCTTCAGGGGCCAGAGAGGAGCAGAGAGGAAATTGTGGTTCTTCCCTGGGGTGTTCCTGGAATGACATCACAATGTGCCACCACTGTGGTCTGTGCTCTTGCAGCACAGTCTACCCTTAAATAAATAGCTCAGCTGCACCTCTATGTTGATGTTAGTTAATGCCTCAAGATCTGCCTTGCATTTGTCTGTTAGCAATAGACCATAATTAGGGTACCCACTGGGATTCCATTAATGCTTAGACATTTGAGGATGGCAAGCTGGAAGAGAGGTTGTCTGTTTTTCATAAACATGAGCAAATAAAGCAGTAATGGTTCATTTTCTAGTTTTATCCACTGCAGGCGAAATTCCAGAGTGTTTTTAGGATTCATAATAGCCCTTTTAAAAATTCCAGTTTGCTTGTTCAAATGAGCTATTACGGTATTATGTTTACATAAGGGGAGACAGTTGAATGTCATTTGTTTTGTGACTCAAAGCTTCTTAATGAGGTACAAGAAGCACTTGTATTAAAAATTTAGCTACATTACTGTTAATACAATTGAATATTCTTGACTGCTTCATTTTGTTTTAAGTACATCTTGGCATATGAGAGTTATCCAGTCTCACCAAAGCACTTCAGTTCACTACCATGGATGAAATTTACCCCTATCCAGAAGATCAGCACAGGGCCCAGGTATTGCCCTCATGTCAGGGTTTAAATAGGATTTAGTCTTTTTGCTGAGGCTCTGCACAGCAGTGAATTTCATCCCATGTAAACAGTACATAGTTACAATCATATGCCTCAAACGTAAAAATTAATCAAGTATTATAATGTTGATATTATTCTGGGCCAGATCCTCAGCTGATGCAAATCAGCATCATCCATTAAAGTCAGTGGAGTTATGAAGGTTTGAGGATCTGGTCTTACAACTCTTGTCAGTTCATATCCATTTGAAAGCTGTTGCATTGCAACCCTCAGCTGGAATAACTTCACTCCAGTTGTTTAAATAAAACCAATCATGACATAAGAAAGAAAACCTCTATTTTGTATAAAGGAGAGAAATATAATGAAATGTTTTATTTTGGTTTTTTGTATTTTATTTTAGGCAAGGAATTCTCCAGCATGTTGATGTAATAAAAAATTTTTCTTTGACCAAGAATAGTGTTCGGATTGGACAGCTGATGCATTATGATTATTCCAGCCATAAGTATGTTTTCTCTATTAGCAATAACTTCAGATCACTGCTTCCAGATGTCTCACCTGTCTTGAATAAGCATTATAACATTTGTGCTGTTGTTGGAAATAGTGGAATCCTTACAGGGAGTCAGTGTGGACAAGAAATAGATAAGTCTGATTTTGTTTTTCGTTGCAACTTTGCTCCAACTGAGGCTTTCCAAAAAGATGTTGGAAGGAAAACCAACCTTACAACCTTCAATCCCAGCATCCTGGAAAAGTATTACAACAATCTTTTGACCATTCAGGATCGCAATAACTTTTTTCTAAGTTTAAAAAAGCTTGATGGGGCCATTCTTTGGATCCCAGCTTTTTTCTTCCACACTTCAGCAACTGTTACAAGAACATTGGTTGACTTCTTTGTTGAGCATAGAGGGCAATTAAAGGTCCAGCTAGCTTGGCCAGGAAATATAATGCAGCATGTCAACAGGTTTGTATTTTTCATGTATTTCACTCATTGAAACATATATCACTAATCAACTACTTTATTGATTTTTCATTCACAATTCACCTTATGTGCAATGTCTAAAGGTTAGGACCTAATCCTGCTCCCATTGAAGGCAATTGAAGTTTTGCCATTGACTTCAGTGAGAAGCACAATTGGTCCCTTAAGGTGAAATTCCCCCCATGCAAAAGAGTAGCACAAGGTCAATGTGGCATTTAATTCAGCAAAAGTGGGATGTAAGTGGCTGCATGGGTTTTGTGCTGTCCCACTGCACAAGGGTGAATCACAATGAATATAGCACTAGAGCACCATCAACCTTTGCTGTAAGTATTATAAGCCAGCCTATAGCCAGAGTCGTCATATAAACAAGGTGACTTGACATAAGCAGGATTGCATTTCAGAGTAGTTTAAATTCTAGGCACTCTTGTTCAGATTGAAGACTGTAAATGCAATGCAATAATACTGGCATAAGTAGTGCATGGCCTTGTAATGGCTATCTGCACAAGGGTTAATTTAACCCTAAGACCATGATCCTGCAGTTGCCTCCACATAGGCAAACAGAAGCCCATGTGTAGCCCAGATGGTGTCAATGGAGTTCTGCAAAAGTGAAGGGATCTTTCTGCAGACAGGGAATACTTTGCAGGATTGGGGACTAACAAACCAATGTCCTAATGGGCACCATTGCAGAGAGGTACAAAAAAGTCTGTGATAAACTTGTGCAAGGATAGCATTTTCAGTAACAGTATGTTATAGTCATGCTGTTTTAATAAGGCCTAACCTGAATAGTAACCCTTATATTATTCATATGATCACTTATGAATATTGACATTCTCCACCCACCATCCTGTTTTCTTATAAATGGTCATATACAGAATTTGTACCTGAATCAGCCTCTGCTTATTATTTCACAGGTACTGGAAAAATAAACATTTGTCACCCAAGCGACTGAGCACAGGTATTCTTATGTATACTCTTGCTTCTGCAATATGTGAAGAGATCCACTTGTATGGGTTTTGGCCATTTGGATTTGATCCTAACACCAGGGAAGACCTCCCATACCATTACTACGATAAAAAAGGAACAAAGTTCACTACCAAGTGGCAGGAATCCCACCAGCTGCCTGCAGAATTTCAGCTGCTCTACAAAATGCATGGTGAAGGACTAACTAAACTGACTTTGTCACATTGTGCCTAAGAACTTAAAACTTGAAGTGCCAAATGATTGTTTAAAAAGTGCCCAAAACTGAATTAAACATTCTTTAAAATATAATTCTAAAAAAAAAGAAAAAAACTTAAAATATTTTCCATAATATAAAGATGCTTTTTAATCGCCCTTATCACAACTCATCAAAAGGTTTCAGCATATTTAGCAATGCAGAAGTGTTTATCAAAATGTACCAACACTATTCATGGACCAGGAAAGTTTAAACTATTTAAGATAGATATTTTGCATTTATAGATATGCTACTAAATACATGTTTTAAAATATTTTCATATATATATATATATTTTAACATTACACTAAATGCCTCTAACCTCCAAATTTTAATGTTCCATGGAGATTAGAATTAGAACCGTTAGTTTAAAATATTTTGCTTATCTTACAGCTATTACTATTAGCAGTGAAACAAACACATGTTGCCATGGCTAATTGGAGAAAGCTAATTAACATTTTCATTTACTATCGAGTTCTAGTTCTTTAGAACGGACTCTGATTTTCACAGCTTGCATATCATCTGTGGTCTTCTATTTTAGATTTTCCTAGGAATAGTATTAAAGTGATAGGCCTTGTCATAGCTAGATACATAAATTGTTCTTAGGTTACCTCAGTGTCTTAATTCAGTTTGAGACAAATCCTAGAGGTGGACCCATTTAAATCAATGGGAATGTTGAATTAACATCAGCGTAACAGAATTTGGCTGTTTGATTTTAAAATTAATGTATCAAGATTATTAATACAACTTTTTTTTAAAAAATTCTATTCTGTGATGAGGAGACCCCAGGAATCCAAGTAAGGGCCCTTCTTAATCCTATCCAAACATCTCCAAAGGGGGCTAGCAGTGATTTTAGGAATATAGATCCTTCGGAGGAGGAGCACCATTTGTAATAGTCTCTTTGACCTAGGCTCTTCTATTTCTAAACTCCCCTTCATCAGTGTTGTTGCTGCACTCCCAGTCTTCACAAGCCTAAGCCACATATTCTAAAGCCATTGCAAGAAACGGGTTTTCTGCTTCATAGTCCATTGCACTACCAGCCAAAGCTCTAGTCCTGCAATGAGCTCTGTGCGGCCTCTGGAGTCCATCCATGCAGCTCTCATTACAGGATCAGGGCTCAAGATAGAAATTAGATTTTCACATACATTGTTCCTTTTTCCTTTTCGTGCTACTGTACCTCAAGCATAGTTATTCTATGTGTTTGAGTAATACATTGTATTATGTTCCAAAAGTGGCATCCATATTGGAAATGCTATACCCCATCCTGTTGCTCCCTCTCCATATCCCCCTAAAACGATGTGCAGAAACCAGAGTAATCATTATATTGCTCCTGGACAAGTGTATATAGTTATGTCTAAAAAAAAAAGTGTAACGATGAAACGTAATTCGACAAAAATCTTTGATAGGTTTTTATTTGGGAGCAGTGAGGATAAGCTCAATGCCAGCAAACAGATTAAAACTACTGGCTAAAATTTTCAAATTTAGGTGCCAAAAATTAATCACCTAATTCCATATTTAGGTAAATAAACATTCACTGAAGTCCATGGGAGATGCAGGTTTCTTTCTAAACCACTTTGAAAATCAGACAACTTATGTAGAGACCTAACTTTTGGGGCCTAAGTTTGAAAATGTTGGCCATTGTGTCTCAGGCCAATTGATTCTAATACTTTTTAAATTAAAACCATTATACTTTAAAATATTCTAACAATTTTATATTATTTTGTATGGCTTTAAGTGAAGAATAACTAAGCCCAGGAGGTAAATGTGATAAAGATGTAAAACATCACACATGCTGCTACCTTAATTTTTCCAAGATTCTTTATCTACAAAGTAGAAATAGAATTTAAGAAAGGAAAACTCCAGGGTAATATAAAGAATGTTCTAATCAGTGAGGAATGGTCTCCCTTCTCCATGGAATCCACTGAAACCTTTGCACCTTGGCTTGAGAGGGCCATGGCAGGACTGGTGAAGGATGGAAATGGGGACCACTGCTTTATTTAGCATACTCCCCTAAGCATCCATGGTGAAATGCTGACCCTAATGAACTCAATGGGAGTTTTGCCTTTCATTTCAATAGGAATTTCTCCCTCAGTTCTTTCCTGAGTGAAAATCCACCTGAGAGTTAGGGTGAAATTCTGGCCCTAATCAGGTTAATGGGAGTGTTAGCTCCATTTCTAAGCTCTCACCTCTCTCAGGGGAACATGGATCCACCATGCTACAACTTTAAAAAACTCTGAATCCCAATGCCTCTAGTGGAAAAGCAAATTCTATGTAGCTGACTTTGCATCATCAAACTCAGTCTCTGCTATGCAGTGTTCTTAAAGTGGTATTTCCACCAGTGAAGGACACCAGCCCCATTCACTGACTGGAGATCCTGAAACAGCAAGAGTTTTGAAACCATTTTCAAAATTCTTCTTTGATTGGTGGAGAGGACATAAATCACAAAAATTTGCTGGTTTTGTTTTGTAAATAGAAACTTAAAACTGAAAGTGTTCAGAAGGAGGTTAGCCTATATCCAAACTCACAGAGTACAGAATATGCCATCATAGTGTTAATGGATGACTTCACACTCTCCTGTTTAGAAATCACATTATTCCTAAAGTTTCTTTCCCAGTTGTGTAAGCCTGCATCTGCTTTCCTGATATCTTTGTCTGTCCTGCTTGGTATTCTTAAGAATTCATACACTAGAGTATTGCTTATTACAGGTGTTATTATTAAGTGGCCTGATAGCGATGAGGTACCAATGTATCGTGGCTCCATATGATTAATTATTGCTATTTTATTTATTATTTGCATTGCAGTAGCATGTGGGGTCCCCAGTCAGGGATTAGTTCTCCATTGTGCTAGCCACAGTTCCAACACAGGACGAAAAGACAGTCTCTGCCCCCAATGATCTTACATACTAAGAGATACAATACCTAGGTTAAGGAGCTGGGGCCCAGCCCTGCAAACGTCTGCCTTTGGACTAGTCCTAATGAAGTCAGATGAGTAAAGGTTTTCAGGATTGGACCCATCCCTTGTAACTCCTAATCTGCCATGTTACTCTGTGGGTGTGATTGCTATGGTACTCCTGAAGTCCAGTGGGATGCACAGACTACTTTCTTCTAGCCATGGACTGGCATTGCTGTGTCTTTTGTGAGAAACTGCCATATGATGCCTTGCAAAGTGAGGTGTTATTGTGACTGAGGAAAGAGCGTGGGGAGTGTTCTATTAATTTAAATGGAATAGATGGGTTAAATGTGTTAGCATAATCCAGTCACTGTCCAATATTAAACAGTGATCAACAAGGTTTGGGGTTTGGTATACAGAACCCTCAGCCTGCTTAGTACCATGGCAACCACATTATTAAATATCCCTTTTAACCTTTTATTAAAGATACAGCAAAGAGAGAAAAATAGTTAAAGGATGCAAAATGTCAAGTATTGAGTAAGGTTTTCATGTTAACAACACCCCTTGTTCCCTTTCCCTTTAGCTGAAGAGAATTTTTAGAAGGAAGAAAAATCTTTGTTTGATAGTCATTAGATGGAACCAAAAATGATGATAATTGTCCTTTGGGAAAAATTGATGAAGATCATTGAGATGGGCTGGAGATGTTGTTCCTGATACTATTGTTAAAGTTTGATCCTATTTCATCCCAGATGATGTCTGGGATTCAGCTGGAGCCAAGTAGAGGTGGTGATATGTTCTGAGTCTCTCTCTCTCTGGCCTGGTCTGGTCAGGACATCTCTCAAGATCAGGATGATGAAGGCCCAGGAGTCCTAAGAGGTGGTGGGGTGGCTGCCATGATGGTGAAGCTTGCTCCAGTAGCAATTTTTTTCCCCAAAGTCTTTTTCTTTTAAAGACCCCGAAAAGGAATAATGGGTGGAATAGCACATCCCCTCATTATTTCGTCCACCAATTAAGCCTACTTCTGGCACAACAATTTTGGTTCACTAATTTCTGGTTCCACACTTTTCTTTCTTACACACAGGATCTTAACGCAGTCCTTGGGTTATATCAGTAGGTCTTTTTGTATGGACTAATTCAGTCTTCTCCATTTTGTACCTTTTCCCATCCACTGTGACATCTTATGAACTTACACTGACTTTTTACAATGGAACTCACAATTCAGGTAAATTTGTAAGCCCAGTTATCGCAGCTTGGGGTGCAGAGGGAGTAAGAGAGGAGCAACAGCCCAAGAATTAAGTTCTGAGCAATTGTCTTTTTCTGGGTGCCTGTGTCTAAGGAAGGTGAAAACATTATTTACCATATTTTTCAAAAAGGAAGAAGAGAGTTATGAAGGGTAGGGTTCTGCACTAATTATTAACTAGGTACGTCAATTAAACTTTTCCAATGTACTTTATTATTGGATTGTACAGCACGTGTGTGTTCACTGTAGAAGTTAAATCCATTCTTAATTCACTGCTATGTATAACAGAATATTCTTAGTCTAATTTAATATACACACACAGCCACCAATACACACCTAATTCTATAAACATTGTATCATATTTTGTACTGTGTGGAACTCAATCACTGGAGAACAGGAAATATTGCAGGAAGGTTCATAGTTGGTAGCTGGCATTTTAATTAAGTGACGGATTATTAATTTAAACAATGGGAAACTATAATTTTAATCTAATTAAGTAAATATGAACAATTAGCATCATATTTGTTTTAATGCTGAGGCCAATATGTTGTATATATTTTTCAGTTGCTGGCTCTCAACAATAAGAAATTATATTGGCCAACAATGTCAGTGTTTGGCTACTGTACACTGTTTACATAACATAGTTATGTGCAAGTTAGGTACATAGTTATGTACAAGTTTAGATTACTAATGAATTTAATTAGATGTAATCACAAGCAAATATGCACTCATCTAAATGAATGTTCTTTCCATCCAGTCACATAGAGCATCTTCAAGAGATATTTTCACAAAGGGGAGCAATCTATTTAGGGCCAGATTCCAACACCTTTATTCTAGTTTAAGATCACCTTACTGCATGGGTTATTCCACTGTCTTCTTTCCATTGACTTCAATGGGAATACCCATGGAGTACGGTATTACTGGATCTGAATAAGAGTATCAGAATCTTTTCAAATGCAGTGGACCGTCTTATAATAAAGTCATCATTTTTTCACAGTGCAGCATCACTCCAAGCAGGAATTCTCAAGATCCAAAACTTTATCTGGTACATTTCAGTGTATTGAAATAATTTCAGCTCTAAATCTACTTCACTATGGGGTCCCGTGCCATCAGAGTTCATCATGAATTCTACCGTTTAGTATAGTGGCAACATTTGGATCTGAATCTCTATTTTGGGTTGGTGTCCTGATCTGGAGTTTTGTTCCGCACTGCTCTACCATTTCCTGTTCAGAAAGTGGATTTATTTCTCCAGTAGAGCTAGTCAGAAAAACTTCAATGGAACCATTTTCCATTGGAAAAAGAGGTTCCAATGAAATCAAAATGCTTCATGAAATTGTGTTGAAAAAAAGGAAAAAAGTTTCTAAAATGTTAACATGTCCCATTTTGACATTTTCAGACCAAAATGTTTCAGTTTTTCCTTTTGAACTGATGTTTGTTTCAATTTTATATTTTGTATTATATATTACATATATATTATAATATAATATACAGTAAAAAGCCAAAATTGAAACAAAGCATTTCATTCAGCCCCAATTCTTTTTTTTTTCTGAAATTTTCTTTGGCAAAGAATTCTGAAATGTTCAGATTTCTTTCTTTATCAGAAAAACAACAAATTTTGAAAACTCAAAATCCTGTGTAAAGTGGAAATTCCAGTCTCCACACAGCTGTAATCTGCAGCTTTTTTTTTATATAATTTTGCTTGCTATTATTTTCATCTGAGGGCTGGATTCCGTTTCTGTGCCTGCTCTTTTGCACCCACAAAATGAATTGCAAGTGCAAAAATTATGGGAACAAATAACTCTGTAAAAGAGAGGTCACTCTTCTGAAACTATATCCCTAATTGTTGAAGGAAGTAGACTATGGAGTTGTGCCACTTATACCAGGGCTGAATTTGTTCAGTTTAAACAGTGTTGCCTCCCTTAAAGCCTGTTTCTCTCTCCCCACTCTCTCTTGCAGTGAAGTTATGATACTGTAGGACAAAAGTCTCCTCTCAGAGGTACACAGTGGAACTAGACTCCAAGTTCTGCTCTCTCCATAGGAAAAGAACTCCCAAGAGTTCTATCAGGGGTGAGATCCACTCTGGGCATTTGACAGGAGAATTTTCCCCTTGAAAACAGACTGTGGTTTGATAAGCACTACTGTGATGCTATAGCAGGGAGAAAGAGGCACTAGATGCTAAGTGAGAAACACAAATATCTTTAAATATCAGAAACAGGAATTCAGAAAATTATTGACAAAGGGCCATATCATACCATTGATTTTTACGCATAACTCCCCATTGTATTTTCAGAACCCCATTGAACATTTCAGAGCCATCGATTTCAGCGGGGAGTTCTGCTTCAAAATCAATGACACAATAAGGCCCAAAGAAAATTGCTTTTTGGTATCAATATTCTTTGTTCAAGTTTGCTGCAATGTGGAAACCACGCTTTAAAACAATGTGTTACTTGTATCCTTCTGTTTTTCTAGATGGTCTTTCATATCTGCTTTTGTTTAGAGACAAAAATGGCTGGATTCATTATGCAAATTGAAAGGAACACTATTTTGGGGGCCAATACTCTTCTCATTGGAGTGAATGGAAAGACTCCTGTATGATTCATTCAGGGCAGGATCAAGCCCCTCTCCTTGTCCCAAATCTCCAATTTCATATTAGTTTGTTTGGAGAAACTCACATTAAGAGCATGATCCAGAAGTATCTGTGCTGGTAAACTCCCTTTAACAACAGCAGGTGTTTTGCCTGTGTCAGGACTGCAGGATTGAGATCAGTGTCCTTCTCCTATTGTGTCTCACTCATGGCCCATGTAACCCTTTTCAGGGGAGTGAACCTGAAAAGAGTTAAAGGTCCTGTTTGACACCTCAGTGTTCACAAGCCAGTCACTGATGGTCCAGATTCTGCCACTTTTACAGTGAGTAGTTAGCACCTGACTCCATGACTACTCCCAGTGGCAGACTCTGGTTGTGTTTTATGGAGAGATCAAAGCCAAGACAAACAAATGAATGGAATTGAATTGGGAAGGCTCAGGGCCAGGAGCACCCAATAAGTGTGCTGACTCACCACATCTTCCAAGCAGACTGACAGGGAGACCCCACATAAATTAAAGCAACTCATCCAGCTGCTTTCCTCCAGCTGATCAGATTCTTTGAGTGTCAAGTGACAAAAATTGCACCCCACTCCAGGTATTGAGGAGAGTGAATCTTGCCTACGTTTGTTATCTTGTTGGCTACACTCTTCCTGCCTTTCTCTTGCAATCTGAATTCCTTCTTGTCTATATCAATCTGAATGGATTCCTGATTGCGAAGGGTAAATATGCACTAATACAAGTGAATGTCTTGATAGATAGGCATAGCTATAGGACATTATATGCAGATATGTGTCGATTGCATGCAGATATGTGTCATTTCAAAGCATTTTTGTTTAACATATTGAATCATGGATACTCGTTCCAAGGAGAAGGGCACTGAACTGTTCAAAACCAATACAGCCCTGTCTCGTGAGGGTAGGATGCCTACCATGGGACAGGTTGCAAATGGAGACAAGATAGGATAGGGTTATAAGGTCTCTAGGTGAGCACAATGTTCGGACGGATGCTGTTCTGGGGCAGTATTGATCGTGGTGCCACGGAGGACTTTTGATGCACGACATCCATTAGGGTGCAGGGGCGGCTCCAGGCCCCAGCACGCCAAGCGCGTGCTTGGGGTGGCAAGCCGCAGGGGGCGCTCTGCCGGCGCCGAGAGGGCGGCAGTCAGGCTGTCTCCGGTGGCTTGCCTGCAGAGGGTCCGCTGGTCCCACGCCTGCGAGAGGTCCGCTGAAGCCGCAGGACCAGCGGACCCTGCGCAGACAAACCACCAGAGGCAGCCTGCCTGCAGCACTTGGGGCGGCAAAATCCCTAGAACCACCCGTTAGGGTGAATTTTATCTATAAATAGTGCCCTAAGCTCTTTTGAGCTGAAGTTTTAAGATCTTAGCTCTGATCACCTCAGGACTTGTTGATGTTCATGATACTGTTGCACAGTCCATAAAGGCCTATCCTGCTTCCAATAATGTCAGTGACTGAATTTATGTGAGCAACTGCATGCCTATTTTCTTTCTCAGTGGGTATAAGCCATCCACCTATAAAGAAGACCTGTGAAGGTATGAGGATATGCATGTGTAAACTCACAAAGAAGTGTGAGAGTGTAATACAAGAACAGTGCTGATCTTGATGTTAGCTTATATATTGGGGACTGGGCAGGAGAGCAGTAAAACATAAAACAAAACTGTACATAAAAATTGGAGATGTATGTGTATTACTTCTGTTACTTAATATATCTTTATTTAACATTTTAGTACATAGCATTTTTTCAGTGAATATTACATGTACGTAGGGCACACGAAAAAAATCATTTTGGCTATCACTTTGTTTATTTAACAGTTGAGTATACCAAAAAGTGAGGATTATGAAATATAACTAACTGTGAATGGAGGCTGCAAAAAGAATTGATTTTGAAAGCAGTTTTTCTGTAAATGAATGTTTCTTTATTCTAATGACCATGCAGTTCAATGCTTAATGGAGTTGTTTTCACTAAAAAAGTAAAAATAATAATAAAAAAAATTAAAAACAGATCTGCCATAATTGTAATAAACCATTTATTAGTTAATGGCCATATTAGAAGTATTATTTATTTTTAAAATAGTGTTAATGTCCATTATGGGCCAGGATATAATCTCAGGTGAATGGCGTGCAAAGCTGCACATGTTGCAAAATGTGTTGCATGCAAAAGCTGGTATTTGATCTTGCTCCCATTGAAGTCACTATTTGCTTCAGTGGGATCAGGATCAGGCCCCAGGGCATTACTTAATATGTACTCGATGTGGCCACACATCTGAGATTTGAATGTGGCCTGCACAGTGTAATGTACATGTAAATATGTTGTCATATTTGTGAACAAGGAACCTGTTCCTTTTGTAGAGGAATCCTGCATATTTATTGTGACTGTAGTTTGTGGGGAGCGGGGGAAACGCAATGATTCATTTTGAATCTTTTCACAATGTTATTGTTCGGTGTGATTGTGCCTGCAACATCGACTCGTGCCAAAACACAATATTGAATGCATTGTTTTTAAATAAAATATTTTATTGTGCATTGGAAATCTGTGAAACTCAGCAGTGTGTATTTCTTCCTTCCTATATTTTTTAACTGTTTGTAGTTTGTAGTCCTGCTTTTGACTGCTTGAGCTGGGTCAGATGCTAACACTGTATTGAATTCCTTAACAAAATTTTAATCAAAAAGTATTTTATATTTTGCAGGATACAAAACAGGCACAGAAGTATCTGAGAACAAATCAATACAATAGTATGTTTTCTTTGGGTCTGATTTTAACATCTAAAAGCTACACACATAAAAATTAAATTCATTCTTACTGGGTGAATCAAGAGACTGATAATGGGATATGTAGCCTTTCACTTCAAGGTCATTGATGTGGATTTATCTCAAGAAGAAAGTGACCAAACACCTATACGTGTTCAGTGGCCTAAGCACAATATGGTTGATTTCCTCAGTCCAGTACATAGTAGACAAGTGTCCACAAGACTGTATTAAATGGTATCTTTTTAAATAGTTTTATCTGAGAGACCAAGGACTGAGTTGCTAAGCATCCCTAAGAACCATTGGTTTAAATAGGAGTTGAGGATGCTCAGCAGTTTTCAGTTGTTATTATCATTTGTATTCCAGTAGCACCTACAGGCTCAACTGAGATCAGACCCCATTGTGCTAGGTGCTGTTCAAACACACTGGAAAGGACAAGTGCCATCCCAATGGTCTAACTGAACAAATACTATGGCTTGTCCAAGGACACACACAGGAAGTCTGTGGCAGACAAGAATTAAACTCTGCTTTCATGAATCCTAGTTTACTGCCTTAACTCCAAGACCATCCTTCTTTTGAGGGCTTGAGCATCTATGACAATAGTGGATGAACTAACCTCTGAGCCATGGAGGTTGCCTCTCCAAGTCAGAAGTTGAGGTACATTGTTGGGCTAATGTGGAACACTTGCTGCACCAACTCTGTTTGATAAACAGTCTTCAGGCTTGTCAGGTCTATTCTTCTCTGTTATTCTAGCTGGAGTTTTATGCCATGCCCGAGACTGTTATATCTGAGTGCATCATCATACCAACATACTTCCCAAGAACTAAATTCACTCAGAAATAATTATTTTAAAAATTACCATCAGTAGCTCTGATCACTGCAAACTACCATAAAATGACTCAGTGATCTTTCTCATACACTTACTGCCTCAAGCTGATTAGCAAAAATTAAACGTCATGCTAATGACCCTGATCAGCTAATACACTATCCCAATATCAATGATTATTTTCTAATTAAAATAAAAACATATTCAGATTATTTGCATGAATAAAGTTAAACTATTTTTCCCAGGTTACAATATTTAGATAGAAATATTTTTCTAAATTACAGAGCACAACAGAGATGACAAAAGCCAACATTCACAAAAGTGCCCACTAATTTTGGGTGTCATTTGTGGGCACCCAACTTGAAATGTGTTTATTTGCAAAGATGCTGAATGCTCCCATTGACTTCACCTGGAGTTGCAGGTTTTGAATCTCAGATTGTCTCAAATTGGGCACCTGTGATTAGTGAAGACTTCAGTAATTTAGGGCAATTTTTTTATTCAAATGTCAGGAGATGGAATTTTATTTCCTTATTTTTTTTAATTTATGCAGTGTAGTTATCAATCCGCCGCAAAGTCTACATACAACAGCATATTAAACACTTTACATCAGCTAAATCAATGTTAACCAACACCAAAAACTCCCCCACTGCACTCAGAACTAATTAACTCTCTGAAATATTTGGTTGGATTAATGCCTGTGTGAACTAAATAATTCAGCATTTATAAAGTAGCAGTGATCAGATTGGCTGAGAAAGATCGCAGCCCATACAATTGACTTCTAATGAATGCACATGTCCTAACTGTATTGTTTTTCTGTATACAAAGAGCAAAATATACTATTTCAATCTAAGGAAAGTGTCTGGGAAAGAGCAGAGTGTGCGTCTTCTCCGCAGCTTAAAACAAAATGGCTTCTCAGCTCATAGGGTCTGACCCACAAGTAGCTTGTGACAGTGATCCACTGGTTTACAACCCACAGGTTGAATGGAAAAACAGCATTCAAAGACCCTTGAACACTGAGACCTGGTGGCAGTGAGTAAATTAAGAGGAGGGAAGGAATACCTCTTCTCCTTATTGCTGTGTTCCTGCCTTGGTCTCAGTCCACCTCCAATCCACTCCCACTGGAGCTCCACAGAGCTGTCCACAGAGCTGAGTGCTGTGTTGGCAGCGCAGTGAGAAGGGGAGAAGTGACCATTCCTTTCAACACCAGCACCCCTCCCTAACAATCCCACCTGTCCCTACCATACACAACCCCAATCTCTACATTCGGCACTGACACCCAGCACCAGCCCCATAACCAGCAGCCCTGAATTCAGTGTCACCCATAATTCCTAGGGCCCCCTCATTGTCCACCCCAAACTTTACCAGAGTCTCCACCCAAAGCCATTGGCATTACCCAGTGCTTAAAGTGATCTAAAGGTCAGTCGTGCAGACAAAGAGTTTAGGCAGAGCAGTTTTGCTGAGAGAATGCTTAAAGTGTTCAATTACCATGATAACTTTAATTTTTAACTCAGTCTGCACCCCTTTATGGACCTCCCCCCCCCCCACACACACACACACGTACTTTAAGCACTGACACAGTCCCATGATCTTTTGTACCTGCAAAGGATTGTGAGATTTGTATGTATTTTCACAAGCAAATGTATGAGGATTTTAGATCCCAAATGAAAAAAGCTTTGGACTTGGAGTAAGAAGCTTCTGGTTTTTTGTTTGACATCAAATCCTCATGTGGCCAGATCTCTGTTCCCAGCTCAACAACTGACTTCTTGTTTGATCTTGGGCAGCTCGCATACTACAGTCACATAGAAACTGCAATGGTAGCCCGGGTCAGGGGTCCATCTAGTCCAACATCACATCTCTGAGAGAAGCCAGTACCAGTTGCATCAAGGACGAGCCCTTTAATGGACAATCATTGAACAAATTTCCATGGGGAAGTCTGCTAACCCTGGCAGGCAGCGGTTGGTTGAATCATAATGGGTTTTTTAATATCCTTTATTTTTTTATTCTGCTTAATTTAACTGTGGATATTCTCATTATCTGAATAAATGTTTTATCCTTTTCTGAATCCTATTAAGCTCTTGGCTTCACTGATACCCAGTGCCAGGGAGTTCCACAGGCTAATTATGAAATTTTAAAAAATAATGTCCTTATTTAGTCTTTTTCCAATTATTGTCTTTCATTCCATTGGCTGTCCTCTTGTTCTTGTGTTCTGAAAAATAGGACTGTCCAATTTACCTTCTCTATATCATTTATGATTTTACATATTTCTCTCATCTACCTTCTAATTAATTTCTTTAAGAAACTAAGCAGTCCTGCACTTATCAGTCTCTCCTTATATGGATCCTTAATCTAAACATTTTTCTTGCCCCTCTCTGAACTCCTTCTGTTTCTCTGGGTATATTTTGAGATGAGTTGGCCAGAAATGAACATGGTGCTCCAGGTGATGGCCTACCACCTTTTTATCTAATGACAGTCTTGTTTTCTCTGTATAATGCCTTATCCTAGTGGTGGGCAACCTGTGGCCAAAAATGAAAATCTCCAGACTAGTAGGTACCTTTGAAAATGTAGGCCTAAATAGCTATAAAGCACATTTAGATACTCATATGAAACCTTCCATATGAGTACAAACATCATAATTTATTACTAACATTATTTATGGTTTTATTTTATTTATTTATTGATCCACTAACCATCACTGAAGCCTAATCTATTGGCAAAGCAACTTACATGTTTAGGGTTTTTTTACGTGTATATATTTGCAGAGAAAAATAACAAAACTAAAAATGACATGAAGTAGTAGTTTTGGGACCTGTCAGAATCTGTGGTTTTGGTAAGAAGTTGTCTGGACTAGCTGGTGTATAAGAATTTTTGTAAAATCATAGAAATTAGAGAAATGGGCTATTAGATAATCTAGTTCATCCCCTGCCAATTTGAGGGTTGTTGTACTATATATTTTCTACTGCTTTATTTAGTCTGATTAATAAAAATATGTTTTATTATATCAGAAAAATGGACCTTGAAAATGAACTTATGTATAATGAAAAATTAATGTCAGCTTATAAGGTTCAAACATACCATGATATACATGTATATTTCTATTTTGTTAATATACAGAATATGGTGTAAAACCAAAATATAGAGGACCATGTGTTCAAGACACTGGAATCCATTTCTGCAGGGGCAAATATTGGACCAAATTTTGACATGACACATATTTGCCCATTTGCAATTTAGGTCAAGTAGATACCTAAGTCCCTGAATTGTCTGTGCAGTCATGCGGCTTGCCTAGCAGGTGAAAATAATTGCATCTGTAGCTTTGCTTTCTCAGAAGTGGAGTCATAGTCCAGATTGAGAACAAAACATTCGTTGCTCATAAAAGATCTGATATATACTGTGATGTTCTAAATCTCTATCACTGTATGTATCAACATCTGAAATAGCCAATTTGGTTTGGTGCACAAATAATGATATGTACTACAGTACTCACTTTTTTGTGTATGACCAGATAAATACATTATTATGGTTGGAATGCTTTAGTGCATTCGCCGTTATTCTACAGAGAGTTGCGTTTAAATCCTGGTTCTGGTCACAGCTGGCTGTAGTCTCCTGAATGCTACACTGACTTTTTTTTTTAAAGACGGTGAGTAGATATTCAGTTTCCAGTGCTTGCATGCATGTTTTTCATTTTACTTGCATAACCTTCTTACCCAGAACTTGCTGGGTAGGGCTAAAAAGAACATTTCTGGACCCTCAGGACATTTTGAGATACTAAAGAGCATCCTCAGTTGTCAAAGCTCCATTGAAGTCAATGGAGAATCTGCCCCTAGGACTCCTTACACCCACCAGTTGTTATTTAACACATACACACATTTGTTTACTGCTACGTGCTCCCTGATTATCCTGGGTCTCAGGAACTCTCCTTGTCTCCCATTCCCACCCTAGCATCCTTGATCGGCAGACAAAATTTTCATTGCTGCTTGTTTTAGAACAGTGCTATTTATTAAGAGGCATTTTTGCAAACTGTGGGCTTGATTCAGATCTTACCTACACTGATGGAAATCAGGATCAGTAAACAACTGAAGTCAATGGAGTTACCACAAGTGTCGAACAGGTGTAAGTGCGGACAGACTCAGGCCCTCTGACCTTGTTTGCTGAAGTTCTATTCCATTGAGGATTACTGGTCTCTGAATACCTGCCAGAATTCAAACCCATCTGAAAGACATACTTTTTCTTTATTTGTTCTGATGTGTAAATTGCCTTTGAGATGCTTGAATGAAATACACTGTAAAAATGCAAGTGAGTTATTAAATGATTAGACATATTTTATATCTGCACACATTAGGGTCTCTATCAATATTTTTTAACCACGCATGTCCCAGTAAAACTAACGGCACTTGGTCCCAATAGATCTCCATGTTCATATTCAGAATACAGCCAATAGCTTGTGCAGTCAGTTATTAACATTTGAAAAGTGGTTTAGGATCCATCAGGATGTACTGTGGTATAAATGTGAGAATTATTATCTAGCTAAGGTACTTATAAGTCCCCCATTACTGTGGCGTCAAAGCCCATTGCAGTCTTTAATGTATTTATCCTCACAACACCCCTACAAGGCAGGGGGGCATGATTGTCCCTATTCTACAAATGAGGCAGAGAGATGAAGTGATTTGACCAAGGTTTCACAGGAAATCTTTGACAAGGCAGAGTATTGAACTCACATCTTTCAAGGTTCAGAGCTGTACCCAAACCACTTAGCCAACATCCCTCTTTATTATACCGTTACTTTCCAGATTCTAATATAGATTCGATTTTCTAAATCCTATTCTGCCTCACAGCCAAATCCTGGAACAAATAAATCACCTATTGCCCAGTACTGTTTTGCCCGTTGTTCTTATTACAAAATTGACTATCGTGTGTGGCCATAAGAAGGTTGGGAGAGTCATTGTTGCTCCCTTCTTCTGAGTGAAACTCACTCCAGTGCAGCGAGCCCACACAAGGTGAAATGCTTTACAAATGCCTCCATTATGGCCCAGTCCATCTCTCACCTAATCAGTGAAAGACTCCCATTGATTACAATAGATGCTAGATCAGGTCCTGATGCCTTGACACAGGAGGGAAAGGAATTGCAAATGTTATGTAAACATATTACAAGAAAATACTCAGAAAGGTCTGTTTAAAGGAGCAAAAAAGGCATGTCTGTGTCTGTCACTCGCTAGTTTGTGGTTGCTGTTTTAGGAGTTAATATTCCCCTTGGTGCCTGTGCAAAATCCCACATTTATGCTAACAGGACATGGCCATGTGTTGCATGGAGATCATTTGTTCCCTGGGTAAAAGGAGAACCCAGGGATCTATAGATCTTTTCTTCCTCTAGAGTTTGGGGAAGAGTAGTGCTGAAGGGCCAGTCCCCTATTCTTTGGACATCAAAAGCTTCCACTGGAGGCAATGTGAGCTTCAATTGTATGAGGGAACTGCAGGACTGAGCTTCTGATGTTCAGTACGGTCATTCTTATGGTCTTAAAAGGGAAGCAAATTAAACATGAAAAAACCCAGTGGAGAAGTAGCTGAAAAGGTAATGAAGGGAGAATATATAGGCATAATAGGTCAGACCCCAATGGTACATCAAATCCTGTAGGCTGCCTCAGGCACTGTCCAATACCTGATGTTTCAGAGGAAGAAAAGAAAAAGAAATTATTGTATCTAGCAATTGGGCATGGAGGAAAGGCGAATCCTTCTCACACAGAGAGGATAGGGGGAAGGGAAGAAGAGAGAGATAGGAAACAAAGAAACACAACACACATACACATGCTCAAGAGAAAGAAGAAAAGCCCCTGACAAATGCAGACGTGTGTCAAGGAAAACATCTCTTCCCACTAGGCACTGAAAGCTTGTTACAGTCTAAGCCTTAAGCTAGTTGCCCTGGGTTTCCAGCACCATCTCCTTCCAGTCAGCCCCTGTCCTCACTGTTAGTGTCACCAAAGACACCACCAATTTGTTCAGTGATTCTATTGAACAGAGACTGAGGAGTTACCGTTGTTCACTGACAGAAATTTGTAATGATGAAATAAAGCCTTGGTCAGTCAGAACCCAGACTTGGGAGAAGCAGATGGCACTTTTTCGAATGAAATTGTGTGCCAGTTTTCACATAGGTGCACTTATCACCCCTGAGAGGGGTACGCATAAAAATCTGGTCCTCTAGTCTGATGGGTCAACTGGTCCTGATGGCTTGCCTGCAGTGGGAAATGTAACACATGTTAACTAATGCAATGTAAAGCACTATTTAACACTCAGCATAGACAAGGACTATCATGTTTAAAACCATGACACCTGGTCAAGCCAGCTTCTGTTGCCATACAGGGCTTGTGCATCCGTTACCGTCACCTAAGCAGATCCCAGTATTCAGACTTCCAGGACCCACTCTTGCACCAACAGTCATTAGGGTAAAATAATTAAATCAATGCTCAACCAACCTCTGGAACTCATTGCCAGGCCAAAAGTATAATCGAATTCAAGAATTAGACAACTTCATAGAGGACAACTTCATCATTAGCCAAGATGGTCAGCGATGCAACCCCATGCTCTAGGTGTCCCTAAGCCTCTGATTGCAAGAAGCTGAGACTGAACAATACACAATGGATCACTCAGTAATTTCCCTGGTCTATTCATTCCCTCTGAAACATCTGGCACTGGCCACTGTCAGAAGTCAGGATACTGGGCCGGATGGAACATTGGTCTGACCCAGTATGGCCATTCTTACATTCTACATCAGTCCTTTGAAGAGAATACAATGTCCACTTCTC
Organism: Gopherus evgoodei; assembly: GCF_007399415.2. Lineage (NCBI taxonomy): Eukaryota > Metazoa > Chordata > Testudines > Testudinidae > Gopherus > Gopherus evgoodei. The sequence goes on along the minus strand of NC_044327.1, from coordinate 116,145,937 downwards.
TTTGTACCCAGCCAGATCTGCTGGCCAGTGAGGGGGAGTCGAAGGAGGAAGAGCCATGGAGAGGCCTTTATTGAGAGGCTTGCAACCATCTTTGCAACGGCTGGTGGTGCTGGCTCTGTGGTGTCCTGTGATCCCTTAATAAAAAGATTACTGTTGATCCTAGCACTTGCACTGTGGGGCCACAAGATAGAAGGAAACTTGTTCTGCTCTCTCTGTTCCTTTCATGCTCCATGCAGAGGCTGAAGACAATCTTGCCTATAATACTTCAATACAATGCTTTGAGGGTATAGGCCCAGACGCTCAAGTGTGCCAGAAGCTTACTCCACACGGCTGACAGGGGTGATCAAAGGTGGAGTTAAGTCATTTTTGCAATCCCTTGAATCCTGGAAACTGATTGATTCCTTATTACAAGTTAGAGCATTCCTGAGGCCTCAGGGCTGCTCTAACTTGAACCATCTTCTAATGGCCCTGGAGGCTATTATGCCTGCACAAATTGTCAGAGTACATCATGTGCCATTTCCACATATGAAACAAACCTTACACCAGGGAAGGTGAATCCCCAGATACCCTGTTAAGGTGGCTTACTCAGGCACAAAGGGGCCAGAGAAGAGGCTGAGGCTCTGACCCTTAAAGAGCTATATTCTGATTTTGTTGCTTGGTATTTTATTAATTATAATTTTATTTTCGGTACATTATTATTTTATTTGTATGTTTTTTCATTTTATTACCAGCCACATTTGATGTAAATTTGGCGAGTTGCCTGTATTAGACATCAAAAGAGACCACACAATGTAATTGCAAAATGCAATAATCCTAATAGCTGACTTAGCTAAAAAAAAACAAAAAAATCAAATTTCCATGTTTATAGCCTGAATTTTGAAAATATCATTTTGTCAAAAAGCTCATTTTCTCCTTTTTTTCTAGTGTTAATCTGAAGAGAGCATAATTGAGGGCTCAGCCTGCTCCCATCATGCAGGACCAGACCCTAAAATTTTCAGATCTCTTGGCATTTTCAGCAATATCTATTTGAGACTGTTGCATTTGCCATTCTCCTAATGAAACTGTAACAGTTCAAAATGGTGTTTGTTTAGTGCATATTGCTCAAATCAAAAATACATTTCGGGGCCCTTTATTAAGGCTTTAAAGGAAAATAAAGGTGTAAGTAATGTAGGCAGCAGTCACTGAACATAATACTTGTAACCTTCATGATTACATTTGAAGCCCCCTATCCTGCAATAGATAGCATTTGGTTGGATTATACTGCTAGGGCTCCATGAGGGTGCAGCAGCCCAGCCTGCTCTGTAAATGGCAGGACTGAGGCCTTATTTTACAATGCTCTTTGTAAAGAAAATCTTACAGCCCTAAAAGAAAAAGGAATGCTGAAAGTCAGCTGAAAATGAGCTTAATAATAATAATTAATATTCAGGGCTTATATAGTGCTTTTCATCAGCAGCTCTCAAAAAGCTTTACAAAGGTGGTTGGTATCATTATCCCCATTGTACAGGTGGGAAAACAGAGCTGTGAGAGGCAAAGCGTTTTGCTCACAGTCACCCAGATGACCAGTGGTAGAGAGGGGAATAGAATCCAAATCTCCTGAATCCCAGTCCAGTGCTCTATGCACTAGGCAACACTTGCTCCCCGCAAACCCAAGGGGAAACAGATTTGAAATGATGACACTTGTTCTGTATTTTACCACCAAGTGGAAGAGCATTCCACTGTGGAGGGGATTGAATGAGCAATAGATCAGCTGTTTTACAGTTCCAGTTATACAGCCTTCAGAATCACTCATGCTAGACAGTAGCACTCTGATATTATGGTCATATGAATGCTGTTAAACTGAGTGAGGCTGCATAACTCATTCAAGGGGGGCTGCAAGGTGCTGAGTACTCTAGCACCAGTCCATCAAAGCACTTAAGTACTTACTTAAATTTAGGCGTATGCTCAAGTCCCATTAAAGTCAATAGGACTTTGACATCATAGAATCGTAGGACTGGAAGGGAACTAGAGAGGTCTTCTAGTCCAGTCCCCTGTATTCAAGGCAGGACATGTGTGCTTAAAGTTAAGCCTATGAAGTGCTTTGCTGAATCAGGGCCTTAAGCAGGTGCTGAACTCCAAGCATGAGTTGATTTCTCTGTTCCTACTGAAAAGAATACACGTCCTTTTTTCTTGCCATGGTTTTCCCTTTTTCATGGTTTAAATTACCTGATATGGTGAAAGCTTTATCTCCTATCCTGCTTAGGAGAGTTGGTACATTGGTGGCTAATTATATTCTAAATGTTCATTGTAGGACTGCTCCACATTGGCAGCAAAATGGCTCTGACGTCTTGTTATAGCTGACGTTGTGATTTTTAGAAAAATAATTAAATCCATAACATTCACTGAGAAGCCAGATGAACTAAACCCTCTGAAAACAATCTTTCCTAACTCGTGGGGTCTGTTCAAAGGCGCCCAAATGAATGGCGCACTAACAAGCCCCCCTGTCCAGGGGAAGGGACAACCCCCCCTTTCCGAAAATCTAGCCCACTGATTTCAATGACCCTATGGAGTAAGGTACTTAATATGAACAGGGGGGACAGAATCTGGCCTTTATATGGAGTTATGTACTCAGAGCACTGGCATGATCAGGCCCCCATTTTTGTAGCACCTGGATGTACACTTGAAGTCTTCCATCCAAAGGCTAGATTCTGCCACCCCTGACCACATTCTGTAGCACCTTCCTTCTTGAATAGGGTACAACTATCTGTGAGCAAGGGTGGCAAAATCTGTCTCTCAGGACCTGATCTGAGGCTCATTTAAGTCAATTGATTTAGAGCACAGAGGGATCAAATAACATTTTTGCATTACATTTGAGATAATCCATCATCTCTGCCACTAATCTCAGATCTGCCTGATGGATCTGAAAAGAGGATACAAGCACTAGGCTTACAGCAGCTAACTACAGAACCTTAACAAATAAGAATGCTGCCCCCAAACCAATGATAGGGGGATTTGTGGCAGCAGGACATTGAAGAGGAAGGTGATGGAAAGTGGATAGTAGGCTCTTTAGAAATAAGAAAGTATCAATAAGCAATAATGTAAGGGAAGCACTGTTAAATTTTTGTTCTATACAAATATTTTAATTCAACTAAATTATGCAACAAGTATTGTAACATTTTTACAAATCTGTGGGCATGATATTCAAAAGATGCATAATCTTTTTGAAAGAGCAGTTTATTATGTTCTATAGATGAATATGCAGGTAGATATAATTATGAGCAGGTATTTTACAATGATGTTTTCCCTTTTGCTACACAGGAAGGTACCTTTTCAGCATACAAGTAAGTAATTCACATTTTTCTCATAAAACAGTTGAGGTCTTAAATCATTTTTCCCGTTTTAGTGGGCAATGAGTATTATTTGCTAAGTGTTGTTACGTGAATCACTATTTCATTGTTGTCTTATTTTTTCATGCAGCCATGAGGCCATAGCTTTTGAATTAGGAAATTGTCACTTGGAACGTAAATCCCTTGTTTTTGTTAAGGTGCACTTGCTTGGTATGAGCAGCAAACACAATTCATGGAAGAGAATATTTTACTAGCCTCAGACACAGGCCTCAGTTGTTTGCATTTGTGATGATGGTGCTAGCAGTCACTTCCTTTGTTTCTTATCTATCAATGCTTATTGGTCGCTGTCAATCTGGTTTTGGTTTTGTTTTATGAGGACCATGAACAGTCTGTGTGTTGGAGTCTATTACTGCTTCAGAAAAGATCTGGGACTGTCTAGCTGGTCATATTGTCTTGTATAGTTTAACTACACTGTAAGCCTTTTCAGTGTTGTGCTGTCCCAGTGAGTGGTGGTGTCAGTTTGGGAGTGGGGGGTTGAGGGAAGCTGTAGGGAAGCAAATTACTCTACTAGCAAAACATTTGGGTATCCACTTCAAAGGCAGAGTCTGTGAGCCAGTGGGGCCAAGGAGCCTGCCACCCTGAGTAGAAGTATCCAACTCAAGTGCTGCTGAGGTATTCAGGGTCCCACCCCTTTCTGTCTTTGGATTGGCTTAATGGCTCCAGCCACCACCCTGATATCAGAAAGACACTGCACATACACTGTACCTTCCCATCTCCACTGGATGGAGCAGAGCTCCACAAATGGTTGGCTTTTAGAGAGAGAGGATGAACCCTGACCTCGCTGAAGTCTACGGGAGTTTTCTGGTTGGCTACAATGGAACCGGGAGTTCACCCAAGGAATGTAAAAAGGGTCATGAGATCGATCCATCTATCCATCCATTTCATGCTCTGACAAGTTTCTATGCCTCTTACTCAGATACAGTATTTGGGCTGGTCTACACTACGGGGGAAAATCGATCTCAGATACACAACTTCAGCTACGTGAATAACGTAGCTGAAGTCAAAGTATCTAAGATCGAATTACTCACCGTCCTCATGGCGCTGGATCGATGTCCACAACTCCCCATGTCGACTCCGCAACTCCGGGTTGGTGGAGTTCCGGAATCGATATAAGCACGTTTGGGGATAGATATATCGCGTCTAGATGAGACGCGATATATCGATCCCCGAGCAATCGATTGCTACCTGCTGATACGGCGGGTAGTGAAGACATAGCCTTAGATAGGGTCAGTGTTTGGCACTTTGCCTAGGATACATGAATTTCTCCCTAAGGTTACGTCTATACTACCCACTGGATCAGTGGGTAGCGATGAATCTACCAGGGATTGATTTATCGTGTGTAGTGAAGACACGATAAATCAATCCCCGATCGCTCTCCCATCGACTGCTGAACTCCAGCTCAGTGAGAGGCGGAAGCAAAGTTGATGGGGGAGCAGCAGTCATCGATCCCGCACTGCAAGGATGCAAAGTAAGTGATTCTAAGTCGATCTAAGATATGTCGACTTCAGCTATGCTATTCTCGTAGCTGAAGTTGCGTATCTTAGATCGACACCCCACCCCTCCCCCTCCGACGTGTAGACCAGATTTAAGAGATTAACGCTTGTTGCTTTTCTCTCCAGTACAACTGAAAATGACTTACCTTTTCCTGACAGGCTTACATGGGCAGAATGTTAAGCTAGCTCTCAGGCAGGGAGATGGGGATCCCAGATATCACTCTAAGCACACACAATGTACAATACAATATAATTGCTGGTGACGTGGCTGCATAATTTATTAATGTAATGAAGACAATAGCTTTGTATTCAAAGTTTGATTCATCACTAATGTAAATGTTTACTATCAGTGTAATAAGCTGTTGTTGTTTTATTTGTTTTTACTACTAATCATTATAATAATTTATAATCAAATGTAATTATTTATCAATAACAAACTAAACCTTCTAATAGAGAGTGGATTTTTTTTGTCTCTTCTGCAATTCTAACCTGACAAAATATGTTGAAATAAAGGTTAGATGGTGACTTGGGAGCTCCTTCCTAATGAGATAATGCATTCATTTTCCTTCTACCAATGGCTCTCTGAAATGAAAGGCCCATGCTAATAGGAAAGCCAGTGCTGACCAGGCCTGAAGGTGCTGACCTTTGCTTCCCTGTGCCCTGGAGTGGGGGCAGAGGAGGGGGAATCTGGCAGTTCATGGATCAAGTGACCTCCGAGATGCTACAATGAGACCTGAGCACAGCGCAATATTCCCATGTCCATCCTTCTCAATACACATCTCATCTTTACCCAGCAAATAAGGGCCATTACCATTGAGGGCAACAACTATACTGGAGTGGGTGGTACTGTGCTGGAAGGAAATTCTTCCTACACACACACACACACACACACACACATTGGGAATTTCTGTGCAGCTGCAGTGAATTTATCATTGCAGACTGTGATCTATAAAGCTATTTACAATGGGGTAGTAACAAGCAACCTGTTTTGAAGTTAACCCTATCTCTGTGCCTTTTCCTAGTTTGCTGTGTGTGTGTGTGTGTGTGTGTGTGTGTGTGTGTGTGTGTGTGTGTTGCAATACATGCCTTGTTTAAGCTCTGTTTTAGAGAGAAAGGGAAATAAAAAGATATATAAATTGAGTTTGCATATATACATGTACATGTATATACAGCAAGAGAAAGAGGAATTGCACTGTAATTATTGATTTAGTTTTGCTGAAGGAAATAATACTTGCAATAGAGTAGGTTAGAACTGAGACCCTAATGGAAAACAGTTTTAAAGTGTACAGTGATGCCTGGAGATTATCCCAGATCTCTCCCTGCCCGACCCCCAAAATTACCAGATCTAATTAGTTTCATAATGAGATGATACTTCTCCAATTGCATCAAGTGATTAGCTTTTAGGCCATATAGGATTATGTCCCTCACACACCAGCGCAGGGCGATGGAACACAAAGTTTTCAATGGTCCAACCCTCCGTTCACGTGAGTGGGGAAAAACTTGAGCACCCTGGTTAAGTTCTAGCCAAAACCGAAGCGATGGGACCTGCTGCTTGTCCACAATAATTGCAGCTGTCTGCTGCATCAGCGAATAATTAAATCAAAGACCTGGCCTCCTGGCATTAAGCAAGATTAGGAATTGGGCGGAGTGGTCTTCAGAGAATTTCCTAACTTCCTCAAATCTGCCTCTAGGGGAGAGGGGAAGGGGCCATGTATGCAAAATATGCTGCATTAGAAAATCAGGTGTGCGCTAAACACAGTCATTCAGAGTCGTTTCTTCTTTTTCAGTTTGTCGCACGACGTCCTTTTCAATGTGTCCCTTCCCTGGGTTGTGTTAGACATTTTATTGCTGCTAAAATCCAAACCCACCGGAAAAGTGGCTCTTCGGGGTGGAAGGAAGGAGTTCGTTTAATTCCCTGCAAAGCTGAGTTCTTGTGCGTTGTCACTGTTATACTTAAGTCAGCTGGGGAGCCGGATCCTGCATTCACACTGGGAGCTCGGCTGAGTTATTGTTACTGTACTTACCTCTCAGACTAATCTGGCTGATTAACCCAATTTTATCTCCTTTAAGAGTTTGTGCCTGATTTCCCCCTCCCCCCATCCTTTAGGAGAGGGTGTTAAATCTCTGCACAAACACTGACCGTTTGTTTTCAGCAGAGTTGCGGAGATTCACCCCCTTCTGGACTCTGGGTTTGCTTCTGGAGAAGAATAACACAAACAAATATACATCCACAAAAGCGTGTCACAAGATGTTTCCTCCCTCCCCCGGGCGGACATGCCCCTTTCTCCCATAGAAGTCAAGGGGGCGTTAAGGAGCCCCCCTGGGGACCCAGGCTCGGATCCCAAAACTGCAAATGTTCAAGGGCTCTAAGGAGAGAGATCCCTTTTCAGTTGCCCGTCACTACATCAGCAGCAAGTTGCCAGCCTCAAGAACACACCTGGAAAAGGGTCTCTTGCTCAAACACATTTTCAGGATTGCTTTTCTCCCTGCCTTCCTTTCTTCCTTGTTTGTTTGCAGCCCGATGGTGCACTGTCCTTCCACCCTAAACCTCTCACACTTTGCAGATGCCTTTAAAAACACAGCTTTTAGGAGTCTATACAGGCATATTCCCTTTGAATCAGTCATATTGCAAACCAATGCAGCATGGTGCCCAGGGGTGGTGGGGGGAGAGAAGCAGGCAGGGAATTAATAAACCCGGGTTGATTTTTCCCCTCCCCTTCGAATTTGCTTTCTCCGACCTCACCCCCGCTTCCATGCCTTCTAATCCAAGATCTTTAGGTAGCTGGAAAACCATCGATTCCTTCAAAAGCCGTGGTTTGGATCTGCCAGCATAATCCCCAGTGGGTTTCTAAATAGTATTTCAAATCCTGAAAGATCTTGTTACTGCAAAGTTCTTTTAATTGCATGTATATGTATAGACAGCACTTTTATGTATATTTGGTAATAGATGTATACGAATACGTACACAGCCATATATATTCTCTTATATAGCCCATTCCCTATATATACTTGCTGATATAATTATGGGTGCTATAAATATTTTATTAATTTGGCCATTAGAAATTAACATTTAACTACTGTTCAGAAGCTTTTTATATATTTTTCTAAGGCAACAGATAAAGACAGCTTTCTGCAGACACGGTTGCACTTTTGTGACTGTTTGAAAGTCAGTGAAAAGCTCTTAAAAAACCCTGAGTCCCTTTTCAAAGTTTTGTCCAATAAAGGAGCAACGCTCGCTAGCCCTCTTTGCTTCCCTGGTGAAACTGCAGAGCTGTGGAAATCCAAAGATCACAGTATTTATGCAGCTAAATAACTAATCACACCGCTGTGCATGTCCTTATGTGTGAAGGTTTTACATAGAAATCTTTGGATTTAAATACATGATGTAGATATAGATAAATGTCAGCAAACGGTGTGTAGATAGATATAAAATGTTAACAAAATGCTAACATTTAAAATCGAAACAACTTTTAAAATGTTTAACATCAGTTGTTTAAAAAAACTCCACTTTCCTGTTAATGAATAACCGGGAAAATTGTCCAAATGGAAGTCATTTGTTGATGCTGTAAGCATTCAATACACAAACATTTAAGTACTTTCCTGTTAAACTTCTATTGGCGTGGGTCGGTTGAATTTCCATGGTCAGAAACCTGTGCGCTTCCAGTTTAAATTAATGTTTAAATGAAACATTTAAAGAGGCAATAAATTAAAAGCAACGCCAGAATTTAGTGTCTAAGGCCAACTTTAGAAACATTTCCGCTTTCAGAGAGTTAAATTTGTCTTTTTTACAATCAACTGCAACTTTTGCCTTCCTTTAGAAAGGACAACAAAAAGATTTCACGCATAACTTGCCCCGAACAAAGAGACCTCACGCCAGTTTTTTCTGTCGTAGGCTGACAATGGGGGTGGGGGAGGACCTAATTTTATACACACTTGGGGGCTAGTTCTGAAAACTAACTTGAGCTTTAGGAATGAATATAAAGTACAGATATATAGTTATGTAGCTGAAGCGCTTTAGGATCGACAGAGGAAAGGGCTGTATAAGAGCCAGGTTTTATTATATGTAAAGTGTATATAGCTAGACTAAGTGTATCTGTAAAGTATAATAAAATATATATAGCTAGATAAATGTATATGTAAAGTATGATAAAGTATATCTAGCTATATACAAAGTATATCTTGATATAAAGTCTATTTATAGTTATACCAATATGTCTATTTTTCTGTATAGCTATTTACAGGTATAGATGTATGTAACATGAAAACAGAGTTGACCATTTGATCTTTTTTTTTAATAAGGCGATTGACAATATCTCCCTCAAACTCACAACAATTATCCTTAACCACAGAAAGAGGATACTTTTTTTAAATTGCTTTAAGCTGACTCCATGAGCGCAGTTTGCATATGCACAAACAGAACGGATGGCAATTCACAACCTTTTCTTTTCTTTTTTTAATTTTCTTTTCTAAATAAAACACTGAGCTGCTTTAATATTGAGGACATTTTTTTCTTTTTCTTTTTTTTTCCTTTCTCCTGTTAGGAATTTTCCTCCCTGATATTTCTCAGGGATCCAAACAGACTGAACTTTCTCTGGTTCTGTCAAAACCATCTGCCTTATCCCCACCTCAAAAAAATACATGGATGCAGCCTTAAAAAACTACAAAGATGATTATCGGGGTCCTCGATAAGATTAGCATAAAACACAAGGACAACATTTCTCAAAGTTATCGTCTCTGCGTTACTGATTAAAATGGAGGAGGCTGCAGCTGCAGCTGGCTGGCACTGAGAAAAACTGGTGTACTTAGCAGCAGCGAACTCAGCACCAACGAAGATCCAAACAATTCCCGCTGCCCTGCACCCCGCTGCCTTCAGCTCAGAGCCCGGCTCACAGCCCTGGCGGGATAAGGCAGAAGAAGCGGGTCCCGCTGGTGCTGGGTCCGCAAATAGCCTCCTGTTCAAAGCCAGCAAGTCCCATTCCTAACTCAGTGCCTAACTGGAGTTTGGCATAATTTGCTCTTTTTCCTCCTTCTTTCTTGCGCTCCCCTCCCGCCGACCCCCGCAGCCCCTTCCATCTATCAAAGTTGTAGCGGGGGAAGTTCCCAAATCCGTGCGAAGGCCAGAGCTGTATCAGAGCGATGGTTGTTGAGCTCTGGTTACTTCCAGATCCAGCCTGGAGCTAAGAGAACTCATTGTCTGGTGGTCCAATACTTTCCCGGCTTGTATTTACAGTCCAACCCGACGTGATGAGTCCTGGCGAAGTAACAGCATAGCAAGCACGAACTGGATTAAAAACTGCACTTTCAGCCAAAACAAAAAACTTCTCGCGTTTGGTTAACGAAGGAGGCGATCCTGCACATTTCAGCCATTCCTCGCCTCCCAGCAGTTACCCAGGGAAACAATTCTTGTTCGTGATCTAAATGGGTTTTTTTGTCTCTATGTTGATCATATATTTTTTCACTCGAAGGCTGGCTTTATGTACTTTTCCTCTCCTCTTGCACCTATTGACTGGTTAGATAGAATCCAGCTACATGTGTCAGAAGATACACAGATCTACTTTGGAGATTGTCTGTCTCTGTATATGTTTACGCCTCCATACATATTCATATAAATGTATACACACTCATCAGCACAGTCCTCTTACAGAAATAGAATTTAGTGGTTAAAATGTAGCTCTCCAGTTTTAGGTAGCATAATGATTCTTCTGCCTCTCCTAAAAATTCCCCTACAATATTGAAATTGAATTTGTTGTCAGATTAATACAAACGCTTGAGGCCTTTCTGGAAAACCATTATCATTCACTGGCTAGAAAAATTGCTCTCATTCCTTTCAAACCCAACAACACAAACTTTCTATCTAATTTTCCTTAGCAGAATCAGAAAGGAAGAGGATTGACTTACCCCTGAATGGATGATTACGCTGGGAAAGGGGAACTTTTTGGAAGATGTTTGTTTGATAGCCGTACAGACAGATGCAATTCATTGGCGAAGCTGATTGCCAGTAACGCTATAGATTAGCATGGGGTCTGCAGCACACAGATTCTGATCAATACCCCTGCACTCACATGCCAGATGGTTTTGGTAAGGACAAAAATAAAGTAGTTCAAATCAACTCACTATTATTGTGTCTTTTTGTGCTTCTCTAATAACCCTAGTTGGAGAATAAATGCTTTTTCAAAGAATTGCAGGCATTTTTGAATACTCTGAAAATGGCTCAAATAGTCTCTAAAATAGACCTGTGTTATCAGCAAGATAAGTAAAGACATATGTGAGTTGTGAGATTTGTTTATTTCTGTAAGTATATATGTATATATATATTGTTTATTTTACATTAATAATGTATATTTACCAAGCTTTAATTGCTGATATATTTAAACTAGTTGAAAGTATTTTTTCTCATTGTTTTGCCTGAGGTCTTGATTTAAGAACAAAATAGAGCATGAAACAGCTTATTTTCCAAATATTTGTGTGTCTACTTTTATTACACTGTTATGCACGGTGATTATACTCTCCAACCTGTCATATTTAAAGTGGAATATTACCATGTGCTTTGTTATAACATTTTACAGGATAGTGTGGCTAAATATTATTAACGAAGGGATTGTATGGACCATGTATCACACTTTCTGCATTGTTTACTGGAATATTGAAAACTCAATGGAATCAAAAGAGTAAAATATGGACTCTTAAATTCTGCAATGTGCAGTTTTCAAAGCTCTTCTCGTGGCCTTTGGAGTTGTAGTTTTCATCTAATGATACCATTAAAAAAACCCACAAAATAAGTTAACACTTCAAAAAACTCTGACTGCTATCAAAATTGCCACTTATAAATGAACCTGAATGGGAAGACACAATTCAATATTTTACTAAAAGGGGGAGGAGAGACTTCATTTAAAATTAGAACCTTAGTCTGTGGTTCATTCAGGCTGTGCGTCTCTCATGTAAATGTTTGCTAAGGGTAAACCTCAAAATGTCCCGTTTCCATTAGAAACTAAACGTGAAACCTGTCGAAATCCTGCCCGGTTGATACACAAGGAAAGAAATAGGATTGCATGATTTCACAGAGAAACCCAGTATTGATCCGGAGGTGGGAGCATGCAACAACTCACCTTTAAACTCCATCACACGTGATCATTCTCAAGCCAGGAGTGCTGCTCACAGTGTACATCTTGATCAGGATAGAAAATAGGTTTATTTTAGTTCGCACAAAAGCACTCCCACACCTCAACACCACTCCCAGAAAAGGAAGAGAAATAATGTGCTAATATATTGATGTAAGAAGCGCTTCTAATTTGTGCCAGTGTGAAGATAGCGGGTCTAGACCTTGCATATGAAGCACAGATTACAAAAGGCATTACCAGCACCTGTACTTCAACTTACTAAATAGATCTGGTGCAAGAGGGAAGGAAGGGTCAGTTAAGAGAATACTTGCACTGACCAGAACTCTCTAAGGTTGACCCCGTAACATTACTGTATATTCATGTTTTCTCCCTGTGCAGCTAGCAAGAGAAAGGGAAAGGTCAAGGGAGAGTCAGAAGTGTTTTCCAAATGAATCAAATCTTTTTCTAGTCAAGACGGCACACACTGTATTTTGGGCACTTTTCCTTCTTTTCTTATCAAGTTTTCTCTAACAGCTGGAAGTGGTTGGAAGGGGCTGCCTTAAGAAGACCCCCTGCTCTTCTTTTGACAGCTGATCAAAAGAAAATAGGTCACGCTTTTCAAACGTATGTCCATCCTGCCCTTAATTACTGTCTCTTTAAACAAAGGCAACATCTGCGCAACCTCAGCCTGTTCAAACCTCCAGAATAACAGAGGGAGAGCAACCTGCTCCTCAAGAATCTGTTACTTTGGGGGGCAGGCAGGGGCTGTTGGCTGCAATGCCCTTTCTCTTGGTGATCGTCTTTCTTCGCGGTTTACAGAGGACATAGATTCAAGGAATAGATATGTAGAGGGGCTTTTAAAGAGAGGAGGGAAAACTGAAAGACAGGCCCTGGTCATGCCTTCAGAATCCACTGATCCATTTCGGAACAGAATTAGGACTATGCAAAAAGTGTATTACCTTCTGGAACGCAGAGATTTCAAAGCCATATGGCAGCGTGTGCTGCATAATGCCTGGCTTTTCTTGGGAGAAAAAGTGGTGCACAGCTTTTTAAAAAGTCAAATGAGCCTGGAGCAGGCTGTTCGGACGTGCTGCAGAACTAGGGGCGGGGGGCTGCAAAACTTTGTTACTACAAGTAATTAGAGCACGTAGCTAGACTCTTTCGGGGCATTGTTGTTACTGAGTCCTTCACTTTAGTTTAAAATATTCATCTCTGAAGTGTCCAGAGCTCCAGCTTTGTTTTACAGTCGGCAGGGATTCAGAGAGACAGAATAGTTTAACAAACGAGCGATTTATGAGAATTAACTTGAGCAATTGCACAATTAAAACAATGCCTCTGTACTACATTGGCGGGCGCTGTGCAAACGCAATCCCTCTACCCCCCCCCACCCCGACTCTGTGACGGGGTTAAAATATTGACCATTGGTTGGCAAGCACGGTGTAAAGACAGTTCTGGGGCGGGGGGAGGTTGCGCTTAATCACACTGTATTGCACCGTGACACTGAATTACCAGGCAGCGGCAAACGGTCGCTTACACGAGTATTTCTGTCAAGTCACGATTGTAGCATCTTACTTTTGACTTATTATTGAGAGCAAATTCTGCATCTCTGATTCGCAGCTGCTGGGGGGGGGCGCTTTCGCCTCGGAGACACAGCGCCTGCCTTTCCCCTGGACAAGGGGGGACGCTGCATCTTCCACGCTCTCGCCCTCTCCTTGACGTTTGATTCCAGCGGCGGGGGTGGGGGGGGGGAAGGAGCTCTGAAATCTCAGCCAAGCTTTACGCCTCCAGTCCCACCCATCCCCTTGCCCATTGGCGGGCTCTCCCTGACAAAGCCAGGGCTTAGCATTCCCACACTGGCCTCTGGCTGGGCTGCCTGTCAGTCCCGGCCCAAGCCCTGCCCCGCCGGGCTAGCTTGCTTGTTTGAGCAGCAAACCCACTCTGGACAGCTCCAGCTACCTAAACAGAAGACGTAAGAGGAGGAAAGGGCTAGGACATGGCGAGGGAACGGCGCTGGCCCGGCTGATAGAGACTGGTGATTTCCCCCCCCCTACACACACACACACGCACGCACACACACACACACACAAACGCACCCTCCCCCGCACACACATACACAACTGAGAGGCCTTATCCCCCCCCCGCCCCAGCTCCGAGCATCCCGCCAGCCCAGCACCCCCATGAACTGAATGAAGACTGCCTACACCGCCTATCGATGCCTCACCAAAGAGCTGGATGCCTGCGCCATGAACCCGGAGATGACAATGGACAGTCTGGGCAGTTTGCATGGGGCAGCCAGCCATGAGCAGGATCTGCTGGGCAGCCCCAGCCCGCACCACCCCAGCCGCAGCGCCGGATCGCTACGGGTCCATCCTCCTCCTTCGCACCAGGACTTGGCTTCTGCCTCTTCCCGCTCGGCCATGGTGTCCAGCATGGCTTCCCTGCTAGACGGGGCAGGGGATTACCGCCCGGAGCTGTCCATCCCCCTCCACCATGCCATGAGCATGCCCTGTGACTCCTCGCCCCCTGGCATGGGCATGAGCAGCACCTACACCACTCTGACTCCACTCCAGCCCCTGCCGCCCATCTCCACCGTCTCCGACAAGTTCCACCACCCGCATCACCACCCCCATGCCCACCACCACCATCACCACCACCACCACCAGCGCCTCTCCGGCAATGTCAGCGGGAGCTTCACCCTGATGAGGGACGAGAGGGGTCTGCCGGCCATGAACAACCTCTACAGCCCCTACAAGGAGATGTCCGGCATGGGGCAGAGCCTGTCCCCCTTGGCTGGCACCCCACTGGGCAACGGATTGGGGTCCATCCACAATACCCAGCAGAGCCTCCATAACTATGGGCCCCCCAGCCACGACAAGATGCTCAGCCCCAACTTCGATGCCCACACTGCCATGCTGGCCAGGGGTGAGCAGCACCTCTCCCGGGGGCTGGCTACCCCTCCTGCGGCCATGATGTCCCACTTAACCGGTATGCACCATCCTGGGCACCCTGGCCATGCGCAGCCTCACGGGCCCGTGTTGGCTTCCAGCCGGGAAAGGCCGCCCTCCTCCTCTGGATCTCAAGTCAACAACTCTGGGCAGTTAGAAGAGATCAACACCAAAGAAGTGGCCCAGAGGATCACTGCAGAGCTGAAGCGCTATAGCATCCCCCAGGCGATCTTTGCCCAGAGGGTGCTGTGCCGTTCTCAGGGGACCCTCTCAGACCTGCTAAGGAACCCTAAACCCTGGAGTAAGCTGAAATCTGGCAGGGAGACATTCAGGAGAATGTGGAAATGGCTGCAGGAACCCGAGTTCCAGAGAATGTCAGCCTTAAGACTTGCAGGTGAGTTCTGGCACCAGTAATACTATGTGCACATGCAAATAGACAAGGTGTCCCAGCGAAAGCGCCACTGAAAAGTGTAATGTGTTGCTGCGGGTACAGATTTTAGGCATAGCCTAGTGCTTGATGTATTCAAGAGGCTGGTCTTTTAAAGGCGCTTCACGATGAATTGATTGCCCTTGTCTTGATTTAACGTCTCCCTTTAATATTCTTAATTTGACTGCTTCGAGCTACTGGGTGCTACCAGACTGGCTTGTGTGATGGCACTGCTAAGAGGACAATGGTTTGGGTGTTTTGTTTTCACCCTGCTCTGTAATCTTTACACATGATCTAGGCTAAAATAGTGCCGAGTTTTTAACATTTCCTATTGCACTTGGAAAATCCCTAATACATCCAGCAAAAGGCTCTTCAGCTTTGACCCACGATAAGGATGTATGGAAGGTACGTTATTGTTTCTAGGATAGAGGTGTTTTGTTTTGTTTATTTCTCTCGGAAAACTTCCTTGGACATAACGAGAGGTCCAGGGGTGGTGTCTGATGTAGTTCCTCAATTTTAGGAGACGAAAAAGCATCAGATCCTGAGAAATCTGTTATAAAGAATGGCGCATTTTGTGGGAGGCAGTTTTAGAATAGCTGTTCTCCCGGCTTTGGGTGCTTCAGTTTGATTTTTTCACCTTTAGCACCAGTATCTCTCATTTCTGGTAGTGATAGCTGTCACATCAACACATTTATTAGACAAATCACAAAATGTGTATTTCCTTTGCACTGTCGAGGTTCTGTGAATCATTTCAAAGTCTCCAAGATTCCTCAGTAAAAGGAAGCACATTAGGCGTGTGATAAATTACGTGCCGAGAAATTAAGCTATAGTTTATTGCATCTAAAAGTATAAGGCTGCAATATCCTCTTTGCATACACGGGCGCTTATTTTTGTACAGAGCACAGAGATGGATTTGAAGCCGAGGGAGAAGACAATCACACTTGGTATATTGTTCTAATGTGAGGTGAGCTGTTTTGTGCTCCCTCTGCTGTAATCAAAGAGAAGTACAACCCTCTATTGTTCTAAGATTACAAGAAATCGTCCATTAAGGCTGCTATTTGAGGGGAGTGGAGTATAATAATACAGATGGTTGAAAACTAAATCGCTATCCGGAAAATGTACATGGGATTATGTATAGATGTTTCTTTCCTTGATATAGTGTGCAGTGGAGGAGCGAACCAATAGAGTATTTATGCTTCAAAAATAGACTTGTTAAGATTGGAAAAACCTATATTCTGGGTTTCCACACAGTGAGGGAAAGTGTTTGCCTAGACGAACATCTGCAGTCCTTTCAGCATTGCTTTGGCTCTGCATCTGGAAAGAAATATATATAGGCAATAATTAACATATCTGCATTAATTAGAATTTGCTTCACTGTCCATCACATTTTAACATATAACATAAAATATTGGCAACTTGTTTTTGACACATATGAGCCCTTTCCCACAAACTTGTTCCCATTATACATATATAAATAAAATAGTGTGTGTGGCTCATTTTATAGTGTGACAGCTGCACGTTTACAAACGCATTTTAGAAGGGATTTCTGCTCTGACAAGTGCCTCGTTCACCTGTGGTTGGATTGATTCCAATCTGTAGCAATTAATCGTTTGGTATTATTGATTAGCGGAGGGTAAATAGGAAACAACCTTTCGGAAAGATTACTTTTTGCTTCAAAATCCACCCTCCATTTGTGCGCAGTGGAGGTGATTGTTGTTGTTGTTTCCTGGTTGTTAATTTCTTTCTGGAGCTTCTGAGATGATTTCTTACTAATTATAATTATTGATTGTTATTATTATTCGTAGTAGTAGTTGTTGTTGTATTACACACTACATCATGGAAAGAAACGCAAAAGGTAGGAGGAATTGTGTGCATTATTCTTGTTAAGAATGTCCCATTGAAACCTGGTGTGAGATTTGAAATCCTTTGTTTCTAGTTGTGTGTGTTTGTGTGTGTGTGTAGTTGGCACACTTTCTAACAATGTAGTTTGGAAACACTATACAATGAAAGGCAAGTTCTTCTCCCTTCCTCTTTTCTTATTCGGTCTTAGGGACAATTCACGTGTGAAGTCCTGAGTGAATAGATCTCTTTGGCCTATCTCAGCGGTCAGTGGGACTCTTGCAGTGTGTCCCTTTGGTAGTAGTGTAGCTGATATGGCAAGCTTTGTGTGAACCACGATTTTTTCCCCAAGTGCAATGTACAAAACAGAGTAGTTGGGGCTCTGTTCGGATTCATGCAGAGATACCGTTTGGAACTGGTCAGAGTTGCTAAAATTGCAGGATAAGTTATGATCGTTCACTTGAAGTCCTGAATAAAGAGGAGAAGCATATAAAATATACTGCTCTTGAGAGGCGTTTAAATAGATCTATGCAAGTATCCAGATTGCATCTAGTAGCTAAAGTAAGGTGAGATTTTGCCATTTATTGTGTGGTTTTATTAGCAACCACAAGTGCGTTAAGGGCTTACTTGTATATCATCGGAGACTATATTTTGGTCAATAGATCACTCTCCTGTTGTAAAATATGCCGTAGCGGGCATTTGAGTAAGTAGGTATTATGTACTCAGTGTAGCTACAGGGACTGGGGTCTGGGGGGAGAACAGAAGCCATCTCTCCATGCATTATTGATGGAAATCTCTGCACGCCCCACAACTGGAGATGCCAGCGTTACTTTCGTTTGGGTTAAACAGGCACAAACCCGGAGCCTGGGCTTTCGGGTCTAAATCCACCACGGAGGGTCTTCGAGATTTCCAGGGGGAAGGAGGCGGCCCAAAGCCACCTGGGTACATTCATTTTTACGGCAGTGCTGTGGGCTTGGTAATTTTTTCCCTTCTATTCCAGTGGCCCCGTCTGGCTGAGGGAGGGGGAAAGAGCACAGGAGTGGGAAGGTGATTTTGTTCTTGACTCCGTAGACTATTAAAAATTCATGGTATCTTCTCTAACACACCAGGGTGAGATGGGCGGCGGGGTCATTTCTTCCTTCGCCTTTTCAGCATTATGAGTGTATCTCGCTGCAGAGTCTGTGTTTGTCTGAAGCGATGTGATCCTGGAAAGAAACGGTCTTTGGCATCAAAGGAGAGAAGTCGAATCAATTCTGGGATCTTTTCGGAAGGAGGCTTTCGAGGAGCGGGATGCACATTTAATGTTACTAATCAAATTACGATGCCTTCGAGGCGGAAGAGATCACGCGTTAATGGTTTTCACCTTTGTGATACAATCACTTACGCGCGCGCACACGAAATTGAACGATTTTCAATTAGGGAAACATCACTAGCGAAGGCAGAGGAGCTCTGCATACAATAATGAGGTGACGAATATGCCAGTTGCCTTATCTACATCGGGGAAGAAATTAAAAGTAAGGCCAGTCATCGGCTGTAGCTTTAGGGCGGAGGGGGATGTAACTGTCGTGGCGCTAATTCTAACATGCGACTTTTCCTGCAGGGATCTGTGATAGCTCATTTAGGAAATTGTCATTTCGAGTAACGTCCAGCGTGTCCCAGCCTCTGTCTCTCCACAAAGGAGTGCCGTTCGCATGGCGGATGCACGCCCCAGATCCCTGTAACTGGCGTTATTTTCTCGGCACAGTTATAGACACGGTCCCTTTGACACCAAGAGGCGAGCTCCACATTCCAGACCCTATCCTGAGCCTGTGGAAGTCAATGGCATTTCTTTTTTTCAGAGTAGCAGCCCTGTTCGTCTGTATCCGCAAAAAGAACAGGAATACTTGTGGCACCTTAGAGACTAACACATTTAATTCAGCATGGGATTTCTGCTGCTTTCCGGGACGGCAGGATTGGGCTCTAACTTTTCATATTGGAAGCCCTGTTCATTGATGCTAGCCGCACTCCTTCCAGCTAAACCCAGAGAGGGTAGAAACGATGTAAAGAGACGCATCTAATAGTTATTAATGATTATGGCTAAGGGTTCCTAATATTTTAACCCATTCCTGTAATTACATTAGACAGAGCGTTCACATTTCTCTCTAACTCTTTCAGTGAGAGAATAGATATTGCTGAATATGTTTGTGTGTGGACACACAGAATCTCAGCCATAGCTGCATTTATGGGAATAGACATATGCCTATGTGTGTAGCCACATCTTATACTATAATATCACATGGAATATTCTGTTATAACCAATGCAAAACATAATCCGGTACCTACGGTGTCAAGTCACTGTAGTCAGTATGCACCTTGCGCCCTATAGAAACGTGTATTAAAATTTGTACATAACACAGACATACTTTTGCTTGATGAGCCGATCAAATTAATAATTGAAGAGCTAGCTCACTACTGTCCTTGTCTTTTCGAGTCCCCTGTGAATCAATAACACCTTTCTAATATGCATTAGTGCTGGGTCCCTGAGAGCATTGAGGGTAGGAGAGAGAGAGAGAATACCACACGCGAAACAGCCCGGGGAACAGGATCCCATCAAGCGAGAAGGCTCCAACATTTATTTTTATTCCAGTCTTTCCAGCCATGTGGTTATGTCACTTTTCTCAAACCAATGTGTATATGGAGGGAGATCGATGCTGATAATGTTTAGAAGATTAAAAGAGCATTAATGCTGGCAACAGTAACATAAACGTGTGGACCCAGTTTTCATTGATCTGGAACCTGATCCGGCTTGTTTCCAGTAAAGCTGATGGCGCTGGCTTTCCCAGCACAAGACGTGTGTGTGTGTGTGTGTGTGTGTGTGTGTGTGTGTGTGTGTGTGTGTGTGTGTGTGTGTGTGTGTGTGTGTGTGTGTGTGTGTGTGTGTCGCAATCCCTCCCTCTCCCCATGCCCAGCTGCGAATCTTCCCAAAACGTTGGCTAAGTAGATTGTGAAAGGTAATGGCCAACATGGAGATTCACCCTACAAACCAGGTTTCGGTTCCCCGAAGGAGCCGATCCTGCAGCCCTGTGGGGAAGCAAGCGGCGGGTCGTGCCTCCGGCTCGCTCTCCCCCAGGAGTGATGTCCAGAGGTGAGCACACGGCTGGGTGCTTTGCTTCATTGCGGTACTAAGCTAGCAGAAGGAAAGGCCGGCGTTAGGGGGGGACGCTTTTCACTTGAACCAATACAAAAATGACCCCCTGTGCCTGTCTCATCTTCCTAGGAGATGGCTCTCAGTGTGAAAGCTCCCAGCTCCGAGCAGAAGCTGTCTGATACTGCATCAGGCTGAGCAGACTAACGGGGACAGATTGAAGTGGGGCTTCCATCACCCCTTCTTCCCAATTCCTTCTCTCAACCCCCAAATCTGGAAAGCTGCTGCTGTGCATGCGCAGTCATTGCTTTCCCTAACTTGCTTACAAACTCTGCATACTATAAATGACCGTGTACGTGATGTCCATGTAAATACAGCATCCCAGCCTTAACTAGTCACACGAGCTAACAAGGGGTTTCTGCTCTTAGATCAATACAGAGGGATTTAAAAACTCCCTACACAGGTAATTTACACAGTAGACAGTTACTCGCTGAGCAATAACATACGTTTTAAACTCTTCTGAATAATCGGCCTTCAGTCTGTTTTTCTACCTCTTTGTGCCCATTTTTTAAAAGCTTCCGTTTTTTAAAAGCACAACCAAATATTTTGGGAGTAACGATCCAATGAAACCAAAACACAAAAGTTTCAGCGTTAAGGGTTTCTTTGACACCCCCGTGTAGTCTAGCCACTAGCGAGTGGAAATTATTTCACTTCTTGACCCCACTAAATGAAGGAGTGTGGCACCTGAAAGCCCTGCCCACACTTGTGGATAAGGAGGAAATTCCAACTTTAAACTTGAATATATTTTTTGAGGTTTAGGTAAAAAATATATATATTTGATCTCTCTTTCTCTCTCCCTCTGTGTGTGTCGCACACTCACGCACAACACATACGTTCTTGCTATATAGTTCTTTCCACCCTTCTCACAAAAATATTTCAGTTCAGAACAAAACCAAATGTATACAGTGGATCCGAGTTTGTTTGCTTGTTTGTGGCTAAGATGGAGCCTCAAAATGAGATGGATGGTGGGGTTTTGCGTTTGTTTGTTTGTTCGTTTGGTTTTGTTTGTTTGTTTTGATATTTCGTTTTTTAAAGGTATTTAGATTGCCACCTAAAGAATTTTCTCTGTGTTTTAATTGGAAGTATCCAAGCATTCTTTAAAAAAAAACTGTACATATAACAAACTAAAACCAAACATAAAAACTCAACAACGATAAATCTATCTCCCCCGATTCTCCTTCTAAATGGTGCTCTCCAGGCGTTTTCCCTTCGTGGGTCGGTGGATATCCTCTGGAACGAAGCGAGTTCTGCAAGGGACTTGTTTGTCGTTTCATTTTTGTCGCCTCCTGCACGGAATAGTTTGGCAAGTCCCTAAAGCCGTGGTTTTCAGCTGATCCGAGCCGACTGCTGGGAGATCCTAGCTCGCCGGGTGTATAAGAGGGGAACGACTTAGCCCAGACCTAGCCCGTGTATAGTGTCCGATGAGACATTATGGGGAAGGGCAGCTTTGGGTTTCCAGCCGTGCCACTAGTGTACTCCTCCCGCTTCTCCTTCCAATCGCATTACCGCATTGCTGCCGGTTCTGGGACTAGCTGCTTTCTGGAAACGCAAATCCCCCCAACACTTTCGGTGCAGAGCGGGGTCCCCTCCACGGATCCGGGATGCTTTGTAAACGTGCACAAACTCCGAGCGGACCGGAGCGTGCGGATGGGCTGGAAGATACAGATGGTCTAACTATACTGTGCTCTGGCTCGCTGATAAAACCGGAGCGCATTTACTCCCTGAGCTCAGGTGGTAACAGTGAAACGCCCCGACGGGTTTTTTTTTTGTGTGGGATTTATTTAATTATTGCTTATAAAGCCTACTCCCTCCCTCCAGCAGCTCACTTTCTGTAACCGTGGCCTGACCATTTTGTTGCTTGCCTTTAGTGCACTGTAAACACGGAGCAGGAAGCCCCACCGATTCAGGGAGCACGTCGAGGGCAGCCCTTGCGTGCCAAGAGTGCCCTGTTTCACGCACATCCCATCCCAGCACCTATCTCTGCCATGTGCCCGCGTCCAGCCTGGCACCTGATTCTCCCGGGGAGAGGAGAACCGCGGGGAAGGACCTTTGTAAATTACAGCGTTCTCCGGAGCATTGATTTCTGGCTGGCACGTGAGAATATGCAGTCTCATGGCCTCGGTGTTTGCTTTTCCTTTCTCCTCTTTCTTCTTCTTTCAACCCTGACCTTCCCCTGGAATGAGAGGAAGAACCAAACGCTGCTCTGGTTACAGTAACGCGCACCTCATGCTGTCCTCTTTCCTGCCAGTTCTTCTCCAATGTAGCTAACTATTTATCTTCCTGGAGAATCCCGTCCCTGCTTGTCAGGTAACGTTAAGCGGTGTGGCTGAACCTAGTGTTTCTATTTTTTTTCATAGATTATGAACAGGTCGGTTGCTCATCTCCAAACGTTTCTGTACTTGAATTATCAAAATTGCTTAATAGCTTTATGGCCTTCCGGGCAAACCCTGGGTATAAAACTGTCTGCAGTGTTTGCCCAGCTCTTAGAGATGTAGAAGAAGCTCAGGCAGCACAGATTTCAGTCATGATCTCAGATTTATTGAACTAGGGGAATATAGCTAAAGCTCACTATACATAGATTGCTATGGGTCAAATCCCATTAATTTTGCAATTGATTTTAATAGGGCCAAGATTTGGCTCCCATGTCTCTGTTAATGAATTAGTTGTTCATCGAATGTTTTGAAGATACAATAACATTATTTCCATTGCCTCAGTGTGTGCATGTGTGTACAAATCTTTCCAAAAGTTTTCTATTGTGTGAGGTCATATATGTATGACAAAGCTTGAGGTAGTAATATTCTAAGGAAAGGCCAGAATCTCAAATGGCAGTTGTCAGAATATCTAAAAATGGCTGTAAGAGTTTATAGACCACATTGCACACAAAGTGGCTAGTTTGCAATGCTCACCAGGATAAACTCCTATTGTTTTCATTGGGAATTTTTTCTTTGTAGGGCCTGAAGAGTCAGGCACAAAATATTCAAAGGATGATATATTTGTATTCATGCAGGGCTGCTCTATATCATTTTAGGATGAATTATTCTCATGCAAACAGGCAGACATTGTTTGGGTTATAAGCATGCCTCTAAAGTAATTTAATCGGACTTGGACCTCAGCTTGTGTAATCAAATATACATATACTTTTTCCTGCAGGAAGAAAATAGTTTAAATGTGTATAGTCTATATTTACTTTGAAGCATGTCACAAGTACTAATCATATGGAACCAGGAAACAGAACGGGAACAGTTAAGAAAAAAGAATCAGACTTTTTATAGAGGACAAAATAACTATGATTGTTTTTAATGAGGAAGGAATGTGCATTCCTGTACATCCACCTCCCTTTTTCAGAGTGTTTACCATCTCAATATGTAATGTAGGCACCCCCGTCATTGATTCATTTCTGTTAATATTATATTGACCAGGAACCTGCAATCGTTACTCAACCAAATGTCCCGCAGAAGCCAACGGGACTTTTGCCTGAATAAACAATGCAGGATCAGGTCTTATGAATAATAAAATAGCCATTTGCAATTGGAGTCCTGCCTGGTGAGGATTGCTGGCTCAGGAGTAGCCAAAGTGCTGGTTCTACAGAGTTGACCATCAGCTTCCCCAGTCAGTTGGGTTTGGTTTGGATTCTTTGGGCCTAATTCTAATCTCCCTGACACAGATTGCAGTAGCAGCAACGCTACTGAAGTCAATGGATTTACATTGGTGCAAAACAAGTAAGAGTTCAGAGTTAGGCCCAATACCTTGGTTTGAATGCTCAGACCCTGACCCTGCTCTGTCTAAAGTCATTGGCAAAGCTTCCATTCATTTCCGTGGGAGCAGGAGCAGGCTATTCGTTTAGTGATTATGCTTTAGTACCTTTTTTGAATTTTACTGGTTTAAACGTACTTTCGTGCAGTGTTCGGAGGTGCCTGTGTTATTAATTAGTTCATTATACCATTAGGTGAATGATTGAAGTCAATTTATTAAAAATAATAACAATAATGATCATTAATCATAATTATGATGCAAGCATGTCCTGTGTTGACTATAGGTTCCAGTGTTTCTAAGTCCTTGGACCAGACTTTCACATTAAATATAAGAGGGCGGCTTCAATCTGCTCCATTTTATGCAAATTCATATGACCCTGGGATTGCTGCCCAGTTTCCAGTACAGCCCCTTCAATTGGCAAACTCCTTATCCCCCTGGTTTAAGCAGGAATTCTCTGAGTCTGTTAGAGAATCTGTTGTAAACACAGATCCATTGATTTGCATTTGTCAGAGAGGAAAGTTAAACCAGTGAAAAGAGAAGCTCTTTATTGTTTTATGCAGGGCCAGGGAAACCTTTTGTGTTGATCCTATTGATCCAATCTTTCCCTTTAAGGAAACCACATAGTTAAAGACCCCCCATTCAATAGATTTATCCTTCATGCTTGCAATATTCTTTTAAGTGGTCTCATCTAGGGTAGTATGGCAGCATTAAACCTGAGAACCAAACAAAAAGCAAGATAGAAAAATACAATGGGATTTTAAATATTGGAAAACTAAGGGCCCATCCTGAAGCCTTGGCCCAGTAAAACTCCCATTAAAGTCAATTCTGAAGTCAGTGGGAGTTTTGGCTGAGAAAGGACTTGTAGGGGCAAGCCCTAAAATATTTGCCAAAATGTGCAATTATTTCTCCTTCAGATACTGTATGTTATTTTTTATTGAGTCTTTAGTGTATTTACATGTTGGAAAGGACATGTACAAATATTCTTACAAATTGTAACATAGCCTTAATAAATGAGTTTTTCACTTGTATTTCAATGCCAATTTGTTTTTCAAATGTATGTCCAGGCCAGAATTTTGAACTGCTCAATTTAAGTATAGAATATATTGAAACCAATGGATTTGCAACCACTTGCACCAGTTGAGATCTCTTCCAACGAGTTTTCATGTGGCATTTTGGGGGTAGTCATGATGTTAGATGGGCCCTGGGAAGAGTCCATAGGATTGTAAGAATACGACATAGTACAGGAATGACTGCTACATTCCTTGGACAATACTAATGTGTTGTGCTAATTCCAATAACTACAGACTGTGAAAGGCTCTTTCGCTTACAGCACTAATCTGCTAGATCAGTCTCACTAATTCTGTGGCCTTTTAACTGCATGAATAACGAATAAGGAGACATTCTGTTTTAATTCTCTATTTGATCTGGGCTTAATTGTGCAGTTCTTAAATTTTTGTCATGATGAAAAATATTAATGATCCCTAGGTAAGTTAATGCATTTATCTGTTTAGGGAGTTCAAAGGGCAGAGTTCAACTATGGTTCAGGTTAATTGAACACAAAGCCATATCGTAATGTCTGTGTTGCCTGCAAAGTACTAAAAGTCAGAATATTATCACTTAGAAGGTGCACCAAATCTCTGTTAAGCAAATAGTGCACCAAATGTAAGGTAAGCAGAAATATGAAGAATGCAATTAAAATTGCTCTCATTACTAAGTCTTATGTAAGTTACCAAGCTCAACTTGGTTATGAAATGCCTGGTAAAATCTTGTCCCCTTGGGTGAGAAGTGTTTTCTCAGTGGAAAATTGCTTTATTGGTACCACTGACCTGTAGAGCAGCTGCTGCAGCTTGGACTGAAAATCAGCTTCAGAATAATGTGCTTCTATTAAAATGGATAAGACATTTGTTTACACAGTCAGGGCTTGCAGCAAGTGCAGTTAACCCCACCCAAATTGTTTGCTGCTTTGAAAATTCAATGTTCACAATTAGCCCTAGTGTACAAAAAATGATAGTTCACAGGGAGGGCAAAACACTGGGTGAGACCAATCCTGCACTCTGTAAATACTTCTGATTTTTCTAGGCAGATCAGCAAAGTGCTTGCATAACTTGTTTGCATTTCCTGATTGCTGAATCGTGTTACTGATGATGAAACATTTTTGTACCAAAATGCCATCAATGATTCATCTATGCAAAATACTTCCACTGACCACTTTTTATTTATATTCACTTGATTACTGTGCATTTCAGCAAACATGAATGTGCAAACAGTGCTTTTATTTGGAGTATAGTCTGGATAAATGCAGGATCAAGATGAAGGCAAATACGCAAACGCTGCAGGAGACAGACATTGAATTCTGAGCTGCTGTTTTCCAAACAGAGGTGGAAG
The DNA here is from genome assembly GCF_007399415.2 of Gopherus evgoodei. Classification (NCBI taxonomy): domain Eukaryota; kingdom Metazoa; phylum Chordata; order Testudines; family Testudinidae; genus Gopherus; species Gopherus evgoodei. The sequence continues at coordinate 116,119,431 of NC_044327.1, read as the reverse complement.
AGAGTCCCTTCCAGTTGTGAACCATAGCACCATCTACTAGTGGCTTTATTGTCACATAAAAAACGCCACACACACACACACCCCAAAAAACGGGCCAGACCAAGAGTCCATGTAGCCCAGTATCTGACAATGGGCAGTGCCAGATGCTTCCTTCAGAGGGAATAAAACGAACAGGGCAATTTCAAGTGATCCTCCATCATCCAGTTGCAGCTTCTAGCAGTTGGAGGTTCAGAGAAACCTGAGCATGGGGTTGCATCCCTGACCATCCTGGCTAATAGCCAATGATGGACCTATCCTCCATGAACTAATCTAATTCTTTTTTGATCCTTGGTATATGTTTGGCCTTCACAGCATCCCCAGGCAATGAGTTCCACAGATTGACTGTGTGCTGGGTGAGGAGGTACTTCGTTATGTTTTGTTTTAAACCTGCTGCCTACTAATTTTATTGGGTTACCCCCAGTTCTTGTGTTATGTGAAGGGATAAATAACACTTCCTTATTCACTTTCTCCCTACCGGTCATGACTTTATACACCTCTATCATATCCCCCCTTAGTCATCTGTTTTATAAGGTGAACCCATTCTCTTTAATCTCTCCTTGTATGGAAGCTGTTCCATACTCCTAATCACCTGTGTTGCCCTTCTCCAATTCTAATATATGGTTTTTGAGATGGGCTGGCTAGAACTGCATGCAGTATTCAAGGTGTGGGTTACTTTGGATTTACATAGTGGCATTATGATATTTTCTGGTGTATTATCTATAAGCTGCAAAGAGTCCCGTGGCACCTTGTAGACTAACAGATGTACTGGAGCATGAGCTTTCGTGTGTGAATATCCACTTCGTTGGATGCATGTGAGAATTCACCTACAAAAACTCATGCTCCAATTCGTCTGTTAGTCTATAAGGTGCCACAGGACTCTTTGCTGCTTTTACAGATCCAGGCTACCCCTCTGATACTATCTGTAAGCTGTTTATCTTCAGAAAGTGGCCAAAAAACTTAAGCACTTAAATCCATATTCAAGCACCTAAATAAAGGAAGTTTAATTTTCAAAGGAGCTGAGTACGCACAGCTTCCATTTACTTTAATGGAAGCTATTAGTACTCAGCACTTTTGAAAGTTACTGAGGCCCAGATCCTAAGGGATTTAGGTGCCTAAATCCCATTGATTCCCATTGGAACATCTGGGCCTAGCAGCTTTTATTAAAGTCAAAGGAAGCTGTGGATGCTCAACATCTTTGAAAATCAGGCCACTTCGAGATAGAGGCCTAAAAAAGGATTGAGGTGGCTATAAGAATTCTGCTTTGAAAATCTTAGCCATGAACAACATTCACTGTATGCACAATTGCTGGCAAAGTCTATTCTATTCTGTTCTGGTTCTTAGACCACCCTCAACCCCATGGTATCGGAGCACCTTCCAGAGGTGCATTAAGAGATATGGCTAATATCTGTCATGTATGGTTTGCTCTCGCTCTCTTTCTCATGCTTTTCCCAAGAGAGAAATTGTGTGTGCAATGGCTTTTATTATTGTAGTTGTTGTTAAGTGATAGATATATATTACTATTAGCAAAGGCAAGGTCAAAGAAGTGTACCTTGCATTTGGTACAGAAAGAGGCGAGGTTTGTGGTGGTACTTCGTTTCTGTGGAAGTTTGTTCCACAGTCTTGAACCAGCACCCAAGAAAGCTCTTCTTCCTCTTTCTTATATTAATTGCCTATCTGCTACATAGATGCAGTGATGATTTCCCCAAGATTGAAATGCTTCTTCTGCTGCGACTATGCTTTATTGCTATATGGTAAAATCATGTATTTGTATGTAATGGGCAATATCGTGGAACTTCTGTGGCCAGTATAAGATATTCACTAAGATAGGAAAATTCAATATGAATTTTTTTATCAACAAAGGAAGACGATAACAGACAGAAGTTCATGACATTACATTCATTAAAAAGTTAAGACATCTTAACAGCAATTACAGAGAAATTAGAGGAACACACTGGGATACATAATAGCATTCTTTGGCAATGTGAACTATATGTCCTGAATGCCATAGCTGTGTGGAAGGCAAGTGTGTGCTTGCATTTTTTGCACAGTAATACCAGGCATACAAATGGTTTTTGCAACTGGATCTTCATGTTAATTTCAGTACCTTGAACAGTTACTGCTTTGCAACCTCAAAAATATCAGGCCAGTGTTCTTCCTAAGAGACTATGTGGGCTAAGAGATGGACCAGCCCCAAATCTGCATGTTCCTGCAGACCAGAGGGCTCAGTCCCAGAGGTTCTTTCTTCTCCCTGGGATTTGCTAAGTAGACCCTTTGATGGCTGGTTTAATAAAGAACTAGAAAGGGGTTAGGAATGCTGGTTAGGATACTGGAACATCTTTCTTATTTAGATAAGGAGAAACTTGTTGGTGCAATTTCTAGGACACACACAGACATTTATATTTATTCCACTGCCTTCAGCAGTAAGAATAAGGATATAGTTTTGCTCTGACTTCTTTATCCTCTAGATGGTCTTTCAATGCATCATGATTCACTGTTCATTGGTGCATTTTTACCATCTATGTCAGTATGTCTGCCTATATTTCAGCTAAATTTTTGAATGGATTTGTGGGACTGCATATTTTATTTCCTGTAGATGTAGCTCAAAATTAAGAAGTTACAACATATATAAATATTAAAGGAAATACGTTAAATATTTATAAATAGTATATATTTATAATAATAATCTCTTGAATTGTATTTTTAATGTTGAACTAAATATCTCAGTTCTTATAAACTGTCTTGAAGGTGCTTAGTGTCTCCAAATGTTAGAAGTAGCCTCATCAGATATGGATTGGTGGGTAGTACCTGCCATCCATGTAAGAAATTGTGTTGCCATGTGATAAATTGCATTTATCATGTGCCAGCTTTTTAAAGCAACCACTAGGCCTACCTTATTGCTCCGTCTGATCCCCAAACACACTGATCACAATTCTGCTCTCCTTTTAATTGAAGGTCATCTCTATTAACCAATGCATTTTTGTCACTCTCTTGATTGGTTGCTGAATGCAGGTCTGACTCAGTTTTTCATTAGATGTATTTCTATTTTCCTCTCTCTTTTTTTTTTTTTTAAATCACTCTCTGTATTTTTTTTCACTCTGGCTATTACTGTTCTCTGTTTCTTTGTTAGATTTTTTTTCTCAGTCACTCCTCCCTGCGTCTTGACCACTAGCAGTCAAGCAGAACTTCCAAAGCTCTGATGTTCTAAAGTAGGCAGAACGTATTTTCCCATCCCTAATTCACATTCAGGCAAACTTGAAAAAAGAGAACAAAAGTGTTCTTTGTCAATCACTCTCTACTGTCCTTCCCCCCTTGTTCTTCATGAGGGTAGGTAGGCTTGACTAAGACTTATACTTCTGAAGGATGCCTGTAGGTGATTCAGAGGAGCACACCTGCTAGTGGTCCTTGTTACACTTTTGGAAAAGATATAGTATGTGCGGCTCTCAGCCACAAACTGGAGGTCATGCCTCCATCCCTTCCAGACACACATCACTCAGCTATGGCCAGTCTCCCCCACTGCACCCTCCTCTGGGGCATCTAACTCTGGTACTAGCAGGCCCCTCCTTGGTTCAGAGAGATGAGCAGCCCTTTTATGGCTGCCTTCAGAATGGAAGCTGTTAGGGTGGAGAGGGCACCTCTAGCACAAAGGCAGTCATGATTGGGACATGAATGTCTTGAGACAACGTTCGGTTTGTGTGTGCTAGATATTATCTTTTTCTCCTCGATGAAAGAGCCTCCTGCATCCTTTTCCACGCAAACTTCCATTGATTTCTGGGTGAGTTTTGCATGCAGGATTCTGCTCCTCTCTCAGATGGGTTTAGTAATAAGGCAAAATATTCAGGAGTCAACCAGCCATTGCATTCATTTGGAAGGAAAATGCAAAAGAAAAAAGCCATCAGGGGAAAAATAAAGCACAAAAATCAAGCAATTACATTGTGAAAAAGTGGGTTCAAAATACTGGTGAAGTGCACAGCTGAAAAAGTTTTGGGCTAGCACTGGATGCAGGCTGTTTCTTAAGATCCACGTTACCGCTTAGACCAAAATTGTCTCTAAATAACTGAGGAATGTATTGATGAGTTGGGCATGCTTTTTTCCAGCAGATCTCCTCTGGTGATATGGAGAGAGAAAAAGTTAAGGGCTAGACTGAACCATCAGGCTCATCCCAGATTCAGGGATGGCACAAAGGAGAAGAATATGTGCTCCAGGAAAGGACTGTTCTGCAGAAAGACAATTCCTCCCCTGCTCCTCTTTCCTCTGGGAGGGGGGAAGTTACTACATGCCTTTCTGGATGTGCAGATTACTCTCCACTCTGCTCCCTTCCCTGCCCTTCTTTGCCCCCACCCTGCCCACTTGCTCACAGTCTGATGTGTGAACAGCCCCTGTTGGTCCCCTCAGCAGCAAAAAGCTACAATCTGACTTAATTGCCCTTCCTCAGCTGAGAAAAGTCTGCTCCCTCAACCATCCTTAGCAAGGGCTGGGGACAATCTACATTGGTCCTTAATAGAAAGACTCTCAAGGTACATCCACACTACCCGCCAGATCGGCGGGTAGTAATCGATCTATCAGGGATCAATTTATTGTGTCTCATCTAGACGCGATAAATCAGTCCCCGAATACTCTGCCGTCGGCTCCAGAACTCCACCAGGGCATGAGGCAGAGGCGAAGATGACGGGGGAGCCGCGGCCGTCAATCCCGCGCCGTGAGGACGGGAGGTAAGTCGATCTAAGATATGTCGACTTCAGCTACGCTGTTTCTCCCAGTGTAGACCAGGCCTCAGTGACTTCGGATCAGGCCTATAAATGGCTTAGTTGCTGACTATAAAAGTTTTTCAGTCAAAATATTACACACAAGGACTCACATGCACAAAAGTCCACTAACCCCCATTGTATCCCATTAACATGAGCCATTCTGAGTGAGTCATTATTCTCTCTTATCAGTCATGAATCACAATCTCTGGAAAACATAGGACTAGGAATCTGGAGATCTAAGTACCACTCCTGCCACTGGCAGGTCTCAGTTTTCCCATAACAGAATTACATTAACTTCATGGAGGTGTTGGGAAGGCCTAATTCTCTACTGATTCTGAAGTGCTCTGAGACCTTCTAGTGAGGACAGAGGGCAAAGTCATTAATAATTAATGAACATAGTTTGAACCTACCTTGCTGAATGGCACAAAATTACTCTTGATTTGGTTTAATAAATGTAGCATGAAAAGTCTGAATGGACATGGTGAGCTCCATCCTCATTTGTGCCTAGTGAACATGGCATTTGACTAAGAGAGGAAAGCTGCTACAGAGATGTTTGACCTCATCTCCCCCTGGTTCTGATGCCAGTTCTGTGCCAGTCCTGCTGTCATTGTGATCAGCCTTAGCGTGAATTACCCTACAAGTGACCCATGACAGGAAATAAATTCAAAATGTAATTAGTCAAATTCAATCACCAAACTTTTTTGTTTAATTGAGGGATGGGTTCCATGACTTACAGTAAATGTGTTACTGTCTTCAATTTGTAAGTTTGATTTGGTTTATTGTAGGCTGTTTGCAATATTCTGTTGAAGCACAATCTGCTATACAATCTACCTGAAGAGTCATAACCCAGGAACAGATTGGTGCATCAATGAATTGTACAGAGCTTTAAAATGGATAGCACCAATTCTTACATTCAGAATGATGAAAGAGTTTTGAAGCAGCTGCCTTTAGAATGTTCTACCCATACACCAAAGCAGTTTGGTATTCCAGACCAGGGCTAATACATTTTTAATAACTAAAGGGCAAGTTACCTGCCCAGTGTCAGCCATAAGTAACTGGGCTGTGCAACAGGTGTATAAATGTGTAGGGGTCAGGGTCCTTGCCAGGACGCAGAGTGGAGCTGCTTTGTGGAGGCTACACAAGTCCAAGCTTGAGGCTTACAACCATTTAGTGGAAAGGACGACACTTAAGTTATCTTGTACCCACACCACGCCTCCACTCACGCTTGCATTCGAGTGCAATAAATGGGCTCTATCATTATTGTTGTTGTTGTATATTACAGTATTGCTTAGACACCCCAGTCAGGGATCAGCACACTATCATAATAGGTGTTGTACAAACATGTAGTAAAGAATAGTCCCTGCCCCCGAAAAATAACACTCTAATCTAATCTTTAAATTATAGATCATATTTATAAGGGACCTATCACTGAGCTACCTTGAGACTTGCTAAATACTGCACATGGACATAAAGAAACAAAACCCTCAGCATCTTCCTTTTCTCTCTTTCTTCCTTTCATCCTTTCTTTTTTTTTCACAATTAATATTTTAAAAGAAGCTGAAAGGGGAAAAGAATAGTTTTTATGAATATATTTTAATACAGGAGACGAATACGTTTAGGACCTGATCCGAGCCTCCATTAAAATCATCAATAGGAGCCTATCCACTGGATTTTAGTGGGCCTTGGAACAGGCCAGTAATGAATAAAAGTGTAATTTCTATGCAGTGAAGTACCTTTCTAAAGTAATGAATAATGTTAACAAAGTGCTGACTATTAGGTTTCCTTGCTAACAACTTTGGAACTGGGTTTGTTGCTGAGATTCCAAATATCGGAAAAACAGCAAGGAGTTGCAGCTGAAGAAGCAGGTTTTTTACCACGAAAGCTTATGCCCAAATAAATCTTTTAGTCTTTAAGGTGCCACCGGACTCCTTGTTGTTTTTGTGGATACAGACTAACACAGCTACCCCCTGATACTTGACAAATATCAGAAGGATGGCAAACACTGAGGGAAGAGGAATTATTTCACGTGGTCCAGGTATAGTTGGGATCCTTGAGATGAAATGAAGAAAGGGAAAATTTAGGCTATCAAGAAAATTTTCCTGATAATGAGAAATCTGAGGCTGTGGGAAATCTCCCAGCCTGGGTTAACAGGCTCATGCTACAGGGGCTCAAGCTACCATGGTAAAAATTGCAATATGGATGCTCCAGCTTGACCTGGAAGTGAGGCTCTGTCGCTCTGTGCTTGAGATCCTGAACTCAAGCCCAAGCCAGAACAGCCACATTGCTATTTTTACCATACTACCTGGAGCAATACTAACACAAGTCTGATAATCTGCACTGGGGGACTCTCACCCAGCTGCAGTGTAAGATATCCCCACCAGGGACAGTGATGGAATCCCCATATATTGGGGCATTTGAAAATAGCCAGGGAAAAGCACTAGAAAATATACCATAAGGAACATTCCTATACTGGAATGGGGATTTGGCTAGGTGACCTAAGCGATCTTTCCAATCCATAAAGTCCATTGCTTGATCTTCCCTGAAATAACAGAATCCACACTTGCTACTGCATTGCCATTTGTGTGCGTATTTGATCATGATGGACAAGTGCCTTTAAAGCGCATTAATAAGGATAAAAAAAGTCAAGCATGTTTAATGTCTGTGTAGCAGACAGAAATAGGCAGATAAACATGTACAAGCTGCACACGCTTACAATGCGTTTATTTGCGTCTTCATTCAAATTGTTTCTTGTTACATAATGGTTTTGTACACAGTGGAGTACTTAACCTAATTTATATTGATCTCAATTGCTCTCATTTGTGCATACTTAATTCAGAAAGATAATCAAATTGATTTCTGAGGCCTACTTTTTAAGAGATTGTAGTAACACAGACATACAAGAGGTGCCCTAACTAAATTATATCAAAAGAAAAACATTTTAAATCTTTGGAAACTGTTTTGATGGTCATTTCATTGTGTTTAGTATTACTAACATAATTACATTTCCTCCACACTGAGTTCTGTTTGAAATCAAATTGAGAAACATTTTTGAGCTCCATCAGGCAGATAACTTGGTTTAGCTGAATTTGTACTGCATACATATAAAACAACATATTAAAGATCAATATGCGTGACTTACCCTTGCAAAAGATGTGGAGAAATTACTTAAATTCAAATTAGAAGGACTGTTTAATTTTTCATAATAGGTTTGGCTCCTTTACCAGTTAGCGGTTATTTCATGTGTTCTTTTCAGAGTTCCAAAAAATGGTGGCTTCTTTTGTCACTATTGTTCTAGCACTAAAAATCAGCAAGTATTGGAGGATCTGTGCACTGTGAAAGGAAAGGATTTGTTTAGAGAGACTGAATGGAGTAAAAATTAGGAGCGGGGTGATGGTGTGAAATTAAATATGAAATTAAACAGTAATAAGTCACCAGAGCTAGGTGGTATTCACCCAAGAGTTCTGAAAGAACTCAGATGTGAAATTGCAGAACTACTAACTGTGATATATAACCTATCATTTAAATCAGCTTCTGTACCAGCCGACTGAAGGATAACTAATGTGACGTCAATTTTTTTATAAGACTCCAGAGTTGATCCTGGCAATTACAGGCCAGTAAGCCTAACTTCAGTACCAGGCAAATTGGTAGAAACTATAGAACAGAACTGTCAGACACATTGATGAACACAACTTTGGGGGAAGAGTCAACATGGTTTTTGTAAAGGGAGATCATGCCTTACCAATCTGCTAGAATTCTTTGAGGTAATCGACAAGCATGTAGACAGGGTGATCCAGTGGATATACTGAACTTAGGTTTTCAGAAAGCCTTTGACAAGGTCCCTCACTAAAGGCTATTAAGCAAATTAGGGTGTCGGGTTAAGAGGGAAGATTCTCTCATGGATTGGTAACTGGTTAAAAAATAGGAAACAAAGGATAGGTATAAATAGTTACTTTTCAGAATGGAGAGAGGTAAATAGTGGTGTCCCCCAGGGATCTGTACTAGGAACAGTCCTATTCAACATATTCATAAATTATATGGAAAAATGGGTAAACAGTGAGATGGCAAAATTTGCAGATAAGACAAAACTCCTCAAGATAGTTAACTCAAAAGCAGACTGCAAAGAGCTACAAAGGGGTCTCACAAAACTGGGTAACTAGGCAACAAAATGGAGATGAAATTCAATGTTGATAAATGCAAGGTAATGCACATTGGAAAACAAGATCCCAACTATACATATAAAATGATTGGTTCTAAATTAGATGTTATCACTCAAGAAAGAGATCTTGGAGTCACTGTGGACAGTTCTTTGAAAACATCCACTCAACGTGCAGCGGCAGTCAAAAAAGCAAACAGAACGTTGGGAACCATTAGGAAAGGGATAGATAATTGACATAACCTTATTCCCAGATTCTGGACCTTAGCGTCCAAAATTTGGGGGTTAACATGAAAACCTCCAAGCTTAGTTACCAGCTTGGACCTGGTACTGCTGCCACCACCCAAAAAATTAGAGTGTTTTGGGGCACTCTGGTCCCACTGAAAAACCTTCCCTGGGGACCCCAAGACTCAAATCCCTTGAGTCTCACAACAAAGGGAAATAATCCTTGTTCCCTTCCCCCCTCCAGATGCTCCTGGAGAGATACCCAGACACAAGCTCTGTGAAACTACGCAGAGTGATTCCCCCTCTCCGTTCCCAATCCTGGAACAAAAGCACTTTCCTCTTCACCCAGAGGAAATGCCAAATCAGGCTAGCAATCCAACCCACAGCTCTCCCCTTGATTTCTTCCTCCCACCAATTCCCTGGTGAGTACAGACTTAATTTCCCTGAAGTAAAGAAAAACTCCAACAGGTCTTAAAAGAAAGCTTTATATGAAAAGAAAGAAAAAATACAAATGTTCTCTCTGTATTAAGATGATACAACACAGGGCAATTGCTTAAAAGAATATTGAATAAACAGCCTTATTCAAAAAGAATACAAATCAAAGCATTCCAGCACTTATATTCATGCAAATACCAAAGAAAAGAAACCATAGAACTTACTATCTGATCTCTTTGTCCTTACACTTAGAAACAGAAGACTAGAAAATAGAACTACTTCTCCAAAGCTCAGAGGAAACAGGCAGACAGACAAAAGACTCAGAGACACTTTTCCCTCCACCCAAAGTTGAAAAAATCCAGTTTCCTGATTGGTTCTCTGGTCAGGTGTTTCAGGTGAAAGAGACATTAACCCTTAGCTATCTGTTTATGACACGCCCCCCAAATTGCAGACAGTGGGGAAGCTCACTGGCGGCAATTTCCTTCTAGAACTTGAAAATAAACAGATTAATACAACACATGCACCTTTACATATACTACTAAGTATATAACTAACAGACTTTTACATTTTAAGAACACTTTTTAACTACTGGATTCTGGGAAACTCTCACGGGAGAGTGCATCAGCAACTTTGTTAGAAGCTCCTGTGGTGTGTTGAATTTCAAAATCAAAATCTTGGAGAGCTAAACTCCAACGAAGAAGTTTCTTGTTGTTCCCCTTGGCAGTATGAAGCCACTTTAGTGCAGCATGGTCAGTTTGTAGTTGGAACCGCCGTCCCCAAACATATGGGCGTAGCTTCTCCAGGGCGTACACAATGGCATAGCATTCCTTTTCACTGACTGACCAGTGACTTTCCCTCTCAGACAGTTTTTTGCTGAGAAACACGACAGGATGGAAGTTGTGATCTGTTGCTTCCTGCATGAGCACTGCTCCTATACCACGCTCAGATGCATCTGTGGTTACTAGGAATGGTTTGTCAAAATCCGGGGCCCTGAGTACAGGGTCAGACATGAGCGTTGCCTTAAGCTGGGTAAAGGCTTTTTGACACTCATTAGTCCACTTAACGGCATTTGGCTGGGTCTTTTTGGTTAGGTCGGTCAATGGGGCAGCGATTTGGCTGTAGTGTGGTACAAATCGCCTGTAGTATCCGGCCAAGCCTAAGAAGGATTGGACCTGTTTCTTTGACCTTGGGACAGGCCACTTTTGGATAGCATCCACCTTGGCCTGTAGGGGGTTTATGGTTCCTCGACCCACCTGGTGCCCCAGGTAAGTCACTCTGTTTTGGCCTATTTGACACTTTTTGGCCTTAACAGTTAGTCCTGCCTGCCTGATGCGCTCAAAGACCTTTTCCAGGTGTAGTAGGTGTTCGGGCCAGGAGTCTGAAAAAATGGCCACATCATCGAGGTAGGCAACTGCAAATTCTCCCAGTCCAGCTAGTAGACCGTCTACCAGCCTCTGGAAGGTGGCGGGTGCATTTCGAAGGCCGAAAGGAAGGACATTGAATTCATACACCCCCGCATGGGTGACGAATGCTGACCTCTCCTTGTCAGGTTCATCTAGCGGTACTTGCCAGTACCCCTTGGTTAAGTCTATTGTAGAGATGAACTGGGCACGTCCCAACTTTTCCAATAGCTCATCAGTACGTGGCATTGGATAGTTGTCCGGACGAGTTACAGCATTTAGCTTACGGTAGTCCACGCAAAAGCGTATTTCCCCATCTGGTTTGGGTACCAGAACCACTGGAGATGCCCATGCACTGGTAGATGGGCGGATTATACCCATCTGTAGCATGTTCCTTATTCCCAGATTCTGGACCTTAGCGTCCAAAATTTGGGGGTTAGCATGAAAACCTCCAAGCTTAGTTACCAGCTTGGGCATGAGGAGACACCCGGTAGGGTGGGGTTCTGATTGGGTGAGCATTACCTGTATCAATGGAGTGGTATGCCCGTTCAGTCCGTCCTGGGGTGGCTGAGAACAATGGGGCGAAGCTAGTGCACAGCTCCTTGATTTGTTGCCGCTGCAGACGTTCCAGGGTGGTTGAGAGGTTCACCTCTTCCACGCCACCGTCTTTTTTTCCGTCGTAGTAGACACCGTCAGGCCACTCAGCATCATCTCCCTGGACTGTAAACTGACAAACCTGTAAGTCTCTGGAATAGAAAGGCTTGAGAGAATTAACATGGTACACTTTAGGCTTTAGTGAGGAATTGGGAAATGCTATGAGGTAGTTTACAGCTCCCAGGCGCTCTTGGACCGTGAATGGCCCTTCCCATGATGCTTCCATCTTATGGGCCTGTTGCGCCTTCAAGACCATAACCTGGTCTCCTACCTTGAAGGAACGTTCTCTGGCATGTCTGTCATACCAGGCCTTTTGCTCTTCTTGAGCATCCTTTAGGTTCTCTCTAGCAAGGGCTAAAGAGTGTCGGAGGGTGCTTTGTAGGTTGCTTACAAAATCCAGAATGTTAGTTCCTGGAGAAGGCGTAAACCCCTCCCATTGCTGCTTCACCAACTGTAATGGCCCCTTAACCTCGTGACCATACACAAGTTCAAATGGTGAAAACCCTAAACTGGGATGTGGTACAGCCCTGTAGGCAAACAGCAACTGCTGCAACACTAGGTCCCAATTATTGGAGAATTCGTTGATGAATTTTCTTATCATGGCCCCCAAAGTTCCATTGAACCTTTCCACCAGGCCATTGGTTTGATGGTGGTACGGGGTGGCAACCAAGTGATTCACCCCATGAGTTTCCCACAGTTTTTCCATGGTCCCTGTCAGGAAATTAGACCCTGAATCTGTAAGGATGTCAGAGGGCCAACCTACCCTGGCAAAGATGTCTGTTAGGGCCAGGCACACAGTGTTAGCCCTGGTGTTGCCTAGAGCTACTGCTTCTGGCCATCGGGTAGCAAAGTCCACTAAAGTCAGTACGTACTGCTTTCCTCTGGGCGTCTTTTTGGGAAAGGGCCCAGAATATCCACAGCTACTCGCTGAAATGGGACCTCAATTATGGGGAGTGGCTGGAGAGGGGCCTTGACCTGGTCTTGAGGCTTTCCCACTCTTTGGCATACCTCACAAGACCGGACATACTTGGCAACATCCTTGCCCATCCCCTCCCAGTGGAAGGACTTCCCCAACCGGTCCTTGGTTCGGTTCACCCCAGCATGGCCACTGGGATGATCATGGGCTAAGCTTAAGAGCTTCCCCCGGTACTTAGTTGGAACCACCAACTGTTTTTGCGGCTGCCATTCTTCCCAGTGTCCACCAGAAAGAATTTCCTTGTATAAAAGTCCTTGGTCTATAACAAACCGGGATCGATTAGAAGAGCTAAGAGGCGGTGGGGTGCTCCGTGCCGCCGCCCAAGCTTTCTGAAGGCTGTCATCTGCTTCCTGCTCAGCCTGGAACTGTTCCCTTGAGGCTGGGGTCACCAGTTCTTCCTCAGACTGTGGACCTGGGCTTGGTCCCTCTGGAAGCGATGTAGGTGATGGGGTTGTTTCCGTTGCTGGTGAACCGCTCTCCGCTGGTGCACCTGAGGGTATTTCAGGCTCTGGCTGAGCCTTTTGGGTATGGCTGTCTGTTGTTTCTGCCAGTTCTGGCTCGCTGGCGCCCTCTGGCGTTGAGTTTGAAGATGTGGTTGCAATCGCTGGTGCTGGTTGCTGTTCCAGTTCCGGGCCTGGGACTGGAGATGCTGTGGCTGTTTCAGTGGTAGGCATGGAATCCGGGTCCACTGCCTCTGTCTGGGTCTCTGGTAACACAGACGGGGCCTCTGTGGACGGCTCAGGAACAGGAATGGGTCTGGAAGCTTGCCTGGTTTGGCTACGGGTAACCATTCCCACTCTCTTGGCCCGCCTCACCTGGTTGGCCAAGTCTTCCCCCAGTAGCATGGGGATAGGATAATTGTCATAGACTGCAAAAGTCCACATTCCTGACCAGCCTTTGTACTGGACAGGCAGTTCAGCTGTAGGCAAGTCTACAGCTTGTGACATGAAGGGGTAAATTGTAACTTTGGCCTTTGGGTTGATGAATTTGGGGTCAACGAAGGATTGGTGGATAGCTGACACTTGTGCCCCCGTGTCTCTCCACGCAGTAACCTTCTTTCCGCCCACTCTCAAATTTTCCCTTCGCTCCAAGGGTATTTGAGAGGCATCCGGGCCTGGGGATCTTTGGTGTGATGGTGGTGTAATGAATTGCACTCGCATGGTGTTCTTGGGACAGTTGGCCTTGATATGTCCCGGTTCATTACACTTAAAGCATCTTCCATCTGATGGGTCACTGGGCCGAGGTGAGTTACTGGAGACTGGTGAGGTTGAAGAGTAGGGTATCTGTGGCTTTACTTGGGTGGTATGGAGGGTCTTTGGCTGTCCTCGGTTGTAGGGTTTATGGTCTGTGTGCCCCCTGGGGTAATCGTTCCCCTTGACAGTAGCTTTTTTGCTTTCTGCCAGTTCCATCCATTTGGCTCCAATCTCCCCCGCCTCAGCGATAGTTTTGGGATTTCTATCTTGTATGTACCGTGTGATGTCTTCAGGAACACCATCCAAGAACTGCTCCATTTGTATGAGGAGGTTCACTTCTTCCAAGGTTTGAATGTTGTTTCCTGTTAACCAGGCCTCATAGTTTTTTGCAATGTAGTAGGCGTGTTTGGGAAATGACACCTCTGGTTTCCACTTTTGGGTTCTGAAGCGCCGACGGGCATGATCTGGGGTTATCCCCATCCTGTATCTGGCCTTGGTTTGAAAAAGTTTATAGTCATTCATTTGCTGCTTAGGCATTTCAGCTGCCACCTCTGCTAAAGGTCCACTGAGGTGTGGCCTTAATTCTACCATGTACTGGTCTTCGGGGATGCTGTACCCAAGACAGGCTCTTTCAAAATTTTCCAAGAAGGCCTCGGTGTCATCACCTGCCTTGTAGGTGGGAAATTTCCTGTGCTGTGGAGCAATAATTGGCGCCGGGTTGTTAGGGTTGGCTGGCACATGCAGCCCAGCTTTTGCCATCTCCAGTTCATGTTTTCTCTGTTTTTCCTTCTCTTCATTCTCTTTTTGTTGTTTTTCCATTTCTTTTTGTTGTTTTTCCATTTCTTTTTGGTGCTTTTCCATTTCTTTTTGGTGCTTTTCCATTTCTCGGCGGTGGGCCACCTCTTCTTCTTCTAGTTTTCTTTTGTGTGCTGCCTCTTGGGCTGCCTGTTCTCTTTGGAAGGCTGCCAGTTTGAGGCTTTCTTCCTTTTCTTTTATCTCCATCTCTTTTTGTTTTATTTCTAGTTCCTGTTTGTGTTTTTCCATCTCTCGCCTGTGTTCAGCTTCTTTGAATTGGTCTTCGGCCTCCATTTTTGTCCTGGTAGACATGGTTCCTGTTTTCTTGTGTTGGGGTGCCCTCCGGTGTTTCCCTTTTGAACTGCAGGCTCTGTTGCCTCCTGAAGTCTGCCTAGCAACAGTGCTTTTTTCCTTTTCTCTCTCTAGCTAATGTTCAATGAAGGGAAACCAGAAAAACCACTTTATTTGCATGCATATAAGTGCTGGTACTTGCCTGCTAATGGGAGGGCTATTGCATGACAAAAGACCCTTAACAGTCTTCTCGCTTAACATGCAAACCACAAACTGCTAGAGAGAGCAGAAAAAAAAATTCTCTCTGGTTCCCTTTTAAAACCAAACGGTTTCTCTCTGCTAAAAAACCCTTAGCAGAGAAAAGAAAAATATAATATTCCTACTGGCTTCTGGATTCTGTCTATATCCCGCCGCTGCCACTCATGACATAACCTTATTCCCAGATTCTGGACCTTAGCGTCCAAAATTTGGGGGTTAGCATGAAAACCTCCAAGCTTAGTTACCAGCTTGGACCTGGTACTGCTGCCACCACCCAAAAAATTAGAGTGTTTTGGGGCACTCTGGTCCCACTGAAAAACCTTCCCTGGGGACCCCAAGACTCAAATCCCTTGAGTCTCACAACAAAGGGAAATAATCCTTGTTCCCTTCCCCCCTCCAGATGCTCCTGGAGAGATACCCAGACACAAGCTCTGTGAAACTACGCAGAGTGATTCCCCCTCTCCGTTCCCAATCCTGGAACAAAAGCACTTTCCTCTTCACCCAGAGGAAATGCCAAATCAGGCTAGCAAGCCAACCCACAGCTCTCCCCTTGATTTCTTCCTCCCACCAATTCCCTGGTGAGTACAGACTTAATTTCCCTGAAGTAAAGAAAAACTCCAACAGGTCTTAAAAGAAAGCTTTATATGAAAAGAAAGAAAAAATACAAATGTTCTCTCTGTATTAAGATGATACAACACAGGGTCAATTGCTTAAAAGAATATTGAATAAACAGCCTTATTCAAAAAGAATACAAATCAAAGCATTCCAGCACTTATATTCATGCAAATACCAAAGAAAAGAAACCATAGAACTTACTATCTGATCTCTTTGTCCTTACACTTAGAAACAGAAGACTAGAAAATAGAACTACTTCTCCAAAGCTCAGAGGAAACAGGCAGACAGACAAAAGACTCAGAGACACTTTTCCCTCCACCCAAAGTTGAAAAAATCCAGTTTCCTGATTGGTTCTCTGGTCAGGTGTTTCAGGTGAAAGAGACATTAACCCTTAGCTATCTGTTTATGACAATAATAAGACAGAAAATATCATATTGCTTCTGTATAAACCCATGATACGCCCACATCTTGAATACTGTGTGCAGATGTGGTCGCCCCATCTCAAAAACCATATATTAGAATTGGAAAAGGTACAGAAAAGGCAACAAAATGATTAGGGATATGGAACAGCTTCCATATGAGGCGAGATTAAGAAGACTGGGACTTTTCAGCTTGGAAAAAAGAGGACTAAGGAGGGATATAATAGAGGTTTATAAAATCATGACTGGTGTGGCAAAAGTCAATAAGGAAGTGCTATTTACTCCTTTACATAACACAAGAACTAGGGGTCACCCAACGAAATTAATAGGCAGCAGGTTTAAAACAAACAAAAGGAAGTACTTCTGCACACAACACACAGTCAACCTGTGAATCAATTTGTTAGAGGATATTGTGAAGGCCAATACACTAACAGGATTAAAAAAAGAACTAGATTAGTTCATGGAGGATAGGGCCATCAATGGCTATTAGCCAGGATGGGCAGGGATACAAAACCATGCTCTGCAATGTCTCTAGCCTCAGTTTGCCAAAAGCTGGGAATGGGTGACAGGAGATGGATCACTTGATGATTACCTGTTCTTTTCATTCCTTCTGAAGCACCTGGCACTGGCCACTGTCAGAAGCCAGGATACTGGGCTAAATGGACCATTGGTCTGACCCAGTATGGCCATTCTTATGGTCTAAAAAAAGAACATGTCAGATGAGGATATGAAAAGTGCCCCTTCTGTGAAATGTTCTATACTGTTAAATAGTCACCCAAGAGACCCAGTTAAAGCTCCCTTGCTTCACTTATGTAACATTAGAGACGGAATCAAGAGGGGTTCAGAATTGGATTAGGTCTATGTGGGAATTTGTATTTAAAGAAAAAACAGCAAGGGCTGTGTGCACCCATTACATCCCTCTGCAGTTGATTGGGCAGTAAGGAAGACAGGAAAGGATTCAGACTAGGCAAACGCATATAGATCCCTTCAACCCAACCTAGACTTAACCGGGGGAGTATGCTGCATCTTGTAAAGGCTGATGCAGTTCCCTCCCCACTGAGCAAACAGGGATTGTGCCTCAGAGCTGCTCCTGGGGCAGTGCCTCTACGTGCTTTCCCTTACTCAGCTCACATGCGTATAACCTTTCCTGAATCAGGGCCTAATCTATGATGCATCTTGCCATATGCAGACTTTATTGTGGTTATACTAATGTGTGCGGTTTTGAGTTGAAGCTTTATTTTATTCAAAATCAAAACAAAAGAGAACCAACAAGATGTGCATATGTCAAAGCTAAGTAGCCACATGATCTTATAGTTGTAGCCCTAGACGGGTCTCAAGACTCTCATCCCTTTTTCCTCATTTGCTGCGTCATGGCTAAAATCTAAATTGTGAATTCTTTGGTGCAGGGCCCTGTCTTTTGTTTTCTGTGCAAGGTGCACATTTAGTGCACAAGATAGCTACACAGAGAGACAGAAATAAGGTTGCAGAGGCAACCATAAATCTGACTTTCAAGTGCTTGATTTTGCAATTTAAATAACGTTCCTTTAACATAGCGTTTTGGTGTGTAATTATTATAACCAAAGATAACTTTTGAGTGAGCTCGATAATATCTGATGATAAAATACACTAACGCTTTGCTATAATATTTTTGCTTCTACATTCAAATAACACTATACATTCGTAGTACTCAATGGTAGCCTATGCCAGGCCTGTTTCATTAAAGATTTTTCACACTAATTACCTCAGCTTTCCAGTTAATATATTTTTTATGACTCATTAATCACTTACGCTTTTTACACATATGGTCACCTTGTTACAATGCATTCAAGAGTTGATGACATTTCTTATCCACGAATAAGGACTCCACTGTGCAAAACATTGAGCTCTGGGTCCCAGCCCTGCAAAGAGACACACGTGCTTAACTTTATATGCGATGGCCCCCAGTGTCCACCACTGAAGTTAACTGGAGTTTTTCCATTGGCTTAAATGAAGTGAGTGCAAACCCTTTGAGTAGTTCCATTTAAATCACTGGGACTATTAATGAGCTTAAAGTTAAATGTTGTATTGCTTCATCAGGAGGGATAGCTCAGTGGTTTGAGCATTGGCCTGCTAAACCCAGGGGGTTGTGAGTTCAATCCTTGAGGGGGCCATTTAGGGAACTGGGGTAAAAATCTGTCTGGGAATTGGGGTCCTGCTTTGAGCAGTGGGTTGGACTAGAAGATGATCTCCTGAGGTCCCTTCCAACCTTGATATTCTATGATCAGGCCCAGAATGCTCAGTACCGTGCAGGACTAAACCTAATGTCATTAGGCATTAGTGTCATTAATACTGGCTAGCTGTGTCTTGGAGCCTGCTCATTGACTTAGGAGGACTGCTCCTGCTCCCATTAGTTACTTCACCTAGTGGAAAAAGATAAGCGCTGAACAATTCTGCTTGGTATGACAAAGGCTGTACCATGCTGAGCACAAAGCAGATCACACTAAAGGGAGCTGGTTCTGTGCATACCCTTCAGATATGAGAGGTGAAAGAGACAAATGGGACCTAAAGACCAAACTAAGAATGTGATCCCCAGGAGAGAGACTCCTTCTCTTACAAGTCTGCCTTTGTGTGAATTCTGGATTGTTCCAAGCTAGGAGTCAGACAGCCACTTTTCTATCCTTCAGAAATACCAAGATAAAAATCACCTAGAAAACAGATCTCCATTGCACATAACGAAACACCAAAGCGATTTCAGTGTACAAAAAATGTGAACAGCTCTATCAACAGTCAGGTCTAACCAGCTCAGAAATGTGCTTTAATCCAGCATATGTAAAAAAATAGAAATCAAGACTTACAAAATAAAATAACAATAATAAACACAATGAAACTGAATTTTTCCCCATGAATACTATATAGTCAAAATTACATAATATTCCCTTGGTTTTTGTTAGTTAGTTAGTTAGTTAGGTTTGTTTGTTTGTTTGTTTGTTTGTAAAGAAAATACCAGTCCAATCTCATTTTTCAAGGTCTTTTCTTTTTAATAAAATAAGTTTCCAGAGTAAAATATATTGCACAATATAGGCTTATTCTATATAGAATTTACAGAACAATTGTTCTGATTTTCTTTTTTTTGTGGGTCATTGCAAATAGATTAAAATGGATTTCTCCGTGATGATAATTTTTTTTTTTTTTAACAAGAAGATATTCCATCAGAAACTCTTGGGCTCAGTTCTGATCTAATTCACATTGGTTTAAACCAGGAGTGAATCTATTGAAGTCATATTTAGATTGCAAGCTCTTCAAGGCAGGGATTCTCTACTTCTCTGTGTGTTTGTAGAGCATGTAACCCAATCAGGCTCCAGACTTGTTTGATCCCAGGGCACTAGTGCAGTAAGAATGATTAATAATAATACTCGTCAATAACTGGAGTTATAGTAGTATAAAACCAATGTGAGTGAGAGCAGCCATGCCTTAAAGTTTTAGACATGTATGTTTTATATTTTCAGTGAATCATTTTACTGGTTCTCTAATCAGTTTTATGGTTGGGACAAAAACATCCCCAAAACAGAGCTGTCTGACTTATGTTCATTGACAATTGTGGGCTTTATCTGCAGACATTAACATCTAAATAGAATATCCAGCTGCCACTAAAAGTGTCTCATCAGAACGTAAAATGGACTTTTAGCTTTCTAAATAAACGGAAGTGCCCTCATATGATACGTGGATGTTATAATTAGCTTCCCAGTTGAGTCTGGAATTTCCAAGTTGCCACCACTCGTATTATTATGTTATAGTGTATTCCTGAGGCTAGATTCACAAAGGGATTTAGGCATCTAGAAAATCACTGGAATTCACAAAGGCTGAGTTAGATGCTTAGGTTCTCTGTACAATGAATGGAGATAGACAGGTGCCTAAGAATGGGATTAACAAAAGCCAGCTTTCTGAACTGCTGAAAGGGGTATGTGCTAAGCCCTGCCTCTCTCCCTGGATTGCAGAGGGGCACTTATCTTCACTTGGGATTCACAGTTGTGAACCCTCTCCTGGAGTTAGACACCTAACCGTTAGCAGCAGCAGCAGGATGTACAGTTAGGTGGTTCTGAGCATACATACATGATTCGGCCCTGCAGGGAAGCAACTATCTTCCCCCAGTTCATGAATCTCGCTGGGACTAAGGTATCTGGATGCTTAGGGTGAGGCAGCCATGCACCTGCTCAGAGGCAGAGACATAGGCTCATGGGAACTTTGTGTGCAATAACTTAGGTGCCAAGTGAGTTTAGATGCCTACAGGGCTAGGTGGCTGCCAAGAGTGGGATTTGTCAACGCCAGTGGGGCCTAAGTCTGGGACACAAAAACCTAAAATAGCAGTTAGGCTTTTAAGTGCCTTTGTGAATTTAGCCCCTGCAAAAATAATTTATGTCACATTGCCAGAGGTTGGTGGAGAAGGTAAACAGTGTCTAGCCACTTGCTCTGGCTTTTTACATGTACCCTTGGCGGGGCTCACTCACGTCAGTGCGGAAGGTTGACGCTATCTTTGGCTGCAGCCCCTCCTACCAACCACCTCCCTCTGGCCCTAGGTTGTCGGGGTCTCGGTCCTCAGCCAAGTCACCTAATTTCACACCCCTTCTGGGGGTATCATAAATCCAGCCAAAACTGAATAGTTCCTCTGCTCTCTTGTCTTCTCTATTTACAGACCCTATCTCAGGGCTTCCTTTGCAATAGCATGTGCTGCCCCTGTTGTCTCTGTGTACCCCAACTGAAGGAACAATAATCCACACCGTGTAGAATCAAGCAGAGGAGTTTATTACGCACAGCACTGGTGGAGTGTCACTTTGCCTATCAGGTTCAGAGACACTGCAAAACAATTAATGACTATAGATTATGTATGGTGTTTATTGCGCAGAGAGAGGCAATGGGGATGGGTTTTCCCAAGACCCTGGATAGGTTCTAGCAGCAAGACAAGATAGCACAATAAGTCAATGGTCTAAAAGATTACATAATGGTTCCACCCAAGGCTCAAATTAACATATTGCTAACACACAGGTAATTACCCCCAAACTGTGTCTATTAAAGTGTATAGGTTAAATCCTAATTTTGGGGTCCAGGGGAATGAGGTAGCAGCTCTCCCAGTTGATCAACAGGTACATTCCTGGAGATTTAAAGTGAAAAAGGCAGTAATTAGTACTTAACAATAACAATGGTTTATAAGTTTACCCTTGCATTTCTGTGGGCTAGGATTGGCATACATCTGTGAGGGGAGGGTGTCATAAGTCATGTCTTTTATATTGGGCCTCTTCCCGAATTCTGTCTGGGATCTGAGGGGTAATGTACCACTATCTCCTCCCTGCATTAAGGAGTAACCATGACGCCTTTCTCAGCGCTTCATGTGTCTATAACTTGCAATACATTCAGAGTTATGCTGACTCCACTCATTGACTTGAAACACACAAGGTTATCTTTTTACCCCAGCTTCCTCTTAGCTATGTATTGTTCTCTGTTAGCCAGCCCCCATAGCTCAAGCCAAGCTGTGAACTCCGGGCCTATAGGAAAAGTTCTCAGGAGAAACTGTAGTTAAGATCTTACATTCATAGCTAATGGATTCTGACCCTTCACCAACCCTGGGCTTCTCTCAATCAGATACACTTGTCTCCTCCTCTGTCATCTCTCTCTCAACTGAGCTCCTTCCTCTCCGGTCAGGCGCCAATTAGCAACTCACCTCCCCAGGTTCAGGTTCCTAATTGGGTATATTCACTAGCAGACCCTATCTCAAGGAGTCTATGCTGGCCCTGTAGTGTGCTGCCCCATTGCCTCTGTCTGTGTACCCTAACCCTGGGCTTCTCTCAACGAGACACACCTGTCTCCTCTGCCATCTCTTTCTCTCAACTGAACTCCTTCAGTCTACTTATTATGACTTAGCTCTGTCCCCTCTGGCTGGGAGCCAATTAGCTACTCACCTCCATAGGTGCAGAGCATGAGTAATTGCCTTGCAGATGATGGGGGTTAAGCCATGACAGTACCATAGGGCAGGATGGCCCCATACGACTTTGTTTTCCTTTCTTTCAAGCTCCTGCAGCTTCTGCTTCTGAGAAAAAGCTTTGTTTTATTGACAGGCTTCCTGTATTGTTGTTGTTAAAGTTGATAACTCTGTGAAGAATTTTACCACATCTACGAGAGGCACACCATGTTGTCTTTCTTAATGATGCTCATATTTGGCTGTTCCAGGGAAGTGCTTCATAAAGGCTTACATTCTTCTTGTTTCCTATGTCCTTCTCTTAAGTCTGGGCAGATGGCTCAAGGAGACTGATTTGAGGATGGACATTGAACTGACGGTAGAGTGACTTATTGCAACAAGATATTTGTTCCAAAAAAAAGTTTGATTGAATGTCAGCTGCGCCTGTCACATTTGCCAGTCAGAGACAAACTGGGTCCTTGACAGAATAATTATTGATACTTTCTCCTCCACAAACCCTTTATCTGCATTTTCTGTTTGGATTATAAGCTTTTCTGAAGAGGGACTCTGTTTTTCTATGTGTATGTACGATACTTAGCACAGTAGGGCCCTCCTCTTAATGGAGGCCTCTAGGCGCTGCTATAATAAAATTATAAGAACAACAATGATGAGGAGGAGGAGAAGTATCTATCTTTGTCATTGTGCTTTCATCTTTCTTAGATTTCTAGGTTGTTGAACAAATTGGGACTTTTTGATATTACTGAAGAAAAGTGACATATAATTTTCCCTGTAAACTAGCACTGGTATATAGTGCCGGTATTTTGTATTGCTTCAGACAAAATGGCATTTGCCTTGATTCCAGTCATACATATACCCTCCTAACTATTTACATCTAGAGCTGTGTAGTGTCATGTAGTGAATAGTATCTATGGATAATTCGTACTTTGTAGATTGTGCACAAGCAATTTGTTGTGACTATTCAGTACTCAGAATTTGAGTTATTTTGTTTAGTTTTGACTGGATATATAGCCACGTGATATGTATCTACTGGAAAAAAAGATATCTCTTAGAATCAAGTTTCTGGTGCACATATATATGTTCCAGAATTCAAAACAAATTGTAACATTCTTCATTATTTGCTTTAAATTCACTTTTTCCACAAATATTCCTGCCAGCCAACTTATTCACTAGAATATTCATAGAAAAGAGCATGAACATGGGCAAACCTGATTCATTTAAAAATCTGAACAAATATTAGAGGAAAAGTATTTTGCACTATATGTCCAGTTCTAATTACAACTCCAGAATGTATCTTATGATCCATATACAGTAAACTAGTCTCTTAAAGATGCCCTGGAACATGTAATATAATATAGTAAAATTCTCAATGCTAGGTGGTCTGGGTGGCTCAGAGGATGGGTAGTAGGGTAGGAAGATTTTCATCTCTACATTATCAGGTTGCATCCAGTCCTGGGTGATAGTGACCAACAGTCATTACCATCTTAAAGCCATCCAGTGGCCCAGATGGAATGACTTGGTGGTCTCAGTCTAGATTTACTGGACACAGGTGCCTCATTACAAAATCACCACTGACAATGATGCTAACTGGCAGCCTTTTTGGCAAGCTCTGTAGAGAGGCCAAGGATGGAATGAGCCTGGAACAAGACCAACCCTCTCACTCCTAGACTTCATCCCACCAGGTCAGGTGCAGTGAAGAGAAGTTTGTATTGTTGTTCATAGTTACGATATCTGTTCAGTTGATAAACAGAAGACTTCCTCCTTCAGGCAGCTTTCATAAACACTACATTCACTTATAAAAGTAATATATTCAGAGCAAAGCTATGTAATAGCTGCTGTATATGTTAGAAAGGAAAAAATGAGAGCCTTATTGTGGTGTCACTGAGTCCTAGATCCAGCAAAGCACTTTAGCACATGCTTCACTTCTAGCCTGGAAGTCGTCTCACTGAAGTCAATGGAATTAAATCTGAACTTGTGTGTAAGTGCTTTACTGGATCAGGGTTTAACACCAGTTTTACTCCATTGACACACCAGAGTTTCTCTGGGTTTGCAGTGGTGCAAGTGACATCTGTGTCAGAACCAGAGTCTTCGTCCAAATTTCAATACAATTATACCTGTGAAAAGCTGGAGTAACTATGAAGATTATTCTAAATTTTAACCACTGTAATTGAGATCAGAATCTGTCTCTCTGTAGTGGAAAAAATATATCTTTTAATCAATGAAGGTTGATTAAAAATACATAACTGCACAGCTTGTTAGACTGGTTCCGTTTGCGCCTATCTCTCCCTCACTTCTCAGACTGAACTGCAGACTTCCCATTTCGAGTTGCATTCCAGCTCCTTAATATCTAAAGTGACATTATAAGAATGCAACCATGACAAACTGTTTGGTCTTTTTTAATTCTGTTGATTTTTTTTAAAAGTTCTGCTGCTTTCAGATCCCATGATTTAGTTTTTTGTTGTAGATTAAACCCACTGTCCTTATTTAGGAAGGATGGTCCTTCTTTTACAGCCTGGTTCACCACTGTGCTGCTACCATTTATGCTAGTGTAACTGCATTGAAGTCAATGGCATTATGCATGTGTAAAACTGGAGTAACACAGTGATGAGTCAGGCTATTTGCAGTCTAGTGCAAAGAAAGATGCATCTGCATTTCTTGCTCCAAATGTCCACAGTTAAAATTCACAGTTATTGCCAACTACCTATTGACTTTTACAAACAACATTCAATATTAACTCCAGTACATAAAATCAAGACTTTTCTAAAATCAAAATGGCTACTTCCTCTCCTTCCTTAAAAATGAGTCTCACTTTGTAAGCAAGTTTCCTAGACAATAACTGTATCTCACAAGACAGTTCCCACTCCATTTTTCCTTTCTGATAAATGCACATCAAGGAAAAATATTTGCCTTTATGGTTCCTTTTCAAGAGTAAACTTAACAGTTCAAGGAAAGTATTTACTGAATGCATTGAGAAGCACATAGCTTTGCATTATTTATTATTAGATACCAATAACTGTAATACACAGAATGTCTTCGGACATTAATTAGTGATGTTAGAAAATATCATAGTCTTCCCAATGTCCCAAAACCTATTACAAACTTCAGCGAATATATAAGAGCACATCACATTCCTTGCCTTTCATTGGCATATCATGGAATTGGATTTGAGACAAAAGACTAAGTAAAATACAATAGGGAAAAATCCAGTATGACTACATTAAAACCTTCTTTTTCTCTCAGACATATAATAAAACATTATATTGGATAGCATTATCTGGTAGCGTAAAGATGGAATATGAGCTTTGGGGTACAGAAGAGACCTCTCAGGGGGAAAGAGAGTTTATAGAGAGCTCCAACAGGAATAAAGAGGGAGTTTAGAAGCAGGGAATTCATAGGTGGTAGAACTTATGAGGAAGAGAATGATCAGGACAGGGTTGGCCAACCTGAGCCTGAGAAGGAGCCAGAATTTACCAATGTACATTGCCAAGGAGCCACAGTAATACATCAGCAGCCCTCCATTGGCTCCCCCACCCCGCTCCCAGCACCTCCCACCCAATGGTAGCCCTGCCCATCAGCGCCTCCCCCTCCCTCCCCGCACCTCCCAATCAGCTGTTTTGTGGTGTGCAGGAGGCTGTGAGGGGGAGGAGCGAGGGCACTGCAGGCTCAGGGGAGGGGATAGGAAAGGATGGGGACAGGGTCTGTGGCAGAGCCAGGGGTTGAGCAGCGAGCAGCCCCCGGCACACTGGAAAGTTAGCACCTGTAGCTCCAGCCCCAGAGTCGGTGCCAATACAAGGAGCCACATATTAACTTCAGAAGAGCCATATGTGGCTCCGGAGCCACAGGTTGGCCACCCCTGAATTAAGTGCACACCTTCTTGCACAAATCCAAAGAAATATTTTGATGTGCAGAAATGATCTTGTCAGTAGAATCCCAGTACTGTACCCAAATGAGCAATCAAGCGTGCAGCTGTGCCTTATTGCAGCAGGTGCATATGGATGCACCTCTCTGAATGTCAATTTAGTTTATACCCCTTTCCATCCAGTGTGGAGGGAGGCAGATGAGCCAAATTCTGTTCTCAGTTCCAGAGATACTAAATTTTCAAATGTAGGTGCCTAAAGTTAGGTTAGCTCCAACAGCACATCTGCAAATCCAGTCACTTATCTAATAGGAATATTTTGGTCTTAGCATGTTACCTAAGCATGTCAAAACATGGATTTTGTGCAGATACCTCTATCAGTCTAATTTTAGCCTTGGACACATTATGAAGATGACATTGGTTTTTCTGCTAGAAGTTCTCCTCCTGCTAATGGATAAAAAATCAGCTATCTATACGGAACTTTTTAAGATCCATTAGCAGCCTTTGATGTAATTGATCTGTTGACCCACCCACCCTCATGAATTCTGACAAGCGTGGAATTTCTCCTAGGTGGCTTCCTCCTTTTCTGTGTGAGATGGGTAATGGGCAGTGTGAGGTAATTACATTCCCGCACCCTAGGCTCCCTTGTGTAGGATCCTGCACAGGGGCACTAGAACAATTTGTATATTAGGTGCTGATAGCCATTGAACCAAACTGTAAACCCTGTGTATAATGGAAATCACTTCAAGCCAGAAGATGTAGCAGCACTCCCAGCACCCCTAGTTCCAGCACCTATTATCCTGAATACATCTATTCTGTCACCTCTGCAGTTCACATTTTATATGAGTCTGCTGGAGAGGTTGGTCATGCCTGACCAACCTGATTGCCTTCTATGATGAGATAACTGGCTCTGTGAATATGAGAAAAGCAGTGGACATGATGTATCTTGACTTTAGCAAAGCTTTTGATACAGTCTCCCACAGTATTCTTACCAGCAAGTTAAAAAAAAATGGATTGGATGAATGGACTATAAGGTGGATAGAAAGCTAGCTAGATTGTTGGGCTCAACGGGTAGTGATCAACAGTTCCATGTCTAGCTGGCAGCCGGTATCAAGCGGAATGCCCCAGTGGTCGGTCCTGGGGCCAGTTTTGTTCAACATCTTTATTAATGATCTGGATGATGGGATGGATTGCACCCTCAGCATGTTCACAGATGACGCTGAGCTGGAGGGAGAGGTAGATATGATAGAGGATAAGGATGGGGTCCAGAGTGACCTAGACAAATTGGAAGATTGAGCCAAAAGAAATCAGATGAGGCTCTGCAGTGTGCAGAGATGGTCAAAAAAGCAAACAGGATGTTAGGAATCATTAAAAAGGGGATAGAGAATAAGACTGAGAATATATTATTGCCCTTATATAAATCCATGGTATGCCCACATCTCGAATACTGCGTACAGATGTGGTCTCCTCACCTCAAAAAAGATATACTGGCATTATAAAAGGTTCAGAAAAGGGCTACTACAATGATTAGAGGTTTGAAGAGGGTCTCATATGAGGAAAGATTTAAGAGGCTAGGATTCTTCAGCTTGGAAAAGAGGAGACTAAAGGGGGATATGATAGAGGTATATAAAATCATGAGTGATGTGGAGAAAATGGATAAGGAAAAGTTATTTACTTATTCCCGTAATACAAGAACTAACGGTCACCAAATGAAATTAATAGGCAGCAGGTTTAAGACAAATAAAAGGAAGTTCTTGTTCACGCAGCGCACAGTCAACTTGTGGAACTCCTTACCTGAGGAGGGTGTGAAGGCTAGGACTATAACAGCGTTTAAAAGGGAACTGGATAAATTCATGGAGGTTAAGTCCATTAATGGCTATTAGCCAGGATGGGTAAGGAATGGTGTCCCTAGCCTCTGTTTGTCAGAGGGTGGAGATGGATGGCAGGATAGAGATCACTTGATCATTGCCTGTTAGGTTCACTCCCTCTGGGGCACCTGGCATTGGCCACTGTCAGTAGACAGGATACTGGGCTAGATGGACCTTTGGTCTGACCCGGTATGGCCGTTCTTATGTTCTTATGTTCAGCAAGGACAAATGCAGAGTCCTGCACTTAGGACAGAAGAATCCTATGCACCGCTACAGGCTGGGGACTGACTGACTAAGCATCAGTTCTGCAGAAAAGAACCTGGGAATTACAGTGGATGAGAAGCTGGATATGAGTCATCAGTGTACCCTTGTTACCAAGAAGGCTAACGGCATATTGGGCTGCATTAGTAGGAGCATTGCCATCAGATCGAGAGAAGTAATTATTCTCCTCTACTTGACCCTGGTGAGGCCACATCTGGAGTATTGCATCCAGTTTTGGGGCCCTCACTACATAAAGGATGTGGACAAATTGGAAAGAGTCTAGCGGAGGGCAACAAAAATGATCAGGGGGCTGGGGCACATGACTTACAAGAAGAGGCTGAGGGAACTGGGATTGTTTAGTCTGCAGAAGAGAAGAGTGAGGGGGGATTTGATAACAGCCTTCAACTACCTGAAGTGGAGGGGGTTCCAAAAAGGATGGAGCTCGGCTGTTCTCAGTAGTGGTCGATGACAGAACAGGGAGCAATGGTCTCAATTTGCAGTGGGGGAGGTCTAGGTTGGATATTAGGAAACACTGTTTCACTAGAGGGTGATGAAGCACTGGAATGGGTTATATAGGGAAGGAGGTGGAATCTTCATCCTTGGAAGTTTTTAAGGCCCAGCTTGACAAAGCCCTGGGTGGGATGATTTAGTTGGCGTTGATCCTGCTTTGAGCAGGGGGTTGGACTAGATGATTTCCTGAGGACTCTTCCAACCATAATCTTCTATGATTCTATGATTATGGGATGTTTTGAGCTGCAGTACCATCACTATAGTGTAGCCAATTGGAGTTAATGGAATTGCATCCACCTGCACTTGTTTGAATAGGGCACATTGTACACCTGATTGCTCAGTTGGGTGCACAACTGGGATTGCGCTGTGGAGCTCATTTGTGCACATGACAATATTTAGTTGGGTTTGTGCATGAACGTTCATTTCCATTTACGTTGCTGACCATGGTCCTGTTAGGAGGCTCCCCCATTCCCCACTTAGGCTGCAGAGGGAGTTAAGACCATCAGAAGAGTCAGATGCTGTGGAGGCTGCTTCCATCCCCCTCTAATCAGCCCAGACAAGCAGGTCCTTCAACGACTCCCTAAGGAAAGCCTCATAGACAAGTCACAGGCAGTATCTCCAGCTTAGTCTGCACAAGAAGAAGTTCCAAATGCTTTCCTATGGGGTCCCAAATCTCTAATCACCCTGTGCTGCACACAGAGAGCTGTGGATGAGCCATGTACAAGGCGGCAGAACATATATCCAGAAGAGCCTGTATGCACTGTTGTGGTGTACCGAATCTAGTCCATCCTGCAGGCAGGACACAGGGCAGGTCTGTAGCCCTAGGCTGAAACTGGAGCCACGATACCTCGGCACCCCCTTCTCCTCTCACTTAACACCAGTGTAAAATAGGAGTAACTACTGAAGTCAGTGGAGTTTTGCTACTAAAACTGGTATCAGAGGAGAAGCAGCCCCCACAGCTCTCCTCAGCCTGATGCTAAGGCCCACTGTATTCTACTCTCTGAATAGCAAGCATGGAGCTAGTCATATGGAGTTCCTCAGCTACCCCACTCCATAGTTGCCTTATCCAGTACAGTGGAAACTGATTCCACTGACTTGGGTTCTGCTATGGCCCTTAGGCCTATGATGGAATTTTGTCACTAAATGGCTGATCCACCTCAACAAATGACATTGTAAAAAGAGCCTTTTAGGGTTCCATACTCGTTGTAATATGCTGGCCAAATTATGCCATCAGCCACACCTCTGCCACCCGTTATCTTCAGATTGTGCCCTCAGCGACACCCGTGCAACCCCACTAGCCTTAAATTAATCTGAGGGCATCAGTTGGCCTGACGAACCTGTGATGAGTTTCAAGCAAATCAGCTCTAAATACAGTTTTGCTGAACCTCATGGCATAATTGACAGGTTATGTTGGCTTTTAAATTAACCATAAAACCTGTTTCTTTACTTGGTGTGAATCAAATAACTAGTTTATCTGTTACAGACAGAAGGGGGAGTTGGGAATGGTGTCTCTGCTCATGTTGCTAGGAGGCTGCAATTGGGCTGGAGAGAGGGTCCCCTGCGGAGCCTGGTGGGGTGGTGATTTAGGAAGGAAATGTTAAGTCCTAATAGGGCTGGTTGGAAAACAATTCCATTTTGCAAAAAACAAAAAACAAAAGTTTATGAAATGAGAGGCTATCACAGATACTCTACCCCCAAGCGTGCATACACTTGTTGTAGATTTCTTACCAATAGCAAAAAATGCCATGAAGGGGTTATCTCAGATGTTTTTTCTTCTAACTGCGATTTACAGTAATACACAGAAACTTGAAACTGAAATCTGGTTTCACATTACAAAATTTTATCTTCTGTCGCACACAAATTGATTTGTTATTGTAGGGTTGCTCATGAATTTGGGGCACTTGCTCTTGATCTTTCCTGTTTCCTAAGAAGATCATTGAAGCATTTGGGATTTTGAGGGGGAGGTTTGAACTGACATACCTAGCTCAATCATGCAAGGTGCTGAGCTTTCTGGTCCTAATCCAGCAAAGAATTTAAGCATGTGTTTAATTCTAACAGTGTGATTAGCCTCATTGCTTTCCATGGGATGAGTCATGTATTTAAAACTAAGAATGTGCTTAAGTGCTTTGCTGGATCAGGGCCAGAGTGTTCAGCACCTTGCAGGATCAAAGCCAGAAATAATTGCATAGAGTTTATAGACAGACAGAGGAGAAGAAAAGGTGAGTGACATTTTGGACCTACTGACCTTGACAGTGGCCCTTTAAGTTGTTGATCAAAAAATATTATTTTGAGACTGATTGAATCAAGGTTTTAAAGGGCATGCTAATAATTCTCTATCTAATGTAGCTGTCTAGGGTTTCTCCATAATGCTCAGCATCATAGAATGCAAGCACTGCGTCTAGGTCACCTCATACTGCACAAAGAAATAAATAAGAAGGATATTGCACCATGAAATATACTTTTTAAACAGAGGGGTTAGTTTTAACTGAATTTTCTTGGTTTTGTGTTTTTAATATTAAATAAATAACATAGGATAATATAATCTGCATATCATTTGAGGGATTTATAATTTGATATGGGGAACTGGGGGAGGGTGTTTGGATTTTTTGGGGTTTTGGTTGATTGGTATGGTTTGGTTTTTGTGGGGAGTTTGGACTAGGCTAGTCAAAATAAAATTGCTGAATTCTAGGTTTGCTTTCCGTCTGAATAATATTAAAAGACTGGATTGACGTCTATGTCTCATTCGTGCTACATGTTCCCAATAGCAATGCAGGAACTTCAAAAGTTTCAGAAGTTTAGCTCATGGTCTGATAAACATCAAGACTTTTGATTCTTAGCTGAACTCTATTGGAACCTCTCAAGTTTGCAAAATGTGCCTGGAAATCTCTAGAGAATAAACATGCTTGACAGATTTCTAGTATTTCTTGTCCCCAGTTAGGCTATAAATAGCACCACAACTCTTGGGGTGTTTCAGCAGCTCTTCCTGGTTGCAGCAGGAATTAACGCTGGAACTGTCAGCATTCACTCCCTCTGGAATTTCCCATAGAAATTACGTTGATACGCTGGCAGATAATATTGTAGAGGGCTGTCGGCTAGATTCAAACTGCTACCATGCTGACATATCCTTTCAATCCACAGAGCTCCAGATGGATGGTATCTGTGTGGTGAGGCTTTGTAAGAAGGGGGGTGGGGGTGGATTATGTTGGTTCAGCTCTCTACCTTCTCCTGTTTTCATGCCTTCACC
Source organism: Gopherus evgoodei (assembly GCF_007399415.2). Taxonomy (NCBI): domain Eukaryota; kingdom Metazoa; phylum Chordata; order Testudines; family Testudinidae; genus Gopherus; species Gopherus evgoodei. Next base: position 116,087,550 of record NC_044327.1, on the reverse strand, counting down.
TCACCACTGTAGTGCAGTGCCTTTTGCAGTTTGCCAGAGTGCATATGTAATTTTAGGTCTAAGAAAAGGCTTTTTGCCCCAACATGCCAATGGAGTACATGCTCTGCTTGCATACAATAGTCATTTCCATTTTGTATTTATTCTGTGCATGGATCCGCTTCCTAAATGGTTTACTTGACATAATGGACTAACAGCCTCCACAATTTCATTTGCAAAATAAAATCTGAGCTTGTTGTGTGTTGTAAGAGCTCCCAAAAAATATCTGAAAACAGTGAAGCTATCTGTTAGCTACTGAGAAAGGTAAGACAGATATGGTTTGAATTTTCTTTTCTAGGCTGAAATTTTGTATTCTACATGTCAGATCATGAAGCAAATTTTATGGGGGAGTTATATGTTTCTTAAAGGGGGTCGTTTATAATAGGAATAGACCTAAAAACCTGCAATTTTTAAAGAGGATAATGATTTTGGGAGCCTTAATTTTTGGATGACACCTGAGGGTGCCTGATTTTCAGTGGATGGGTGCTCAGCACCTAGAACTGGCGTGACTCAAAATCATTAGTCACTTTTGAAAAATCAGGCCTTTTAGCTGTGGTTGGAACCAAACTCACCCCCATATAATTCCTCCTAGAAAGCTTTTTCAAGTACTAATTGTTTACTCAGTATTAATTCAGATCATTGATCTCCTTGGTTTTACTGCCCACACTAGGCAGATCAGTGACTCACATTCTTAAGAGATGAACCTGAGAACAGTGGTTATTGACAGCGCTGCAATCTGCACAATAAAGTTTAACAGTTTACATCCACTATACAGCTTTACCATTTTTTTCAATGTATCACCAGCTCAGTTTATTGGTACTTATGCATACATTGATTCTTTCTCTTTTTTTTTTCTGGTTCCCCAAGCATGCAAACGCAAAGAACAAGAACCAAATAAAGACAGGAACAATTCCCAGAAGAAATCTCGTCTGGTTTTCACCGATCTCCAGCGCAGAACACTTTTTGCCATCTTCAAAGAGAACAAACGTCCATCCAAAGAAATGCAGATCACCATCTCCCAACAGCTGGGCTTGGAACTTACCACTGTCAGTAACTTCTTCATGAACGCTAGGAGACGCAGCCTTGAGAAATGGCAGGATGATTTGAGTACAGGGGGATCCTCCTCAGCCTCCAGCACTTGTACCAAAGCATGATTGAAGAAAGGAATCTAAATTGGGCACAACTCAACCATAAAAAAAAGAGAAAAAAAGAATGAAAGAAAAGAAAAAGTATGGATTCTGAGTGGGGCCCTTCACTGGTGATTTGAAAGCACAATTCTCTTGGAAAGTAATTCTAGTCTAGCTATAAACATAGGACACTTTTTTAATGGCTATTTAGTCAGTTTTAGAAGGCGCAAATCACAAATTAATTACTTTCTATATAGTATTACATTCAAGACAGGCTAAGCATATCCAAAATATAAGTGGGTCATTCATGACATGAATTTTTCCTGAGAGACAATGAAGACTTAAACTATGGATCAGCATTTAAGGCGATGGGAGTACTGCAGGATTGCCCAGAGTTGGTAGCTAAACAGAAATGCAAACATGTCTGACCTACTTTGTTTTCCAAATGCTTAGGCTTGCCACACCACAATATACCAAAGCTCACACCCATAACATGACAACATGAGAACTGAGCACAAATCTTAAAAGATGGAAAATGAAAAATCCAAGAACCTGTTTTGTAATCTCAGGCATTGTTTTGTTTAGATGTTTTAGAAAAAAAAATAGATCCAATTTTATGTTTCGGGTTTATTTTTTAAACTTATCAGTGAACACTCACATGGTCTTGGATCACTAAAATTCAGTTCACTTGAGCTCAAAGTATCAAGCACAAAGACAATAGATACAGAAATAGAATGGTTCTGGACTTTCTACATCTGTTCTTTCAAGACACTCTAATTTATGAAGTTGTTAATGAAAAGTATGTGACCACACAAGCTTCAAGCACATTTTGCTGTTTGTCACAAATTCTGTGTTTGTACATAATGCAGATACACACTCAGGAGGTCAATTTAACTGCTACAGTGCATGGAGGAAACACAACATTTTGAGAGAGCTAGATTTCCTTAGGTCATTAATATGTCCTTTTTAGTTATTAGCATCTAGTTTCTCCTTATCATTTCATTGTTACTGAAGTCTATTTAGGTGTTGTTTTTTTTAAATTGATGCTTTCTGTATTAGAGTTCCTTGGTATTTTCTTAGCAGAAAAAAAGCATCCACTTTCAGGATGTCACTGACCATTTAGATGTGCTGCATATGACTTAAATATGACATCAAAATCTATCACATCTCCATTACTAATTCATTTAACCTGACGAGAACACAGTACACCAAAGATGCAGTATATTGCAAGCCAAAGACATTTATAACTTGCCATTTATTTTCATCATCATCATAGTACTGTGATTACTTTAGAAATCAGAAAGCCTTGCAAACTCCAAAGTATAACTCTATCATTTTAGTTTGCTGTACAATTGAGCAGAAAGTGGCTGCTGACAACATTAGCGAAGTTGTGAGTGGAGTAGCAGAGCTAACAGGGCCATATTAGCTACAGTTACAGTAGTCTTTAAATAGCATAAACAATCCTTCTCACTGAAATTGTTATGGTCACTTGATGTGCATATTTACCAGTGAATGGCCCCTTTTGAAACACCAATTGAGTGTTCAAAAGCAAGCCAGACGCTGTAACGATTCTTTAAAGACACTTGAGACTTTTTTATATACTACTTAATCGAAACCAAAGAAACTTTTTCTGCACCTACTTCTTCTGCAACAAACTGTTCCATTTTAATAAAATAAAATTAAAAAAACCAAGGAAGCACGTCAGGAAACAAAAACAACACAACACACTGTGTTTTGACAGACATTGTGGACATTTTAGGAAGCAGATTTCAAAGAAAGGGTGGACAAGAATGAAAACAAAGTAAAGCTAATGTGAGTGCTGCTTCATCTGACAATTCAGTAGTCTTAAAGTTGAAGATTGTCTTTAATTTGTGCCTATGCAGTTTTTTCAAAAGAACAAGGAACAGAGCAACCGAAACCTCAACAGCTACAATACCAAAGATGAGGATTTCTCACAACTTTTGTTTTAATTCATTATCTCCTCTTGCACGGCTAAAATGCTTATAGCACCATTGATCTGTGTAAAGGTAATCAATTCTGTTTCTTTGAGCAACAAAAAGGGTGGGTTTTTATTTTTCTGTTTCTCCCCCCACATGGAATCTTTCAAGGATTCCATGGACTCCAAGTATAAGGTGTTGGGATACTAAATTAATCTGTCTTCTCTGTCCATGAGAATATGTGGGAAAATGTGTCAGTTGAATATTATTTGTTTTTAACAGGTAGAATTGTTCTCTTGTATGTTCAGAGCTTTAAACAACCATCCCATATGGGAAAAAATGCTTAACTGACCAGATCCTCTTCCTCTTCCCCTTAAATGCATCTCGCAAGACAGGGACTGAAATACTTCATTGTAAATATTGACTATCACTAGAGATGAGCCTGAGTCACAAAGATCAGATCTAGAATTCAAACTGGATCAGAGCTTCCAGTAGTTTGGGTGGTTTGCATTCATTGTTCTGGTTTGAACCGTTATACTTCCAAATAATGAAATTCGGATTCAGGACCAAAGCTGAATTTCCTTAAATTTTTGGGGAGAGGGAATCTGAGGAGGGTTGCAACCAGTGTCTCAATTCAACTCCATCTCTGTACATGACTTAGGGCTTCTTTTCAAATAACGTTGCATATAAAAGTAATATAATCAGTTTCTACATTTTACTTTCTTTTTTTTTTAAAGAAAAGAAAGAAAATTAGAAAATGTTTCTGTACTGGAAGGATAGTTAAGGACCTTTCCTTAGAAATAAATTCAAGATGGCTACCTGGGAATTGGCATCAGCAACTAACCTGATAAATGCTAGGTTTGGGGGGAGGGGGGAATTATTCTTTCCACATAACTCTTTCCCAGAGAAGGTTGGTCATACATGAGTCTCCAAAGAACAAGTGAAGCCTCATTATCAGAGATGGAGCTGAGTTGCAAAAGCCAGATCTGAACTCACACTTTTCCAAAGAATCAAAGTGTTGGGGTTTAAGGTTTTGATTTGGCCCATAATAGAAAGAGAGTCCAGTTTATGAAGCTTTGATCCAAATCTAAACTTCACGTGCAAAGTTTGGTATGAAGCTAGTGTTCAAATCAGGGTTGGTTTGAGAATGCCTATCTCCACGCATCTTGCATATGATCATTGACCATACTAGCAATTTTCCATCCTAATACTGTTGTTCTTCATTTTGTAGCAGTATTATACAATGCTGCTTTTCTTATTGTTTTTCTCATTTCCCATTCCATAATGTTATGTGCCCTTCGCTGTTCTATAAAGGGGATGGATATAGTACTTTAGTTAAATCACAGAATGTCATTTCTTAACCTTTTTTAGATTACTGTCAATTTTCCTTATGATTTCAATTAATTGATGTGTATATCTTACAAAAATAATAGCCCAGCCATCATTTAAGGAATGTGGTCAAAATGAGCTCCCCATGCCAAAGTAAGTTTTCCATACAGATGGCCTTCTAACATTAAGCACATCCACCTGCTGGTTTAACGTCTCCTTTATAATCCAGAGGAAAGTGCCATGTTTCCAATATGAGAGTTTTATGCTGGAAAATTAGTGATTTGTAAACTTTTAACGAGTAAAAGGAGAAAAGTGAGTAAATTCTCACAACTTCAAAGACCATTTTACATCATATGCACTGAAGCCCAAGGAATTTTCTAGAACTTCCTGCCACATCTCTTTCTCATTGTTTGAGGCCAGATTGTAGTACCCCGACCTTTGCTGAGTAGTATTGCATCCTGTGAGCAGCCTTATGAATTTCAATGGGACACCTTGTGGCATATGTTGCTGCACAACATGAGAGAATCAGAATCAGGTCCTTGATTGTTTCAGACCAAAATAGCATAATTTATTGTCTAAAATCTAAACACCTTTTAGGCTTTATTTGTCTCATCTCACCAATAAAAAATACAGCAGATGCCCAACTATCTCTGGAAAGAGCATGGCCAGGAAAATTTGTGTCTAAGCTTCATATCTCATGGGAGTATGCAAAAGCTGTTAACCATGCAATGAAAAAAAAAAGCTATTTTTATTCAAGCATGAGTGTAAGCCTTTTTTATTTGACTCTAGGCCAGCAGCTGCAGCCAGAACAATCCAGGTTAAATACTGAATTATTAACAAACAAAAATCATCCTTAAGATAAAATGTGAAATTTTTGATTCCCCTCAAATGTTTGGATGTGCTTGGTAGACAATATAATAGCTCAAATTCCAATCGTTAAATTTAAACTACTAGAAAACAATCACACACTGGAAACAACATATTGATTTTGCTGTTATGATTAGGGTTCCAACCCTGCAGCCTTTGCTCAAGCAAAATTGCAGCGTAAGATTTTGCCTGAGAGAGGATTGCATTTTGAGGCCATGGCCATGTCAATGTTCCTATTATATGCCTATTTGTCAAAAATGATTTTGATATGGACATATGAAAATACTGCTGCATTTTTGACTCCCGTATATTTTATCAACCCATATTAAGTCTTCCATTTCATTGTCAACTGTATCAGGCTTTTTATGTAGCATATAACTCAGAAAATGCGTGTTAGCAGTATAAACTGAATGTAGATATATATGTGGGTATGCGTACACATATGTATGATATACAGTATATTCTGTTTATACTAAAAAAAAATCCAAAATGTGCGTGTTACATTTATATGCCATCTGTTTATAACTTTCTATAGCTATATGCTATAACTTGTAACTTTTTTGTTTATTTGTTCGGATGCAAAAAAACTAATGTAAAAATAGTATCCCAGCATCTTCTTTACTATATACTTGGAGTCACTATCATGGGCACATCCAAGATGAATTCAACTTTCAAGAACCCTTGGATATTGTTTAATCATCTCTGAAGGAACAAAAAATGTGCTTGATTACTTCGGTTGAATAGCTTTATTCTGGATCTCTCTTAACTAAAGCTAAATCCAAAGACCTGAGAAGGACTAAACCAGCAAAGCAAAGCTCAAACCTACTTAAGGGAACAGGAATCTCCTCTTCCAAAAGGAGACATGGTAATGACGTCGCTTTGGAAAGGTTGTGCTAGCTATGGGGTGGGAGGGAGAAATCTGATGTTTTTCTTGCTTGTCACAACACCTGAGTATTTTTAAAAGTGCGAAAACTTTATAGATTATACTGGGCCTAATTTGTATTTATTAAGGGGAATTTTTATTGTTTAAATTTCTTTTTAAATGGTAATCTTTGAATGATTTTATTTTTTTTTCCTGACTCTTTTGGATTGTGACCCAATATATTAACTTTATATACTTAATATAATGTACTTTATTTAAATTAGTCTCAGACCAATCCTGACGTCTTTATTCAGGCTAAATCCCCATGTGGTTTCATTTTATTTTAATATTCAGTGGGAGTTTTGCCTGCTTACAGACTGCAGGAACAGGCTCAAGTGATAATTGTTTGTAACTATTTAATTTAAATCATTCCTGATAACTTTGTCATTTGAGTTAATTTTACGTATTTATCAGTTCTAGAATTGTAGTGCATCATAGATGCAATGCTTATATTAGTATATATACTTTAAAGTTAGTATTGCTTCATAAAGCAGCCAAGTTCTGTTACAGACAGGGAAAAATAACAGGTTAAAAAGGGATTTTTAAGTTTTATTTCTTCTTTTAATCAATTTAAATTGTTTAAATATCAATAATTAAATTATTTAAGTTAATCCCCCTTCCCATCTCATTAGAAAGTGGGACGTACCTTTAATTATTATGACACATGAAGCCTTCCCAATATACCTTATTTATTTAACTTATTCAGCATCTGCGAAAGATGCCCTTGTATAGTTTTATATTTTTTATTTAAAACAATTTAAAGCACTACAGTTTATTTTCTGTCAGAACAACAGAGCGAATTTTGTGGACAAGCAATGAATATTCAACCTATAACTGTGCATTCAGAAACAATAGAAAAGAGACACTGAGATACTTTGCCTGAACTTTGTGGCTTCTGAAAACTTAAGCTGGGGGGAAAAAAATATAACGACAAGCAAAAACAGAGAAACCCTTAAACTAGCTGCTTCCAAGAATGAACTCTGCGTGTGGGGGGGGGGGAGAGGAAAAACAAAGAAAAAAATAAAGAAAAAAACCTTTCTATTTCTAGTGAGAACCAAAGAGGCTACCTCACTGACTTTTTCCATTTGTAATTTTAATCGTGTTGATGATACCAAAGATACCAAAGATTTCTTTCTCTGTGCGGTCTGCATTTTGCTTGTGCTCTTTTATAGTTTTCACCTTTCTCTCTGACATACAGTAATGTACAGCTGCAACTCAGATACCCCAAATAAATTCATGTAGTGGGGGCTGCTAATTCTGATGGGGGCATTTTCTGTGTTTATCTTATTCCTTGCTGCCAGCTAAAAATGTCCAAGGCCAAGTCAGGGAAGTTCAGAGCCTGATAGAACCACTTTACTTCTCCCACCTGCCAAATTCAATCAGTTAGAGCAGCAGTGTTGACTCTTGGTTGGTATCTGATTTTTGTTCTTTGACTGTTACCTTGGTCAAATAAATCTATATCCGGTTATCTTGCCAAATGCAGAACTCCATCTGAAATATTCGGGGAGGGTTGCATTTGAATCAATGGCAGAAATTGGACTAGGGTCTCTCTCTCTAACAATGTTATGGGTCTGATCCTGTAGTCCTTATTCAAGCGAAACTCCCATTGATGGTCCTTAGAGATTTAAGTGCATTATCAGGAATCATCAGGAGAAAGCCACACAATTAAGAAGGTACTTCTCTCTGCTCATTGCATGATTTAGTAGATGCTCCACACATAGGGCTTCCATTGACTTCAGTGGGAATGATGTACATGGGGCTCAATCCTGCAGACTCATGCAAGTATCTCTAATTCACATAAAGCCAGATTCTGCTGAAGTACAGCACTATTTTTAGTGGATGGTGGAGAGGTCAGGAAGTAATTGCTGCCCTATGCGAAGCGTTGCATATGTGACTGTGTGCATTATGGGATTTTTTTTTTACTTCCTCTAAAACATCAGGCATTGGGTGCTGCAAGAAGCAAAATACCAGATTAGAGTATGTTTACACTGCAATTGGGAGGTGTGATTACAGCAGGTGTAGACATACCTGAGCTAGCTTTGCTCAAGCTAGCTTGAGTAAAAAAACAATAGCAACGAAGCCAGGGCAGCCCAGTTGACTGCATGGGCTAGTGCCATCTGCCCAGGGTCCTGGGTATATAACTGAGCAGAGCTGTCCAGCGTGCTACAGATTCACTGCTTTTGTTATGTCTACATGTGCTGCAATCACATGTCCCGACTGCAGCGTAGACATATGTCAATGAATCAAAGATCAAACCTAGTACAGTAAATCTTCTGGACCACAGTCTTATCTTAAGAGCTCCAGTGTAAATCTGGATATCTCCCAGGAAGTCATGAAATTACTGTGATTTTACACCATTGAAACAAAGATCAGAAACAAGCCCAGAGTTTCTAACCAACATTTTAGATTCAAGAGAAACAAAGGCTGCTTTCGCATTATTTTTACAATTACAGTTTTTTCACATTCTCATCCATTGAGTTAATTATTTTTTCTCAAGTTAGCAGAGAAATGAAGACACATTATGCTCCCTTAATAAGATGTGCTTAAGTGATTACTTAAAATTTGGTTGCCTCTTTTTGTCATCAGGGAATAAATAGTGCCCTTTTGTGCTTGTTTCTTTTAGCCTATTATATGATTGACTTAAAATCCACTCATCAGCATGGTTTGCTTTTTGTATACAGTATTTAACATTTCAGAGGTTTATATCAAATAGGTTTAGACATAGAGGACCCAATTCTGCATTCATTTGGACGCTGCACAATCCCATCGACTTCAGTGGGAGTTTTGCCTGAGTAAAGAGAGAAAGGTTGTGCCAGCATACGCAGAAGATTTGTAGAGAAGTAAATCCAGGCAGAGAGTTCAGTTACACATGAGTAACTGAGTTAGCTATCTGGCCCGTAGAATCTATGGGCCTGCTCCTGCTCCCACTGACATAAAAAACTTGAACAGAAGGAGAATGCAGCCCTGCAAAGTTACAAAGGCCCTGGTTCTGTAACAAGGATTGTACCTATGCAGAATCTCATTGGGGTCAGTGGGACTCCACTGAGGCAGGTAGGTCTGCTAGGATCAGGGACATAAAACAGTGTAATAGTCTAATGCACTTGCATATATTATAGTGATATTTGAGTTTTACAATAAGGTGTTTGCATCAGCAGTGTATTGTTGATTCAAACTATTTTCATCATCAGCTCAACCCAAAAGCTCCATTTTTGTACTAAACTTGCTGCTGCTTTTTTTCAAAATAACAAGTCTTTTCTTTCTTGGAAAAGACAGTGGCTTGATACGTGTGCTTTTGATATTTGCTTGTATCTAGCTATTTATCTATCTATCCACCTTCAACATGGAGCTATAATAATTCTCAGGATGCTTTCTAGGTATGGAGGAGACGATATATTCCTTGTGTTAGGTGAAACCTTCCATACTATACCACCCCCTCTCACCTCCCAGGGTTCATCTAAGAACACTGACAGTTTGAACACAGAAAATAGTCAGAATTGGCAGGATTCCCTACAGCAATTGCATTCCTTGCCAGACTCATGCTTCACTTGCAAAGTGTGACATTACCACGGGACGAGTGCCTTCCTTGAACCAAAGCAACGATTTTGCCAGTCGAAACCTCTCTGTGCTTTTTTTAATTTTTCCTCTGAATACCTCAGCTTCAACTGGGCCGCCATACTGTACCTGGTGGGCTTATTGTACTGTGGTGCTTTGCAATGCAACCCCACAAAGAACAATATTTGTAATAATACCAAAGGTTCTTCTTCTGCTGCTTCTTCTTCTTCCTTCTCCTCCTCCTTTTCTATTTTTTCACGGTTCCAAAGCTTTAATATAAAACTGGGCATGTTGGCAACGCAGACCGCGCAATTCCTTACCGAATTTTCTCAGATATACCTCATAGATGATAGTGTTTAGAGTAATGTTATTATAGCGTATGTAATAAATTATTCACTGTTTCTTTTTGGTAACTGTGATTTAAAGAAAAAAAAAGCTTTATACGTTTTAGGTTGTGCTTTTGTAATAGATAAAAAAGGTGCGCTAAAATAATGTCTGTCCGTCTTTTTTCCCTTTGGATTTTTATTTATTCTGGATTGGGGAAAGTTGCAGAATGAGCCCAAAGTTTACAGTTTCATATTTTGCTGAAGAAACAATCTGTGTTAATTTGCTCTGTTGAAAAAAAATATGATTATTTTCTACATTTGTGCTGCTTGGTCTGAACAACTAATTGTTCTGTGTTACAGTGTAGTATTATAATTAGCAACTACCAATCAGTGCTATAATTTGTATGCATGAGGCAAAAAAAGTTTAGCAGTGTGATGCATTGTGGTTCTTAATGGCAACTTTTTTTTCTTTCAGAAATAGACCTTAACCTTTGGTTTAATGGAATTTATGCATGGGAGCCTGTTATCTGTTAGCAGTTGTGGAACAATTGTGTATACATTTAAACTATGAAAACATGCACAGTTCTGCCTCATGCAGTTGAAATACTAGTTTATATGAGCATTTACATCACTATTAAGCTCTATCTTGATCAGTCCATGTTTAAAAAAACAACAAAATCAAATTGGATTCCAGTTATAAAACAGGAAATTTTATTCAAAGCAAAGTTTGACCAATTGGCAGGTCCACATGGCCAATAAATTTAATTTATGAGTGGATCATTTCAAAATATGTCTTATTCAAAGTTGAGTCAACTGTGCATTTTTTCCAAAAATAAAAGGAGTTATTTTGGCTTTATGGCAGAAACCTTAGACATAACATGTAATACCCTTGAATGTAAATGTAGATATTATGGAGCTTCATAAAAATTCCAGACCTCATCCACTGATCTTGCTGGGAATAACCATTCTGATTCTTTTTGTGCTTGGTTTCTTCTTGTATTTTGTAATAAGGCCAGCACTCAGCATGAACCAAAAACTTCAGTATTAGCAGATCTAATGTACAACAACAATTCAGACTGCCTCTGTGATTCAGTCAAAAAAACATAGTTAGAATTCCCTCCCGTTTGTCTTGCCTATGCAACTGTATTTCACACCTCTCTCTAATCTGAAGTGCATACTTTGGTTTTATTTGAATCTTACTGAAAGAATACTGAAGCCCGTTTTTGTTCAGTCCCTTGAGGACACACCCAACCCTCATTTTCCTCAGTTTAGGATTAGTATTTAATAAAATATTTTGTACCCAATTTAAAATCATCTGTATATCCTAAACTAATCTATCCATCAAGAACCCACAAAAACTAATTTTATAGTAGCACTATTTGGTATTGGTGAATTTAGTGTTTTTTTATATTTGGGTTCACTCACCCACTTGCAACCTTTTACATAAACCTAACTCATTGACCATGCTAAACATAAAGCCAAATCAACTACTAAATAATTTTACTTTGCACAGGAGAGTGCAATTTAGGAAACAGAAGGTGTAAAAGCGGCAGTCTACTATACACAACATCTAAATTTAACATCAGTGCAGTGTTTATATTGTCTGGCATTAAGAATATATTGGAAATGTGCTTTCATAAGTGCAAAGAAACATATTTTTATTTGGCCTTATGAAGTAGATTGTGATAATGGAAGCTTTGTAATATAATCTGTTTATTTTTTCCTCTTATTTATCTGCCAAAGATGGTAATGGATACAAGAATTTTAAATAGGTTTTTTGTAAGACAGTTAATGATTGTACTAGTGTTTAATCTTCCAGAAAGCTTTATATGTTCTTCCGCAATAAACAGAATCAATATTTGTTTCAGTAAATTCAACTCATGCTAACAGATCCACAAACTATTCCTGCTTAATGCAGTTATTATAATATCTCTACATTAAGTTCAAATTAATTTTTCAATCCAAAGGAAACAAGGGGTATGTGAGACAATGACAATGTCCATTACTGTTTATAACAAACAGTAGATGGTCCAGCTTACTAAGATTTGCCAAGGTACTTGTATTACGAAATTTAAGGTATATTTTATTATGCCATTTTATGTCTTTTTTTTAACTTTGTGGAGGTGATATGTTGAATTGAGTGTAAGCTGAGTTTTCCAGACAAATAAAGTAGCTACAGAGTGAATGTTATTTTATTATTAAAGGTTTTTACTCAATGATTTGTGCCAATAGACGTCCTTTATCTTAATAACAAAAACTGTATAATTTTCAAATTTTTATTTATAGCTATTGATGTAAAAACCACACACATATGATTTGCCAAAGTTCAATAAAGGAGGAAAACTTGACATTTTTGCTTCCTTGTGCAATGAAAAGGTCCTTTATTTTCAGGTGCCTTTTATAGTGATTAGAAACCCACCTAAAGTCGTATCCTGCACCTCTGAAGTAAATTGGAGCTTTGCTATTGATCTTAGTGAGCACAGGATCAGACCCTAAAATACCACATTTTGTAGCAGACTATAAAGCAGAGCTGGGCACATTTGGAATACTGCAGAGCCTGAGCCTGAGAAATGCTACATTGCATGCAGGATCAGGCCCCATGTGAGCAGATGTACTTGTAAAAATGTCATAGATGTTAACCTAGGCCTGTGACACCCTTTCCAGAGGTGAATTATAAAGATATGGGGAAGATCAGGGCATAAAGGAAAAAAATCTTAATTATGCAGCAGACTGTCACTAATGGCCCCAATCCTGCAATGATTTACATATGTCCTTAACTGTATGCACCTAGATTCAATCCATTGATCTCAATGGGACTACTCAGAGTCCTTAAACTTAAGCGTGTTCACAAGTCGTTGCAGCCTCAGGACCTACTGTTAAGCTTGAGAATTAGACAGGTTTGGAGGGCTTGCTGCAAGTTTTATGCATTCCTGTTGGCAATGCAACAGGTCTTGGCCTTTCACTAGTCCATTAAATGGCAGAGGCAAGGATGATGGGCAGTTGATGAAATCATTGGCACAGCTGCTGGGGGAGATGAGCAGGACATACACCTTAACTTCTACTCTCCTGTGGACGTTCCTCACGGTAATCGCAGGCTGCAGATCCCTCCATCTTTTCTGTACCTCTGCATCTCTACTGTTGAATATGATTCACACACAGAGGCCCAAATACATCCCTCTTGTAGTCATTGGAATCCAACCCAGGGATGAATTTTACCCCAAAGTTGTCTTTATAGGGCTTTTACCATTGCTCAGGGCAAATCATCACACAGAAGAAGTCAGCCAAGGTAGAAGTCATAATAGTCCCTTTATTTTTTTCAACAGTCTCTCTGGTCTTCTGAAACTGACTTTCAAACTCTAATTCCCTGGGGTGCCTCAGTTAGTGTAAATTTGCAATCTAGGCAAACAATGACTAAGGACATACTTCAGTGACAGGCATAAAAAGCAAATCACCACGTCACCATATCTGGAAGTTGCACAGTATTGTGTAGCTCACTTTATCACAAGAAACTGAAGTAAACCACACACAGCCTAACACCCTGAGTCAGTCTTTCTTGTGTGAATCCACCACTGTAGCAGCAAGAAGCAGCAGAGGTGCTGCTCTAGCTGAGGTCCCATGTCTTGTTTCCATAAAGTGACTTGCCTTTGTTAATGTTGTGCAAGTCTCTGATCATGGATCTTTATCCCAGACTCAGAAGAACCATGTATCATTATTCTTTATCTTCCTGCATGGCTCCTGGTAAATTCTAAACGAAAATAAATAATTTAAGGATTGGTATTGAGAAGGTACAACAAATTCAGTTAACCTTCATTTTACTATTGCTATGAGAACGTCTTTTATTCTCCTTGAGTGCCCTCATTCAGAGTAGATCAGATGCAAAATAAGTGAACAAGGAAATGCATTTAAAGGTGAAGTTTTCCTTTGTTTATCTCACCGAGTAAAAAAGGCACTTAAAATAACCCTTTCCTTCCTTGGTCTCTGGGAGGAATTGGAAGATACCCCCAGTCATCATTTTTCATTGCTTTTTCTCTGAAGTAAGTTGACCTGTTGTTGACCACAGTTGTTAGTAACCAGTCCTGCTGAACCTGTGCCCAACAGTTCTACCACTAGCACATGGTGCTGAAAGTAGTTTTGTTCCATCCAAACTAGCAGTTACACTGGTTACAGAACAGGTCAACTGTAATGTATTGTTGACAACCATTGTCAGCAAAAGGTCAATTTGGGCTTTCGTGTCTAGAACATTTTGGGCGGGGAAATAAAGCATTTTAACTGTGCACTTTGGTGCTAATTCTCTTTATATTCCTCTTTATATTCCTCCTTGAATCAGATGTTGCTTTCATTTAATTTCATTTGGTGTTACTAGTCTGGCCCAAAGCAGAATATGGCCTTTTGTGTTTGCTTTTAAAGAGCTCAGGACATTATTTTGAGATTCTCCTCTCTCTTTTCCTCATTTAGTCACTTGGATGCTTTCAGGTTGATGGGGAAAGTAGAAGAATCAAATTCTCTTTTAGGCATCAAATTTCATGTCCACAAATCTGCTGTCCCTTAGGTGCCATAATTCAGGGTAGGTCTGCACTTAAAACGTTGCAGCAGCATAGCTGCACCAGTGAAGATGCTTCTACTCTGAGAGGAGATGGTAGCTATGTCTTCCTGTTGACATGGCACTGTCCACACTGGCGGTTAGGTCAGAATAACTGCGTCGCTGTGGGGTGTGGATTTTTCCCAACCCTGAGTGATGTAATTATACTGATGGCAGTTTATGGGGAAGACATGGCCTCAGAGCAGTCTTCTAGATGTTCCGTCTGTGCTTGCCTTCACTGCACCACATTTTCCTGGCACAGCTGTCCCCTAAACTGGCCTTCTACATGTAATGAAATAAAACAATTTAAAAACAAAGCCAATACCATTGTCAACTTGTTTCAACCATTTCCTTTGGCAGCTTAGCTGGTGTCCAGGCTTTGCAAACCAGCTCCACTGGTCTGAAGTAGCAGTTTGTAACGTCTCTTGTCAATGCAAGACAAGACAAGACTTCAGTGCAAACCCACTGTCCACATGCAGCTGTGTGACTAAAAGTCACCCCACTCTGTGAGCGACAAGCAGGGTGGGCCTGGAATGAGAGAACAGAGGGGAAGAAGAGGGACTCTGCAGCTCTGCTTTAAAGCTCTGCATTAATTTCTTATTTTAAGAATGAAAAAAATGGCCATTTATGCAATAGAAATGGAAAAAAAATCTAAACATTCATCACTATGGGCCTAACTCATAACCCATTTAAAGCAACAGTACATGTCAATGAAAACACAGCCAAATTCTATATTGTATAGACCCACGCTCTATAGACCCATTAAAGTTAAGTGGAGAGTATAGACCACTATATCTTTTTAAGCACTTTTGAAAATGACAGCACCTAAATTTCCTAACACTCTGTTTTCCTTGAAAAACACAAAATGTTACTTTTCAGGCCAGAGTTGGCAAATTGCCATCGGTCACCGGTTTCTGTGTTGTTTGGTGGTGACAACTTGGCTACATGAAAACTGCAGGAGAAAGCTCCATAAAAAGGGGTTAGGCACATCTCAACTGAAACTGGTATGACCATCAATGGAAGCTAACCTACAGGTGCATGTGGAAAGGAGTATTCCTCCCAAAGATTAATGTGCTGTTAATTAGCTGGCACACCTGCAACTATAAGAACAATGCATTTTCTCACATACATCCTTTTCTTCAGTGTAGGGATACAACAATTCTTGTGAGCTTTGTTGCAACAGGGATGTTCCATATTCCGCAATTGTAAGTCATCAAATGAAAAAAAAAAGAGTTTTTGCGAAAAGCTGTTACTGGTGTTATATGTTTCAACTGCTGCGTTGACTAAAGCATGAACATCGTGGTAGTCGTTGACACACAGGGGCACTTTAAACCCTTTGCTAAATTCTCAGTCCTTTTGACAATTCGGTTGAGTTTTGAGAAGCTATTATCTATTTGCTGTGTTTTCATCATGATGCCATTATTCTCCCAGCCTGATGTTTTTGTCTACAACATTGCTTACACTGGATTCTTTATATTTTTATTCCTATCATTAAATGGTAGTGCTGTAAATTCTGCAATTAATGTCAAATAAACGGCTTTAATTCACCTACAATGGATCACGATGCCTTCTTTTCCTTTATACTGAGGTAAATGTAGCCAACACTTTCTCAGAGGACATTTAAGTCACATTTGTGCTACCTAGCCAATAAATAATACTGCAAGGTTCAGGGTCTTTGACAAGGAAACAAGACGCACAGATCTCCCAAATGGTAACATGTCTTAGTGAAACCAATGTTTGTGTCATGCTTCATATGGAAGAACTCATCTAAATGCACACAGCCAAAAGAGTACATAGCCAAGTAACAAGCATTGACCAGCCATCAGTGCCAACAATGAAGAACACCACATAAAGTGTGTCTGCTCCTGGTTGCACCAAGTGAAGGTAAGGCATGTGGATGTGTGGTTTGCATGCATAAAAAACCTTTTAAATAGCTCTGACCTGATATTCCTAGGAAGCTATAGTGGAAATTTTATATGTTGAGTTTAGAAAGGCTTTTGACACAATCCCATATGACATTTTTATAAGCAAGCTAAGGAAAAGTGATCTAGATGAATTTCCTATAAGGTGGGTGCACAACTGGTTGAAAAACCGTGCTCAAAAAATAGTTATCAATGGTTCACTGTCAAACTGGGGTTTCACAGGGGTCAGTCTTGGGTCTGGTACTAGTCAATATTTTCATTAATGATTTGGATAATGGAATGAAGAACGTGTTTATAAAATCTGCGGATGACAACAAGCTGGGAGGGGTTGCAAGCACTTTGGAGGACAGAATTAGAATTTAAAATTAACAGATTAGAAAATTGGACAGAAATCCACAAGAAATTCAATAAAGCCATGTGCAAAGTCCTATACTTAGGAAGGAAATATCAACTGCACAACTACAAAATGGGGAATAACTGGGTAGGCCACTGTACTGCTGAAAAGGATCACAAACTGAGTATAAGTCAACAGTGTGATTCATTTGAAAAAAAAGGCTAATATCATTCAGGAGTATATTTAACAGGAGTGCCACAAGTAAGACACAATAGGTAATTGTCCCACTGTACTAAGTACTGGTGAGGCCTCAGTTGGAGAACTGTGTCCAGTTCTGGGCACAGGGCCATCCCTAGCAGGATGTGGGGCCCGGGACATATAGGTGCAGAGTTTCTAGCTGCCGGGGTGTGCTGCCACTGCCTCTCTCCAGGCCCCGCCACCACTCCACCCCTTCCACCAAGGCCCCACCCCTGCCCTGCCTCTTCCCCAGCTAGTGCCGCCCCCTCCCCTGAGTGCATTGCACCCCAGCTCCTCTCTTCTCCCCCCCAGTACCTCCTGATGCCGCAGAATAGTTGATCGGTGGTAGGTGCCGGGCGGGAGGAGGAGGCGCTGATTGATGGGGCCCACCGGCGGACAGGAGGTGCGGGGGGAAGGGGGAGGTTGGTCACCTTCCCCGCTGACTGCCTCACAAAGCATGGGAACCACCAAAGCGTGGGGCCTGAGGTGGTCACCCCAATTTGCCATACCCTTGGGACAGCTCTGTCTGGGCAACGCATTTTAGGAAAGCAATGAATACATTGGAGAAGAGCAACAAAAATGATAAAAGATTTATAAAACCTGACCTACAAGTAAAGGTTAAAAAAAAATGGGCATATTTAGTCTTGAGAAAAGGAGACAGCGGAGGAGGGGAACCTGATAACAGTCTTTAAATATGTTAAGGCAGCAGTCCCCAACCTTCTCGTCTGGAGGACGCCAGATGTAGGACTCTGGCGGCGGTCTAGCATCCGCCAAATTTCTGTGACATTTTTGCTGCGACGCCTCTCAATGACACCGCTTGTCGGCAGCAAGTGGCATCATCGAGAGGCGCCGCTGCTGAAATGCCACAGAAATTCAGCGGCGTTTTGGTGGATGCTCGACCACCAGCCAGGGGCTCTTATAAAGAGTGATTAATTGTTCTCCATGGCCATTGAAGGTAGGACAAGAAGAAATGGGTTTATACAGAGATTTAGGTTGGATGTTAGGACAAACTTTATAACTAAAAAGGTGGTAGGTAAGCTCTGGAACAGGTTTCCAAGGGAGGCTGTGGAGTCCCCATAATTGGAGATTTTTTAAGAACCAGTTGGACAAATGCCTGTCAGGGTTGATCTAGGTTTGCTTGGTCCTGCCTCAGCGCAGGGGGCTGGATTTGATGACCTGTCGAGGTCCCTGCCAGCCCTACATTTTTGTGATTCTATGAAAATGCATCTGTATGTCAATTAAACAAAGGCTCTGTATTCTAACCATAGGGGAATTTTGTTTATGTATGTGTGCATGCATATGCGGGAGGTGGGAGGGGTGTTTGTTTTTCAACAGCTTGCAGAACCAACAACTGACAATAACAAGGGAATTTTATGTTTAAAAGGAAAATGTAATGAAATTTGCTGCGAGTATGAGCTAAAGCTACTCATCTTCTTGTGCTTTGTTTGAAACAAGCACATATTTTTTTAATAGATGGAACAGGTAAAAGCAGCTTTTGTCAAAATTTTCACCATCACCTGGGTCATTTCTGCAGCGTGGGGCATGGGTCACTTGCTAGAAGATTCTCTGCACCTTGAAGTCTTTAAACCATGATCTGTGGACTTTGATGGCTCAGACACAGGTTTGATACAGGAGTGGGTGAGATTCTGTAGCCTGTGGCCTGCAGACTAGATGATCATAATGGTCCCTTCTGACTTTAAAGTCTATGATTCTATGATTTCCTTATAGTGGGATCTAACGGCATTTGGGAGTGCAAGAGATTAGTACAGGCTTCAGAGTTCAGGGTATGCAGGTCTTGGTTCATCCATTATAAAGATACAGTCACTCAGATATTATGGTGAGGGGCAACATAAGATAAGATGAGATATTGCTCTCTGGGTTTGGATTCTGGAAACCATCCCCACCACAACGCATAAGAGTTTTGATTCTGTTCCATGTCTAGTGACAAGGTGTTAGCAAAGCCTTACAACTGAAGAACCTCTATCAGTAAAATATATTGTATAGGAGAAAAAAGTGGGTTCCCACAGCAATAATAATCAGAACAACTGGAAGGAGAGTTGACAAGTTGCGATGGTAAAAAGTGCTTTGCCAGCAAAAAATAGAACAAAATAGATTACACTGAGACAAATGCAGTGTATGGTGGGTCATTTCCATTTCTCTTGCAAGTTCATTCCCCTGGGAAAGCATTTTGCAGGCACTTAACAGTGGCCACATCTGGAATAAGGTGACCGCACCATTTCATTAAGCTGACAAAGAGCGGAGAGATGACCTGAGTGCCTGGCATGTTTTAAGTCAGCACTGCAATTGCATGTCACATGTGGCAATCAGGTTGACTTCAGTCAGTGAGGTATTTATATGCACAGATGCTTTGGTGGAAAGGATTCATTGAGTCAAATTCTGCTCTGAGATATAGCAGTGTATGTCTGGAGTAACTCTATTAACTTTCATCACTGGCTTCAATGGGAATTGGGCTGCGGCCTATAATTGTGTGGGGTTTTAACCACTTAAAACATTGGGAATCACAGTTAAATACCTGCATCCTACTTTGAAAATTCTGCCCTCTATTTGCCCATTGATTTGTCAATGTGCTTGTTGATTTTTGAGCACCTACCAGCGGAGTTGCATGCTCTGCCTGGGAAAATGTAGAGCAGGGATTGGCAACCTTTGGCACTCGGCCTACCAGGGTAAGTACCCTTGCGGGCTGGGATGGTTTGTTTACCTGCTGCATCTGCAGGTTCAGCTGATCGCGGCTCCCACTGTCCGTGGTTTGCCGTTCCAGACTAATGTGAGCTGTGAGAAGTGGTGGCCAGCATATCCCTCAGCCCACACAGCTTCCCACAGTCCCCATTGGCCTGGAACGGCGAACCGCGGCCAGTGGGAGCTGCGAGTGGCTGAACCCACACACGTAGCAGGTAAACAAACCAGCCCGGCCCACCAGGGCCACATGCAAAAGATTGCCGATCCCTGAGTAGAGCTATCACTTCTGACAATTGATTTAAATAGGAATCACACATGTGCTACTGGGGTAGAATGTAGCTCTGAGTGATCAATCTTATTGTGTCTTGTCTCTTGTAGCAGTGTACTAAGATACATTCTTTCCTGTAATAACACTTTGCACTTATATAAGGCCTTTCATCCATAGACCTCCAAAATGTTCACAAAGATGGATAAACACCATCATCCCCCTTTTACAGATGGGGAACTGAGCCATGGGACATTTTAGTGATTGGCCTCAGGGTGTCCGGGCTATCTTGAGACTATGATGTCCTTATTTCTGCAGTGCCTTCCCAACATTACAAATGTGAGAAAACAACTGTTATTCTTTGCACCTAGTCCTTCACTAAGTATATGGTATTTGGCAGCATGGAGGGATTGGCTAGGAACTCTTTCTGGAACATTTATAGGTGTTGTTGTATCTGTTATTATGATGAACCATTTGGTGGAAAGATTTGGGGATCTAGTTACTCTCCCTTCAATACTTATAATTCTCCATTCAATACTTATAACTCTCACCTTAGGCCAGCAGGGTCCTCTGGGTTCTGGCATTATGGTTTGTCTGCTTCACATTAGCTGAAAAAGTCAAAATATTGAGTACAAACAAACTCCAGAGGAGGATTTTGATCCCTCAAACACCTCCTGCCCTTCCCTTTTGTCTTAGGCCCTAGGCCTTTGAGCAAAAATAATTTAGAGCCTTAGCTTAGCTTGTTTTTCTGTACAAAGGGCATGCTGAGGCAGAAAGATGTGGTCAGGGCCCCAAAAAAAGGAACTGGAATTGGATAAAGGGGAACCAGGAGATCTGTTATGTTACAACAGCTGAGCCTGCTGTCGGGACTACGGAAAAGGTGTTAGAACGGACAAACTGCAGACTTGACTGGCAAAGACAATAACAGGAAAAGCCATAGATGGAAAATTGGGGCTTTGCCTAGATGGAAAATTAATTAGTCAGCTTGCTTGTTATCAACATTATATTCCAAATAAGGCAAATAACATGTGTAACCAGCATGTTACTTTTTGCGGTTTTAACCTTTATAAGCATGGTAAAATTTGTAGAAAACAGAGCAGCTTACCTCTTGCATGGGGTCATGCTGTCTCTCCCTGCATATATGCTTGTATAAAATAAAGGAGCCTCAGGCTTTCTGATCTAAAATCAACCATGTGGTCAGTTTTCCACAACACCACCCACCCAAACACACACCTTACATGCCTCAGAGTTCCCCCAGAAAGCTTGGAACAAGGATCAGAATTTGGCCCTAAAAATGTTTAATGTGTATATTGTATTCTTACTCTATGTCATGAGGCCAGTCCTGCCCCATTGAAGACATTGGGATTTTTGCCATCAACTTCAATGAGAGCATGATCATCTTATAAATGTAAGAAGGGAGATGATACTCACCATAGCTACTTCACAGAGGTGCTGGAAGATGCAATGAACATGTGAACTGCTTTGAGATCCTTTGCCCAAAGGCACTACACAAGCACTAAACTTTAGTTAATAACGTAATAACAGCCGTACTGGGTCAGACCAAAGGTCCATCTAGCCCAGTATCTGTCTACCGACAGTAGCCAATGCCAGGTGCCTCAGAGGGAGTGAACCTAACAGGCAATGATCAAGTGATCTCTCTCCTGCCATCCATCTCCACCCTCTGACAAACAGAGGCTAGGGACACCATTCCTTAGCCATTGTGGCTAATAGCCATCTATGGACTTAACCACCATGAATTTATCTAGTTCTCTTTTAAACGCTGTTATAGTCCCAGCCTTCACAACCTCCTCAGGTAAGGAGTTCCACAAGTTGACTGTGCGCTGCGTGAAGAACTTCCTTTTATTTGTTTTAAACCTGCTGCCTACATGTTATTCTATGTTGCTTTCTACAGACATTCGATTACAAGATTTTCAGTCTTGATGTAATCCCATTGTCTTCAGTGCAGTCACACCAACATACGCCTGGCGCTATGACATAACCTCCCCTCCACCACCACACCCACACACACAGATAGCAGCAAAGCAGTTTAAACTCCAGTACTGGCTATCATACCTTTCAGACACTAAATCTTTAAAATCTAGGTGTACATTGTCAGCAGAGGGATCTAGAGGTACAACTTTAATTAGTGGCGTTGGGAGTCACATGGTGAAAATCCACTCACTCATGACATTGAAAATACTTCTCCTTCCCCTCCTGTACTGGCAAAATGTCAGTGAAAACCTCCTAAGACAAAAATCACTTTTCTGTCACGTTGTTTCTATCAGTTTAAGGTCATGCCATTTATACTCAATTTGCATTCGGTGCTAGCAGGATTAACTTCCCCCATGTGTCAAAGGTTTATTCCTACAGCCTGGCCCTCATCTCTCTACTTCTTGCCCCTACTAGGTCTCACATGATTATTTTAAGTTTAACTATGTTACAAATCCCAGTTTTGTCCCTGGAGTCAAAAAATACTCATAGAGAAAGATTTGGCATCTCCTGGTTATCTGCAATTCTGAAGCTCTAGGGAAAGCGGCTCTCTTGCTTTATGATATGTTCACAGCTGATAAAACATATTATTGGTTGATATTACAGCAGGGCCAGAATTGCCAACGAAGCTCAGAGTCCCATTGTGCTACATACTTGTGTGTATAAATAAAGACAGTCCCTGCCCTGAAAAATTATTTTCCCAAAATTGATAACATTTCACACCGAGACTATGGTAGTTTGCAATCTTCTGTAGCACTCATCTTGAAGGGAATTAAATCAATGGGAAGAAATGTAAAATAGTGCAGGTGGATGGATAATGCAGGAGTGGTGTGTAACACAAACTGCAGCACCGTTTTTTAATGTAGGTTACAGAACTTTGCACACCTACAATTTTGTGACTGATACTAACTCTCCTTTTATTGCCTTTGTGCTTTGGGTTTATATACACCTGCCTTCCAGATAAACCAGACACCTATATGGTCTGATTTCTAGAAGTGCTGGGCACCCACAACCTCCACTGAGGTCAATGGGAACTGCAAATGCTCAGCACCTTTGAAAATCAGGCCAATGGTGGCATTACCTTCCGTGCATCTATCCTCTGGATTACAAGTTGGACGGATAAAACACAAGATGTAGGAGAGAAGGAGGTCATGTTGAGGTGCACATAGATAGGTAATATAGGAGGGGACATGATTTTAAATTAGTGTAACATCTGAAGTGGTGTGTTATTAGAGAAAACCTGGTTCAAGTAGCTTCTTGATATACTTAATCCTGCCTCAGTGTGGGAAGGGAATAGACCAAATGACCTCTTGAGGTCCCTTCCAGCCATCCTTTCTATTAGGATTCTTAGTAAACCCATTAAGGAACACCAGAGATTTTAAATTATTTTTAAACAGCTGCAACTGCTGTAATGTTCTGATGATATTCATTGTACAGACACTTGTCCCTCTTGGTTTGTTTTATATTTACCAGCTATTCAGCAATAGTTAGATTTCTAGGAAAATCACAAATCACACACATGCATGCACCCACATACACACACATACGCATTCACACACAATGCTTTTCACCAACAAGCATTTCAGTTCAGAAATGACCATGTCCCACTCCACACCAATTTGGCATCATCAGTGAGTTATGTAACGGAACTGACGGTTTAAAAGGGAGAGCAGAGCTTGCTTCCCTTGGAAAGGATTGAGCCCTTGTTGTGTCATATGATTCCACTGTTGCCAGCTCTCATGATTTTACTGTTTTCCTTCAGTTGTTTGGTGTTTTCCTTAAATCACTACCTTCTGGAGTCACGGGGTTACATGAGAATCTCAGCTTTCATTTTAAAAAAATGTAAGTTCCATGGTTGTGGAGAAAATGTGACCCAAGTGTACTTAAAGCTTAAAAAACAGAAAGTAAATTAAAAGAAAAAAATGTAGGATTGGGGGGAGGGTGTTAGGTATTTGTTTTGTTTTGAAATCTCGTGATTTTTAAGTAAATCTCATGATCCGGGGAAGCCTGACTCATGATTTATGAATGCTTGCAGTTGTCAGTACTGTGCTACACATACCTTACTTCTGATTGGCTCTACAAAAGCATGTGGTGTGAGATCCTCACCTCTGCTCCAGCCTCTTTACACTGAACAAAAGAACCAGAGCAGCATAAAGCAGCCCTGAAAATCTCATATCCAGCTAAGGAAGGATTCCTTGGGGCAGACAGCGGGGAAGGCAGACATAAAGCTGCCTCCCAAGGACCCCCTCCCAAGCTGTCGCCTGGGGTGGGGACAAAGCACGTAGCACTGAGGAGATTCTAGGAAGTCCATAGAGTAACCTAGGGAGACTGCTACAATTTAGACAGCTCGTCATAACCTACACAATCTCACCCTTGGGCCTTTAATTGTTTAGTCAGTGGAAGAGGAAAGAAGTCCTTGGTGCTTTTCTTTAGCCTTATTGTTGGCTGTCTCAGGTTGGTGATCACAGGCATACCGCAGCAGACAATACTTTGCATTTCCATAGCACACGTCACATAAGGATTTTAAAGTGCTTCACAAATGTGGGTAAAGTAGTCTCTTCCCTATTTATACATGGGGAAACTGAGGCACAGACTGGCTAAGGATTGATGTTCAGTGAGCCATAAGGGGGTCTGCAACTCTGCAATTTGATTTCAATGGGATCTAGAGGCCTAAATACTTTTGAGGATCTGGGCCTAAATGAGTTGCTTAAAGTTATACAGCCTCCTTCCAGACCCTCGCTCTAGACAGCTACTGTTTCCTGAATGTCTAGATATGAAAAGATGTGCTCCAGGTTTGCTGCTACTCATGTCCAGTTTTGCAAATAGCCTTAGACAACAATGTCGTATTTCAAGACAACACCACAGATGACAACATTTTGAGAATTTTGCCACTATCCCTGATAACTAGTCTGTCTCATGGACCATCAGCATTACCACTTACTTTTTTATTTAAAACAAAACAAAGAATGCTTCCTCAGCTTTGGAAGCCTGAACAATACAACCAACATTCCTCTAAAATCACCAAAGTTAACTCCCTAGGCCTTAGATTTAGCCCCTGAAATATGCTTTGTAGATTCCGCACTGAGATAGCCATCACAATTGCTTTTGAGCATTTCCCTTGAAATGCTGTTCTTTTAAAAGTTTTAGCCTTTGACCGTATCCTTTCCTAACAGGCCTCAGATCAGGCTTGCTCTTCTGTGTGTTACACGGCTGCATGTTATTTAGTTCTTTTTACATTTAAAGTGCCACTTTTCCTTCTTCCAGAAGTTCATTGTGTGGTAGAGAATAGAAATAAGAGCCAGCTGACTTAGTTTTGTTTAATGCGTCAGTGCTGGTTTACTCGAGCTGACAGCTGCCTGCTGGATAACAAGCATCTAAATACTTTGATATTTTCTAGACTCTGCAGAGAATAGATCTGAAGCACCAGACTTGCCACAGTTCTCTTTGATTGGAAATGCTGCCTATTGTTGTAGTGTAAAATGGTTGATTGGTTGCTTGGGTGGGTGGGTTTGTGCTGTATTTTCCGTGCTGTGTTTCAGGAAGTGATTTTTGCTGGACAGTTCACCAGTGATAATGGCTATATTCGGTAGCAGCAAAATGCAGGTTTGAACCTTAGATTTATAGAATAGGTATGCCTAATTCTTAAGGTGACCTTTCAGAATCATTACCCTCCAAAATGTCTCTCTTTGATCTTTTCTTATTTCCTTATGGCACAATTCACATCAGATCCCAGTGTTTCCGCTTAAAAATCCAGTGTTTTTTCTTAGGAGTCCAAGACCAGGTAGTTTTCTTGTGTGAATCAGCTAGGATTGTTCCTGCTAAGAAAAATACCAGTGGGCTTTTTTTTCCCCAATGTAGTGAGATATCTGAGCTTGGGCAAAGCCAGTTTTATAGATATTTATTGGTCAGAAATGTTATTAGATCCGAGCTAAGTTTCTATTTCTCTGGTGTCTCCTAAAGCCCCTTGGTGAATTATTAAGGATACCGCTACCATAAATAAGATGGTTAGTAGGGCACAGCACTTGCCATTATTCTTTCAGTTAGTTGCAAAACTGATGTTTGGGCAAAAATCTTCGTGCGAACAGGATTCGTGACCTGCGATCTCCTTAGCAGGCTGCAGAGATCTCCTTAGTTAACAGAAACTATCCTCATTTCATCTAAACATAATTTGGCCCAATTTAAGCATATATAGGGGTTGTATTATTATCCTCTTCTAGCACAGGTTCTCAAGCAATAGGATGGGGCTGGAGAGACCTCAAGACATTTCAAAAGAAAGGGGGAAACCTGGATACTCATGAACTGTGGGCTTATGAAAATCCCTTGGCTGGGCTACCATGCATGCCAGATATCTTGTGCAGCCAGACAGTTGACCTGATTATCAGACATGCATGGAAAGCTTTGAAAATTCCCCTGCTTTCAGAGGATGCAAAAATTAGCCACACAAAGTAGGTTCACCCAGATGAGACCCTTTGAATATGTGACTATGTTCCAACACACTCGATGGGGTATATGTTGTCAAAATCTCCTCCTCGTTCACCAAGGCCTGAAATAGCAGACTATTTTGTTTGCACTCAGGGTAATCAATGGAATTTAATAAACTGAAATGGTCCATCTGGCACATTAAATAAATCCCTAAATACATACTTATTTACTTCTGCTTCTATCTGTTCTCAAACACTGTAGCTCTGTAAGGTACCCTGTGATTCTATTATGAGGGACTTTATAAAAATGTACAGGCGAGTCTTATCTTACTCCAGGGTTACAGTCCGCTGTCAGTGCGTAAAGCGAAAATCGCGTATAGTCAAAATTACATTGAGTGTAATGGCGGGCGGAATCACCCACACTACAGGCGCAGTATTTAAATTGTTATTGTTCTTTTTTTTGTTTTTGTTTTGTTTTTGCCGACCGCACAAAGCTGAATTCATGCATGTTAAATATGTGTAAGATAAGGCTCGCCTGTATTGCTGTTTAAGACATGGAAATACTTTATTACTATGACATGGATCATTTTTGGTTGCAGATCAAATTATTTGGAAAGGATCACCTCACAGAGGTTATCAATAGGCAGACTTTCTTCAATACAGTAAGCCTCTCAGAGGACTTAGTGTGCCCAAATCAGTGGAAGAGAAGGAAAATTGGAAAAATCGGATACTTTCTTGCCTTCTGTCAGCAGGACGTGAGGTGAGATGTACATGTATAAAAGAGAATCAGGAATGTATAGTCAGTCAGTTCCAGGCAGAAACACAAAGAATGAAAATTCTTAAACATCAGACTTGAGTCTCTTTCTGTGAGATTTGTCCCTATAGAGAGTTTCACAGAACCAGGATTTGACCTGGAGCGAGAACCTGTCCCTGATACCACCGGCGCTTCTATGACAGATGACTCATACAGATGCTTCGTCATCATAGCCAACAGGGACAATGCTTACATAAGGAAGGGTTTTACCATCTCATGCACAAACTTGCTTCCCTTAATTCACCTATTTGTTTAACAAATACAGTGGCTGAGATGAGGAACGTGGCACTCTCTGAGTTTGAACCCCAGTCTGTTTACATTGTACTATCCCTGGGTATGAACACTCAAGAGGATTATGTGCCCCTCCTATGTTTTCTTGGTGAAAATTCCTTTCAACCACCCAATGCAGAGTTGCAAAGCCTACAGGATGTATTTCTTTGGGCACTGATATTGATTCCCCCTATCCTCATATATGAAGACCCCAAGGATCACATTTTGAGGTAGTCATGTGCAGTTTGAACACCCAACACTCATCCCGCCTACCTGTGGGTACACATCCCCCATTGTACTTTTGTGAATCACCGGCTATTTGTTCCTATACGTTGGGCATACATAAATGTTCCAGTTGTGTATTGTAACTTGGAAAATCTGGCCTTTGTGTGTCCTTGGTTTCATTGCCTAAGGATGGATAAGAACACCAATGGCAAAGGATGATGAGACACCAGAGATGGCAGCGTCTGGCTATTGTTATAGCTTTGTTTCAAGCCACTAGCACATGCTCACACCCACACACCCTGCCATACATAAAAGCCACAGGAAAATAAGATTAGCACTGCCTATGATAGAGCAGGCACATCTGAAAAGTGCCCTTCAGATTCTGTACATATAAAATCTCAGCGAATGACTCTAGGGTCCATCTCAGAAAAGCTTAATGGCAGGAAGCCATAATATATTAAAACAGTAGATTAAAACAAACAAGAGCATTTTGGATCAGATTACACATCACTTTCCTCATGTCTGACAACAGAAGAAATCAAAGGCAGTAAAAGACAATCGTAGACCATAATGGTCTAATAACTCTGTGATAAAAGTACTTGTGGGAGTAGGCTGCAACTAGCTCAGCACAGTCTTCAGGATACAAAACAATCCTTAAAATCCACAGCGGTGTACTCAGGAGCATTACAGCTTAAGTGCTCGTTTAAGACTTCCTCGAAAATGCAACATGCTCACTTGAGAAACGTAATTAGGCCTCACTTGTGGGTGATGTTCACACATTGTGGATCATCCTTAAAAATGACAGGGAGGGCAGGGGAGAATGTCCCAGCACACTGAAGTGTGCATTATGCCTCTCTCTCCATCATCCCACATGGAAAAAAATCCACTAATAATGCATTGCCTGAGTGTGTCACTCAGGGTGTTGCTGTAGCATATGGCAATGGCTGAAGGTAAGAAAATGGTGCATCTTAGTCTAATCTGAAAATGATTAAATTGTAGTAATTTAAGACATTGGAGCAACTCAAACACAAAATTAATTTAGAACTGAAATGGTGACAGACCTTTTAAACTATCACATCACCGCTGGTTATGTTCTAAATGTAGATTTCCAGGGAAAATACACAAAAGACTCCTGACACAGAATTTGATGAATGCAACTGTGTCTTTGGAACTGTACAGGGGTTGGAATTTACCCAAATCTCAGGCAAGGTGCTGTTTATAAGAGCTCTTTTACAGATTCTCCCCCAACCTATAGATCAGAATCCCCCCTTCATTGATTTTGGATCACCAGATCCACTAGTTGTAGGTTCAGTAGTCCCAGCCCCAGTCCTGCCGCTCCTAAAAAGAAAGGATTCAGTACAACAGGCAATATACTCAGACCCAACTGTGAACTGCATGAATAGCATTATGTTTTGATTAAGTGCATTGTTAGGTTGCATTGTTTGTTAATGCCATTTAATTGCACAGTATTTGTCACATGACTCCTCAAAGTTGCTCTACTTTCAGCTGACTGCAAAAATAGTACAGTCTTTCCTCCACTGCTGAGACTAAAATCTGGTTTCCATCATATCCGTCATAGTATTTTGCTTACAGTGTTGCAGAACTGGAATGATTAAGGTTTTATCCCTGCCTTGGTTTAATTCTGAAGCTGAATTAAGTATTTAAATTAATATTTTAAAACGAGATGATCATTCTGGCGTTTGAAATTTGTGTAACCTTGCTCCTCAGTAAGAGTGAACCCCAATTTTTACAGTTTTGTCACATGGCTGGCTTCTTGGTACTGGTGATGCTCAACTCTGTTAGAACTTATGGGAGTAGATTAATGTTCACTTCCATCCATCCATCCATCCATCCCCAAAGATCTCAGTGCCATTAACTGTGCTCAAGTCAAGATTTCCCTCAGTTGCCCATAATTCATTGACAAGTCTAATGCACCTTGGACAACTTCATTAGTTTCCATGGGTTACTAGATATGGATGCATCAGGAATGGGAGCACTGTAAAAAAAACCTAACCTAAAATATAGTGTTTTGACAATATATGCATTCTTTTGAGGAAACACTACATGTTGGATGCCTGTTTCATGCATTGACGGTTCAAGCATTTCTGTGTGCGACAAGGTGTCTCTTGACCTGACAGTGCTGCCCTCACTCAAGCAAAACTCATGAGGAAGTCAATGAGAGCTTTGCTAGAGAAAGTAGTGCAGGGCTGGAATGGTTCCCTCTGGTTTCAGATAGTACTTTAAATCTCCTTTGAGTTGTGTTATTACTCTTTCAAATGAGTGTTTACCCAGCGGTTCTTCTTGCCTGCTTTAGAATGTAATGTGAAGATATCATCAAAATATAATCTGACGCTAAATAATTCATATAAATACTGGCCAAAGCCCTAGTTAAACACTTGGAAATAACATGGTTGCCATTTCAGTACATAGACAATGTGCACATGCACACACACCACACACACGCTACCTTGTGGCAATAAAATGAGAAATATTAATTCAAGTCAGAGCTGATGTGTTATCAAAAAAATCTTATATTTACAGCTGGTCAAAAAATATTTTTCTGCAAATCATTTCAAACAAAATTAAACATTTTTGATTTGATTCAAGTTTTAAGATTTTTTAAAACTTTTATTGCAAAACAAATTACATCTTTTTTTTTAAATTTAAATTAAAAAATGTTCATTTTAGTTTTGTTCCCTTCTCCCCAGACCTCTTTTCTCTCCCTTTTCCCCTCAAAGATAAAAGCAGGTAGGGGAAGGAGAACTGCCCCAAAAATACAAAAATTTCAGTTCAACAGGAAATAAAATGTTTTGAGAAGTTTTGTTGAAAAGTCATTTCCTTTGAAAATCCTTTTTAATTAAACAAAAAATCAATCAGCTCTACTTATGATGACGTTGAATGGAGAAAAATGGTATTGTGCGAGGATTCTCAACTGGTATAAATTGATTTAGCCTATTTACATCAGTTGAGGATCTGGTACTGGATTGTTGCATACACAGGTATCATCCTGGGAGACTCCTACTCTGTAGAATATAGAATATACAATGATGTAAGGTAAAGGATGGATTCTGAATTTCTCTCATTCTGATATACCAAATCTGATTCTACCCCTGACTTGGGGCACTGATCCATGTGCATGGGGATGGTTCGACATGTCGCTCAGATATTTTTGTGTATGTTTTAATAATTTTTAAGAAAGGTTTAAAATTACCATTTGGATGTATCATTCATAGTTTGAGTATATGCATGGGGATCTCTGACTTTTGCAGGCCTGCTATTAAGGGAGTTATTAGAAGGGCAAAAAGTTTGCAGGAAAATAGGAAGAAAAGTTCTTTCCATTTTTTCCTCCCAAATATACCAATGAAGAATCCAAAATTAATGTGCCTGAATATGTGACTTAATGTTCATGCTCTTGTGTCTCCACAAGCCCTTTTACCACCATAACCTGAAAAGCATCAGAGAACAAAAATGACTTAAATTTGTCTCCTGGACTATTGTTTTAACCTTGTTCTTAATCACCTAAGATCTGATCAGAGCCCATTGGCATTAACAGAAATATTCCCATTGGGTCAATGGGCACTGGATTTTTTTAATCTTCTTAATTAAATTCCTGGGAGTTGAAGTTATTGTAAATATGTGTGGGGAAACTCAGGGCATTATTTATTGAATACTTGATTCTCTCTCACTTGTAGTAAGAACTAAATTCTGAACCCACTTAAGACAATGTCAAGGAATTTCTTGACATCAATAGAGATGAGTATTTTGCCATATTGTTTCTATACATATGTTCTGAGTTTCAATTTGTATTGCTTTGTGCCCTGCCTACTGGTTAGTTCCTCACTGGCTGTGGTTATGGGAGCAGTAATCCTAATTTGTATGCCATCATTTAGACAAATGTCATAATATTTTAAAGAGCCTGTCTCCTACAATGATAGTCATTGCAGGAGTCAGTATATCAGGTTTGAACATAATATTCACACTTTACCATTGGAAACTATGGCCTGGTCCACACTATGCTGTTAAACCGATTTTAACAGCGTTAAATCGATTTAACGCTGCACCCGTCCACACTACACTGCTCTTTATATCGATTTAAAGGGCTCTTTAAATTGATTTCTGTACTCCTACAAAACGAGAGGAGTAACGCTAAAATCAATATTACTATATCAATTTAGAGTTAGTGTGGACGCAAATCGACGTTATTGGCCTCATTATTTTACAGTAGCTACCCACAGTGCACCACTCCAGAAATCGATGCTAGCCTTGGACCACAGATGCACACCACCGAATTAATGTGCCTAGTGTGGACGTGCACAATCAACTTTATAATATCTGTTTTATAAAATCGGTTTAAGCTAATTCGAATTTATCCTGTAGTGTAGACGTACCCTATATGATGGATAACATAGCAAGTTCTATAAATTCCTGAGTGACAACGGGAATTTTGTCATTGATTCCAGTGGGGCCAGGATTTCACCCCTAATCTTCACCACAATAAATGATCTCTATGTACTTTGACATCTCCGTTCGACATTTTTATAATCCCTGAGATTTCTAATTCAAAATAATCTCCAGATCATCCTTTTCTTAGCCTGCCCGTTGTTCAGATCACCACAATTCAATTTCCCCTTTAAATTGTATTCACCTACACTGCGGTTTTATATTGTTCAAAGCCTGTCTTCTGCAACTGCATTAGATGCACTGCCGTGTCTGTCTGGGAATTTTGTTTGGGGAGAGATTTCTATTTATAATGGCTCTTTTCAGATGCTGCAGTATGTTTGTAGTTGTTATGCTTTCAGCTCTGCTAGAGTATTTCTCCTTTCTGCTGCTGTGTAAGGTTTTCCCTGCCACTAGGGAGTGTAAATGTGTCTTCACATGCATTTCTGAAAGACCCTTGAAACCTTTCCATAAATCAGTACAAGTTAGTTTTGGATTTTAGATTATTGTGGATAATGTATTTTTATGTCAAGATAATGAGGCTGAGCCTTGACTTTTAGTTCTAAGTCCTTCATAGTGAGTCTTATCTCTGAGAGGTGCTGAGCACCCACAGCTATAATTAAAGTTAATGGGATGTTCAGTGGTCAGCACCATTAAGCATCAAGTCCATTATATTTATTTTGAACTCAGCAGCTCTTACCTTTCATATTAATTTTGCTTTATATTGAAATGCGAACTAGCCACAAATATAGCTTTACCCTTATTCCAAATAGACTTTCTCCTTCTAATGACATATTGTTCTGAGGTTTGAATCACTGCCCATGAGCCTGTATTTTAAAAACAGTAATAGCACTAATATAGCACTTTTCTTTTTAAAGCTACTTACCCCAGTACTCAAGCTGCAATATTTTTGCCTTTGTTCCCCACTGTGAGAGACAATGAAATATATCCTAGGGGAGTTTTCAGATTTGTTGTATCTGGACAGGTAACACTTTGCATATGCACACACACAATCATGCAGCATCTCCACACAGAGGTATATGCTTTTAACTCATTATGGGGACCACACAAATAACCACCCACACACATGCAAAAAAGAGAGCGGAAGATTACTATTCCTACAGAGATTACATCAACAGTGTACCAGTAATGATCAAAAAATATCCCACAAAAACGAATCTGTAATACAGTTTGGACATCAATTAGTTCTTAATTGCAATGTCCACTCACTATTTTTCCTGATCTTCCTTTACATTATCTCACCCTTCTCTACCCCATGAATCATGTGATCTGGTCTTAAACTCTTGTCCTTTGAGAACAATAGGAATGACACCTTTAGTGCTTTCGCCTTACTTTATGGCCTCATGATCTCTTGCCCTTTGGAGTTCAAATGTCACATCAGGCAGCAGGCAGGCAATTTTTGATGTAACCTCTGAACTCCAAATGATAAAAGACTGTGCAGCTCAAAGAGACAATCCATCTCAGTACAGTCACACAAAGAATGCCACTCGATCAGACAGTAGATGCAAATTAAATAACATTTTCCTGGCAGTTACTGCAGAATCCAGATTCAGAGGGGAAACAGAAACAGATTTGAAAAGCTTTCCAAATTTAGAACTCAACGTGTTCAAAGTGAGAGAGGAAGGTTTGTGAATGTGGTAACGGAAAGGCTTCAAAGTCATGAATTATAAATAAGTCACTTACACATTGTCCGATAGATTTATAAATCAGTCTTTTGTTTGTTTGTTTATGGTTTAGTGAAGTTCATAAACCGCTGGCTGCTGTATCACGTGACTTTTTGGCCATTAGAACTCCCTACAAACCCTGTGTCAATGGTAGATAAGTGTTAACAGGTGTTATGCAAAATAAGCATTAATGTCACCGCATTGGCATAAACGGGGTAAGGGATGTCCTGAAAAACAGATGGTATCTCCAGGACTATGCAGATTCTCTCTAGATACAGCATTCATTGTATGGCACACATGCTACACAGCAAAGGTCCAGTTAGAATAGCAAAGGTCGGACTAAATCATGAATGCTCATAGCATCATCTTAAAAATTTGGCATAAAGATAGGCAGCCAAAAAGGATAGTGGGCAGGTTCCAGGGACCTGTCTTCCCCTCCACTCTTTGCAGGAGCATTTTTCTGGGAGATGGGTAGTGGTTGGGAAGGGGGAATGCTACAGGGTTTGTCTGATGTCAGCAAGGGCATTCTTGAAGACTGAAGGGAAAGGTTACTGCATTCTTTGTTCCTCATTGCAGTATGAGGCTCTGGTACCAAGGCTGTTGCAGATCCATAGTGCAGTCTTGCAACCCAGCTGTCTGTCTTTCTCAGTGCTTGCCAGCATTGACTTTCCCCTGTTGAGCAAATTGAACTTCTGGGATCCCATCCCATGTGGTATATTTTCTTCTCAACATGGCCTACTTCGTGCTTATGTAGACAATGGTGCCTGTCTATCTGGGCCCACCCACCCACACAACAGTAAGGTTAACTTGCAAAAGTTATGATTCACCCAAAAGAGGAGATGTCACCATCTTTAAAAGCACCACCTGGCTCCTGGCTCTTGCAATACCAAGTCACATAGGGTACTTTTAAAGATACTCTTGTAACAAAGTTGTGAAGTGTCCAACTAAAATCACATAGGTACACTTTTTAAGCTAGCACTCAGAGGAATTAAAAAGCCAATGGCAAGCTCCTCTGGCTGGCTCTGTAATAAGAGGTAACAAGAAGCACTAAGCCCATTCTTTCTTGTGGTCTGCCCGTGTGCTGCTCCAGTGGCATATTAGGGGTAGAACGCTGGTAGAAAGAACATCCAGAGAAACCTTCCGCACAAGAAGCTTCCGCAACCAGTTCAGAGCCAAAGTAAGGAGTCTGTGCTGGCCCCACCTACTAACCTTCAGCCAATGGGGCTTGGGCAGGGTGGGGCATGAACATGGCCTGAACAATCTATGCTCTGGCTATTCTCCGTCTCCCCTGTGGTGTCACGGGAAGCACAGCGTAAGTGAGAACAGCCTGTTGAGGTCTAATTTACACTGGAACCCAGGTAGATTCCTGGCTGACCCAGATTACTGGAGGCTTAAAAGTAGCGTAAAGCAGTGGGTTCTCAATCAGGGGTACTCAGACATCTTCCAGGGGGTACATCAAGTCATCTAGATATTTGCCTAGTTTTACAACAGGCTACATAAAAAGGCCTAGCAAAGTCAATACAAACCAAAATTTCATACAATTACTTGTTTATACTGCTCTATATACTATACTCTGCAATGTAAGTACAATATTTATATTCCAAAGGATTTATTTTATAATTATATGGTAATAATGAGAAAGTCAGAAATTTTCCAATAACAGTGTGCTGTGACACTCTTGTATTTTTATGTCTGATTTTGTAAGCGAGTAGTTTTTAAGTGAGGTGAAACTTGGGGGTACTGAAGACAAATCAAAACTCCTGAAAGGGGTACAGAGGTCTGGAAAGGTTGAGAACCACTGGCTTAACTCCACCTGTGCTGAGGCATAAAAACAAAGGAATTTTTTCAAGAACTGTACTGCCAATGCCACAGAGATCTCAAAACAAGAAAGTAGACATACATGTTACCTTGTGCTTCATGACACATTTATGGAGAAAATAACTTAAATGTTCCCTTTCTACTTTGAGAAAACAATAATTAGAGATACAAAGTCTATTTTCAGATTCCTAAGGGGTTCTTACCACCCAGAGAAAAATGAATTTTCTGAACCTGTCATTAACAGATTTATAGTTATCTTCATGCCACTGTATCTATTTTTCAAAACAAAAAATACAAATCCTGCCATGCTTACTCCGCCAACGCTCCATTCTAAAGGATAGGGATCACAACTGGCACAGCTCCTAAGCATGTGTTTAACTTTAGGCACGAGTAGTTTGCTCATGTGCTTGAAATTAAGCACACACTTAAGTGTTTGGTTGAATTAGGGTTTATAGAAAACAGCTGGGGGGATTCTGTTCCCTTTCCCCATGCAGAAATCCCTTGTGCAGTCTATTACCCAAGCATTCCACGGGAGTCCAGAATTATGTTCACAGCAATTGAAGACATGAAAGGTCCATTTCACTCATCCCCCCGCTGGTGCAGGATTGTTCCCTACATTATGTTCTCCAGCACTTGTTCAGTCTAGTTTTAAGAAGTGTCAAGCGATGGGGCTTCCCTTCAGATGGCTGGATGTTATTTAGATCTATTGAAGTAGTCAGTGTCTTTTAAAGATGGAAAATTCCTTTGGAAATGCCCTTGAAACAGAGCTGCTAGAGAAACAGCCCACCCCCACCTTCTTGAACTCTGCCTCCCTTCCCCCATCCAACCATGTCGCCCCCTCCCCCACACACACACACAGAAAAGAGATCAGTAATGAGAGCTCACTAATGGATTGGCTTAAGTATAGAACAACATCCCATCACTGTTCTAGAAAATAATCAATCAAGCACTTAATTTTAAACATAAAAAGTAAACTGCCTAGAGACTGTTAATAGATAACCAAATAAATTAACAGTTGTAGGTGGGATTTGAAACTAGGTCAAATCTGTCTCTCACCATCTTTTTGAGCCTACTGTTACAAATGGTGTCCTTGGATTTGTGCTAAATTTCACACTTTCTCATAATGGGGAATCCTCTGTGATCCGATACTGCTTCACAGCTGGGCTATGGCTACATGGGATTGTGCATAAATTTTATATCTACTTTCATATATTGATCTGTAACTTGGCTTTGTATCAAACACTCAGCGGGGTCATGGCAAATGTTGGGGGCAGAAACGGAGCAGAGGATACAAGAAGGAAAGAGAAAACATTTATCCATAAGAAAATAGACTGCACATAAGCAGCCCACATGCACACTGGACCTTACCCCTTATATAGAGAACGACACAATAAGAAAGTGCTGCAAGT
Source organism: Gopherus evgoodei (assembly GCF_007399415.2). Taxonomy (NCBI): domain Eukaryota; kingdom Metazoa; phylum Chordata; order Testudines; family Testudinidae; genus Gopherus; species Gopherus evgoodei. Next base: position 116,050,352 of record NC_044327.1, on the reverse strand, counting down.
GAACTTCTGCGGCTTTGTTTCTCCTTACCTGAAAGTCTTGTTGTTCAATTATTTTAGCCACCATGTTATGTGATGAGTTAAGATACTAAGGTCTAATTTTCAAGAGCTGCCAATAACCCAATGGATGTAAGTGAAAGTTATGGGAGCTCACACCTCTGAAAAAGTCAGACCTAGATTGTATCGATTAAGGAAAGTGGTTGGGATTGTTGATTTACCAAAACATGTAGAGATACTTGCATGTGTAGAGTATCCACTACTCACCATGGGCGGGAGGGGAGAGAAGCACATCTAAAGTGATTAGTGAACTGCAACCTTGATGTACCCAGAACGTGTGGCTGCAGGACACCAGGCTACCGCACAGGAATAAAACACCATTATTTCCACTGAAAAGTAAGGGCACCTAGAATAGATGAGTTAAACATTGCTGCCCGTAAACTTTCTCTCTATCACACAAAGAAAAAGAAGTTAGCACAGAGAATGCTGGATATTGGTCTGAAAAAATATCATCCTTCACATATTCAGAGACACACCTCAATTATTTATTTCAAAAAAAATTTAATGTCAATATCCATCTTAATGACAATTGGTACATCAGATTATACAAATAATTCATTGTACACTAAATGGAAGTTCCTGTTCTATCTAATATCCATGTCTTGCATTTAAAGCAAATATTGGAACATGTAAGGCAGAGGTCGGCAACCTCTGGCATGCGGCTCGCCAGGGTAAGCACCCTGGCTGGCCAGGCCAGTTTGTTTACCTGCCACATCTGCAGGTTCGGCCGATCACAGCTCCCACTGGCCGCGGTTCGCCGTCCCAGTCCAATGGGGATGGCAGGAAGCGCCGCGGGCCGAGGGATCTGCTGATCATGGCTTCCCGCCGCTCCCGTTGGACTGGGACAGTGAACTGCAGCCAGTGGGAGCCGCGATTGGCTGAACCTGCTGATGCGGCAGATAAACAAACTGGCCCATCCCGTCAGGATGCTTACCCTGGCGAGCCACATGCCAAAGGCTGCCCACCCCGATGTAAGGTATTAAGAAATAAAAGGAACTATTATCTCTTTCACATCTTTCAGTTCATGCTAAGTTCCAACATTTTGAGTGGGATAGAGGGGGAAGTTAAAAGGAGCCTCTGAATACCTTGGGTGAAATCCTGACCCCACTGAACTCAATAGCAAAATGCTCATTGACTTTACTGGTGCCAGGGTTTCTTCCCTTATGTATTAGAGAAAAAGCCCACACTCCACTGTGCAAGTAGGGCACCACTTTCGGAAGCTATCACTTATTTAAATAAGTAATTAAGGAGATTGTTTTTCTTACTTGTGGTTGAATACCATTTCAGCATCCAGATACACAGCAAAATTACCCTGCTGACAACCTAGTCACAAGCCAATTCTTCCAAAACATATTGTTTGCAAATGTTTGTAATTCCGGTTTCTTCCCTCAGGACACCATTGCTTTTATTTCCCGTCTCCCTCTGGTTTCTGAAGTGACATGTTGGAATTTAATTGCTGAGCTCTTCTTAATGAAATAGGGGTTACACAGCCAAACCCAGGCACCCCACCTGCAAATATTTAGATGTGCCCTCTCCTCCATAGGCCTTTTGAGCAATGCCTTGAAAACGAATTGTGGAGTACCATTTATAACCACTATGAAGCTAGATTATTGTCCAAGGACCTGAGCCTGCTAGGAAACACCTTCAACTCCCATCCAATTCATCCAGAGCAGAGAAGCTCAGAATCTGGTAAGACTGGCATTAGAAGCCCCAAACACTTAAAACTTGCCTCAGCTGCAGCTGTACCAACAGGTAAGAGATTTTAACCTTCCAACTACAACAGTTACAAAAGATGGTGACTATTAGAATGCTAAACAATGACGAGGCACACAAATAGAAAGTTCCCAGAAAACTCTTGGTTATTGTACCCATATATACTTCCAATTATGTACTTCTAGAGTCAAATGACTTTGGTTGCAATGGAATTCGCATTATCATTGGTGTCTCTGCTTTCACAATTGTTATTTTAAAATGCAAGAAAAAAATGTAGTTTCTAAAAACACAATCATTAATAGTGCTGGTTAACTGTAATCGTATTTTATTATAATTTTGATGTTGTGATGAAATCTGTCAGACAAAACAATGCGTGAAATAGCGAGATACTATAATCTAAAAAAAGAAAAAAACACCAACTCACTGAGAAAGGATCAGCCTGCTAAAAGCTAGAAAATTAAATGATTTCCACACTATGGGCTAATAGCAACAATAGCCTGAACAGGTTTGTTAATTATCCCACTTGTGGTTAGCACACATAAAAACTGAATATCTTCTATTACTGGGGATAAATGTAATGCCTCATAATTAATGCCAACTAATATTCCCTCTACATTCTTCAGTATGAAAATAAAAAGCCAAATCAATTTGTATAATATTACAATGTTCACATAAAGTTAGCCTTCCGTTTCCAACTTTGGATAGATTCCTAATCGTGCTGGTAACAGTGCATATCAGAAGACCTATATATTCAAGGCTTGTAAGAGGCATTCGTGGGAAAATTTTATAAATATACTATATTTTGTTACCCTACAACAGTCAAAGCACAGAAGTAGGATTGGAGACAAGCAGTTTTCTGTACAATGGGAAGTGTAAGGTTAAAAATATACTCCAAGGTATGCTTCAAGAATTGTTATTCTGGTGTTCTGATTCTTCAAATCATGGTCAGAGGCTTTCCCATGTTAGGGCTCAATTTCGCCCAGCAATGCAGGTGGGTAACTGTCCCCGATTCCATCCGAGGGAAGCAGTTGGCTCTTGGTGGCCTATTCTCCCATCCATGCGGTGGGTGGATGCAGGGAAGGGGATAAAAGGAGAGGATGGAAATGTATGTGACAAATTCCCATTAGTGCTAAGAGGGGTTATGAGCATACCAATGCTCCCTGTGGCCCCTAAGAAGGCAAGAGAATAGACTCTGACTGGGACTGAAGGAATTTAAAGGCAATTGGAGTTCCTGGAGAAAGACAAATTTAGCATACAGTGCCTGGCCGTCACTCTTTCAGTCTCTCCAACACAGACTCTACTAAGCAGGGCGAAGACCATCGTCATAATGTACACAGAGAAGGAAAAATGTTATATGAAATTTGTCGCAGTCTAGAGACTATACAAGCCCACGGGCCAGACTGTGTGGATCGTGAAGCAAGATGCAGTGTAAGTGTTGAAAATCAGAATGCTAGACAGAGTACTCTCAATTCATTCAGCTTCCACGGGCATTAATCCCAGCACACCTCAGCGGCAGGGAGTCCAGCATGAAAATAGGGCGCAGCACAGGGGTGGGCAAACTACGGCCCCGACTGTCCTGCCCCCAAGTTCCTGGCCTGGAAGGCTAGCCCCTGGCCCCTCCCCTGCAGCCTCAGCTCGCATGCTCCACCACCGGTGCAATGCTCTGGGTGGCGGGGCTATGAGTTCCTGGGGAAAAGCCCAGCCTGACCTGGTCTCTGTGCTGCGTGGTGGTAGCAGCAGCGTAAGGGATGGCCCTATGTTTTTTGCCGCCCCAAGCACGGCAGGCAGGCGGATTCGGCAGCGTTTCTGCGGGTGAAGCTGCCTGAGTGCTGCCCTCATGGCAACTGGCAGGCTGCCCCCCCGCAGCCTGCCATCCCAGCACGCACTTGCTGCGCTGGTGCCTGGAGCCACCCCTGGGCAGCGTGGCCCGGCTCCAGCCGGGCGGTGCGGCTGTAGTGCCACCAGCCACCAGTGCTCCAGGCAGCGCGGTAAGAGGGCAGGGAGGGGGGGGTTGGATAGAGGGCAGGGGAGTTCAGCGGTGTGGATGGTGGTCAGGGGAGAAACGGGGTTGAATGGGGCAGAGATCCCGGGGGGGGAGTCATGAAAGAGGAGGGGTTGGATGGGGTTGCAGGGGGCAGAGTCAGGGGGCAGGGATTCTGGGGGCAATCAGGGGACAGGGAGAAGGGGTGGTTGGATGGGGCAGGGGGCCCAGGGAGGCCGTCAGGAATGAGAGGACGGGTTGGATGGGGTGGCGGAGGTCTGGGGGCAGTCAAGGGACAGGGAGCGAGGGTGTGTGGATGGGGCAGGGGTCCCAGAGGGGTTGTCGTCAGGGAACGGGGGGGTTGGATGGGGCAGGAGTCCCGGGGGCGGGGCAGACAGGAGGTGGGGGCTGGGCCACGACCCCCTCCCCTAATCGGCCCTCCATACAATTTATGAAACCCAATGCAGCCCTCAGGCCAAAAAGGTTGCCCGCCCCAGTGCAGCAGCAGCAGCAGCAGCCTTTCTGCTGAAGAGCTGGGGAACTGTAAAAACCTGTTCAAAAAAGTGAAGGGTGCAGGCCCTGTATACGATGTACTGATTCAGCATCCCTGCAGCAACCTCCTATGAAGCCCCTGGAGTAGTTAAAATGTAGCCTTTCCCTTTACACACACATTGGGAAGCTGAAATAGGGGTGGCAGTGGAAAAACCTCGTTCCTCCCTCCGGGAGAGTATTAGGCAGAGAGAGGGCGGGGGGGAGGAGGGGGGCGCTGAGGCAGGAAGTATAATTTCCATCTCCCTATACCAGTGTATCTAGCCCACTGGCTGATAATTATGTTAATTTATGTCTCCAGCATCCTAAACGTCAACTCTTTCAACATAAAATGGAGCAAAACAAGGTTTTATGGCAACAGGGGCCTATGTTATCCTTAAACAACCCTATCCCTGCAGGATCAGGAGCACAAACTATGTGCATCGTACAATTATCTGAGCAAATAAAACTGTCTAATAATCACAGCCCCTGCCCTTCACATCTTATGATTAGTTGATTCATCAATTTAAGCAACCATTGCACGTTAGAACAACTTGCAAACAGCCTCCAGTATTCGGTGCTAATTATATAGGATAAACATTTGTATTCATGAAGCTGATAGCTAGACCAGTGCCTATAAATGAGCTCTCCCACAGAATACTTATAATGGATTCTTCTAGTCCTCGAGGGAATGTCCCCTATAGGATGGGCCTGCTAATCCAGACTCTAGGATAATTCCATTCTGAATGTATTTCAAGCCAAAACTGAGAAATGCTGGGTAGTGGCCAGCAGCTGAGACTGTGCTGAATGGCCACTGCTTTATTTTATAAGACCTCCATAATTTAAATAGTTAGGACTAGACTGCATTCCTGGTGTATTCAAATGCCGGACTGATATCAATGGAGATTTAGATGGGTCAGGATCAGGCCCTAAAAATAGCTCAGGGACTGTAATAGGGCAGAACTCTGTTTCTGGGTTAGGGAATTTATACCCACAGCAGCTGTTAGGATAAGAGGCATTCTGCACCCCTCATCTGGCACACCCACCACAACGTAAATGACTCCTAATATATCACTGGGGTTTTAATTGACAACATGAATTAAACTGGATCGATTGTGCCCATGTAACTCCATAGATATCCCACAAATACCACAATGTCCAGATGCAGTGGAAAGCACAGAGCAGATCTATAAACCCTCAGAAGAGCCAGTTCAACTTTCTGAATTTGCTTAATCAGAGAAAGTCCTTTGGAGAAGAGAAAAGCATTTGGCGTGAAGGATAAGCCAACCCTTACAACCAGCTACAGTGTTTGCTGTTGACAGTAACGAGGTTTGAAATATATCTAGAACTCCATTTAAGTGGAGTGTGCTCCAAAAATATAACTCAGTCCTGGGTCATTTCTTTCACTTTATGCTCTCCACAGACAGAGATTTTCCTTCAGACAATGAGAAAGTTTCAAGAAAATGTAAACAAATCTTCTACAATGCCACTGTTCAAATGGGGCAAAGCCTGTCTGGGCTTTTGCAGAATCTCTTTTCTCCCAGGAAAACCAAAATAATCTTCTATGTTTTAAAAAATATACATATTTTTTAAAAATCAGAATTCAAAACATATCTGAAAATATATCTGTAAGAGAAGATGACTGGTAACTGTGTTAGCAATACTGCACCAGTAGCAAAAAAAAAAAATGAAAAAAAATAGTACACTCTACCTGGAAGGCTGAAATGAATATATTCATGACATTAGTGCATATAAAGAATTCCCTGCAAAGAGCTTTAGATGCCAGTTTGTATCAAAGGTTTTTCAGTGCTTACTTTTGGGCCTTATGCTATGAAGTGCTCATTAGTCCCAGGGGAATTGAGACCTCTCAACACCTCACTGCATCAAGCCCTTCCTTCCTTCTCTTCCACCCACATCTCTCAAATAAAAAAAGAAAAACTTCAAATTCTCATCTCTGTTACAAAACTGCAACCCCACTGAAGTCACTGGGATAGAAGAGTGTACCAGAAAGCAAGAGTTTGGTTATCTGTGTGCAATTTCTGATGTCTGCATTGTTGCACCATAAGTGATTTCCCTGCACAAATCAAGTCTGTTCTTCTACGCTGCATGTCACAGCTGTTGATTAGTGAAGAAGGATTTTGCCTCCCTGCAGACAGGATTCACACAAAGCGGACAGCGGAGGGTTAACTGCTTGGAGCAGATTTCATTCGACTGGATATGTGAATACACCAAGTCTGCCAGTGCCTGAAAGACAGAGTATTAAAAAGCAGAAGTGAGTGAGCCACTTGCAAAAAACATACAAGTTACCAAATTAACAAGTTAGCCAGACCAACAATCAGTCAGACCAAGTGATGTGTCGTGACACCAATTTTTTAAATATAACTTCCCCTTGATTTCAATGGGGACCTTGATTTTAAAAATTCATTGGCATAATATTGGCCCTAAAAAGGAACATTTCTGCTTTTCTGGAAATCTCAATAAATAGGTGACTGAAAATGATAAGAGAAAAATGGCTTTTCTTTGTTAAAACAATGTTCAAAATAAGTATCAATTAAAAAAATAACACAGTGACAAAGGAAAAAAGCTTGTGGTCTATGAACTACAAAATATAGGAAATTCTATGTTAATAGTCAAACTCAGAATGTTTTAATAATATGGGAGGAAACCAACAATCTGCTAGCGCTTTCCAGAGGACTGGTACGCTGTATTTTTTACTAAAGCTATAGTAACAATACGGATACCTTGGAGAACAATGGATTTCCATTAAGAGACTCTGCTCTTCTGATGTTTTCAACTCCACACTGAATCCAAAACAAGAAAGCAGAGAAAAATAAAGAGCTGTTATGGAAAAAAATAATACCCCAGTATCTTTTTTGAAGAACATCATTTTCTATATCATTTAGAGGCTGCCCTAAAATGAATGAATTAAATGTAGTAATGTTTTTTCAGCACAGCTAAAATGAGAAGACAATATTTTACTTTGAAAAAAGGTTCCCCAAACACCTTGACTGATCACATAAACCATTTATCTCAGTTAAAATAAAATGGGTCAAAATCAGCTCTCAGCTACACTGATAAAAATTCAAAGCAACACCGCTGAAGCCAATTCAGTTTAACTCAGATTTACACCAGTGTAACAGCAAATCCCATACCAACATTTAACCATAAGATCGGAGCTAAAAACAGGGGGAAAGAAATTTGGGACCAGAATTGCCCAAGCAATTATGAGACCTGAAGTGATGTTTACCTCATTTGCTAAAACTTGTGCATATTCAATATCCAGCTCATAGAGAGTTTCAATGTGGTCACTGGTAAATGCTATTGGAACCAATAAAATGTTCTTCTTTCCCCTTTTACAGAGTCCTTCAATAGTTTCATCTGTCTGAGGACCCAGCCAGGGCATTGGGCCAACCTAGAAGAAAGTGGGAGGAAAAAAATCTTTCTTCAAGCCTTGATAAATTCATTTCTACAAGAATTATCTTCTGTTGTCCTTTAATTAACCTACACATATTCTTATCTATTCAATGAAGAATCAAATTTGTCTGTTTATCTTATGATGTTTAGCAGTATCTTTGTCCACCTCTCCATCTATTACTTTTTGATGAAGAGACACTGCCTCTCTGTTTAGGCCTCCAGACAATCCATCCTGACAACAAGCAGAATCCTATGACACTGCATTTACTTAAAATGTGTGTTGTTTAATATAAATATGAGTGGATGATTGGCTTTTAGAGGGGAACTTCAAAAAATTACTACAAATAAAATAAGCATCCTTTGTTTTTCATTCCAACCCTCTCCCGCCACAGCTACTGAGCAGGATTTACCTGCCTTTAAAGAATTTTTCCATTTTTAAGACTAAATAAGCCGATGGTGTTCCTTTAACATCCAAAAAGTACAGATGCGGAGTTAACACAATATTTTACTTGCAGCTTCCTAGCTTTAGAACAAAACAACTCTGCCTTCGTAACTGTAACACATTTGATAAATGTAAATTACTGACACTATATAATTCTGATGAGGCTAACATTTCTTAAAGTTCCTTCATTTCAGTTGGAGTTTACAAACATCATGTGCAAAGAGAGATATAAATCAACCCATTCTGCGTTACCTGCTTTAAAAAAAATGACATCTATTTGGATTGGGCTCATGTCCTTAACAATGGACGTAATCATATAAGCAATCTTTTGGAAGGTCTCTAAGCGATATTTCAGCAGACTTCATCATAGTTCATTTGCTTCCCACTTTCAGCTGCTAGTCAGAGAAAAATCCCCACCACTGGATGAGCATAGGAGGAGTACTGGAGAATCTCTGGGCTATCAGAAGTTTACTTGGGAATGATGCATCAAGAACTTCTGTAAAGTGGCAAAAACTTAAAGCGGCTGTTAAATATATACAGAAGATAACACCCAGGTACAAAAAGCACCATTCCGTTGGAACACAGATACTTCCAGAAAGTAGGAGAGAGAGGAAGAGGCTGTAATAAAGCTGGGAGAGAAGAGATCATCCTAAACTTTGATGACTAAGGGGCTGCAGATGGCTTTTAACAACTTCCTTCTGACCACATACCTTGGACTGCCACACGAGCCTATAGGGGTTGGAAAAGTTGAGCTTCTCCATGACTCTTTGGACAGTAGCTCCCACCTCTTGAGGGTATGGATCGCCACGGTTCACCACCTGCAGCACAGAAACACTGACCTTTCATTCTTCGTGAATGTTATGTTTTCTCATGCGCAAAGAGCATCTAAAAACATTCAGTCTCAATCACTCATTCTAAATGAAGGGAAGCAAGCAAGCAAAGTCTTTCATGTGTGAGCACAGTGCATGTATCCCCTGCAACAGGCTGCAGCAGCTGTGCCTCGCACAATGGCAGATGTTTGTGCAGGCAACAGAAATTGTTAACCGTTACCTATACCACAATGAACGTAACTACTATTATTTTACTGGATAATTTAGAATTTAAGAGACTTATAAACTCTCAGTCTGACATGTAATCGGCCTATCTTAGCCATTGCAAAGACTATGCTCCTCCCTGAAAGACTTCATGCTTGTGTTTTCAGTCACTAGCTGGAGTCACAAATGGTTTCTTTTCAATCACTTTAGCATCAAACTCCCATTTCACAGACTTCCTTTATTGCATAAATGTAATTGCCTTCCAACAGAGGATCTCAAAGCATTTTAAAAATATTTAATCCTCATAATACCTCTGTGGATATGACATTTTACAGATACTTTAATATTTTATGGATGAGGAAACTGAGGCACAGAGAACATAAGTGACTTGGCCAAGTCACAGAGTGAGCCAGCAGCAGAACTAGAAATAAAGCCGAGGAGTACTGAGTCCTATCCCCGGCCTCAGACTGGAGAAAGCTCATGTTTACTATTTATATTCTCTTCAATTCAAGTGAAACAGCAGTACAAACATGTTGGGGAAAAGTTCCTCGTTGTGCCCAGTGCCCTAGTGGTATTACTCTGCACTACAGGACAGGCCACTCACAGTGCATTCAGTGTCAATTTCTTCCCTTGCCAGCAAAGTCTGGGACAGCAGTGGAGGCAGCAACGCATTGGGGAATGAAACAGGGGAAGAAGAGGAACGTTCCATGCCATTCAGCATGACTCCTGTTGGCTGATTCAAGGAGCAGTGCTGACGGGCATTCAAGTGAAACAGTAAAACAAAGGATGGGTAACCGGGAAGTCAATGCAGGAAAAGGGGAGCAACTAATGCAGAAAACAAGATTTGTATCCTTACAGCTCTGAAAAGAGCAAGTAGGAACTTTGCAGACCCGTAGGGGAAAAACAAAAGCAAGAAAAATGCACATTAACATTTGGAAGTCAGGAGTCATAGTTCTGCCCCTGGTTCAGCTGCTCACCTGATGCGTGGCCTCAACTTCTCCATGACTCTCTTTGCCTTCCCACCTTTTGTCTGTCTTATCTATTTAGATTCTCAGCTCTTCAGAGGAGGAACTGTCCCTCACCATGTGCTTCTACAGTGCTTGGCACAATGGGGCCCAGATCTCTGCTGGGACTCTAAGTGCTACTTTCGTACAAATAAATAAATAATACTGCGGATGTCCACTGTTCCCTCTGCCGTTAGTCACTAGATGGCAGCATATTCCAAGAATACAAGTCTCCCAGGGCTAGGCAGTAGCAAAAGGAAAGGACCAAAGATTACTTTTAATACAGTACTTCTGAAACAGCAGTAGCCTGCATCTCACCCTAACTGGCACGGGAATGACTTCCAGAACAGAGAACCCCGTTTTGAATTACATCAGTTGACTGTGACACATTCCACGAGTTTTTTTTTAAACTTAATAATAAAAAGACCCCAGTGGACATTATTAGAAGGTGAACCATGATGCACACAATTTGTCTGAACTGGGACACTGAAATATTAGTATTGAAAGCATTTTAAATGTGTGTTTATGGAACAAGGCAGTTTTACAGAAGAATTCATTATGAAATTGTCCTTTACCACATCGCCTGATTGTTCCTCTTCACACAAATGAAGATAGATTCTGCAGCCTCAATTTATGTGGTACAATGCCACTGTTCCATTCTCCGCCCCTTCCCCCCCCCCCAAAAAAAAAAATGATTAGAGGCCACTGTATTGAAGTTGCTAGTTACTGCCAGCCCACTGTGTTAAAATCTCCCACTCTAGCTGGTGTATTCCAAAGGTGCAAAGATTCTACTCTCACTGCTTCAGGGAGAGTAATTTCTTTTTGAAAGGTGAGAAAACAACTATTCCCCCCCCCCCCAACCCCATTATCCTCATGTGGAAGCAATGGGCAAAGAAGTAGGTTTTGTTCCTTGTCTGGTCTAACCCTGATGGCCTACAAGCTGCAGGCTACTTAAAACTTTGCTTTGCCTGAGATGCAACCCATCAGACCAATAATGTGACTCTCCCATGCGATGGAGCTTTAACAACTTCAGAGGTGACTTCATGTTACTTACAGACATTGGGAGTGAGTGAGCCGAGAAAAGAATGACAACATCTTTCCTTTTCTCAGGTGGAAACAGATCCAGTTCCTTTTGTATGTGGTCTGCAAAGCACTGTAAGAGGAAGGCAAAAGAGTAAAGATCGGTAACAGGAGATGCACCCATCTGCTGAAAATAATGTGCACAAATTGGCTAGGCACCCCTCTGCTTTTCGTTAGCTCACCATAAGAACTTCTGACGAGACAGCAGAGATTCTTTTTTCAGTAGCATGCCAGTGGGAGTTTGATCAATAGTGTGTACAATAAAATGTTCAGTAAATAATGAATTACAGTGCCTAAATCAAAAACCGGTGCAGTCCATTGATAGGCTCCAATGAGCTTTGGGTCAGCTACCTGGACTTCAGGTACAGGACACAAGTTAAGATATTACGGCAAATTGAACCAGTGTCCGGCCACATACCCTCAGTCAAGCTGCTTTCACTAACAGAAGCCCGCTGTGTAAAATGCATGACCTAAAGGAGGACAAACTTGGGCTTTGATGGGCCTATAGGGAGATCAGGTTCCCCTCTTTCAGAATGCTCTGCCCCCAACCTGACATTTAAATCTGTGGGCTGAAAGAACGAGTTCCTTATATGAGGTCAACTGATAGGACAGAACATGGGGAGACAGATGGTTTCAGTTAACCAAGACCTGAAAACCAAAGTCTCGTTTCCCCACGTGGCAGACTAGGGAATGATTCTGACCTTACAGTCACAGCAGTGACTGAGATCAGAACTTAGCCAGGTGGCAAGGAAACATACAGAAAGGAAAAGAAGCTGACTTAACAACTTGCACACGGTGCTGCCAGAAGGAAAAAAAATGGTTTGCCGTGACTGTCTGCAGCTCCCTACTAGACACGTTGCAACACCACCACCACAGATAGGATAAAAACATTACAAAAAATTAAACTTTAATTTCTGTTAAATGATACAATCAGAGGCTGAGCCAGCCCTTCACTTACAGGCTCCCTTGGGCGTGGAGAAATGCATGCTGGTTAGCTTACAAAACGCAGCTGTATTTGTGTGCAATCCATCTAATGGAGAGCAGCATTTGGTAGATTATTTGATCATGCAGCGGATTCCTGAGCTCTGCTGAGACATCTCAGTGAAAGAAGTGAACGGCACGCGCAAGTACCAAGAACTACTGTTCTCCCTTGGTCTCCCCTCAGTCACTTGCACTAGTCAGTCAGAGACCAGCGTGAAAATGCAAAAGTCAAAGGTAGAAGAAGAAGAAAAGCTCCCACCTCTGCTTTTCACGCTTCCCTGGCATCTCCTTCTGTCTCTCCCCAGAAAAAGCAGCCACTAACATCTTCCCAGGAAAGGAAGGAGCAGAATATGGTTGCTGTTAAGTGTTTCTGCCACAGCTACGGCTATGGCCAGCATAACCCACCTCTCTGATGCCAGACAAGGGCTTTAGAATAATACAAAACCACATTAGCGCTATTATTAAAAGCCCAGCCCATGCACTCCACCTCTTTAAACTTTAAAAAAAAAAAAGGGCTCCTCTCTCAGTCAAGTACATTACTTTTTCCCTCCTCTTCCTCACTACTTTTCGAAGGGAGTCCTGGTTCTGTTCCCACTGAAGTCAATGAGAAGTCTACTGTGAACTTCAATGAGAGGATAATCGAACCCCTTAGGCTGTGGACTCAGGGTGACATTACTAGCACTGATTACATGGAGGTCTATGGAAGCAATGCAAGCTTCCCTACATTAATCCTGAACTAACACTGCCCCCAATAATTTCAGACCGAGCACATAGGATATATATTTTATATTATGAAATACAACATAAAATTGAAATATTCCTTTTGTTCTGAGGTTTTTAAAATTTTGAAACAATCTAAATCAGGGAACAAGTTTGTGTCCCTTTAAGACAAGTGGTCTCGTGGGGTACATCCACACAGCAAAAAAATAACCCCATGCCGTGAGTCTCAGAGCCTGGGTCAGCTAACTTGGGCTCATGGGGCTTGTGCCGCAAAGCTCAAAATAGCAGTGTAGATGTCCAGGCTTGGGCTGGAACCCAGACTCTGAGATGCTCTTGCCAGGTTTCAGAGCTTGGGCTTCAGGCCCAGCCTGAATGTCTCCACAGCTATTTTTAGCCCTGCTGCAGGAGCTCAAGTCAGCTGACCTGGTCTCTGAGACTCACTGCTATGGAGACGTACCCTCAATAACTCCATGTCGAATCTGCTCAATTGACAAGCAACGAGATAGTTTTCCTGACAGCCACAATGGTTTGCATACAAACTCCATACCTGAATGAGAAGGGGATGTGTGGGCCACCTGTCAATAATGCTCCATTTCATCTTTGGCTTCTCCCCCTTTTTATTATAGTAGCGATAAATGGCATTTAGGCTGCTTCCTGAAATGCACAAAATTAGGAGATTAGCAGGAGCTTTAGCTATACATTCATCAGAACTGTGGCTGCTGCCAGACAAAAAGAGTTTCACAACCAGCCATTTCACTATTTTAAGGACTTGGTATCAAATACATTACACTGCAAATCAGAATGGAGAGCACAAGTGTAGAAAAAAACATTTACCTCATGAAGTCTATATAACTAATAGACCTTTTCTACCTGCCAAGTTAATCCTCAACTAAAGCAAAGTTATTTTCAGGAGCTATTAAGGGAGCATTATACTAGGCATCACTGTGTGCTACAGAAAACCCAAAAGTGTGTTATCTTGTATGGGGAGGGTGGGTCCCTGCTTTACACTGAAATGTACACAAAGAATTATCACCTGTCCTAGGGCCAGGGGAAGGGGTGGAAATATATACCTCTAGAACATGCACATACTCCTGTTTTATAGGTTTCTGATTTCGTTGGCACTGACAGTGGGTCTAACGGTTAGAGCAGGTGACTGTGAGTCAGGACTCCTGGGTTCCATTTCTGGCTATGCAACTCACTTATGTAACTTCAGGAAAGTGCCCTTTTATGTTGCTGTGCTTCAGTTTACCTATCTGTAAAATTGGTATAACCCCTCATAGGGATGTTGTGAGGCATGGAGGTCTAACAAGGCCTATACATTTAAAATTCCTTATTGTTAGAGAACAGGCTTCTACTTATAATTGGGAAACTTAAAGCAGGCCAACCAGAAAGCTGGTTTTGAGGAGGGCAGGCTGGGTTTTCATTCACATCCCAAAAGTTCCCACATGCTTTCATAAGCCTCTTGCGCTTGGACTCTCAGCTGTTCGGATACATTTGTCTATATGCTGTTTATCTTCCTCTTTTACTGCACTTTCGCAGACACACTCACCCGTGGTAGAACAGCTGTACTGCGGATACTGTGTGAATGCAATAGCCCTTTCAACGCCATCTTTCTCCATCTCTTCAATTGCTTCTTCTGTCAGAGGATGGACATACCGAAATCCAATATAGTATTTGTGAGGAGCTGCCAGCAGAAAGAGACAAAGAAATAGCAATTGATCACTTTATCTGTAAACGCTCTGATTTTAAAATCCCCTTCTGACCAGCTACAGCCCAGCTTCCTCAGGAATACACTCTCCCTGACTTAACAACAGCCAAAATGACAATCACAATGTTTACAAGATGCTGAAAGTCTCTTCCTGGTTTGTGATAAATTAGGCTGTGGAGAAATAATAATTGTATGCTAGACTCTATATGCTAGAGGCTTACCATGAGCTGTGAATCAGATTTTTGGAAATGTATATATTTTAGTTGCTGAAGATTCTAGCCCTGACAGTAGCAGCATTAATCTGTAAAATTCTCCCTCCCCTCCAAACACAGAGATCATTTAAATGTATTCTACAGGCCAGCACGAGACAGAGTACAATGACATGTTACATTTTTGACATTGGTGCAGTATCAAGAAAGCATGTTCAAGTTAAAAGGAAATGATCAACCTGGCTCATGCCAGATGGGAACCATGTCACTTTAAAATACAAGAATTGTAACACAGTTGACTTCCTAAGAGCAGTTAGCTGAATGGAAATAGAATTCTTGTATTCCAAACGATTGGGTTAAGGAATGTGAGCATGTCTGGAGAAACATACCAAACAGCTTAATGCAGATCACACAAGCACATCAATAGAGGATCAATTTCATAAGAATCAATTTCCTGGGTCAGACCAATGGTCCATCCAGTCCAGTATCCTGTCTTCCAGCAGTGGCCAGTGCCAGGTACTTCAGAGAGAACGAATGGAACAATTTATCAAGTGATCTATCCCCCTGTCATCCAGTCCCAGCTTCTGGCAATCACTTCCAGTGCTCTGGTGTAAGATTCACTATCAACGGACCTCCTGGTATTGAAGTATATTGTAAAAATGCACATTTCTAATTAAAAATAAAAAAGCTGGCAATTCTTTACGTCTTACAAGTTGTGATTTTCTTAAGGTTCCCTGCTTGCTGTGGGAAGAACAAAAAGCTTAAAGGATCAGGGAATGTGTTATTTACTTAGATGGTAAACTCTTTGGGGCTGGGTCCATTCTTTTAGTCTGTGTATGTACAGTACCTATCACACTAGGATCCTGAGACTCTTAGGGGCTATCACAATACAAATAGTAAATAAGAATATATACACATCCTCTCCCCCACTGCCTATGATCAAAAGATAAAACATAGTACAGTCAAAATAATATAAGCAGTTCCCATGATCCCCACTGTGCTTTTCCCTACATTAAAGCAATACTGTCTTCCCCATGGTTAGTCAAGTCCTTTCTTTATGCATTTAAAGAGTTAGTGAGATCTGCTACTGCTGCTCCTAGCTGAACTCTGAGGAGCACTGGGATCAACCAAGGCTGCTCATCAAAATCTGGATACATTTTAAGACCAGGGATCTATCCCAATACAGCTGCTTCCTCAAAAAAAAACCTATTAATTATAATTTTAGAACTAGAACCCCTGAAGCAGAGACTACATGGTGCTTTCCTATAATCCACGTTTCTGCTCCTGGAAAAGACTATATGCTGATACTTTAAAGATAAAAGCTGGAGAACAGAAAAATGCAAAATGTCCTTTGAACTATCAGATCATAACTTTCTGCTACCAGTCTGGTAATCAAACCCAAAATGACTGTAATCAAAACAACAATGCAAAGGATGCTGCCAAATCCAACTCTAAAGGAAGGACTCAAACAACCTCTGTTAAGACACACTGAGCTATGTCTTCAAACAGCAACAGTTTAAAGGGAACAGAAACAAAAAGATTTGGGAAAAGTTATTGCTGAACTGGGAAAACAGTACAGGCAAACAGGAGATAAAGAAATATACATTTTGTAGCAGCTATACAGACCAGTTATTGTCTCTACTAACAATTCATATATGTTAAACAAAGATATTTCAGCACTGATAAAAAGCCAGCATTATTCTGACCAATCAAGGCCCTGGTCTTGCAAACATGTATATAAGTATTTTTATACGAGGGGTGAAAGTAAAATTGAAAACTTACCAGTACGGTAAGGGGTAGGGGCCAGTACAGGCAGCCACTTTTTACCTGTACACCGTACCGGCCCATACCGCCTTACTTTCACCTCTGCTTTACACACATAAGTAGTCTCATTATATTCCTGCATATGTAAAATTACTCCTGTTCTTATGTGTTTGACGTCAAGTCTTAAGGAAGCAACAGGAATCCAGAATGCTCAAGGCCTAAATTTTCCAAGTGTCTGGTAGTTTCGGGTTGCCTTGATTTTTCTGGGTCCCAAATCTGAAATGCCTTAAAAGGGCCTGATTTTAAGAAAGTGCTGAGCATCCACCCTCTGAAAATCAGGCCCCTGTAAGGTATCATCCAAAGATTTTAAGGTGTTTCAATTTTGGCACCCAAAATTGCTACTTACATTTGAAAGTTTAGTTTGTGAAAACACCCCAAAATACGTGTACTGCTTTAAAAAACTGCCTTTTTTGTTTTTGTTTTTTTACCATAACTTACATTCACAACATCAGGAAGACTCAGATTAGGGTAAAGTTTTGTCTACACTTAAAAATGTTGCCACTTTAACTACGCTGGAATAGTTGAAGTATCATCACCCCATACCCCCTGTCCCAGAGGTGGGCAAAGTACCCTGAGCTCCCGGATGAGGAAGCTAGCCCCTGACCCCTCCCTTGCTGTTCCACTCCCCTGCAGCCTCAGCTCACTGCGCCACTGGGCAGCTCAGCACCCGCGAACTCCCCTGGGGGGTGGGGGGGAGAGGCAGGGGAAAGCAGGAAGGGAGGCTCACCTGCAGCCTCAGGGGAGCAGGTGGGAGGGGCGAGCGGCAGAAGCACGGTAAGGCAGAAGCGCGGTGAGCGCAGGCCGGAAGACTCAGGAGCAGCACCGGGTGGCTGCACAGCCACCCAGAGAGAAGCGGTGCTTTAAAGGGGAAACCGCTGTTTCTCTCCAGCTACACCGCTGCCCCTGTTCCTCCTTAGTCCTCCATCCATGTTCGCAGGGCCACAGTCTGAAAGGGGCTGGGGGGAGGGGCGGTTGGATAGGGGGTAGGGTCCCAGGGGGCGGTTAGGGGCGGGGGTCCCAGGAGGGAGCTGTCAGGGGACAGGGAGGAGGGGTTGGAGAGCAGGTGGGAGTCCCAGGGGGACTGTCTGACGCAGGGATGTGCACAGGGGTCAGGGAGGTGGTGGTCAGGGGACAAGGAGTGGGGGGGGGTTGGATGGGTCGGGAGTTCTGAGGGGGGCAGTCAGGTAGCGGGAAGTGGGAGGGGGCGGGGGCCAGGCTGTTTGGAGAGGCATAGACTTCCCTACCCGGCCCTCCATACCATTTCACAACCCCAATATGGCCCTCAGGTCAAAAAGTTTGCCCACCCCAGCCCTACCCCCTCCTCCCCATACCAGCAGAGAGACAGTTATACCAGTATAAGAGTGCTTGTTTTGGCATATCTTATCCTTGTTTGGCAAAGTAAAATAAGACAAATTAGTATAAAGTGCACTATACTAGTACAGCTGTACCTACACTTGGGCTTTTACCAGCATAACCATATCAGTAAATATCACACCTCTCAGCAACACAGTTATGTTAGTAAAACTTTTTAAATGCAGACCAAGCATAATGAAATTTCAGAACTCTGAAAAGCACTCCAGAAACATTACAGCTCTTGGTGAAGGTGCACTTTTGGCTTTTCTAGCTATTTTGAAGCAATGCAGTGATGTATTTGGCCTCACTAAATTCTCCAAGGTCACCTTTAACAACAATTGTTAGCCCGCCCTACTTCTAAAATTGCAGCTACTGTCTAGGCAGTAAAGTACATCTCTAAATAATGGATACCAAGTCAGATGTAAAGGCTGCACAAATAGATAAAGACAGGGTGGCTTTCTTTTGGTGACCACATTGTAAAGTAAGAGGGAGTGATACACTCTGAGAAGAATAGATAAAGCTCCCTAAAACTATCAGCTTCAGGATCTGTTGCAAACCTGACCTATTTAGAAACTACTTTTATACAAAAAATAAACTACTGCATTTGCTGCTATAGCAGGGTGTAATTTCTGAGCCCAAGCTCTGGACAAAGTTTATTCTTTGGCTACACTTGCAAGGATTTTAGTTTCAATGGAGTCACACTACAGTGTCTGAAAGAAAGGGTTGAATACAATCCACACAAAACAAACTTGAGAGTCAGCGATGGTGTAAGAAAGTAGAGGCCATTTTGGCTTCAGCATGATTACCTTTTAAGATTGCAACTTTTTGCTTCCTAGTTTCAAATTCTTTACAACTTTCATATCTAAGCCTCAACTACCCAAGTTTTAGTGGGCCCTAAAATACAAAGAATCGTGAATAACGTAGAGTCAAAAGCATATGTAATCTTTCCAGACACAGATATGGGTTCCATGACATGCCAACTGACTCAGCAGCTGATTCCAATGCCAAGGAAATGGGCAGAAAACAAGTGTTCGTGGACTCAAACCACAGTTAAGTTATGGGGCTGAAGAGAAGCTCTCCTCGTGGGCCAAAAACACAGACTGATTTTGTCTTGCTTTTGTAGTTCTCCCGATAACTTTTAATGCTTGTAATATCAGGTTAACAGGACTGGGAAAGGACTTCTGGCATTAATCCACAGCAAAGGTACTCTATGGAAGCCAGAACAATCTTCCTCACTCTGCCCCATCAAGTTAGTCTTTAGCCTCTCTGCCGACTATCCAAAGGGAGCAAAACATGCTGCAGAGACTGGCTTACTTAGAACGAAGGTGAGCCCTGTGGCTCATTTCAAATAGAGCAGCCATCAGATGTTCATTGCTTTTTGGTAACTACCAAATGGGTATGACTAGAGATGACAAGGAACTAAAAAGGAACCAATCCTGAAGACAACTGTGGCCAAGCATACTGTACTTAATCCCCAGTGACAATGGACACAGGGCAGAACTATTGTGCCTTTTCAGGGCATTCCCTTAAGAGGCAAGGGATACAGGAAAAGCCTGGCACTGCTGAACCTATTCTATTGACACAGAGAGAAACTGGCTTCCCCATGCTGCCAAACAAGCATATTCCAATCATAGCATAAAGTTCATGCAGAAAAATTCTTGGCTTACAGCACCGTATGTGCCATAGCTCTACTATCCTCACAAAAATCCAGGAGAGGTACAAATGTTTCAAATTTCCAGCAGCTGCTCACTGTGACCAGCGTGAGATGAACACACAGAAGTCCAGACTTAATCTACACACACACAAACTTGCACCAGTTTAACTCAAATCTGATTTTAAATCGATTCAGTTAAACTGGTTGTGATGGAGTAGACTCCCCACACTAGCCCTGCAAGAGCTGAGTTAGGCCAGCTGGGCCCAATCAGCTAAACAGTTTGCAAGCAGGGGAGATTTAAGCTGGAGATGGCTAAATAAGGACAGACTCACCTGTGCAGGAAGCCTATATAAAGCCAGATGGCGTGCTGCAGAGGCTATGAAAGGCTTCAGTCACTCCCTGCATGGAGGGAGTTGGAGGTTGGCAAATGGTGGGGGAGCCTGATATGTAGGAAGAAGTCCAGAGAAACAGCAGCAAGGAGCAGGAATGCATAAGGACTGTGGCTGCTTGTTATAGGGCCCCTTCTGGAACCCAGTTTGGTGGGTGGGCCTGGGTTCCCCTTCCAGCCACTGGAGCGTGGCAAAAGGAATTGGAGACACCAGGTCTGGAAAGATTGAAATACCTGGAAGAGAAGGACTTTAGTTACCTGGCTGGAGAGCCAAGGCATGAAGAGAAAGCTGATGATCCAGGAGTGAGCAGAGCAGTAGAGCAAGACAAAATGGGGCAAGAGACCACGGGAGGAAGAGCACATGACTGACAATGCTAATTCCTAAGACAGCCAGCAGGAGGCGCCGCTTGCAGTGATTGGACACTGTGACTCAGCTGGTGGAGAATGTGAGCAATGATGGTCGCCCCCCGATACAAGGAGATGTGAGACACTGAGAAGCTGTTTAGACAGCTGCCTGTGATACAGGGGGAGCAGGAAAGGCTAGATGAGAGACACTTGAGGCAAAGGGACAATGGAGCCACCATATATGGAGGCTGTCTTTGCAGAAGGCAGGTGTACCTTCCCAGGCTGGACCACAGAGCTGCTGCTCCCTATGAAGGGGGCTGACAAGCAACAAAGCGGGGTACAGGCCCTGATGAGGCAGATTCTAGAGAACCAGCAGCAAGAGCGGGAGGCACTATATGAGGCAATTAGCTGAAGAACAGTACTACGTGCTCAAGAGCCTCCAAGGGGTGAGCAAGGGCCAGAGAGGCTAGGGCAAGAAGAGAGGCCCCAGGGTAGGGAGGCCAGAAGCCCAAGCAGGGCAGTGTTATGCCTGTGGCGGAAGGGACACTTTAGGCACTGATGGGGCTGTGAACTGGAAGATTGCCTGGGTCACTGTGGGAGTGGCAGAGGGTTTGAAAGACTGTACCTCCCAGAAGGGGGGGAAACACGGAGTGACCCAGCTGGAAGGCCAAGTCACGAGAAGGAGGAGCAAGAGAGGGGCTGCAGACCAGAGAGAGACCAGTGATGGTGTGTTGATCTCATGAGCTAATCCCCAGAGCATCCAGGAGGATGAGCCCAACTAGTGGTGAGTGGAGCACGCAGGGACACTGGTGCAGACTCCTGCAAGAACACTCTAAAAATGGTTTAAACATGACTTGTATGAATTTAGCTGAAGTCAGTGAGGATTTAAGAGTGCTCAACAGTGAAGGTTTGGACAGGATGAAAAACCACTATTGGTAAAACTTATGTTAGTTTGTGTGGGAGTTAATCGCAACAAGAGTCACCTCTCCTTGATATGGATTTCTCTTGATAAAGCTGAGTGGCTAAGCTGACAGAAGCCCTAGGATTTGGGGGGAGACAGACATTTACATGGAATAACCATTTTCTCCCATTTTCAAACATTACCCTAGCTGAAGGAGAACGTACAAAGACTGTATATACTGTATCTTGTGGATGCCGTCCAAACCAAACCGTTAGGCCTTATCTATCGCTCTAGCTTCAAGGGAGGGTCCCTCATGTCCTGGGGTGGTGCTGACAGCAGTAATCTTGCTTAGTACTGCAGAAATAAACTGTGAAACAGCATCTTTCTGTGCCAGCCCCTTTCTCTAATGATTGTAATAAGATCAAGCCGAGTTTGCATTAAGCCTTTTAGCCACGACTGACAATTAGATTCAAGAACTGTTTAAAGGATCCAGACTGAAGATAATCGAAGCTGTGAGACTTTTACTAGGAAGTTATAGCTACTCAAAGAAGCCACTAGATGGAGTCATGATCTCTCTCACACATAACAAATGCTCCATCCACTGCATATGTCTAACTTAGTAAGTGTTTTGTGTCAGGAGTCGTATCTTTGTGTATTAAACACACACACTCTGTCAGGGATCAGGGCCTGCAGCAGAGTCTGTCTCCTGGCAACTCAACAAGCACAAGAGGCCTGCAGCTGGTTATCTGATTGCACCACCTGATTGGTCAGGAAGGGCAAATGACTGGCTTTTAAACCCAGCAGCAACTCTCTGGCTGCTCAATGCGTTCATGCCCATAGGTGTGACCCTCCTGCTGTCTGCTGCTCCTCATCTTACTCTTGCCCGGCTCCTAAACCCATTCCTGCCTTGTTTCCCTGCCTTGCTCCTGCTCAGTCCGTGCTACCTCACCTAGTTCCAGCTTCCTCACCCTGACCCTAGCTCCCGATCCCAGCTCTGACCCCTGGCTTGGCTCTTAGTTCCTGGTTCTGGCTCTGACTCCTGGTGTGGCTGCTGGTTTCAGCCTCTGGCCCTGACCCTTGGATTAGCTCTGCCCACTAGGCCTGACTCCTGCTCTTCCCAATAGGCATGACCACCATGGCCCAGTCTTCTCCCCTTGCACACACCCACTACCACAAACAGAACAATCGCCTAAACAACTGTAAGGAAGGGTATAAGTACCAGTGTGAGGAGACATTTCATCCAGCAGTTTCACCATGCCTTCTCCTTGTGTTACAGTCCACTTTTTAATTGGCGACCCTCCTCCGATCTTGCTATATTGTTCTTGGATTTTCGGTGTGCGACGTTTGGCAATAAATGGTGCCAGCTTACTGAAACGTTCAAAAGCAGGGTGAGTTAGTAACATATCCCCCATCACCTCCCCTCCCACATCTTAAAAACAACAAAAGAATCATCCAGCCCACCACCAGCCTCCAAAACGCAGCAAACTAATAATGTTCAGTCTCATTCTATGCATGGCTTGTTTTGTATTGTTTTATAATACCATTTAATCTAATTCATGTGAATAAATTTGCCAGTTGGCAGTAAACAAAGAGTTGTGATCACAGGTTAAAGGTCTCATCCTGTAGCCCCCAGTTTCTGGAGGACTGCAATATCATTTCTCATTACCAAGTTCACATGAGACAGTCAGTACAGAATTCTTGGCCTAAAGTACTGCAGCCAGCTGGAAGGATTTTTTGATGTCCAAGTATATAGCCTACAACAACACTCACATACTAACACGCTACGTGAACCAAGTGTTTCTTACTTTTGTACTGGAAGCGTCATCAGGTCCTTATCTAGGAAAAGCCTAAGTAGGAAATCATGGACATCTCTCAGTGTTTCTGGGCCACCCATGTTTAACATCAAGATTCCTGTTTTAGTTTTCCTATTAAAAGAAAAAAAATTGTCAGAAATCTATTTCTATTTAGCCCTGTAATCAGCTGCCACCTTTTACAACTGCAGGCTAATCAGCCTGACCCCCTGATCTTTGTGCAAACTGAGGATCATGTTAAAAAACTAATCATCAGGAGTTAAATGCTGATATCCTTATTCACATTTAGCAGTCCCTTACTCCATCCCATTGAGATCAACGGGGCTATTCAAGATGTATGTTTCTACTCAACAAGAATAAGGTTATAAGAATCTGGCCCTGAGACACCTGACAAAACACTATGTGCCGAATCAGCAAGTGCTTTCTATTTATGCTCAACACGCATCAGAGCCAGCAAACTCACACCTACATGTGGCCTTTTTAAATCAAGTATTTTGCATCCCATAGCTGAAGTAACTTTCCAGTATACATCCTTTAATAATAAACACCACAAGTTTCTGTACCTCAGCTAAATGCCAACTGCACATTTTAGGTTCACCAGAAAACATATTACACTCTTGGGAACAACCCTGTCCAGACAGGGGGTGAGCTAGATAAGATGTCCTAGCCCTGTATATCTTCTCCATCTCTAACTACTTTCTGAAATGAAGAGCCAGTCCACACGCCGAGGCATTAATCCCTGTTTATGAAAATCCTGGGTTCTTGACTCCGCTCCGGCCCTGTTGTGCACCTCAGAGGGCACAGATAGACCAAAAACTGGGAGCAAATGGCCAGCAAAGAATTCCCCTATCAGAGGGAAACTCCCTGCTGGAGCAAGTGTTCTAGCTCTGTTGCACCCTACCCTCCCACTTGGAACAGCGGAGTACCAGAGCTTCACCCTGCTAGTCCTACCTACCACTGGAATAGGGTCCATCAACGATCCTGCATCAGACGAAGGACAGTTATGGTAACTAACAAGTTTAGAATGGGAAATCTGAGCATTTGGACTTTGTACAGGGTCTGAGATCCATAGGATTTGGATCTTTTATACAGTCTGAGACGAGGAACCTCTCTTCCCCTTTCTGCCGTTTCCATATCTGCAAACACCTCACAGGTGCATTTGTTTGCAAAGTCCTTTGAGATCCTTGGATGAAAGGCACTAATTATTACTAACAAGAGTGTACTAAATGGTGTCTCAAATTATGCAATAACTGCATTATTAAGCTGCTATCTCACCCTACTATATATTATCTTCTTAAAATACAAATAGTTAAGCTTCAGGATGGCTGGTTGAGATTTTCAAAACAGTCTCAGGGATTTAGACACTAACTTTCAAATGAAAGATACTGGCCTAAATCCCATTGACTACTTCAAAAAATCTTAACCACTGTTTATTTCCCTGCTCCTTTCTCCCCTCCACCCTACTAAACACTCCACAAGATGTAACAGGGCATAAGGGTAAATATTTTTGTTATCTATATTCAAATAGCGCCTTGAAGCCCTGGTCATGAAGACGCCCTTGTCCTAGATGCCGTACAAAACACAACAAAAAGATGACCTCAGCCCCAAAGAGCTTAATATCTAAATATCTGACAGGGACAACAGATGGATACAGACGTACAAATGGGGGAAGCACAAGGAAACAGTGAGACGATTGTAATGCTTTAAAACCAGAGCACTGTAAAGTAAAGCAATACCATTTTGGAGAGAGACAGAGAGCAATTACATGTAGGACACACACATACTTCATTTGCTGTCAGTACAGATAAGGCCCGGGAATAAGTCCTTACCTCTTTTCAGGCTGAATTTGAGGCTCTGTGCTTTTTGTTTGTGTGGCTGCTGCTGCTGTTGACTGACCTCTCCATTGTATTTGGACTCTCACTTGACTGCAGCTGCTGTTTTTTGTGACTGGAGAGAAGGTTAAAATGTATTATTAGTTTATTACTGGGCAGAGGATTCTGTTTACGAGACGTATGCTGCCTTCCCCCAATATTTCTTTAAATGTGCTTGGTGGTCTCCTGATAGTTGGCATTTCTTTTCAAGCCCCATCTCCTGAGCCAAGCGATTTAAGGAAAAATC
The DNA here is from genome assembly GCF_007399415.2 of Gopherus evgoodei. Lineage (NCBI taxonomy): Eukaryota > Metazoa > Chordata > Testudines > Testudinidae > Gopherus > Gopherus evgoodei. Next base: position 116,025,090 of record NC_044327.1, on the reverse strand, counting down.
ATGGATTTCATACCATTTTTTAAAAGGGTGAGTGTCTAGCCCTCGTGGTTGCAGAGAAAAGCTTGAAAACATGACCTGAGTGTGCCTAAAAGGCTCAAAAACCAGGAAGCAAAGAACCAAAACTTATTTTTGTTGAAACATCTTATCATTTTAAAGTCAATCTCGTGATTTTTAGGGCCTGACGCGTGAGTTTTGAACACTTGGGGCTGGTAATGCTGCAAGAGACACCACTTCAGCATGAAAGGAAGTGAAGTACCTTCAGCTCAGAGTGGAGGCACAGTGAAAACTGCAATATTGTAACTATTCTATGGACAAATGACTTCAGTTACCAAGACTGTCAAGCTGCTGCCAGAACCTTTCACAAGCACTAAATTTACAAAACATTAAAATACACTCATCCATATATAAATATTATATGGATTAAAAAACATTTAAAAATGAGCCCCTGAATTTCAGGGCTTTTAAACATTTGCTGCAATGTAGCTTAATGTTTTTGAGCCCTGGGTTGGTCCGAGCTTGACCCTGTGCTGCAACAGACTGAACCAGCAATTCCATAGGATCAGTTCAGGGCCAGTTCAACCAGGGTTCTTTAACTTCACTCTAGGCAGCCACCTCTCTCACTGCTTTCACTCGATTCTTCCCATCACTCCATGGCTCTAGTCTCAGCCAGACTTTGCCCAACCCAAAGGCAGAGATGGATAAGAAGACTACACTTGTTAATGGGGGTTATTAGTGGTTTAAGCACTTAGACACTCTAAATATTAATAGTGGGTTAAAAGGTTGTGATCTAAGGGACTGAGGTGATTTAAGCACTTTCCCTGCCAGGATTGTTTATTCTCCTTCTCTGAAAATCTTAATTTACTAGATTTATAAAGTTTTTATAGTGCAGTCAACATTATACTATACAGTGCAAAAGTGAAGCTTTCAGCTGCATTGTAAATATGTATAACTCATTGTTACACTGGTTAAATGTGTGGTTTTTATATTTATTTCTCTGTTTCATAAGGGATTTCCACAGAATACACTGGATGCACAACACTGCTAGTGGAACTCCATTTCACATATCTTTTGTGATTTAAGCCATTCAAGCTTAATGTTATGTTAACACAGGTTTTCTTATTTAATTTTCAAAATACCATAAACATTTTATCCTTCAGAGCTAGGGCACAATAAAATTTTAAGAGGCCACTTCTGCCCTTGAATATGCACACACAATTACTTTCACAGCATACACAAATGCAGAAATGCCTCCATAACATGTTGCCATATTAACATATCACAACTGTATCACACATTCCATGTTTACCATTGCTTACACTGCAATGGAGAATAGAAAAGGGTCCCCCACTTACAAGACTATATAAAAAGATTTCACATTCTAAGCCACCGTCTACAGTACATCTGCTTTACAAACTGTAAAAACTATTCACAACTTTTCAGCATCTGAAGTTTTTTTCTAAAGCACAATCTTGTTAATTTTTCAATGAGTAATAATTTACAACAAAATGTTTTTAAGAGAAGGAAAAAAAGTATATTATTGAACCAGGTTCCAGAGATGGGAAAAAAACCACATTTTGAAATGTCAAGCTAGATACCTGCAAATTCCTTTTTTTGTAGTTAAAAATGAATGCTAAGGCTTCACATTCCTCTTCAATTAGATAAAAACTTTGTAAGTCAAACAGAATACAACAATAGTTGTGTATGTCAATCACCTCTCACATGACCAAATAATCCAGCTAGACATTTTTATCTCTAAAGAATTTTGTTTGCTGTATTTCTTATTCCCAGTATTCTAAGTAGCTCTTTTAGATCTACTTATACATACTACCACTTCCTCACTCACGTGCACCTAATAAAATAAACCCATACATCTGCACACTCGTTATCTTAAATCATATTCCTCATCAATTATATTGCATTCTTCCTTTTAAAAAACTGTTAGACTGTCTGGGCATACATTGTTATACTGACTCAGTAACATTTCAGAAAAAAAACCCTATAGATGTACTTTTAAAACAAAAAGAAAAAGTGCTCTGCTAATTATATTTAAACCACTGTTAGCATTTACTTAAAATGTTAGTCACTGTTCTGTATGTTATTTTTCACAGAGCCCTAGTGAGAAATAAGGGGCAAAAACTCAGAGACCACATAATCTTAATAAAACATTTCCCACAATATGCAAATAACCATGTTAAGGATAAAGACAGACCACAAAAGCCAAGGAATCTTGAGGAAAAGGCATTTCAGCAGTCCCATGTTTTGCCCAGGGTTTACAATAGTTTTTTTCTCAGCAGAGAATAATCTTGCTTTTTTTTGTTTGTACGTCTCAGTTACTTTAATTCAGGGATTTTTATTTAAACTTTTTTCTTTAATAGTACCACTTGAATCAATTTCCTACCATAATCTCCATTCACGTACATGGACACTGGAAAAAAGATACACACAAAGTATGTGTAGTGAGGGACTTGTTCTGTTTCACAACCAACAGGCCTAGTGCTCAATAATTACTAACATTTTCTATATTAAACCCTTTTCAATCAAAGCTGAGAGGGAAAAGGGGATTCAAATTCCATCCTTGTAACAAAAAAGAGGCAGATTTAGGGTTAAATACTAAAATCAATGACCCAATTGAACTTTAGTCAAACCTAACCTATTGGGCTCATTGTAGGAGTAACTGGATGAAAGTCTTCAGCCTGCATTATACAAGAGATCCAACTAAATTATCTAATGGAGCCTTCTGGATTTAATAGCTATGAAGTTTTACATGCCCAGCTCAGCCCTTTTTTATTCATCTCCACAACTGAACTGCTGCATTCTGTGTCTCATCTTATTTGTATGAGTTAAATTCTAAAATGTTTGGGGGACCAACTCCATAGAAGTGACTTTCACATATCTCAGTCTACATGGCATGTTTCCTGACAACCCGAGAGACCACTTCTTTCCTTTCCCATAAGCAAAGACTACCAGGAAAGCTGGGGAGTGCCATTCGTCCCCAAATTTATATGGCAGGTGGTTGGTAACAGAATGTTTTCAAGGGCGGTCCCTTCCCCACTGGCTTGACAGAGCCAAGTTTGTTGATCGTAAAGGCATGGCACAAGTCTCATCTCTTTTCACAGGCTGTAGTCTGTTGGGAGGGGCATGTTTCCTTTTAAATTGATTTAATATCATAAATGTAACAAATGACCTTTTAAATTAAATTCTGTAGATGTCCAAAGTGGCTACATTTTATAAGTGAAAATAATGGAATAAATAATAATAATTGCTATTGTACAGCAACAAATCCTGGTGGTTCTACTGCTGAAGGCAGCTGATCAAGGACTAGCATACTGCATAGTTTTAGAGGACAACAACGTCAATCTACTGACCCAGGAATTTTCTGGGGGTATGGCGAGTGGCGGGGAAAGTTAAGCGGGGAGGGTCTGGTTTTTTGGGAGTTAGAAAGGTCTCATCATTCACGTTCGGTCTATGTGAATTTTTGTATCCTTTCCAAAATAATACACTGTCCATGCACTTTGAGAACTGATCTATTTTATAAAATAATTTTTTTAGTTCTTCAACTGTTTGAGTTTCTGGCTTTTTAAAACCAAAAATCTATTTTTGATGCAAAAATCAGAGACACCTATACCCAAGTGTTAAGGCAGCTAAACAAACTCTCCCGACCACCATGGCTTGCAATAGGAACAGAAAGGATTGTCAGTGCACCAAAGGGCTCTCTACTTTGTGACTAGGGTGACCAGACAGCAAATGTGAAAAATCGGGACTGGGGTGGGGGGTAACAGGAGCCTATATAAGAAAAAGACCTAAAAATCGGGACTGTCTCTATAAAATCGGGACATCTGGTCACCTTATTTGTGACAGAATGAATAAAGACAAGATATTAGAGAGTCAAGGTAGGTAAAGTAATATATTTTATTGAACCAACTTCTGCCGGTGAGAGAGACAAGCTTTCAAGCCACACAGAGCTCTTCAGGTCACCAATAAAAGTTGGTACAATAAAATATATTAGTTCTCTGATAGCCTGGGCCCAACGTGGCTACTACACTACTGCATAAAGGCAAGATACTCATCTAAGTGCTCTCTGATAAAAAACCTGTGTCTGCAAGGCCCAGTTATGATAGACTTGATTCCCAATCTCCCATGAAGTGGGTTTGCTTTTATACTGGTGTCACCAAAGCTGTAATTGCATCTGCCTGCAGAAGTTCCGATTTCCCTGCAAACAGATGTAAGGCCAGACTTGACTTAATGGTAGAAGCCCACTGATTGACGTTGATGGCTGTAACTGATGGCAGAATTTGACTCCCTCCCTGGCTTCCAGAGACACTTACTGCACCAAGATAGAGCACACAACACTGGTTACCCGCCTGCAACAGCTTGTACAGAGCGCTGCTGATCCCGGGCACCAGAGACGGGTTCTGGTGCAAGGGCAGCATGCTTGACCAGAATGGATTAAGCACCCCCAAGGTGCCTGGCACTATGTAAAGAGACAGAAGACGCCTACAATCTACAAAGACAAACAACACGAAAAATGGGAGAGACAAAGGAAAGCAGAAGCTTGAAAGATCTGCACTGAACTGGGGCCCTGGCTCTGGGTGCCACAGCACTGGCCAGGCCACTTACTGCAGGGTGAAGCCCTCAGTAGGAGGCACTTGCTGGATCGAGGCACGATGGCCCAGTGCTGCCTCCAAAGAAACCGGCCCTGCCCCACCAGGGCGCACTGTCCCTGGGCTCCAGCTGCCACCAGCACCCAGCATCACCTACTGCACGACAGGGGCTCCCGCTGCCAGCCACTAACTACCTCGCTGCAGCAGGACGCACCAGCACCCCCGCGCTCCTGCTGCTGCTGCTAATCACGTAGCGTTATGCAAACGCTTTTCATTGAAAGGGCGCGTTGCGCAACACAGTCCCGGCTGCAGAGCCCCCCGGGGGGGGAGGAGGTTCTTCTCGTGCCCTCTGCTTGCACTCAGCACAAGGAAGTGTTACATGGCCCTGGAGAGGGGCCGCTAGTGCCAGCACCGCCCGGGCTACCCGGGACACAGGTCTAAAGTGGGCAGCATGTGGGAGAAGTTAAATCTTCTCTTGTCCTCTCTGCGCTCAGACCATCCTCTGCCCGGGGCTCAAGGGGGGAGACTTTGCTCCAGAAATGCTCCTCCGTCCTGCCCCCCCCGGGGGGTTTCCCACCCGGGGGGAGCGGGCACATGCTCCGCACTGCCCGGCCGCGCTCCGTGCGAAAGCTCTTTGTTTATGTAACGCAGCCAGGCGTTAATCTGCCTCCTGCACAAAGCCCCCTCGGAATTGCTGCTCCCTTAGCAGTGCAGCGGCGGGGGGTCACTTCCCGCCCCCCAGGAATGGAGGGTTTGGGGGGTCAGGGGCGTGCAAGAAAACATCCCGGCTCTCCCAAGCCCGACCCCTCCCGGGGAGCCAGCAAGTGCAGCGAGCGGCAGGAGAGCCCCCGGCCCGCCCGCTAGCGGAGCCCTGGGGCAGCCTGCAATGTCCACAGCCCGCTTCATTCAGCCCAGGGCATCCCGGCAACCCTTCCAATGCAGCTGGCAACTTACATGGACACAACACCCGGTTTGCAGCTCGAAAGGCAGCAGCCATGTTTGTGTGAACTAAATACATTCCCTTAGTCTGCAGATGCTCGGGGAAAAGGGTTCCCTTCCCCTGCTGAAAGTGCCTGAGCACTAGCTGGAGTGGGCTCGCCTCTCTCTGCCTCCTCTTTCCTCCCTGTCAAGATCCTTCTGTGTCAGCCCGCCCGCCGCCTTCTTGCATTAGGAAGACATGCGTTTGCTTTGCCTGGAAGGGGTGGGGACAGGGAGAGAGGCAGGTCCCAGAGCTAGAGATCCTCCGCCTTCTTTTGATTGTGAAAGACCCAATTCCCAGCCACCAACAAACCTGCTGCCAGCGCAGTGAGAGGGAGTGTGATCGGGATCCCAGAGCAAAGACCAGAATCTGCTGGTTGCAGATGGCTGAAGAGCTGGGACAAACAGCCGGCAGTTAACGTTGGACTGATTTGTAAACAGGTTTTCTTTTCTTTTGAGGGATTTGAGTCCCAAATTAATTTAAACCAAAGATCAGAGGGGTAGCCGTGTTAGTCTGGATCTGTAAAAGCAGCAAAGAATCCTGTGGCACCTTATAGACTAACATATTTTGGAGCATGTATCTGACGAAGTGGGTATTGACCCAGGAAAGCTCATGCTCCAAAACATCTGTTAGTCTATAAGGTGCCACAGGATTCTTTGCTGCTTAAACCAAAGAGATATCAAGTATTCTAAAAAGTGTGGCCAACATTTTCTATCGTGGATGTCCAAAGTTACGCACTGACATTCATATTTAGGCAGCTAAATAGGTTGTCTGACTTTCAGAGGTACTGAGCCTGGACCGCTCAGTTACTGGTGCTCAGCATCTCTGGAACACATGCTGTTTATTTAGGCCCCAATCTTGCAAACACTTAAGAGGAAGTCCATAAATAAGTGTTTACCGATTTGGGGCTTTAGGTACCAAATTTTAGGCCAGGGGAAGGCAACCTATGGCATGCACGCCAAAGGCTGCACACAAGCTGATTTTCAATGTCACTCAAACTTGAGGCCAGACAGCAGACAGCTAACAAAACTACCATTTATTTACAGACACAGAGCTCGCCCAGCCAACCAAAGCTGGCTGGGCTATCCCCTAATAATCTAACTCAGTTGCCATAGGAACAAAAACCATGACAACCAAATACACAACGTATTCCTCCCCCCCAATAAGAACATCCCCTAAATAAAACACACACTAGACTAGAGAAGGAGGGGAGACTGCCTCTATTCCCAGCTAAACCCTGGGGATTATTTTGCCCCATAATCGTGGGTTCACCCTAGCTAAATATCCAGCCGATGAGGAGGCCTTCTGTCTCTAGGTGGATTACGGCGAACTTCTGGTGTTGTTGCACCCGAAAGTACCATGGGCTCACGGTCCACAGCACGAACAGGTGAGGCGGTGGTATCAGCTCGTGCTGGGCAAAGGGGTATCTCAGCCACTGGCAGTAATGGAGGAGAACAGTCAGGAACAGGTGATTCGTGATTCGGTGTCTCACCAGAAGATGTGAAGTCAGACCACTCAGCTGCAGATGTGTCCTGAGGACTGGCATGACCTGGCAACAGCTGATCTACATGTTGCCGCCAGGTAAGATTCTCTGCAGTCTGGACTGTGTAGGAAACAGGTCATGTTTGAGTGATGATAGTGGCAGGGACTCATTTAGCTCTGGAAGTATAATTCCAAACCAAAACTGGCTGTCCCGGGCTAAAGGTTCGGTCTTTTGCTCTGGGTGCCCGTCTGATTACTTGATATTGCTGCTAATGTTGCACAATTTGTCGGGGTTCAGAAGGTTTCAGCAGATCAAAGCAAGTGCGCAGCTATCGTCCCATCATTAGAAAGGCCGAGGATGCCTGGGTCGTAGCATGAGGTGTGTGTCTGTAGGAAAGTAAGACGGTATCCAGATGCTTTTGAATGGAGCATTGTCCCCTTGCTGATTTCAAAGCGTGTTCCATTGTCTGCACAAATCTTTCAGCTAATCCATTGGTGGATGGATGATATGGTGCTGACGTGATGTGGTGTATCCCATTTGCCTTCATAAAATTTTGAAACTCCTGAGAGACGAACTGCGGTCTGTTGTCGCTCACAAGTTGTTCTAGCAGACCGAAATGACTAAAGAGTCCCCGAAGTTTTTGGATAGTACTCTCTGCAGTAGTGGAATGCATTATAGAGATTTCTGGCCATTTAGAATGGGCATCTACTGCCACCAAGAACATGCTTCCTTCAAGGGGGCCAGCAAAGTCACTGTGAATACGTTGCCACGGGTTTTCAGGCCAGTCCCATGGGTGTAGGGGTGCCCACTGGGGTGCATTCCTCACACCCTGACATGACATACAAGCTTCTGCCTTCTCTTCAATAGCACTGTCCAATCCAGGCCACCAAAAATAGCTTCGTGCAATTTCCTTCATGCACACTATTCCACAGTGACCGAAATGTAGCTGTTCTAACATCTGTGATCTCAGTGGTGGTAGAATAATGACACGTCTCCCCCACAACAAACAACCAGATTGGACCAATAACTCCATCCTCCTGGACATGTAGGTAAAAAGGATGGGTGAGACTGGAGAGGTTTGTCGAGATTTTCCATGCATCACCAGGTCCGTAACTTGGGACAATACTAAGTCAACGCAAGTTGCCTTCTTTATCTAAGTAGCAGTGATGGGTGCATTCTCTACCTGTTCAAAGTAGAAGATTTCCTTTTAGGCACTATCTTGATGTTTGACCGGCAAAGGCAACCTTGAGAGGCCATCTGCATTGCCGTGCAGAGTGGATTTTCGATATTTGATTTCATATGTGTGTGCTGAAAGTAACAATGCCCAACGTTGCATACAGCTAGCAGCTAATGGTGGAATGCCTGTGTAGGGTCCAAAAATTGACGTCAGAGGTCGATGGTCTGTGAGAAGAGTAAACTTTTGCCCAAACAGGTACTGATGAAACTTCTGAATTCCAAAAACAATTCCTAATGCCTCACATTTGATTTGGGCGTAGTTAGTTTCTGCTTTGCTTAGAGTGCGTGAAGCAAAAGCAATAGGTCTCTCTTCTTCTGAAGGTATAATGTGTGACACGACTGCTCCCACTCCATAAGGGGAGGCATCGCAGGCCAATTGTAGGGGTAAGGATGGATCAAAGTGTGTTAGAACTTCAGAATTTAGCAATGCATCCTTACGCTTTGTTAAATGCAACATCACAGGCTTCAGTCCACTTCCAGGCCTTGTTCTGCCCCAGGAGCTCATGAAGTGGTTTTAGCAGTGTGGCTAGCTGTGAGATGAACTTTCCATAATAGTTCAGTAGTCCTAGAAACGAGCGCAACTGGCTTACATTTCGAGGTGGGGGAGCCTCCACAGTAGCTTTAACTTTTACAGGGGCCTTATGAAGACCTGCAGAATCAATGATGTGTCCCAAATATTCCACAGAGGGCTTGAAGAATTTACACTTGTCTTTGCGAACTCATAGGCCATACTCTTCCAGTCTTTGTAGGGTAGCCTCTAAATTCTTTAAGTGATCCTCTTCATTCCTTCCAGTGACCAGGATATCATCCAGATAGCACTGAACTCCTGACAAGCCACACAAGATCTGGTCCATAGCCCTCTGGAACAGGGCGGGAGCAGACGTTATTCCGAAGGGTAGGCGAAAGTATCGATAAAGCTCCTTATAGTCAACAGCTCTTGGGACTTTTCATCGATGTGCATCTGTAAATATGCTTGACTCAGATCAATTTTACTGAACTTTTGTTCCCCAGCCAGGCCTGCGAAGAGGTCATCGATGTGGGGAAGCGGGTATTGCTCTGCACACAACACTGGGTTGACAGTGACTTTAAAATCACCGCAAATCCGGAGAGAGCCATCTTTCTTCACTATTGGAACAACAGGAGTGGCCCAGGAGCTATGGGTAACTGGTATTAGGACTGCATTGGTGACCAGGCGCTCCAGGTCTGCTTCAACTTTTGGCCTGATGGCATATGGCATAGTTCGGGCTTTCAGATATTTTGATGGACTGTCAGGTTTAATGTTCAATGTCACAGTGATTCCCTTCATACTTCCCAAATCATTTCCAAAAACAGCAGCATGTTTCCTTAGTGTAGGGGTTAGACTGGTTTCTTCTTTAGTCATCCGGTGCACTTCTGCCCAGTTCACCTGAATCTTCCCAAGCCAAGACCTACCCATTAAGGCTGGGTAGTTACCTCTCACCACAAACAGTGGCAATTTAGCAGCCTGTCCATTGAGCTCCACCTTAACATCAATAGTGCCCAACATGGACACAGCTTCTCCCATATACATCTTCAGAACGTTTTTTGTTGCCTTAAGCGGAAGATGCTGTAGCTTTTCTTTATACACAGTCTCGGAGACCAGCGAGATGGCTGCACCGGTGTCCAATTCCATGTGTATAGGTTTGCCATCCAACAACGGGGTCACCAGTATTCATGTGAGCCCACCGCCAAAGACAAAACATGCAGTGGCACATCCTCTTGCGATGAGGTGTTACCTTGATCATCCTGGGTCTGCTCTAGGGTATGCAGGGTTCCTCTTTTTGTCAGCCAGACCACAGGCCTCTTTTTCTTTTGTTTACAGGCACACTCAATGTGTCCCTTTTTGCCACAGTGTCGACACACCAGCATTCTGATGCCGGGTGACCTGGCTTACCACAGCGGTAACATTCTTGACTCTGCACAGTTTTGTGGGTAGGTTCTTGTGACACTTTTTGCACCCTAGGGGATGCACCGATGTATTGCGCCTCCCTTGTAGCCAGTTCCATAGAGACAGCAATATCAACAGCCTTCTGTAATGTAAGCTGAGCCTCTGTCAGTAAGCGCTTCCGTATAGCTTCACTGTAGAGGCCACACACTAACCTGTCACGCAGGGCATCATTTAACATCTCTTTAAATTCACAGTGTTCTGCTAGCTTTTTTAAAATTGCTACAAATTGTACAACCGTTTCATCTTCTTTTTGGTCTCTTCTGTGGAACCAATATCTTTCAGCAATTACTAGTGGTTTTGGGGAAAAATGGGACCCCAGGATTTCCACGATGTCACTGTAAGATTTAGTCTCAGGCTTAATATGGTGTAGTAAGCTGCGTAGCAGGGAGTAGGTTTTAGCCCCTACAACCCTTAAGAATATTGGCACCTTCTTCGCTTCTGTAATATCATTTGCAATAACAAAAAGCTCAAAACGCTCAGTATACACATGCCACTGCACTATATTCTCATCAAAAGGTTCCAGTGGCCCGGTCAGAGTAGCCGTGATTTTTAGTTTCACTTTCACAGTCAGTGCAAACAAGCAGTTTTTTTGTTTGTTTGTTCTTTACTTTGACTTCTACTTCCTTCTGTTACTGGAGCAGCACTGGAATCCCATTCATTGTCGCCACTTGTTATATCTTTGGGGGCAGCTGGTTTAGGAAGAAATCACTTGAGGCCAGGCAGCAGACAGCTAACAAAATTACCATTTATTTACAGACACAGAGCTCGCCCAACCGGCCGAAGCTGGCTGGGCTATCCCCTAATAATCTAACTCAGTTGCCATTGGAACAAAAACCATGACAACCAAATACACAACACCCAGGTCCTGGCCACCGGTCTGGGAGGCTCTGCATTTTAATTTAATTTTAAATGAAGTTTCTTAAACATTTTAAAAACCTTATTTACTTTACATACAACAATAGTTTAGTTATATATTATAGACTTATGGAAAGAGATCTTCTAAAAACATTAAAATGTATTACTGGCACGTGAAACCTTACATTAGAGTGAATAAATGAAGACTCAGCACACCACTTCTGAAAGGTTGCCAACCCCTGGCGTAGTTGATTTGGTCTGACCAGGAGAGAAGGGAGAGTGTCATTCTGAGAGTGGTAGCTGAGACTTCCCTGGAACAGCATGTGGTGCATTTGCTGTTTATATGGGAGGTGACTAGTCAGAATCCCACATCAGGTGAAGATGTCATGAACTACTGAATTATAGAGTTCCGGCACATGGTCGATCACAAAATGTCTGCTGAGCAGAACATCGGCTGTGGACAAGAAGATCCAGTAAGTGATGCACCAATTCCAGTGACTGACTGCTTCTGCACATAAAGCGGTTGATCTCGTCCCGTTTGTTGATGTAGAAGACAGTGGTGGTGTTGTCCAACATAGTGGGAACAGATGAAGGAGAGAAAGAATTGACATATTTTCCCTACAGCTCGAAGTTCCAGGATGTTGATATTCATCCTGGATTCTCAAGGAGAGCACGTTCCCTGTGTCACATAATTGTGCATGTGCGCTCCCCAGCCAACGAGGGATGCATTGGTGATGATCCTCTTGTTCAGAGAGGAGAGGAGGAAGGGAACCCCTCCACATACGTGACATGGGTCTATCCACCACTGCAGGGTAGAACTGGGGGGACCTATAGCATTGTGAGGGTGGTGGGCAGTGGAACTTACACTTTGGGCCATAGACAACTTGTGCCTTTCCGTCCTGGGTGGGGACACAATCTAAAACGAAGCATATATGACTGTCCCACGTGTCTCTCCTGCCCTGTGACCTCCCATCTGTGCCCAGCCAGGGGCTGCAGCACTATCCCCACCCCCCGTTACCTGCACGGGGCGGGGGGCTCTGTCCTTATCCCAGCACGTCACACCACGCTACATTCAGCCACTCTTCCTGGCAGTTGGGCAGGGAGCAGGAGGGAGCTGCTTCTCACATAGCTCCAGCTCTCCCCCTCCCAAGGCACTACTTGAACTACCTGCAGCAGCTGCCTGAGAGAGCCTGGCTGGGGAGTGGTGGTGGCGCATGCATAAGCCCTCAGTGGAATACAACAGAGACTATCACTGGAAGAAGTAGAAGTAACCTCAATCAATGTGGTCCTCTGTCCCCCTCTACTGGTAACTGGGCCACATCTAGAAGTTGATGAGCCTCCTACAGGCTTGGCTAACAGAGATGAATCTCTTAGCTCAGATTAGCACAGGCTCATGCTTTAAAACCCAGAAGGTCCAGGTTTGATGACTGGTAACCCAGCCAGGGGAGCAATATTACATTCATAGTGCAGAACTCCCCAGGATTATTCAGGGGAAAAAGGACTACTTTTGTGATGAAGGGACAGGATCGGACTCCTCGTCTGTTGGTAGGTACAATACAAGGCATGCATTAAAATGTATCCCATACAAAATGTACTGGTAATGGAGTATCTTAAAGAATATTAAAACAGTCAAAATAGAGTTTCCTACATTCTGATCTGTTTGTAATAACCAGAACAATTCAAAATTCAAAGCAGTAGGCAGTGGATTTTACTTATGACAATAATAGTTCAGAATTCTTACACTCCATCAGATCACTCAGGCCATGGCTACACTAGAGAGTCGCAGCGCTGGTGAGGGGGTTACAGCGCTGCAACTTAGGATGTGGCCACACTTGCAAAGCATGGCCAGCGCTGCAACTCCCTGGTTGCAGCGCTGGCTGTACACCCGGTCGAGCCTCGGGTGTAGCGATTCCAGCGCTGGTCAACAAGTGCGGACCCCACCAGTGCTTTTATTGGCCTCCGGGGTATAAGGAGGTATCCCAGAATTCCTGTCCACAACAAACTGGAAGAAAGGGAGAGCTCGGAGTTCAGCCAAATTGCTTATTTAAAAAACAAACATAGCTCCTGTTTGCTGAGCGAGCGGAGGCAGGCAGGGGAATTACTTTGGAATGTTCACAGCTGTTTGCTTGAAGAGAGAAACAGCACGCTCACACGGCAGAGGGGGAGGGGGAAGTCCATGTTGAGCAGATGCTTATCTGACGGCTATTTAGGAGCACATAATTTGCATTTAGTGAATGAGAGAGGAGTGGGGGAAGGGGGTCAGAACTTTTAAAATGATTGAAGGTAGGCACTGTGTATCTTCCAGTCCTTAGAACTTGCAAGGCAGGGAGCTGAGAACAGTGTCAACTCCAAAAATCCATTCTGTCTGTCTCCTCCACGCTCCCTGTCACATTCCACCCCACCCTCCTCTTTTGAAAAGCACGTTGCAGCCACTTGAATGCTGGGATAACTGCCCACAATGCACCACTCCCAACAGCGCTGCAAATGCTGCAAATGTGGCCACACTGCAGCGCTGGTAGCTGTCAGTGTGGCCACACTGCAGCGCTGGCCCTACACAGCTGTACGAACACAGCTGTAACTACCAGCGCTGCAGAACTGTAAGTGTAGCCATGGCCTCAGTTCTTCTGTCTGTTTTATAATTAAGCAATCCAATACTCCATGGTGTATTTTCTGGGGCCATTAATGCACATTTCACACACTGTCTGAGGTTTAGGCCACAGGCTAAGTTCATTTAAAGGCCAGAGGTGTGTATTAATTGACTCTGTCATGTCTTGGTGGGGGATGTATTGTATTTGGGGAAACTGGCATAAACATGCTCCTATTTAAGGATATTAAACAAGGGTAAGTGTGGTGATTATATCAGGTCAGTAAACATGCCACCCCCCCAGAGAGTCCTATTGTGTCCAACAGGCCAGAAACATTAACTATTATCATACAGTTGATGTGTCTTGACTGCCCAGACATCAAAGGGCAATAAAATAATCTTAAATTCAGACAGCCAAATACACAGTGGAGACACATCAGTCAGTGTTACCACCACCTAACTTGTCTAGGATGCACTTTTCAAATAACCAGTAAGGATCGAGCCAGGAGATCAATTAAACTTTATCTTTTTGCTATAAAGGGGATGAATCAGAGAGCAGCCAGATGTTTTAAATTGTTAAAGAGATTTATGATTAAAAAGTTTCCATCAGAGGTGAGTGAGAGAAAAAAAAGGGCAGAGCAGAGGGGCCTTCTAAACATGAAGGATAAGTTGAGATGAATTATCGGTGCTTTTCTTATTGCCTCAGACCGGCTCTTTATTTCACATTTCAAAATATATAACAAACTAATGATGCCATATATCTTTCCACTATGTAACACAGTTGTTTATGGAAGTCCAGGAGAGAAAGATAGAACACTTATGTTCAGGATAAGTGTGGCAATTTGTGTGCTGTGGATGAGGGAACCAAAGTAGTGGAGGCAGAGAAAGGGAACTAAATAATAAGGTTTAGATCGGAGATTATTCAATTTCTTTTTAGGATTTGTGTTGGTGGGCTGTACAGTCTAGCAACCTTAACTCACGGTTAAGATAATTTACTGCTTCTTGAAGTTCTCTGTCTATCCTCAGAACAGCTTTAGCAAAAGGCAGGAGTGCAAGCTCCCCTGCTACCTCATCTTAAACCTGGTCTAGTAGAATCACTGATAGGGATGAGAGATCAGGTTAATCTCTGCTTATTCAAACCTTGGCCTCTCTCCCGCCAGTGTCAGTTCTAATAGTGATTTTTGTGATGTTGAAGGCTATTCACTAGGAACTGAACTGAGACCATCGGTTCATTTAATCTAAACTGCTAATGAGTCAATAAATGGTAATGACTTTCAATCCCTACCTCAGTTAGATATGCCCTACAGACAAAGACTGTCAATACAGTACTATTACCAATCCCTGCAATTATCCAGTTCCATGGTTTTTTGGCTAGCATACACCTGTCCAAGTATTCTGTTTTCTTTTCTTAATCAATAATTATACAGTAGACTCTCGTTCATACTCCCATGTTTGAAGCTACCCACATCTTCCCTTATTCCCTTTTTAAACAGGAGTGTCAAAGATAACTTCTCTGAAGTCCCGAGATATACCTCTTCACCCTGCTCTCTAATGAGACCTGAAAACTATCTGCTTCTACGCCTCCTTTTGGTTTTGCTGTTTCTTTCAGAATTCTGGCATTTCTCACCCTCCTGTCCTGCAGCATCTATTTTTCAATTGCTCTGTTGGTTTTTTAACATGGTGAGATCCAGAGCTGTCAGAAACTCAGAATGTCCCTTCCACAGGAAATTCTGATGTTTTGACATTTGTTTTCATATCAAATTGGAAGAAAATCAACAAATTTAAAAATGTTCCATAAAATGAAATTTTCAGAAATGTTGTGTTTGGGGTCAATATAAATGTTCTGTTTTAATACAATCAAAATGTTTCATTCTTATTTTGATTTTTTTGATTTTATATTATTTATAAATATATTATATTGCATCATACCATAGCAAATAAAATACATTTCAAAATGAAAAGTTGTTTTGAAATGAAAAATTGAAATGTTCCATTCTGATAAGTCAAAACAGGAACATTTCAACCTCATCAAAGTGATTCTCTTCCTTTTTTTATTCCAAAATGAAATTTCGTCAAAATTGACATGTTCCTGCAGAAAGTCTCAATTTGAATGGAATGGCATTTTCCAATGGAAAAATGGCCTGCTGGAAAATTTTTGACCAGCTTTAGTGAAATTCTTTGTTGCAGCAAGGCTTGATCTATACCAAGATTTTGTATGGTGGAACTATGTCAGGTAGGATGGTGATTTGTACCAGAATAGTTATACTGGTACAACCCCTAGCGTAGGATGCAGTTATACCAATAGAAATATGCTTATACTGGAGAAGCTTTTTTCCCTTTTGTGAATAGATGTATATAAGCACTTTCATATGGACATAACTGTCCACACCAGGGGAGTTGTAGTTCTTTAACTATACTGGTATAGTTAAACCACAATTCCTTTTGTGCGCAGTTGAAGCCAAAGCTTTACTTCCCCCAGAAACCTTTCAGTCGTGTGTTCCCCCCACTGCCTCAAATAAGTCCTTCGGGTTTCTGTACTAACTACTTGTTCTGTCACTGTTTGCTTCACCATCCCCTCAGGGAGCCATACCCTCCCTGTTGCTTCTTGCTCTATATATTTGTAATTGCTTGTCATCCCTTCTTAAGCGATCTGCCTTTTATTGTAAATTAGAGATGGTCACAAATTGTCCATCTAAATGTTTTGATTTTTTCCCAAAGAAAAACAGGTTTTTGACAAAAATTAAAGAACAAGTAATTGTGTTTGTTAAAAAATGTCACGGGGAAAAAAATTAATTTCCTGCCCATCTGTATTGTAAATACTGGATTTCTTGATCGAAGTGCTCTCTCTCCCATCGCTATATAGAGCATCTTCACCAGACGCACTGCAGTGGTACAGCTGTATTGTGCTGCTGCAGTGCTATACCTATATAGACTTGGCCTAAGCCTCACTCATGATCTCATGATACAATTCTCAGCTGTCAGGATTTTTTTCCCCAGCCAGAGCACAGTTTAATGTGTTTCCTGTCAAACAGGAGTTACCCCACCTTAACCAAAGGAATGTGGCTTCTCCACAAGGCAGTTAGTTCCAAAGTACACTTGGAATCTGCCATTTGAGCATTCTAAAAGTGAGGCTTAATTTTACTTAGGGCTTGTCTACATCAGAAAGTTGCAGCGCTGGTGAGGGAGTTACAGCGCTGCAACTTTGAAGGTGTACACATCTGCAGGGCATCACCAGCGCTGCAACTCCCTGTTTGCAGCGCTGGCCGTACTCCCGTTTTGTCTCGGGTGTAGAGGATCCAGCGCTGGTGATCCAGCGCTGGTAATCCAATGTAGACACTTACCAGCGCTTTTCTTGACCTCCGTGGAAGGAGGAAGCCTCTGGTAATCAAGCTGGTCTCCTTCCCCGGCTTGCTCTCGCGTTCCCGGAACCCCGAGCAAGCAGGTCTCCTTCCCTGCGGTTTGCAGGGTGGTTCGGGGAACGCGAGAGCAAACCGTGGCGAAGCTGGTCTCCTTTCCCGGTTTGCTCTCTCGTTCCCCGAACCCCCGAGCAAGCAGGTCTCGTTCCCTGCGGTTTGCAGGGTGGTTCGGGGAACGCGAGAGCAAACCGGGAAAGGAGACCAGCTTCGCCGCGGTTTGCTCTCGCGTTCCCCGAACCCCCGAGCAAGCAGGTCTCCTTCCCTGCGGTTTGCAGGGGGGTTCGGGGAACGCGAGAGCAAACCGCGGCGAAGCTGGTCTCCTTTCCCGGTTTGCTCTCTCGTTCCCCGAACCCCCCTTGAAGCCGCCCAACAGCGCTGCAGTGTGGCCACATCTAACACCACTTGCAGCGCTGGTTGCTGTAAGTGTGGCCACTCTGCAGCGCTGGCCCTATACAGCTGTACTAATACAGCTGTAACAACCAGCGCTGCAAAATTTTAGATGTAGACATGGCCTTAGAAATCCTGTCAGCCGCCCCCGACAGCTGCTCCCCTGCCAGCCTGGGAAGTGGAAGAGAGGACTCCACTGCAGCTTCCCCCCGCTCCCAGGCCAGGGAAGGGTGATGAACCCTAGGAAGCAGAGGTGAAGCTGGAGGCTGCCCAGAGGCTGAAGTGAGGAGAGTGGGGGCTCATGGGGTGGGAGGGCTGTATTGATGGTGGGTCCTGAGCAGATGGGGTAAGTGCTGGGAGGGTGAACTGAGGGTGGTTGGGGTCAATGGGCAGGGGGGCTGAACTGTTGGGTGGTGATGATGGGGGACAGGATTAATTGCAGGAGTCAGGCAGATGTGGGGGTGAGAGAGCTCCTGCAGCAGGGGCCAAAAAAAAAATAAATCACCTTATCTAGTATCTGTGAGAAAGTGGGCGACACTAATTGTCACATGCACACGCCCTGGGGATGGGCAAGGGGAGGTCAAAGATCAAGAGACTGACCTAAAAAACACAATATAATATTGTATTAAAATGTCATGATTTGGGGGGCAGGGTCTGACTCAGGATTTTTGATCCTCTTGAAGTTGGCAATACTATGTAAGTAAACACGGGCTCTTATGTAGCTAAATTGTCCTCCTCATGACATTAGATATATTTTTTCTCTGATTAAACTGCTTTCTTTAAGAGATTTAGCTTTTAAGATGTTTGGGGCTAGTTCATGAAGACGAGCTAGAATATTCCCCCAAGTCATTAACCCCAAGAGATATTGCTGAACGGCTACAATTGGTACGGTGCATGGGAGAAAGCCTGGGGTCTCAGGAGTGAGGGGTGAATGAGACAGGAAGAGGGGATTGCCTGTATGAGTGTCAGAGCTAGGGCTAGAATTCAGAATTAGAAGTGGGAATTCTTGGCTCACACTCAACTCAGACTACACATCTCTCTCTCTCTGACTCATTCTTGTCTTCCCATGGCCTCTTTCCCATTCCTTTTTTCCCAGTTGATTTTGCTCAGTAATGCCCCATATTTTGTGGGATATTTGTTTATTTTCAGATCATAGGATCCTTGGGACAGGGATCTATAGAATTAACGAAATGCTAATGGAGGGAGGAAGAGGGGGACACTTTCCCTGATCCTACATTGTAAACCCAGTCAGGTCATGGTCACTATTTCACAGCTGTTCCCAAGTTGTTATGTTTACAAGCAGGACTCTGTTTCACTAATTGCCAGATTGCAAACTGCCTCTCATCCTGGCTCCGTCAAATGCAAAGTAAGTAGCCCTACTCCTTGTCCACAAAACACCTACCTAATTGTTCCTTGTCTTTGGCATTACACAGTTTATAAAAGAACAGTTGGAAATCATATTCCTCTTATCATGACCGCCACCTTTTGTTCATCCTCCTGCTCTTTCGTTTCTGGAACTCTGCACCTGAATCCACTTTCACTGGCAACAATATCACTTTAGTTGTAGTTCTCTCATAACAACACAGAACTTTTTAATAGCCCAAGTACCTGATGGAATGAAGGGCACGTCAAATAGACTTCTACCCTGCCCTATTTTGCGATAGCACGGATATTCTCATGCCTCAATGTCATATTGTTCAAAAGAAGTTCACTCCGTTATTAGAACAGTCAAAGCAGCCTATAAAACTCTAGCAAGTAAATGCTAGGAAATGTGATAGTTCCGTTCTGTTCCTGTTGCAGATACTCAAAAAGCTAATTCCCATTATTTACTAATGACATAACTCAGATTTCATTAACAAAGGAAAAAATTGGCAGGATGAGTTCATAAAGCTTCTTCCAAACAATGGACTATAATCTCTACAGCTGTAAATCATCCCTGCCAAAGATTATAGTATTATGTGACTGCTTAGATGCATTATGGGTTAGAGCAGAGAGTTGTCTTTCATTGAAGTATCCAGTAGAATCTTAATGCCACTGCTACAGGCAAAATATGAGAATAGATGGCCTAGTGGGCTGTCCTGGTATGAATATTGCTATATTCCTATATAACAGTTATTGTCAATTCCAACTGTTCAAAATGCATGGAGTGGCTTAAAAACCAAAAGATTTTTCTTTTAAACTCAGTTCTTTTTAGCCGCCTTGTGGTTTTGAGGCTTTAGCTTACATTGGTCACATTTTTAAATTTTTCTTTGCAGCCTAAAAATCTAAACATGTACTTAAAAAAAATAATAAAGCTGAGATGCTCTTGTATTTGCATGGCTTCAGCTGGGGCCTTAAGGAGGGGAGGTTTGCCGCATCAGGCCTTGGTTCTAGAGAAGACGCTCACTGAATCTCTTAGTTCCTGTTTATTTTTGAATGTCTACTTTATAATTACTACCTTCATTGGAACAGCTGTTCCTTTGTAATGTTTAACAAAAGCCTACCGGATATTCTTTAGATGGTTTTAAAATGTCCAGCAGTCACCCTCCTGTTTTACATGCGAGAGAGATGCAGTACCACAGCTATGCAGACAGACAACTGGGAGAAAAAAATGTGGTGCATGTTAGTCTGCTGTCACATTTCACATTGCTAACTACTTAGCATACGTCAGAGATATAAATATGAATCAAGAATGCAGATTATAGGCCACACTGTATATAGGTTGTTTTAATAATTTCACTGGGAAATAATTCATGTTTTGATAGGATAACTAAGGTCCAAATAGGTTTCTCTTTTACTTAGCTTTCTTATGTATACAAAAATGAATTCCTCTAGTGTGATTGGTAAATTCATAGATGTAATAAGCCGAATTCTTCTTGATTGCCACAGGGTAAATGCGGCTTGTCTCCAGGCAGAGGGAAGCTAAGTGACTCGCCCTATGTCACACTGCAACTAAACAGCAAAGCTGCTAACAGAACCCTGGTTACCTCTCTCCAGGTACAATTCCCTATCAAATAGACTATGCTGCCTCATTCTGGACACATAAAGGATACTCTAAAGGGACATGGTCAACTTAAAATAACAACTAAGGCCTGGTCTACACTAACCTGTTATTTCGGAATTAGCCGAATTATTTCGAAAAAAAAAATGATACTAGACCTGCCTGTGAGTCCCTTCGCCAATTTTTATGGGTTTTCAACTACGTTTTCCTCTCCCTGCTGCTATGTGAAAAATCCACACAAACAGAATCAAGTGACTGACTAGACAAGGGAAACAGTGAAATGAACTATATACATAGTAAACAACATGAAAAAAACAGGAAAATATCATATTCTGCTGTCAGTCAAAGTAATCTTAGGTGATACTTGTAACAACAGTTAAAATGAAGTCTGATTTTTAAGTTGACTGTGCCCTTTAATTCCCCAAGAGGCATTGGAGGTTCTACTCTCCTTTACGTAAAGGGGAAAGTTGGAAGGCTGAGTTGTAAAAGTAGGTTCTACCATGGCAGCTCTTCTTTAGAAATGTTATCTGAGTACATGTCCTTATGTGCACTAATAAGGAGGAACAAGGGTAATTTGGGTACAAAAGCAATACCTGTGCATTTTCCATTTATTTATATGACAGAGTATTTCTCTGAATTTTGCCCTTTCTATTCTATGTAGGTTCTTTTACTGTCTTCACAGGGTAGCAGCTGAGCACCTTTCTGTAGTGCACTAAGCAACACTTTGCACCATGATCGCTTCCATTAAGCTATTCTTTAAATTGCCATGACGAAATCACAGTTCAGTACTTTGTATTTACTTAAGGAAAGCGGGGTTTGTGGGGGGAAGAGATATTTGAGAATGCAAATGAGGAACAAAAATCAGAGATCATCGAAAAGCAATAATCTGTGTGCATTCACATAACCAGGAAATTCAGGGCAGGGAGTGGCAAGGGAGACTTTACCTGAGGTTGGGAGGCTTAATTAGTAGATAATGTTTTAGCTTGGCACAAATGGGACCCCAGATCTGCTATCAGCCTGTAGTCCTAAATAAAATTAATCTTGATTTCAGCTCAGTGCTTCAGGAACAAAATCTGAATCGTTATTTGCCATGATTGGCACTTCTGTGCTCTGCAGACTGAAATCTTCTCTAGTGCATAGAAAGAATACTCTTTTCAAAGCATAAAATTTGCCATTGACAGGGCACTGTAGGGAAGCTGTGCATTGAGGCTGCACGCTGCACAGCTGGATACACACTGTTTATTGGATACATTATTTATGATGAGATTCCCTTCACACACAGAGAGGAACAAAGTCCCTCTGCTGGGTAGCAGAAACCCATGTCTAGATTTATGACCTCTAGCACCTCTGCATGCCATTACAGGCCTGGGTGTATTTTTACATTGTATTCATATCATAATATTGTTTGTACATGCCGTATATTAAGCAGAGGTTGCATGGTTTAGTGGATAGGACACTGAACTGGATGTCAGGATACATTGATTCTATTTCTACCACTGATTTGCAAGGTAACCTTTCTGTGCCTGTTTCCCCTCCACTCTTTCCCTGTCTTGTCTAGTTAGAGTGTAAACTTTTTTGGGCAATGACTAGCTCTCACTATGTGTATGTACAGCATTTAGCACAAGGAAGCTGTGATCTCATCTGGGTCCACTAGACATTGCCATAGTGTATATATAATAATAAGGCCATGCACCCAGCTAGACCTAAATTTTGCAACAAGGTCTCTGAATTCTATACCACACTAGTGCCACTGAGTGAAAATTCCCTGACAGCTTCATTTCTTTGTGTTTTAAATTAATTTAAAAAGAAAATGAATATGATCAGTCCAGAAAACTCTGTTCAGTTAATCTAATCTCAAGCCAAAACAAATTACTTATTTATCTAATAGATGCTCTGAAAACAATTCACTTATTTGTCTCTCCTTATTTGAGGGAACTATAGAGATCACATATCTTAGCACTAATCAGGGAACTTTATCAACTTTTCTTTTAGAGATGCTGAACATGCATTTCTTGCCTTCATTTTTGTTTTTAGATTTACTTGACTTTTAGCACCATGGTTCTCAATCCTGGGATATATGCAGAGGTCTTCTGGGGGGGTACATCAACTCCTCTACATATTTGCCTAGTTTTACAGCAGGCTACATAAAACACTATTGAAGTCGCTACAAATTAAAATTTATAGAGACAATGACTTGTTTATACTGCTCTATATACCATACACTGAAATGTAAGTACAATATTTAT
This sequence comes from Gopherus evgoodei, assembly GCF_007399415.2. Lineage (NCBI taxonomy): Eukaryota > Metazoa > Chordata > Testudines > Testudinidae > Gopherus > Gopherus evgoodei. The sequence goes on along the minus strand of NC_044327.1, from coordinate 116,002,357 downwards.
ATTCCAATTGATTTATTTTATAACGATATGGTATAAATGAGAAAGTCAGCAATTTTTCAGTAATGGTGTGCTGTGACACTTGTATTTTTACATCTGATTTTGTAAGCAAGTAGTTTTTAAGTGAGATGTAATTTGGGGATACTGAAAGGGGTTCAGTAGTGTGGAAAGGTTGAGAGCTACTGGACTAGTGGGTAAAGGAGTGTTCGTACATCAGAGGGGGCTACCACACAAAGGCCTGCCATGCAGATGTAAAGAGCATTTGTGGAATCCCTAGAGGCCAGTACAATGAGAATCCTTTGAAGTAGATGTAATGAGAGACCCATGTGGTCAAACCTCATGGAGAACGCTGTGTACTCTCATGGTCTGACTGTGTGGAGTAAAGGTGGGAGGGTGGGGGTGGGAAGGGGAGCAAGGTGGGGGCAAGGAGCAGGGCCTCAGGAAGAAGAGGAGGTTCTGGCACTCCTGCTAGTGTGTCCATTTTTTAAATATTACCAACTTGGCAACCCTCTCTCTGGCTGCACTCTGCCATGGGACTTCTCACAGGGAAGGAAAACTGGGATGTGCTGAGCAGTGACCCCCCCGGAGCACGCAGGAAGCAACACGCAGCTCTGTGGGCCCAGTACCCATTCCCCATGAAAAGTCCCAGTATCTGCTGCCCTCTATGCAGACCGGTTTGCAGGGCTGCAGCCAGGGAAGGCATGTCTCAGTGCTTCTGTCCCTGGTTGCTGTCTCTACAAACGTGCCTTTGGCTTATTAGTACAGCTGTTGATTAATCGCAGTTAACTCATGCAATTAATGCAAAAAAAATTGTGTTTAAAAAAATTAATCACAATTAATCACAGTTTTAATCACACTGTTAAGTAATAGAATGCCGATTGAAATTTATTAAAGATTTTTGGATGTTTTTCTACATTTTCAAATATATTAATTTCAATTACAATACAGAATAGTGTACAGTGCTCACTTTATATTACTACAAATATTTGCACTATAAAAATGATAAACAAAAGAAATAGTATTTTGCAATTCACCTCATCCAAGTACTGTCGTGCAATCTCTTTATCCTGAAAGTGCAGCCTAGAAATGTAGATTTTTGTTACATAACTGCACTCAAAACCAAAACAATGTAAAATTTTAGAGCCTACAAGTCCACTCAGTCCTACTTCTTGATCAGCCAATCACTCAGACAAACAAGTTTGTTTACATTTGCAGAAGATAATGCTACCCGCTTCTTGTTTATGTCATCTGAAAGTGAGAACAGGCATTCGCATGGCACTGTTGTAGCCGGCGTTGCAAGATATTTACATGCCAGATGCACTAAAGATTTATATGTCCCTTCATGCTTCAACCACCATTCCAGAGGACATGCGTCCATGCTGATGACGGTTCTACTCAATAATGATCCAAAGCAGTACAGACTCATGCATGTTCATTTTCATCGTCTGAGTCAGATGCCGCCAGCAGAAGGTTGATTTTATTTTTTGGTGGTTCATGTTCTATAGTTTCTCTTTTAAGATTTCTGAAAGCATACTCCACACCTTGTCCCTCTCAGATTTTGGAAGGCCTTCAGATTCTTTAACCTTGGGTTGAGTGCTATAGCTATTTTTAGAAATCTCACATTGGTACCTTCTTTGTGTTCTGTCAAATCTGCAGTGAAAGTGTTCTTAAAATGAACAACATGTGCTGGGTCATCATCTGAGACTGCTATAACATAAAATATACAGTAGAATGCAGGTAAAACAGAGTATGGGACATACAATTCTCCTCCAAGGAGTTTAGTCAGAAATTTAATTAATGCATTATTTTTTTAAACGAGTGTCATCAGCATAGAAGCATGTCATCTGGATTGGTGGCCGAAGCATGAAAGGGTATATGAACGTTTAGCATATCTGGCACATAAATACCTTGCAATGCTGGCTACAAAAATGCTATGTGAATGCCTAGTCTCACTTTTAAATGACATTGTAAACAAGAAGTGAGCAGCATTATCTCCTGCAAATGTAAGCATACTTGGGGAGGTATAGCTCATTGGTTTGAGCATTGGCCTACTAAACCTAGCATTGTGAGTTCAATCCTGGAGGAGGGCCATTTAAGGAACTAGGATAAAAATCTGTCTGGGGATTGGTCCTGCTTTGAGCAGGGGGTTGGACTAGATAGATGACCTCCTGAGGTCCCTTCTAACCCTAGTATTCTATGGTTAATTGGCTGAACAAGAACTGAGTGGACTTAACTGCATTAAAAAATAAAACACAATGTAAAACTTATCTTTTGTACATAATTCTACATTGTAAGTTGCACTTTCAGAATAAAGAGATTTCACTACAGTACTTGTATTAGGTAATTTTAAAAATACTATTTCTCTTGGTTTTTTACAGTGCAAATATTTTTAATAAAAATCAAGTGAGCACTCTACACTTTGTATTCTGTGTTGTAATTGAAATAGATACATTTGAAAATGTAGAAAACTTCCAAAATATTTAAATAAATAATAATATATTATTAACAGGACAATTAACCACACCATTTTTTTTAAATCATGTGATTAATAGTGATTAATTTTTTCAATCACTTGACTTCTTCTTATTAGTAACTGCAGGATAATAGCAACTTTTTGCTGGCAACTGAGAAGTTGCTAATAAACACAGTCTGCTGTATTTAAACCAAGTCAAATAGCTTGAACAGTAGAAATTGAGAGATACCCACATCAGAATGTCCCATAGTCCAAGGGCTAAGGCAACTCCCACCCCTCAGGGGTGGGAAACACCTGTTCAAATCCCTTCTCATTAGGCAGAAGGGGGAGGGTGGAACTGAATATCCGGGGTGAGTGCTCTAACCTCTGGGTAAAGGCTATAAGGGAGTCCACTTGTGCCGAGTTGGCATGTGTCAAAGTTAGAATCAGGACTCACAATTTGTCACACCACTCTGTTTTATTAGCACAGCGCTCCGCCAATAACACCCAGATAATGTGAGCACCATGCAAGGCACAAACTATCTTATACAGATAAAAGGGTGAGCACTTAACAAGATAACAAAGGAACCAGAATCTGATAAGTTTACCTGGGCTAGGAATGCATATCTTATTTCTTTACTAACTATTACCGATCCTCTGTTAATGTTTCACCATTAGCACCCTTGTTTATGCCTACTGTTTCTTTTCCTGGCACCTATATTTCAACATTTCTTATTTCTGCTTAAAGGTACATACAACATTTCTTTAATCCATTCTTATTTTTACAATTTAATTCATTCTACTTTCACACATGCACCACAGCTGTTCTTGGAAGAAAAGCTTAGGTGCCTGATACAGGGAGAGGGTTCCTGGCTATTAATCGCAAGCAGAGATAGGCACTTGCTATCTCTGGGCTTCAAGGAGATGCCTAACTCCATGAGAGGGAGGGGACTTAGGACACACCCCTTTCACTGGCATCTGCTGTTAGCTAGCTTAGGTGGCTCCCCCCTCAGAGTGCTGGCATTTGTGGATCCTGTTTTCAGGTGTCTCTCTCCCCATTCATTCTACAGGGAGCCTAGGTGCCTACCAAGGTTTGCAGATTCCAGTGGGTGGCTCGCTGCCTAAAAGTTAGTTGCAATGCCGATGTGGAGCTGGGCCACGGTCTCTTGTAAAAGAGCCATGTCATCATAAATTTTGTCTCAGTGCTGAGCGTGTTACATTCTTGAGCGCATTTATATCGAGTTTAGTCTTGGACTGCAGATTCCAAAATAGGTGTGTTCAGACCTCCCTCCCCCCACATAAATTATAAATCAGATTCTTAGCTCATGTTTCATGATACATTTGGATGCTTGGCCCAGTAGTTTAGCTCATCAGTGTTTGCATCACTGAGTTTATCTGACAGTAAGGACTACAGTGATTAAAAGGAGAAGCAATTGTCTTCAAGGCATGGTAACAAATTTCTACCAAGCTTACATCCCAGCACTTGTGGCCATGTTTGCTCTTAATGACTGAACTATAATCTTAAAGATCTGTTCCATCACTTGACATAAAGAGCATTTAATGTGATTGTGCTAGAACAGGGGCTCTCAACTATTCCAGATTACTGTACTCCTTTCAGGAGTCTGATTTGCCTTGTGTACCCCCAAGTTACACCTCACTTAAAAACTACTTGCTTACAAAATCAGACGTAAAAATACAAAATGTCACAGCACACTATTACTAACAAATTGCTTGTTTTCTCATTTTTAGCTTTGTCATTAAAAAATAAACCAATTGGAAAAGACGATTACTCACCTTTGTAACTGTTGTTCTTCGAGATGTGTTGCTCTTATCCATTCCAGTTATGTGTGCGTGCGCCGCGTGCACGTTCGTCAGAAGATTTTTACCCTAGCAACACTCGGTGGGTCGGCAGGGCGCCTCCTGGAGTGGCGCCGCTATGGTGCCGGATATATACCCCTGCCGACCCATCCGCCCCTCAGTTCCTTCTTGCTGGCTACTCCAACAGAGGGGAAGGAGGGCGAGTTTGGAATGGATATGAGCAACACATCTCGAAGAACAACAGTTACAAAGGTGAGTAACCATCTTTTCTTCTTCGAGTGCTTGCTCATATCCATTCCAGTTAGGTAATTCCGAAGCCTTACCTAGGCGGTGGGGTCGGAGTGAGACGTTGTGGAATGTAAGACCGCGGAGCCAAAGGCGGCATCGTCTCTGGACTGCTGGACCAGTGCGTAATGTGATGCAAAGGTGTGGATGGAAGACCAGGTAGCCACGCGACATATTTCCTGGATGGGAACATGGGCCAGGAAAGCGGCAGATGAGGCTTGAGCCCAAGCAGAATGGGCGGTGAGATGGCCAGTCGGAATGTGAACCAAGTCACAGCACGTCCGGATACAAGATGTCACCCAAGACGAAATTCGTTGGGAAGAGACTGGCATGCCCTTCATGCGCTCTGCGACAGCTACAAAGAGCTAAGGCGAGCGTCGGAAGGGTTTGGTCCTCTCGATATAAAAGGCGAGAGCCCTGCAGACATCCAAGGTATGCAGTTCTTGTTCCCCATGCGATGAGTGTGGTTTCAGGAAAAAGACTGGTAGAAATATATGTCTTGATTAATGTGGAAGGCAGAGACTACCTTAGGGAGGAATGCCGGGTGTGGTCGCAGCTGTATCTTGTCCTTGTGGAATACCGTATACAGAGGATCCTGGATTAAAGCTCGAAGTTCGAAGACTCGTCTAGCCGAGGTGATAGCGACGAGGAAGGCTGTCTTCCAGGAAAGGTACAGCAGCGAGCATGTGGCTAAAGGCTCAAGGGGGGACCCATAAGCCTAGCCAACACCAGGTTCAGATCCCAGGTACGGGTCGGGCGCTTGACCTGAGGGTACAGCCGGCCAAGCCTTTGAGGAATCTGGAAACTATGGGGAGAGAAAAGATTGAACTGCCAGTTTCCCCAGGGTGGAAAGCGGAAATAGCTGCATGATGCACCCTTATAGAAGAGATCGCCAGGCCCTGCTCCTTGAGGGACCATAAATAGTCCAACATAATGGGGACCGATACACCTTCGGGGATAAAGTTACACTGAGCGCACCAGTGGGAGAAGCGCTTCCACTTGGCAAGATACGTCGACCGCGTGGAAGGCTTTCTGCTGCCCAGTAGCATCTGTTGAACTGAGGTGGAACAACGCATCTCCGATTGGCTCAACCAGACAGTAGCCATGCTGTCAGATGAAGGGACTGCAGGTCCGAGTGGTGAAGTCTGCCAAAGTCCTGTGTTATGAGGTCCGGGCATAACAGCAGGGGGATTGGGTCTGCCAGAGAGAGGTCGAGCAACAGGGTGTACCAATGCTGTCCTGGCCATGCCGGAGTGATCAGGATTAGTTGGGCTCTGTCCCTGCAGAGCTTGAGTAGGACTCTGTGGACGAGAGGAAAGGGTGGGAAGGCATAAAATAGGTGCCCCTTCCACGGGATTAGGAATGCATCCGAAAGGGAGCCCAGGGAGCGACCTTGCAGGGAGCAGAACATGTGGCATTTCCTGTTCTCTCGGGAGGCAAAGAGGTCTATGTGGGGAAACCCCCACTTCCGGAAGACTGAATGGAGAATGTCCGGATGGATGGACCACTCGTGAGACAGGAAAGATCTGCTCAGTTGATCTGCCAGAGTGTTCCGGACTCCTGGGAGAAAGGATGCTACCAAGTCTATTGAGTGGGCTATGCAAAAGTCCCATAGTTGTATCTCCTCTTGACAAAGGGGGGAGGATAGTGTCCCTCCCTGCTTGTTTATGTAATACATGGCTGTTGTGTTGTCTGTGAACACTGCAACACATCGACCCTGTAGATGGCGCTGGAACGCTTGGCACGCTAGTCGGACTGCTCTCAGTCCTCGGTCATTTATGTGCAACGCCAACTCCCGAGACGACCAAAGGCCTTGAGTGCAAAGGTTCCCTAGGTGAGCACCCCAGCCGAGAGATGATGCGTCCGTTGTTAGGGACGCGGAAGGCTGCGGCGGATGGAAGGGCAGACCTGCACACACCAAGGATGGCGTTAGCCACCAGTCGAGGGAGCCGAGGATGCTCGGTGGAATTGTGAGTACCATATCTAGGGTGTCTCTGCCTGGACGGTAGGCTGAGGCGAGCCAAGACTGAAGGGGACGCATGTGCAGTCTGGCATGCTTTGTCACGAATGTGCATGCAGCCATGTGACCGAGGAGGCCAAGGCAAGTACGATCTGAGGTCGTCGGGGAGGTTTGAAGTCTTTGTATAAGTGAGACTATTGCATGAAACCGAGGTAGAGGCAAACTGGCCGTTGCAAGATTGGAGTCCAGAGCAGCCCCGATGAACTCTATCCTTTGCGTCGGCACTAGAGTGGATTTTTCCAATTGATTATCAGGCCTAGACGCGTGAATAGGTCCTTGATGATGTTCACATGACTGGTGACTTGTGCCTCGGAGGTCCCTCAAATAAGCCAGTCATCGAGGTATGGGAAGACATGTATTTGACGATGACGGAGGGAGGTGGCGACTACAGCCATACACTTCGTGAATACCCGAGGGGCTGTGGAGAGGCCAAAGGGAAAGACCGTAAACTGATAGTGTTGACAGTTCACCACAAAGCGTAGATACCACCTGAGCGGAGGGTAAATTGCAATGTGGAAATACGCGTCCTTCATATCGAGAGCGGCGTACCAATCTCTGGGATCCAGGGAAGGGATGATGGTCCCCAAGGATATCATGCGGAACTTGAACTTTTTCATGAATTTGTTCAGTCGTTGCAGGTCTAGGATAGGCCAGAGGCCTCCTTTCGCCTTGGGGATTAGGAAATATTGGGAATAAAACCCCTTGCCCCTTAATTCCTTCAGTACCTCCTCTATAGCTCCCATTGTAAGCAGCCTCCGAACCTGTTGCAGGAGGAGTTGCTCGTGAGAGGGGTCCCTGAAGAGGGTTCGAGGAGGGGGATTGGGAGGGAGGGGGTGAAGTAAACTGAAGATTGTATCCAAGCTCCACCATGCATAAGGCCCAGAGATCAGAGGTTAATTGGGACCATGCAGGGAGGAACGGGGAAAGGCAGTTGTAAAACTGAAAAGGATCCTGGGGAGACAATTAGTACACTGCTCTCGGGCGCACACTCAAAAGTTTGATTTGGGTCCTGCTGTTGGCTTGGTGGGACCGTAATTGTTACCCCCTTGAGGTCCAGACTGACGTCTGCGGTTGGTACGACCTCGCCTTCTGGTAAAGTCTTGTCTTGGCCTAGGTGGGGGGTAAGAGCGCTGAGGTTGGGAGCGGAAGGATCTTCTTTTGAGTCTGTGGCATATGCATTCCGAGCGAACGCATAATTACACGATTGTCTTTCAGACTCTGTAGCCTAGGGTCCGTCTTCTGTGAGAATAGACCTTGGCCATCAAATGTTAAGTCTTGTATAGTGTGCTGAAGTTCAGGTGGCAGGCCTGACACTTGCAGCCATGATATACGTCACATGGCGATTCCAGAGGCGACCATTCTAGCTGCCGAATCGGTGGTGTCTAGCGAGGCCTGTAGGGAGGTCCACACTACTTTCTTTCCTTCCTCCAGTAATGCTGTAAATTCCTGGAGGGAGTCTTGTGGGACCAACTCTGTGAAATTCCCTACCGCCTCCCAGATGTTGTAATTGTATCTGCTCAGCAGGGCTTGTTGGTTCGCTACTCTGAGTTGGAGGCCTCCCGCGGAATAGATTTTCCGTCCCAACAGATCCATTCGCCTAGCCTCCCTTGATTTAGGTGCAGGGGCTTGTTGGCCGTGGCGCTCCTGTTCATTGATAGACTGTACAACCAATGAACAGGGAGGGCGGTGCACATAAGTATTCATACCCCTTGGAGGGCACCATATATTTCCGTTCGAGCCCTCTGGCTGTGGGCGGGATAGATGCCGGGGATTGCCAGATGGTGTCTGTCTTAGCCTGAATTGAACGAATGAACGGCAGGGCCACTCTGGTTGGAGCCTCTGCCGACAATATACTTATCACCAGGTCCTCCCCCTCTGGAACTTCCTCTGCTGGCAAGTTGATATTCTGGGCGACATGCAGCAGGAGGTCCTGGTGTGACCTGAGGTCCATTGGAGGCGGGCCCAACGATGATGTCCCTGCTACCACTTCATCCGGAGAGGAGGAGGATGAAAGTCCCGGAACGAGTGGGTCCTGTACTGACTCCTGATCTTGGGGGACATCTGGAGCCGGAAGGGGGGGGTCCGGTGTGGGGACAGGAGCTTCCTCTGTACCAGCAGGGGGAGGTCGGCTGACGGTGGCCTCTGGCATGTGGTGTTCTGAAGGAACGGAGCGTGATGGCACAGGGGGTTCACCTTGGGCTTGGTGATAAGCCCAAGGCGTCCAAAAGGACCACTGATGAGGTGCCTGGTCCGGGCCATGGGTTCCTTGGGCGAACTTGCTCTGAGTATCCAAATCCCCATAGGAAGCACTGTCTGCATGGGATGATATGGATGGATGATGAGAAGGCCACGGAGGAGCTGAGACCGTTTGGGGAGGGTCTCTGTGTCTATTCGATCTATCTCCACGTGGCACCAGAGAATGGTACCGGGAGTCATACCGGTACCGAGAGTGAGACCGGGACCTGCGACCATCGCGGTGCCGGGAGGTTGACCGGTGCCTTGAATCCCCGCGTCAAGATCAGCTGCAAGAGGTACAGTGCCGCGAGCGGTGCCGGGACCTGGATCAGTGCCGAGATTATCTAGTCGGCAACCGGGATCTCGAATGGTGCCGCGAGTACGACTGGTACCTAGATGGAGAGTGGTACAGGGACTGCGAGCGGCGTCAGCACCGGGATCGATGATGGGACTGAGAGGGTCTGCGGGACCTGGATCGTGACCGGCGACGTTCAGTGGTGCCGGGCGAGGATGGTCTCAGCAGGGCAGGCTTGCCTAATGATTGAACAACCCGCACCTGCAGTGCCGGGGGTTGAGGCAGCTCGGGCTCCGTCAAGGCAATCAACTCCTTTGCTGTAGAGAACGTCTCCAGCGTGGAGGGCACGATAAGCTCAACCACAGCATGTGCCGGGGAGCTGGTAGGCACCGGACTCAACGGCTCTTGCGAGACCGGAATCAATGGTGCAGAAGACGTCGGTGCTGTGGCAGTTGTCGGTGCCGGGCGGTCTGACTTAGTTAGGCGCTCTGACTGCAGTGTAGGCATGGGAGCCGCAGGAGTCTTATGCTTCTTGATCCTTGGGGAGAGAGAGCGGTGCCAGGCAGGAGCCTGAGCCGGTGATGGCTGGTACTGAGGAGCCTTCACAGTGCTCGTGCGCTCCGGTGCGGCAGTCAGTGCCGAAGATGGAGGAGTTAGAGCTGCCTCCATCAGGAGCTGTTTGAGACGAATGTCCCACTTCTTTTTCATCCGGGGCTTGAAAGCCTTGCAGATGCGGCACTTGTCTGCGAGGTGGGATTCGCCCAAGCACTTGAGACAGGACTCGTGCGGGTCTCCTGTGGGCATTGGCCTACGACAGGCCAAGCATGGTTTGAAGCCCGGTAAACCGGGCATGGGCCCCGATACCGGGTGAGGGGAAGGGGCTAATCCCCGATCCCTCTTAACTATATACAATAACTACTACAAAGAACTAATAAAACTAACTAGCAATATAGAATATTGAACTATATACACAATAACGATTAGAAACGAGCGAAAAGCTAGGGAAGTGGACGATAGCTAAGCCACGCCTCACTGTTCCAACGACCAACACGGACGGTAAGAAGAAACTGAGGGGTGGATGGGTCGGCAGAGGTATATATCCGGCACCATAGCGGCGCCACTCCAGGGGGCGCCCTGCCAACCCACCAAGCGTTGCTAGGGTAAAAATTTTCCGACGAACGTGCACGCAGTGCGTGCACACCTAACTAGAATGGATATGAGCAAGCACTCGAAGAAGAATATAAATATTGTACTTACATTTCAGTTTATGGTATACAGAGCAGTATAAAGCCCATCGTCTCTATGAAATTTTAGTTTGTACTGGACTTCACTAGTGCGTTTTATGTAGCCTGTTGTAAAAGTAGGCAAATATGTAGAGGAGTTGATATACCTCCCAGAAGACCTCTGCGTACCCCTGGTTGAGAACCACAGTGCTAGTCCATCAGTCCTGATTTCAAACATTACAAAGCTGGACAAAGAAAGATGTATAAAACAGAAAATATCACAATGCCACTACATATATCTAGGCTCCACCCACACCTTGAATACTGTGCGCTGTTCTAATCAGCCCATCTCAAACGCAATATATTAGAATTGGAAAAAGTACAGAAAAGGGCAATAAAAATGATTAAGGGTATAGAACAGCTTCCAGATGAGGCGAGAACAAGACGACTGGGGCTTTTCAGCTTGGAAAAGAGATAACTAAGGGGGGTTAGGATAGAGGTTTATAAAAATCACAAACGGTGTGAAGAAAGGGAATAAGGATGTGTTATTTACTCCTTCACATAATACAAGAACCAGGAAGCAGGTTTAAAACAAACAAAAGCATTCCTTTACACAACTCACAGTCATGTGGAACTCATTGCCATGAATGTTGTGAAGTCCAAAACTATAACAAGGTTCAAAAAAGAACTAGATAAATTCATGGAGGATAGATCCATCAATGACTATTAGTCAAGATGATGAGGGATGCAACTGTATGCTCTAGGTGTACCTAGCCCGGAGTGGGCAAACTTTTTGGCCTGAGGGCGACATCTAGGTGGGGAAATTGTATGGAGGGCCATGAATGTAGGGCTGGGGGAGGGGATTGGAGTGCAGGAGGGAGTGCGGGGTGTGGGAAGGGCTACAGTATGCAGGAAGGGGCTCAGGGCAAGGGGTTGGGGTGCAGAATGGGATGCAGGGTGAAGGAGGGGGCTCAAGGCAGGGCGTTAGGGGGCTCAGGACAGGGGGTGAGGAGTAGAGGGGTTTGGGACATGGGCTCTGGCCCAGCACTGCTTACCTTACCGCTGACCTGACTGCTCTGGCCCCACACTCCAGGAGTGGTTCATGGGGGTGGGGTGGGGCAGGTGGCTCCGCCACATGCTGCCCTTGCCTGTGGGTACCACCCCCAAAGCTTCCATTGGCTATGGTTCCTCTTCCCGGCCAATGGGAGCTTGGTGGGCGGTGCAGCTCATGGAGCCCTCTGCACACACCCCCTCCCTGCCAGGGGCCGCACAGAGGTGGTAATCCTCTGGGTCAGACTGAAAGTCCTGATGGGTTGGATCTGGCCCGTGGGCCTAGTTTGCCTTCCAGGGAATGGGATTATATTTTTCCAGTTTTTAGTTAATATAAAGATAGTCTGAATGTTATATAATTTAGAATGTCAAGCGCAGATTTTGAAAGGAGGTTGCTACTGATAATATATTAAAACGAGACAATATTGATTTTTTTCTTTTATGGCCCCTGCATCAGATTATATATAAATTCAGTATAAAGCACCTCAAAACCCTGGGAAGTCTATTATTATTATTAAATATTTTTAAATATTATTATTAAATATTTATATAGCACTACAACTTTGCCTGGACTTTTACACAGATTAAAATACCAACTACCTCGTTCTGAAGAGTTTTGTAACCTCAAGTAGACAAACATGGAGACAAAAAAATGCAGGAAGAACCAGGAAAAAGAATAGCTGAAGGAAACTAAACTAATGGTAGTTATTTTTATAGTGAGCGAGTCTTGTAAGGTCTGGTATTTTTCCATACAGGATGCGATAGATCCAGAAGAAAGAAAGAAATAGGCCACAAAGGAGTGGAAGTTAATAGTGGTTAATAAGGAGGAAGAAGTGAGGTCAAGGATTTGGAGAAGAAAAAAAACTTCATCCTAATCAGCTACCTGAGCGATCCTAATTTCTTGGAGAAACATTAACTCATCAGTAGCTTTTAAACCCCCTCCTCAAAAGGGGCACTACTCAAACGATGCAGTGGGCCTTCAATGGCAGCATGGATCCTGAACAGGAACAGTGGGAATTTCAAGAGATGTCTGCAATTCCTGGAGCACCTAAGACTCTTCTCTCCCTCCTGCCAATACAAACCCAGCACAGATGATGCCTTGGCCACTTGACATTATCCACCATGTGGAATTGTCCCACATAAAAATATGAGGCAGTACCCCACTTCTCTTTGGGCACGTCTACACAGAGACTCTTAGGAAAGTTAAGGCAAATAACTAAAAGGTATGAATTTAAAGTATGGTAGTGAAAGCACTCTAAATGCCTGTATGGACACACTCATTCGGAAGTAACCTTAGTTCATTTTAGCCTTAAGTGCCTTCAAAGGGTCCATCTGCATAGGGATAAAGGCCCTGCAGCACAGCTGCAGCTGTCCCAGGTTAGCTCACTCAGACTCGCGAGGCTCAGTTTTTGACAGGAACCCAAGCTCTGGGACCCTGTGAGGGTTGAGGATCCCAAAGCTCAGACTCCAACCCAAGCTCAAACATCTACAGTCATTTTTCAGCCGCAGAGCCTGTGGGCCGTAAGCCTGAGTCAGCTGACCTGGGCCAGCTGCAGATTTTTTATCCCCATGTAACCATACCCAAAGGAGATTAAACTAAAGCAATAATGCCATTTTACTTCTGAGTGAGAGCAGGAAGTTTAATGTACTTTATTTAATTAATGTGCTTTAAGTTCACACCTTTAGTTAAATCAGTTAAACTTTCCTGAATCTTCTGTGTAGACATGTCCTTTGACAGGGTGGAGTATGTTAAGGAAGTAACATACCAGTGGAAAACAAATGGACAAATACAAAAAGGGGACAGTCCAAAAATTATTACACTGAACACATTTTTGTATGTTATGCTAAATTTATTGACTGGCAGATTGGACTGGTGTGTGTGTGCAACATGCAAAATTCTAAAAGAAAAAATGAAGTTTTGCTACAGAAATGTGACATTTAACAGTTTACGTATACAGTGTAGATGAAAAGTCCAGACTAGGTCCCAAGGCAAGTATCCAAGTAGGTCTCAAATAACCCACCTACTATTTGTTCCAGTAAGATTTATCTAATTTATGACTAAAATGCATTCTGACAGCTCAAAACACTTAATAATTAAGTAACAGTTCATTACAATCATTGAGGGAACCCACAGAGGAGAAGCAGAAACAGTACACTGAACCCATTACCCAAACTTTAGTCAGTATAGAGCCATCTGGGAGACAAGACATTATTGACCTATGAAAATATGCTCCTTAGATTAAAATACTCTTAAAGAGGACACGAATCCAAATAATCATATAATGCTGAAATTAAACTATTTCAGTTTCAAAGTTACCAAATTGCATCAGTGTCTTTAAAATTCAGTTTTCTTCCTATGTGTCAAGCAACAGTAACCAACTGATGAAGGGAACTCAAACATGCAGGTGTACAGGAGAAGCCAGACACAACATTCTAAGAACATATCCACCTCGCTCTATTTCAGCATGTAGGCTGTACAATGGCTGGTCCTGTTAAAGGGCCCAGTTCTGCAAGGTGTAGATTTCTGATCTCTGGCAGGCATCAAAAGCAGCGGAGGGTGCTCTGTACCTTGCAAAACTGAAGCCATCATTTCCAAATTAATGAACTCTCACAAAAGAAAGCAGATCTTTTTGTATTAGGAGGATGTACTCAATTCTACACTCCTGACTGCAGTGAGAGTTTTGCCTGGGTAAGTGAAGGATTTGGCCCAAATGTTCTAACATTGTATTTTTAACAGTTTAGATGATTCCATCTTTATTAACTTCTGCGGCACACTCTCATATTAATACAAAAAAGTAATTTTAACTTTAAAAGGCAGATCATTTAATTTAATTAGAACAACCCCCAAATCACAGATAGAACATAAACCAAATTACTTTTAAAAGAAAATCAAGTGCCCCAATGTTTTAAGATACATATAGATTGAATGTTAAAGTCACAGGAGAAATAAATGTTGCATGTTAAGTATCGTACACACTGCATGTTTCACATGTCAATCTAATATGAAAACTTTGCTATGAGCTAAAAGCTGCATTGCCCCAACCAGATGCTGTTTTAAAATGACAAAAGAGCAATTTTTCTGTCGATTTTTTTAAAGTGATTTTACCTTCCAAATAAGCAAAATTTCACCTTTTCAGCTGCTATATTAGATAGTTGTTTTAGTAAAACTGTACTACTTTATGGCTCAAGCAACAAGGAGCAATAGCTCTTGCCTTTAGACGGACTGTCGGATGACATAGTGCACTGTTTCTCCCCCCGCCAACATGTAGGATTTTAGAAGTTGCTTTGATTTTCTGTTGAATTTCTCCTGAGGAAGTGGTTAAGGTTTGCAGCGTTGAATGAAGCGTGGGTACAGACATACGTCACGGATGTGATGCCTGTTCAGAATCCACGTTAAGAAGCGTTCTAAGCCCAAGCCGTACCCACCATGAGGGCATGTGCCATATTTACGCTATGGAACAAAATGCAAAGATGAAATATTTTTAAAACTCATCAGCCTGTTACTCATCTACACTGGGATAAATATCACATTCAGGGGCTCATATCCTGAATTATACATAGGGAAACTAAAATGGGCTCATCCCACTGAATGAGTGTGTGTCTGTCTGATTCCCACTCCTCTCTTTTCTGGATAATAAATAATCAGGAAAGAGGGAGCAGGAAGGAAAGAGGAAGGTGAAAGACAACTTTACACTACACTCCTTTCTTTCCCCCTTTTGTCCTTCTCCACCCCATTCCCCTCCCCCTGCAACCACTGCTGATGGACTGTTAATTTTCCAACAGATTAAGTTACTCTTTTGTCCACCGACAGCAAAAATATTTTATACTTGGAAGCTGCCAAGAGGAACTACTGCCTTTCAAACAGGCAGAGTAGGGGCAGAAGAGTTTCCAAGGGAACTGCACTCACATGCCCAGCCATTTCCAGGCTGCACTGGAGCCTCCAAGCAGGGAGCTCTAACAGAAGCTGTATGCACCGCAGCAAGCAAAAGCAATTTCAATAGCCTAAAAACTACCTTGCCACAGGTAGCAACCAATTGCAAGATGCAGTGGGTCAAGTTGCCAAAAGATAGAGAAATCCCAATCTCTCTCAAATGAACTGCCCAGATTAGTTTTTACTATCATTTTAGCATGATCTGAAAAAGCCACACTCTTTGTATTTGACATACAGGGAATAAAGTCTATTCACGTACCTGATCCGTATACCAGTAGTAAGGTGTGGAGTCAATACCTTCCCGCTTATAACCCTCTAATAGCTCATCACTGTCCCAGATACGCATTGAGCCTCCAACAATCTCACCAACGTTGGGCATCAATACATCAACCTAAAACAGACAAGACAGGAGGTCATAAACTGTTACATATAAACTACTTGCAACAGGAAAAAAAAAAGCCAACCCAAAACCAATCATAGGCTGAAAAGGTTAGCCCGGTAGCACTTCAAAGGCACACTCCAAGGAGGATGGCATGTCCCATTAGCCCCATGTTACAGAAGGGGAATTTGAGCAGAGAGGCTGATTGACTTATCCAAGAACATAAGAATGTCCCTACTGGGTCAGATTAACTGTCCACCTAGCGCACTATCATGTCTCAGATGCTTAAGAGGGAATGAACAAAACGGCAATTTTGAGTGACCATCCCCTGTCATCCTGTCCCAGCTTCTGACAGTTGAAGGTTTAGGGACACCCAAAACATGGGGTTGCGTCACTGACCATCTTGGCAAATAGCTTCATGGAGGATAGGTCCAACAATGGCTGATTCTTTTCTTAACCCAGTTATACTTCTGGCCTCCACATCATCTCATTGCAACACGTTGCAGTGGATGACTGTGTATTGGGTAAAGCAGCACCTCCTTTTCTTTATTTTAAACTTGCTGCCTATTATTTTCATCAGGTGACCCCTAGTTCCCGTGTTACGTGAAGGGATAAATAACACTCCCCTATTCACTTTCTCCACACCATTCATGATTTTATAGACCTCTATCATATCCCCGCTTAGTCTTCCCTTTTCCAAGCTGAGCAGTCCCTGTCTTTTTAATCTTTCCTCATACACATAAAACGTAACACAGCTACGAATAGCACCCAGCTCTCCTGACTTCTGGTCCTGTGCTTTAACGGTAAGACTGTTCTTTTTCTCTATTAGACTGAATATTATCTTTATATAGCATTTGTGTGTGATCAGACTAAACGAAAGCCCTAGTAAAGTGCTGACATTTATTTTTTTTCAAGGCAGGTATACAGTTACTTCAATATTTCTTTTTTTAAAGCAAACAGGCCATGCACAAATATAATTTCAGTGAAAGCTATCCCACTTGACTCTCCCACTCAGTCACTTATATTTTCCTGTGCATTCACACACACAAGCACCCATCCTCCTCTCAGAAAGAAACCACCAATACTCCGAGACACAAACTGACAGATTCAGTAAGCCGGGAATCCTCAGGACAACGCTGCATGTAGAATGACTTTATCTCTGCAGGAAATCGACACAGCAAGATTGGTTCATTAATGGTGTCTGTCATCAGTCTCTCAGGAGCTTCTGGGATATCCTAAGGTTAAACAAGATTTTAACAACATTTATGGCCAGACACACTGCTTGAGTTCAGCACTAGGCTTTTCTCCTATAGATGTCAGGCAAAAAGAACATACAGTATAACAGAAATTTGAGGAAGGCTTTTGGCAGGAGTGGGGAGAAGCAATTTTAATCAAACTCCGAGAAGTTATATCAGGAAAAAATTATTTTGCATCAGAATATTCACTACATATCAGAGTGTAACAGCTAGGAATAACTAAGACACTAGAAAAAACTAAGCCAGTCACAGATTGGAAGCTGAGAAGAGAGTGGAGTTCTTTCAGATGATCAGTTACTGTTACACAGAAGCTAGTTTTATCTGGCCCTAAAAACTCAGGTATGCTATACATTCCATGGGCATCAGATCTCACTGCTGAGAACTGTTTAAGCACTTCCTTTAATCTATATATTGCATATATGAATATCTTGAATGACCAGTTAAAGACCAATTATATGTACCATTGCATCAAAACCCTCCTAACTTTGAAGTTACTATGGAATGTTGAAGGACACCTAGCAATACACACTCCAGAAGTTTTTGGTTTTCTTAAAAACCAATTCAGCAGTTTTACTATTAATAAAAAACCAGGCACAGTTTAATATCTTTATTAGATTGCTGGTATTTTCTGCCTATGCTATAAGTAACTTTATTTAATAATCATTAAGTATCATACAGTCAAATCTATGGTAACATATGCTTCACATGATCTAACATAAAATGCAACTACAATGAAATATCCTTTTTTTGTAGTATTTCATCTATTTTATACAAAAATGTAACACCACCAGCATGGGGTCTCAACTCCATCAAAATCAAAGCACAGCTTCAACTCATCCAGGCTGGAATTCCACCTTTTATGACCATTCTCTAAATGGCTCCCTTCGATTGCAATAGGTGGTGCAGGATGCAAAGAAACTAAGAGCACATCTACACTACAAACTTAAGTCCACCTATGTTAGGTTGACTTACAGCTGCAGTATTTCACGTCCACAATGCCCTCCTTCAGCGGTGCATATCCTCAACAGCAGTGCTTCCACCAGCTTAAGAGGGGTAGCCTGGCTGGGAGCCAGGAGCCCCCTAGTTGTCCTGAGGTGACAGCCCAAGCTGTGTGCCAGGCACAGGGTTCACAGCAGGAAGCCTAAGAGCCTTTCTTGTCAATTTCAGCACTGCATCACCCTAATTAACTGACATAAGCCCTATGTCTCTCATGGAGGCAGAGTTATGTTGGTGTAGTAGGGCTCTTACATTAGTGGGAGCAAAGCCATAGTGTAGACTGACATAATTAGGTCAGCGTAAGCTACCTTATGTTCACCTAACTCTGTAGCGTAGACCAGGCCTAAGTCTAATTCTAACAGATACAAGCAATGAGTCTTCAATTAATGACAAATGTAACAACCATTTCAGTTGGCCAATGTTCACTTTCACTGTTGCCTGTGATTTAAATACATATAGAAATATTAGAAATCTAAAATAGAACATGATTTCTCTCTCAATCCTGGGTTAAGGCAGGCATTGACAGCACCAAAAACATGTCAATTCAAACTAAAGGCAGCTTCAGTCTTATTTGCGATGAATAAAGAATCCCACATTGTGTGGCAAAACTTAAAAGATAAACCAGACACTAGAAACTCAGGGCTAGGTGCTGAAAAGGGACGGAGCACCTTAGGCTTTCATTGATTGCACCAGGATCTGCAGAGGCACAGCCCCTCTGAGGATTTGGACTATATCAAGGTCACAAAAGTGCAATTTTCTGTGCACAGTAAAGGAGACAAAAGGCTAAAAAGGGCCCTAAATCCAGGGAGGAACTGGGCAGAGGGGAGGAAAAAAAACCCACAACTAAAAGCACAGGCACTGTACAGTTTGGAGGTTAAAAGAGAAATAGAAGAAGGACGTTGGACCTTTTCATCGAAAGTTTTGACCCAAATTTCTCTACTTTTCGATCAAAAGCTTTTTGGGCCAAAATAATAAAATTTTAAAATGTTCCTGATCCAAATTTCTTGGGTTTTTGACTGAAATAATACAACGTTGGCCACTTTTTTTTTTAAAAAGGCAAAATATAATTTATCCAATTTTTTTAACCTACATTTTAAGTTTTTTTCTCAGTATACCCTACATACAATTTTTTGACCAAAACATTTTATTCAAATTTCTCAATTTTCTGAAACATTTTTGACCAAACGTTTTAATTCAAATTTTGATCTTAAACTATGTGGTTTTGCCATTTTTATTTTAATTGTTTGCCCACAAGGGAGGCTCCCTTCCAAACCCAGTGACATCACTTCCTTCCACTTATCCTGTGCTACCTCAAGTGCAGTACACAGCAATGGGAGGAAAATGTTAGCACAACACACGAGGGAATGCCATGCAGAGGGGATGTGTCTCTGCATTAGGTTTCCTCTTCCACCCAAGACTCATGTGGATTTCTCTATGGATCCTCAGGCTCAGAGCATCTTAAAAGCCATATTCCCTCCACATGTCTGCAAGCTAGAGAATAGATTCTGAAACCCAGTATTCAGGAGGACAAAGACATTGATTTAAAGAAATCCTGGCGTCACTGATCAACATTACCCTTTAGACAGCTAGAAGACCAGGCCATACCCCAAAAATAGTCAGTAGGTACTTTATAAAACCACTGTTTGCATTTATTGCATTATGATCCAGTCACAAAATTAGGAAAGAAACCAAAGTATGGTACACTTCCAGAATTGAGCTCCAACCTCTTTTAAGATATCAAAAAAATAGAGAGCAAAAGGGTCTTACTTCTCCGAATTCATAGTAGGTGCCATCTTCCTTCTTCACACCGTGTTCCCTTAGCCATGTAATGGCATCTGTATAGTTCATTCGTTTGAAAGGTCGTTTGGGGGGCTGGAAGTTCTGCAATGTAAGATTAGACACACATGAAAACATTAGTGTTGTTTGAAAGGTCATTTCCTTTTAGCAGTGCAGTTAAAAGTTATGAAAGTAGCCAGGCTAAAAAAATTTTTTAAAAAAAGCACATTCCTACTTAGGAGATCTATTCTGTCTGTTTTCAGAGTCCTCTCTGTTCACTTTGGTGAACACCACAAGCTTTTCTCTTAGCAGTGCACAGCCAGTAGGGCTTAGAAAGAGCATGCCAGATGCTTTTCTAGCTCATGCTTTAACAAATTAGTTATAAAGATTCTTCCCCTGAAACAAACTAGAAAAGATGCTGTAGCCAGAATGAATACAGCTTGGCTTTCAGATCCCAGGAAGAGTCTGTGATGCTTAGGAAGAACTTACGGACGGGGCAAATTTGACAAAGAATCCTTTGTTAATAGAACCATGCTTTAAATTGTCTGAATGAGAGAGGCAACAAACCAATTCTGGGCTAATATATAGCAAATTTATGATTTCTCTGTTAATTGTTTGTAACAACAAACCATAGAGGAATTGCTTTTTCTAACTTACTTTTGGTGTTGTGGATTGTTTCAAATTGTGTATTTTTTTTAAATAATTGATTCACGCCTCCACGGTCTCCCTTACACCTCCCAGCCAGAAGAGCTGTGCCAATAAGGCTCCCTCTACAGCTCTTGGACCTTACCTGCATGGTGTGTGCACTAATGCAATGCAGTTGCCTCTATGGGAGCCTTAGGTAAATACCTGGTCACGTCTGGGGTGCTGAATGACTGTGTGCACACAAAGCATCTATCCCTGTCCACATGCAGCGTTCTGAACCCACAGAATGCTCTCTGCAGGAACCGGGATACAATACCACTCAGGCCATTGAGCCCCTCTGTACATGGATGCATTGGTACATCAGCACCAGTTCCAGGGCGTACTGCAGATAGCACTACAGGACACTATGCCAAGAGAAAGTTTCCATCTGCTGGGACACGGGGCTGGGTACTTGCAGCAAGTTCAGACTCGCTATATCCATCTCTTTAAGGAAAGATCTCACCTACTCCGTTTCCAGGTTCTGAGCAGAGACTAAACAAGTAGGAGGAAGGCAGTGTTTATCAGAACAAGCCAGAACTATGCAACATGAAGGAGTTGGCTAGTGACTGAGAGGAGACTGGCTAGCTGTAGGAGGCTGTTGGCTGGCTTTGGGGGGAAATTAAGGAGACAGTGAAGTAAGGTGGGTCACTGCAGACAGGATGAGGAGGAGGAACCAGCTTTATTGAGCACTGTGTCTCAGCTTAGAAACCACACAAGTAACTGGCTAATATTGTCCGTTCCCTCAGGCTCCCTGTCTGTCTCTCACTTTTGTCTCTTGTCAGATACCTAGACTGGGGCAGAGACAAGCTTTTTGTTCTGTTTGTACAGTACCTAGCACAGTGGTCCATGTTAACATGAACTAATTGGTTCGTGATATCATCCATTTGTCACTGTATGATGGAATGTTATGGTCACTTTATATGCCATTTCATATATAATCAATTTATGCTAAATAGATTTAAATTGTAGGATTACAGAAGTATAGGACTGATAAATATTAAGGAGTGATGAGTGTGTATTAGGTATATAAGAAAAGCATGGCTAGAACGTAGGGTCTACAGGCGGAGACCTATAAGATTTTAGCTTAGCCATACTAGGCCATAGCCTTAAGAAGACTTGACATGAGGGGTGACATAGGAATAACCCTTTGCCAGCAAGGTCACTTCATACGATATGCCAATAGGTGATATTACGAAAAAATGGATTGCAATAGACCACAATGTATTGTCCAAGACTGCAAAACACTTGACTGGAACATCTTTCAATGACTGTCTTGACCACAGAGTACATGGCATGCATAGATGCTAATGAGAATAAAGGGAACTAAAAACAACTTATGAAAAACAGGACATATTTATGGGGTGTGGAAGTACAGATAAGGAAGAGAGAGAGTTTGACACCTTCATGCATGTGTGTAAGGTGTTAGGTGTGGTAAGAATTACTCTACAAAAGAGGGTTCCATTGTTGGGTAAAAGTGGGAAATCCCAAGGGATGGGCCCACAGGAAGCCCCAGCAAGAACCATCCCTCTAGCGATGATCATCTATTAAGAGGTCCATTCGACCCTAGAATATCTTTGAGGATGTGAGTGTGACTAGTTATAATTACTGCATAGGTTTTTATCAGATTTCTTTATGCATGAGTAATTCTAACTTATTGCTTAATAAAACTCGCAGTACAGATAAGACTTTGTACTTGTGATCGTGTCTGTGGTCATTATCCTTCAGCTTTGTGTGTTCATAGAGTCTCCAAATTTGAGAAAAGCATCAGATGCAATTTCACTCTGGTGAGTTTGAAACTGTAGCAACCAAAGCTGAATGCATGGTGGTGTAATACATCATCAAATTCACTCTAAGCAAAATAAAAGGCCACATGATCCATGAATAGGGCTCCTAAGCACTTCTGGAATTCAAACAGCAACAGCTTGTCCTGAGACTTTAAGATATAAACCACCACCCCAATCCGTGCATGATGTAGGTATCAGCCTTGGAGAGGCTGGACTCCTTTTGACATCATTCAGTGTCTTACAAATGATCGTAGCTCACTGCTGTGCTCTGTTCACCCCCCGTGAGAATATGCTGCCAAAAGGAAGCTAGGCTGAGGTTCTGAGGGTCATTAAGTCACATTTCTCACCAAACAGAGATGAATATTCAGGACTGCTTGCCACACCACCACATACCGGGTTTAGGTCATATAGGAAGGTTGATACAGACGATTTCAAGACTCTATCCACTACATCACACACTAAATTCTCCAGACGGGTCAACAAGTCTTCAAAGGTCATGAAAGGACATTCAGCTTCAATGTGAGTATATCTGAAGAACAAGGTCACATCACCATTAGTCATCAGAATGGAGACACTTCCCCTCCTTTCATCAGCCATGCACAAGCAATTGGACTTGAGTAATGAAGACAATCTCCCTATGAGAGGGGAGGATTTCATCCCAATTGCCATTTTGCCCCCTCTCTCCCTACACTTAGCCTATCACTAGAGCTGTCGATTAATTGCAGTTAACTCACACGATTAACTCAAATCAAGTTTTAATCATGATTACTTTTTTTAATCGCGATTCATTTTTTTTTAAATCGCACTGATAAGCAATAGAATACCAATTGAAATTTATTAAATATTTTGGGTGTTTTTCTACATTTTCAAATATATTGATTTCAGTTTCAATGCAGAATACAAAAACTGTACAGTGCTCAGTTTATATTTATTTTTATTACAAATATTTGCACTCTAAAAAGGGTAAAAGAAATAGCATTTTTCAGTTCACCTCATACAAAGTACTGTAATCTCTCTATTGTGAAAGTGCACTTACAAATGTAGGGGTTTTTTGTTATGTAACTGCTCTCAAAAACAAAACAATGTAAAACTTTAGAGCCTACAAATCCACTCAGTCCTACTTCTTGCTCAGCCAATTGCAAAGAAGCAAAATTACGAAACGTAACGCTACCTGCTTCTTATTTATATCACCAGAAAGTGAGAACAGGCATTCGCATGGCACTTTTGTAGCTGGCATCGCAAGGTATTTACATGCCAACAGTGTTCCCTGTAGTCAAAGTCTCCTCTAATGCTTTGCCTCCCACCCACTGACCTTGGGAACAGGATATTTCCCAAGTAGTTTAGGTCAGCCCCTTGCATATTAGCATAATGCTTCACCTTCCTTTTTGTAGAGTCCTTTGTTTCTGACTGACTGCTGCTCCCTTGCCCTCTAAACACATGCATACTTATACTAAAATGATTCCCATACTCTGCCAGGTGTCTGCGTGTCCTGGACTGCTCAGCTCTGTATGACTGGGCGATACAAAACGTGTCTCCTAATGCAGGGATGCAGGTCTCCAGGTACAGCTGGGATGACTGTGTCAAGTATGCCTCTTCGCCAAAATAATCCAGTTTGAATAGCGTGGAGCCTCCTTCAACCTGCGTTTGGACTAGTGTTGGTGGAGTGATCTGTTGAACAAAACCTCATTATTAAGATAAGAATTGCGTCTATAAAACCAGTCAGAAGGTGGTCTCCCAATTGACAAGTAATTTTTGCATAATCCACTTCAATATCAAAGTCTATACAGTATATCTAGAAATGTCACTGAGGGTCTGAAGAAGGAAAGCAAGCTATACTTACTTCATAATATCCATTGTCAAAAAAGTGATCCCTGAAGCACTGTATGACCATGGAGCGCACTTTGAGGATTTTGGACATGTTCTCGCCTCGGATCATCATATATCTGTTGTTAAGCTGCACATCAACATCCGATTCCTCATTGATCAGGTTATCAGCCCCTCCAGCTGGAGCCAGACCAATTAGCTCCCAATAGTCACAACTCAACTCATGGCCCCCTGGAGCCTATGGGTTTTAGAAGAAACAACACACACATTAGAAGTTTGGTACTGTCACCTAAAAATAGTTAGAAGTTAGAGTTTAATATCCTCAGGTATTACTAACAAAGGATATTACTATGCTTTTAAAATAAGTTATTTCTGACCTTATAATATCATTTTAACTTGATACTAGCAGCTATAAGCTCCAATACAACTGGGGCTGGATTCTTTAGACAAGTTCTCTTATGGATGCAGTCAGTCTCCTTAGAGTGACCGGGAGGATTACAACCTGTTTTAAACATATGGTTCCAGCTAACAGGTTTCTAGCTCTCTTTTGCCCACGAGTGTGGCTACTGCCAGACAGCATGTTGTAGCCCAGGTTTTTAAAAACATAACTCTAACACTGTTAGGCTCTGTTCACACACTGGCTGGCAAGTGCATTTTGGAAACAGATTTGCTGAACTGTATTCAAACATGGCTCCTAAACTCTGTGAAAGAGTAGATAGGGCCAAACAAGTCACAATCTGGACACTCTTTTTCCCCCCTTTTTCAAACTTTCTAGACTCAGTAAAACATACACAAGTGTTTGTGTACAAGTAAATAGATTTTCACTGTATGATGAAATTTCTGAATAAATTAACCTTTCTAACAAAGCTCATACTTAACTATTGTCCAGGAAGGATATACAACATAAAGTCTCACGGGAGATTTCCCATTAACTATGGCACACTCAGTGAATCAGAGGGCAGAACCCAGTATACTGAATATCAATGAGGGTACTGGGAGTGTAAATTAGGCAGAATTTGTCCCACTCTGTCCTAACATCAGTGGCTAATTCAACAGCCTAATCTTCAAAATTGGCTCTTGAGTAGCTATTTAGAGCACTATCAGAATAGCTTCTTTTGTTGTTCATTCTCTGAATTCTTTCTCACAGAAAAATCCAACAAACATCAAGAAACTACATCAAGCATTGGTTTTACAATATGGATTTATATTTATTCTGCAGAAGAGATTTTATAATTGAATTAATTAGACAAAGAGCAACTGAGAAGATATTAGAAAACAAATGTCCTACTATTAGTTAGTTTTTTGGGAGTTATAGTTACTATACATTACTATATTTTAAAGGATATCCTGAAGCTTTGGATCATCCTTATCCAGTTTCTCTCCGCATATGAATTCCTGGAAAATTCTGCAGCCCTACCTTCAGTTTGAACTCTTTTTATGGGCATCCTTTATGAAGCTACTTATTGTAGAACTGACCCTAGCTCCAGATGTGAAAGACTTTGTAAATGTTAACAATCTCAAATTTACATGATCAATTATAAGGCACCAAAGTAAAACACTATTTGGTTTTTGGTCTACAACCTTATTGTATTTGTATACATTTCCAGCAGTTATAAATGATGCTGAAATTATCATTAAACAGTGTTAAAGTTCAGTTTTCAGGCTATGTGGTTGTGTTCTCTCCTCAAATAAAAATTTAAAAAAAGGCTAAATTAAGGTCTCTATGCTCCCACAGGTTATCCTGCATAGAGGGGAGCCTATAAGCACAAATCTCAGCTAGAAAGGAGAGTTGAGAATCGCCATATTACCACTAAAACAATTCTTTAAAAAAAATATTCATCTAACTTTTTAGGAAAATTAAAGCTGTGTCTATATTTAAAAGACAATACTCTTCCATACTAAGGAAATGCAACTTCAGCTAAAAGATAAACTAGAAATATTACCCAGTTAGAACGGACACAAGCCCAAACCCATGCACACACACACGCTCTCTCTTTTTTTTCTCTCTTAACCATATGCCATCAATTTTTGAGCAGTAATCCTCATTGAAATCAATTATGGAGTTCTTTCCCCCATTCCCTCCACCTTCCCTGCCCCTCCCAAAAAGGGCCATATTGTGCCATCTGACTGAGTGATAGGTCTGTGGGGGGAAAACCCCAGACTCACAGCTGCAACTAACTCCCTCACCTGCTTGCCTTCAGGAACAAGGTTTAGCATACCATACACCGCCACACTGCTCTCCGTAGAGAGGATCACTCCATTGTAACACTGACACTACAGAAAAAGAGACAGACAAAACTATTTTAATTTACAGCTAGAATACTAAGGTCCAGAGACAAAGAAAGAAGGTTCATAATCACATCGTTAACTCACTCTGTGAACAAGAAAAACTCTGGTGGTATGAGTGAGAAAAAGAGACCCCTTAAACTTTTCATAAAAGTTTAATGAATTAAACCTTAATATAGTTAAGTCAAGCTTTCAAGTGGGGCATAAAAAAGCACTAGGTATTAAGAGTTTCTTTTTTGCATTGCAGAACAAAATAAAACCCCGCAACTCACCAGTTCATCTGACAGGACACACTGCAGAAATCCTGTGCCATCCCTTAACACAAGGAACATCAAATTTTTTCCTAGTTAACAAAAACAAAAACCCAGACTTGTCAGACAAAACTATTACTTTATTCGGTTCAGTAGGCCCACACTCAGCATATGTTGCCACGGCAGTTTGTTTTCAGGGTTTGTCTGTTTAGGGTTGCTCATGATCACTAATAAATACCAGAACTACACATTAAAACATTTGCTGGATGATAAAATCCTTTCCACACAACTGTGTTTTTTACGCCAAAAGATAAAGAAAGATGAAGTCATATGTAGAGCCTAATCCTAGGAGGTGTTCGGCATCGAAATCCTCCAGGGCAAAATCCTGGCTCCACTGAAATTAATGGCAAAACTCCAATTGATCTCAACGGGGTCAGGATTTTACCGCCAATAATTTGACAAGGAGTGTTGGATGTTCTCAGGGCCAGGCCCTTTGGACTGGCCGTACATAGGTGCTATATAAAGGTGCTGAATATATAGGCCTAAGTTACAGCTATTGTGCGAGAAACGATGTAGCCCCTCCCATCCACAACTAAAGAAAGCCCTCTTGTTCAAGTTTTTCCTTCTGGGAAGAAAGATTGCACAGCATGCATGCAATAGAAATTGCTGTTAAGGCAGGACAGCCAGAATCACACCCTGATAACACCAAATTCAATCCTCCTAGGATACCTGGGAGAGGACATCTATGAAGCATCAGTGGATCCAGGATCAGGATGGACAGCTTTACCAGGTGCTACAGAAGCTGTTCATTTTCCACACACCTCCCAGCTTTTCTAGCATGAGCAAGGTGAGCCAGAATATGACCTGTTATACTCTACCCCTTGGATTACTAGTACTTGCTCCTCCTCTCTGCATTGACTCAATTACTTTTAAGGGCTAACTATTTACCTTGTCTACGTAACCGGTGGACCCAGCCAAAAACCTTCACTCGTTGGCCTCTGTGCGCCTCTAGAGCACGAATCTTCACCTGTAAAGCATGAATTAAAATCAATGAACCACAGAGATAAATCATAACAAACCAACATCTAGACAGTGCTTTTCATTTCCACAGCTTCGTGGGACATGGGCATATAGGATATGCACCCAGAAACAGCTTCTTCTAACCATTGAAAGGCACAGACATCTGGGATAGAACACAACAGGGACTGAATAGCACCTATCAATACTGCATGACAGTTTAGGGCACCGAGGGAAGAATATCCTATCAAGTTAGAAATAGAAAAACTTAACAGTCCTACTTTGCCAGATAGCATCATGGGAACTTTAATGGCCACAAGTGATCAGGAATTTGGTTTTACATCTGATCTGAAAACAACAAGAGAGTCAGCACATGTAAAAGTTCACTTGAGAACCATGCCTCTCAAATATTACTTATACTTCAATATATACCAAATTGCCACACCATTATGGGCAAGAGATCTTGAACACACAGTTTTCCCTCACCTGGAGGTCTGAACAGCTTTTTCTGCACTAATTTTTAAAACTACTCAGTAAGATAGGAGTTCGGTTAGAAGCCCAAATGAGAGAGAGGATAATGAATTAGAATTGTAGGTAGCTGGCACTTTCTGATGCATTTTATTTTGGAACTGATTGAATCTCATCACAAAGTCACTGTTGAGGCATTGATGTGGTCAGACTTACTCTCCAACTGGCAGGCTCATGTTGCTCTTCACACTTATCAAGTTATTGGTTAATAGATTTTAAAGCCCCAGCCATCTGCAAGTTGGAATTACTACAGTGCATTGGCCAGGAAAGACTGAGATTGACTTCAGTGCAACTGAGTACACTGTCCCTTTGCTTATGTTGGAGTGAAAATCTCAAATCAAAATTCTTTCACACATGCTGTAAGAAGCGTCTTCAAGATTGTGATCTGGCAGAATGTTTATTTTTTGCTTCCCAATTCCTCTCTGATTTAGACTTGCCAAACCTCACTGACTTCTGTGCGGCTGCACGAATGTAATTCAGTAGAACCTGGGGCTCATATATATACACTGGATATTAATTAAGTATGTATGTTTTTCAAATCAGCAATATTTCCTCCATCCCCCACCATGGCAAAAGCCCTTCTGTTGAGGGCAGATTTTAAACAATTTTTAGCAATTAAAAAAACCAACAGAAACTCATCAGGCTGTTTCAAACAGAAATACAGTTGGCTCTTTTCTTCTGGTGCATGGGTACTGGGATAATCCAAAATTAAAGTCAAGAAGGCTCAGTGAACTGTGAGGTGAATGAGGGAGATAAAACATATGAGGATATGCTAATGACCAGAGAGAATAAAATCTCAAGGAAGGAGAAGCATAGTAGACTTCAACAGCTGGTGATGATGCAGAGCACACCTCAAAATCATGCTGTTTATAAATATAAGAAAGAGATTGGATAAGAAGCCCCTGTAACAGTGTATTAGATTTCACTCACGCATTTAGGCTCTGGAAGACTGGGATCATTCTTGATGGTTATTTTCTTAGCTTCTTCCAGGTTCTTCTCTCGTCGCAAACTGTCTTCTGCCTAATTTTAAGACATTTTCCCATAAATTATGTATTAGTCATGTAGTGGTGTTAATGATACCTACAACTAGGTTATTTGTACCAGTATCACTCCGCACAGACAGCCATACGAAACCATTACATACATCTCTAAAGATGAATGTTTACATAGAATCTCAGCCCTGCTACAATATGTCAAAAATCTGCCTTAAGATACATGGGTGCAATTCCCAGGACATGAAACACTTCCTAGAAGTGCTCTTAATCTGGTTTAGAGAAGGTTGGAGGAGTTTAGAGACATTCACATCCAAAATTTGTAGAAAATTATCCCATCCCTGATGCAGACCAAGACACTTGTCTTAGTGAAGTGAAAACAACTAGCATACATATACACTGAAGTCAATGGGAGTCAAACCATATATCCAAGGATAGAATAGGATCTGTTACATTTAACTTTCTGTCCTTCTCTGGCAAAATTAAACTATCTGGGCACACAAGCAGTGGGTTTAAAAGTTGTAATGCTGACTAGTGCTCTATAGATCACTTTGCCTGCTATGGCCTTCATCCACCACTATAACAGCACAGGATTAGCATATGCCATTTTCAGGGGAACAAAGATGGATTTTTTTTTATTTTTAATTTCTAAATGAGCTGACTTGGCAGTATTCATAACCCACCTCTTTCTTCTCTCTAGCTTCATGCTTCATTTGTTCTCTGTGCCATGTTTTTTTGACACTCTTCATTTGTGACTTAGAAATAACATCCCATCTCTAGATGGATCCGGTGAGATATGGGGGAAGACGGAAAGAGAAAAGTTATTTGTGTCTTGAAAAATAGGAACCTTAATACCTCATTTAATTAAAAATATCCATTTAAATTACATCACCTCGTTTTCTTTTTGCGAGTCCACATAAATAGTAGGGAATGGTTCTTTTCCTGCTGTCATCAAAGCCTTAAATGGAAAAAAAAGTGCAAAAGTCAGTTTCATCATAAGAGTACTGAAGCCAGACTGTCAATGAGATAATATGGTGGACATTCTATGTTTAAAAAACACATCAATGAGGACCACATGTTAAGATATATAAGATTTACATTTAAAGACAACAGCAGCTTAAAAAGCTATTTTCAGATCAAATCTGGCCCACCACTAGTTTACAGTATTTCCCAAAATAATTGGCTGTTTGTCCTGAAGGGAAACAACATGACTTGAAATAGACTTCATGTGTTTTCTGCAGATACCTTCAGAGCTGTTTTGAAAGGCTTCTTCTCTGTTCCATCACCAGTACAATCGCAGCCCTCACGTTCAGAAACATACATCTCTCCTGTAATGTAGAACAAGCATATACAGGTACTTTAAAGCAAGCACAAAACTTTGCAAGATTTTAAAAGGGACTGGATATGTATATGGCTATCAAGAATATTCAGCATCCTCATAATTAACAAAGACATGTTTTTGAAGAGACATTAAGCCTCATGCTTCAGGTCTCAAGAGAATCTTTAACTGTTAGGGCATGTCTACACAGAACTCAAGTTCCCAGACCCTGGGTTTGTTATCCTAGAGCTTGAGCGTCAACATGCATTTGTGACCCCAGATTAGGAACTTGTGAAGCCTGGTTCCTACCTGGGGCTCCGGAGTCTTCACTGCATTAGGCAGGTCTGAGTCCAACTACCCACATCTTCAGACTTCCTAGCACCCTCCCAAAATGTGGTAGCAATGGCCCTTTGTTTGTGATGCAGTGTAGGAAAACTTGACTGTCCACTAAACCACTGACAGAGGACAAAGAAAGTCAGCCCATAGAATACGTTTGGAACTGCATCTACACTGCAAAGCAACAGGGCTTGAATCAACTCAACACCTGTGGGGTCCTGGGACTAAGCCACGGGCCAGTGCAATTTGTGTGTAGATGGAAGTGGGGGTTAAAGCTTGAGTTCAAACCCCACGCTTACTCTGCTCTGTAGACATAAACTAGTATCCCACATCCACCTATTGAGGTTTCTTACACCTTTCTCTGAAGCTTCTGGTGCAGACTACTGTCAGAGACAGGATACTAGGCCAGACAGATCTTAGATCTGATCCAGCATGGCAATTCCTATGTTCTTATTAACTCAATAGTGCTGTCTTTGCACAGTAACTACCACATACCTAGTTAAGACAACTAAGACAACACAAGCTGGCAAATAACTACTAGACACGCTGCGTATAACTGTAAAAAGTGCCTAAGGGAGATAAGTGACTCCAGATTATCAACACAAGCTGGGCACCCACTTCTTTTGGCACTTTTAAGAATACCACCCCTAAGAGTTCATCCTGAAAGTCTGTTCCTCTTCTCCTCAAAGTGATATGTACCTTCTTTGATACCAACCAATCGTGACTGCACACTAGTTATTTGTGCTTTTCAAGGTGATGGGTGTGTATGCTGCAACTCCCAATTGTTGCAAAATTTTGGTGTAACTTCTCAGTGCACATTTTCCCCACAATAGGAAAATAAGGATATTTTGTTTAATATAACTTTTTGAAATGCAGGTTGTCTGAGAGCATAATGCTTTTTTAGCTTTATGCACTTTTCTTTTTGTTGATTCCTTTAGGATATATTCTCACCTCATTAGCTGTGCTCAATGTCTCTTGTGCCACTTCCTCTTTTACTGTGTTTTTTCTCCTATATCATCCTCCCTGGTGTTGCCCCTTTTGTTCTACTCATCCATGTCTCTTCTCTCTAACTAGCAAGACATGTACAATAACTCAGTTATATAGAATTTGCCATATTGAAACTCATTGAATCTGATATCCAGAATTGCATACTTCAGAGGAAAGCAACAAAAACAAACCCACAATGCACATCGCTAATTGTACAATTGGTGGAAGAGGAGAGCTTTTGGGGTGAAAAGAAGAGGAAGGAAAGGAACCAAGAAACATGCATTAATACATAACTGTTGACTACCTTTATAATTGCAAAAGCAATGAACAACCATTATCAGCCCTTAAAAATATCTTGCTATAATCCCTTGATTTAGTGGCTACCTGCACCACAAAATTCCACTGGCCCATTATGTGAAGTATCTCCTTTATTTGTTCCAATTTTACCACTTATTAATTGTATCAGGTGGCCCCTTTTTCTTGTTGCCTGGAATACAAGAAAGGACTGATCCATTTTCACTATTCTGGTCCAAGACAAAAGCTGGCAAATAGGTAACATGACAGATGAAATTCAGTGCAGACAAGCACAAGGAGAAGCATGTTGGAAGAAAGTTTTAGACATTCTTACACGCTGATGGGGTCCAAATTAACTCACTCAAGAGAGAAAGCTGGTCATCACAGAGGATGGTTCAATAAAAGTACTTGCCCAACATGCAGTGGTGGTCAATTAACCAAACACTGTGCATGGCAGGTTGCATTCAAAAAGGAATAGGGAGTAACACTAAGACATTCTATAAATTGATGGCACACCCTCACCTCGAATACCATCATCAGTTCTGTTCACTCCAGAAAAAAGGGCAATGAAAAATATTGGAAGCATGGAAAAGCTTCCATACAACAAGAGACTGAAAAAAAGATTAGGACTGTTTAGTTTAGGGAGAAGACAGAGACGTGAGATAAGGGTATATAAAACAAGGAGCCACACAGAGAAGATATGCCAGACACTTATAACAATAACAGTTAGAGAAATTACACACAGGCAAATTAACAAGCAACACAATCGAAGTAAGGAACAAGAAAAGGTATTTTGTTGGGTTTTTTTTAGTAGCTATATTTCATAGTTAAGATGTGGACCTAGTTATCACATACTATTACTTTAGGACACAGATTAGTAAGAATAAAAAAGGGCATATTAATACCAGTGTTAAGAATATCTAGTTAAACTACCTAGGATAATGTACAAGGGATATTGACCCTCATGCTTCAGGAGATAAGCCAGACACTACATGGAGTCAGACATCTCTCCCTCACTCCCCTGGGCATGTAATTGCAGAATTGTCCATTATAGGGCTTTCACACCTTCCTCTGAAACATCCAGTTCTGGCTAATGCCAGAGAGGGAGGGAGGGAGGGAGGGAGAGAGAGAATACCAACCTCAGTGGATCACCTGCAACAGCAATTCTTAGCTTCCTAAATTCAAGCGTGTGTGTATACATCTGTGTCTGTCTCTAGATATAGACACAGAATCACAGAAATGTAGGGCTGGAAGGAACCTCGAGAAGTCAAGAAGTCCAGCATCCCGCACTCAGGCAGGACCAAGTAAACCTAGACCATCCCTGACAGATGTTTGTCCAGCCTGTTCCTCCCTTGGAAGCCTATTCCAAAGCTTAATTACCTTTAACATTAGAAAGCTTTTTCTAACATTTTACCTAAATGGCCTTGCTGCAGTTTAAGCATATTACTTCTTGTCCTACCTTCAGACTTATCAGGTCCTCTCTCAGTCTTCTTTTCTCAAGACTAAACGTACCCAGTTTTTTTAAGCTTTCCTCATATGTCATGTTTTCTAAACCTTTTATCAATTTTGTTGCACTCCTCTGGACTCTCTCTTTGGCCACATTTTACATGAAGTAAGGCACCTAGAACTAGACAAAGTTCTCCAGACAATGCCTCATGAGTACAGAGCAGAGCAGAATAATTACCTCCCAAGTCTTGCATACAAAACCCCAGAATGATATTAATCTGTTTCACAACTGCATCACATTTTTGGCTCAGATTTGTAATGCACTGTAAACCCCAGATTCTTTCACCTAGCCAGTTATTTTCCCCATTTTATAGTTTTGTATTTGATTTCTCCTTCCGAAGCGAAGCACTCTTTTGGACAAGGAGGATAAACAGTGAGATGGCAAAATTTGCAGATGATACAAAACTTCTCAAGATGGTTAAGTTCAAAGCAGACTGCAAAGAGTTACAAAGGGATCTCACAAAACTGGGTGACTGGGCAACAAAATGCCAGATAAAATTCAATGTTGATAAATGCAAAGTAATGCACATTGGTAAACATAATCCCAGCTATACATATAAAATGATGGGGGTCTAAATTAGCTGTTATCACTTGGTGTCATTGTGGACAGTTCTTTGAAAACATCCACTCAATATGCAGGAGCAGTCAAAAAAGCTAACAAAATATTGGGAATCATTAGGAAAGGGATAGATAAGACATAAAATATCATATTGCCTCTATATAAACCCATGTACGGCCACATCTTGAATAGTGCATGCAGATATGGTTGATCCATTTCAAAAAAAAGATACACTGGAATTGGAAAAGGTTCATAAAAGGACAAGAAAAATAATTAGGGGTATGGGACAGCTTCCATATAAGGAGAGATTAATAAGATTGAGACTTTTCAGCTCAGAAAAAAGATGACTAAGGGGGGATATGATAGAGGTTTATAAAATCATTACTGGTGTGGAGAAAGTAAATAAGGAAGAGTTATTTACTTCTTCTCATAATATAAGGACTAGGGGTCAAATGAAATTAATAGGCAGCAGGTTTAAAACAAACAAAAGGAAATACTTCTGCACACAATGCACAGTCAACCTGTGGAACTCTTTGCCAGAGGATGTTTTGAAGGCCAAGATTATAACAGGGTTCAAAAAAGAATTAGATAAATTAATGGAGGATAGGTCCGTCAATGGCTATTAGCCAGACGGGCAGAGACAGTGTCCCTAGCCTCTGTCTGCTAGAAGCTAAGAAGGGGCAACGGGATGGATCATTTAATAATTACCTGTTCTGTTCATTCCCTCTGGGGCACCTGACATTGGCCACTACTGAAAGACATAATACTGGGCTAGATGGCCTTTGGTCTGACCCAGTATGGCCATTCTTATGTCCAAATAAAAAAACAAATATTTATTTAACACTTCTGTCATTTCTGTGTTGTTACTGATAATTCTGGCTACCAATGGACCAATACCATTGTCAGGATTCTTTTTGTTCACTCATATTTCACACCTGAACACAGCCACTTTATGAACTTCATACCCTCATATTTCAATGTCTGTACTTTGACCCATCAACCTTTTACTACCAATCGGGGATATTACAGATTATGTATTCCTTATGCCACCCGATATTAAACCAAACTTTGCATCCTCGATAATCTGCGTTATTCCCTGATAACCATAAACTTCTATGATTAAACTCTGTACTGTCCACGTTTTTTTTTTAGCATCATCTTAATAAAATATTTTTTAAAACTCCTTCTTGCCATAATTTTCTCCTTGTGTCCCTTGGCTTCTCTTATCAATTTTCTACAATCCCTAACTGCTGATTTATAGCCATTACTATTAACTTCCCCTTTATTCCATTTTATCTATCTTATTTATTTTACAGCTGCCTTCCCTTCCACTCTAAACCAGGTTGTTTTTTTAATCAACACAGCCTTCTTCCTCAGCTATGGAATTGTGGCGTTTTAGGGCATCTACAAAGGTGTTCTGAAATGAATCCCAATTATCATTCTCATTTTTCAATTAAATTATTCCTCCCAGCTGATTTGGCTCATAAATGCTTTCGGCTTTGTGAAATTGGCCCTATGAAAGCACCAAGTATACTATATATATTACTGGTCCGGACTTTATTCTGCTTGTACATTATAAATGTGATCAAGTCATGATCACTTGTACCTAAGCTACCATTAACTTTTAGTTTTGTGATCAGTTCCTCTTTATCTATTAGAACAAGGTCTAATATAGAATCTGCCCGAGTTGGCTTTGAGTTAGAAAACTGTCATAT
Source organism: Gopherus evgoodei (assembly GCF_007399415.2). Classification (NCBI taxonomy): domain Eukaryota; kingdom Metazoa; phylum Chordata; order Testudines; family Testudinidae; genus Gopherus; species Gopherus evgoodei. The sequence goes on along the minus strand of NC_044327.1, from coordinate 115,966,563 downwards.
ATAACATTGAGAAATTCCAGGGATGCTTTAGTAGAAGATAACCAGCACATCACTCAAATCGAAATCCCCTTTTTGTTTGTTTTAAAAGGGATGAATGTTTAGTTTTTATTACAATAAAGCATTTGGGATTCAGTGTGTCTAAAAATGTTGTAAAAAATTAACTGAGCACATTTGGAGGACAAACGTTTTAGCTGCAATGATACAACAGTGACTCATACTTCCATGGTGTAGTAATTGATCAGATTAAAAAACAGACAGCACTGAACTGCCTCATGGCATCCATGGAAAAAGGTTGTCTATGCAGCCTATTGAAATGGATTTAATCCCAACACATCACACACAGCCTTTCTGATGGTGGCTAGTACAGCTTCTTTCCTGCATCAGAATGCTGATAGAGCTTGTGGCCAGACACACCAGGAAATGGGTGCAGCTCTCCCAACCCAGCACTGGTCAGCACCCACCTCTTTAGCATACACACACCGCCAGTAGCAGTGCCTCTTGCCCAGCAGCAGCCTATGACAGGACCTTTCAGCCACACTAGGTCAGTCCAATGGCCCGTCTAACCCATTATCCTGTCTTCTAACAGTTGGCAGTGTCAGATGCTACCAAATGAATCAACATTTGAGTAATCCATCCCCTCATCCAAGCCTAGTTTCTGGCAATCAGAGGTTTAAGGACACCAAGAGAACAGGGTTACATCCATGACCATTTTGGCTAACAGCCATTGATGGAACCATCCTCCACGAACTTATCTCATTTTTTTTTAAACTGATTTATACTTCTGGCCTTCACAACATTCCCTGACAATGAGTTCCTCGTGTGGACTGTGCATTAAGTGAAGAAACAAACCCTTCCTTGCCATTGACTGCGGGCTTAACTATCCTGAATAATTTTATAGCATCTACAAACTTCGCCATCTCACCAGTTGTTCATTATTTATCTGGAAAAAGGGGGCATGTTGAATAGGTCGCACAGGCCCCTCGCTACTTACCTCTCTCTGCGATGAAAACTGACCGCTGACTCCTACTTTCGGTTTCCCGTGTTTTAACCGCTTACTGACGCACGAGGGGACCTGCCCTTTTCGGCGAGGGGCCTTGGCAGGCCAAGCACCCCCCCCCACTCCCGCCACGCGAGGGATCGGAGAGCAACGTGTCCTTCCCGCTGGGCCGGGCCAGGGGCCGCCCCAGGCCGGGGTCTCCCCGCGCTGCCCCGCTCGGGGGGCGATGTGGGGCCCGAACGGCACCTGCTCCTTCACAGGGCCCGCGCCCCGCCCCCTCAGCCGCCGCCCCGGCCGCAGGGACTCACCTAGGCCCAGCTCGCCCGCCTCCTGGATGAGCAGCGCAGACATGGCGGCAGCGGAGACTCCTCGTGCGCCCGGCCCGGCAGCGGGTTCTGCAGCAAGCGGCCCCGGCAGCGGGATTGCATCAGTCTGCGAGCGAGCCCCGGCGCGGGGAGCTCATTGGCCCGGCGGCGGGGCTGGCCCCGGCAGGGTCAGGCTGCGCCGCGGCGGGATTGGTCAGGCTGCGCCCCGCAGTTCCGCCCGCAAGCGGCCGGCAGGGAGCGGGGAAGCCCCACCCCCGATCCGCGGGGCCGGCAGAGCGTCCTCCTTGCTGCCGAGCGGGGTGCGGCCTCAGCGGGGGAGGGAGCCGCTGGGTTCCGCGAGGCGCGTTGCTGAAGCGGCTGTTAAGCTGGCTACGTGCAGGAGCGGACACGGCTGAGAGCGTGGGGCAGCCCAGGCGGCGCGCTGAATGGGAACCCTAGGAGCGCCCCGACACCGGCCTGGTGCAGGCTCAGCTCCTGTGGGGAGCAGGCCCCGGCCCTGTTCGCAGCAGCCGTGCGTGTCGGGGGGAGAGTGCACCTTGGCACGGGGAGGCACGGCCACCGCCCGTGAAAGTGGTGAGGAAAGGAGATGAATGACCCTTAAAGTAATCCAGACCCGTCTCCTCCCCTAAGGGTTGTGGATATAGCTCTGATTGCTGCTGTTTCACAAATACAGATGCTGTATAGGGTTGGCATCCTACCTGTAATAAATTGCACATGACAAAATAGCTTAATGAGGAAATAATAGAAATCATCTCGTTTCCAGAGAGGTTGATAGACGTTTAAATAGCCATAGACACCCTTTCACTTCTGCTGTTACTTTCCTGTTTCTTATTATATTTTCATTGTTTTATTCTTTTAATAATGCAATCCTACTTGAAGTTTTTAATTTTATTCTGAGCTGTAACTTCTCATTTTTGTCATTAAATGTTTATTACAGTCGCAGAGCAACTGAAGGAGTGCACTGTCGACCACTTCTATAGTATTGAAAAGTTATTACAAACTGAAGTACATGCAGCAGAGAAAGCAGAAGTCATTTTAGGGTAGAGTATATTAATACTGTTCTTATTACATTTGCCATTGCAAAATGATAAAGTGGTACAACACAAAACATTTCCCACCCCTGATTAGAGTTTACACACTTAGTCAAAGATGCACACTGCATATGCCGACTTCCAACCTCTTTATTCAGATAGTGAGTAGTACTGATGGATTCAAATAGTCAGGGCACATGGAAGAAGTGAGGCAGTAAGGAGGGATTTAAATAGTGTTCACAGGATCAAACAGATGAATTTCCATAACTATGGAACTTAGAATATATTTAAAAAACAAACTGGTGCACATCATGGAGCCATTTTGAGTTGTGCTCACAACTATACATTCTATTTAATAAAGCAAGATCCTGCATTTTTCCCTCATTTCAGTTTCTGAATGGATATAGAGTAACTTCAATAAGATCAGGATCAGGCACTGACCTTACATCATCCCATGCACCAATACATACTAAGATACAAGAAGTCAGATGAACAGGTTGCGGATAATCAGAGTACTACTCTGTAATAGACATTATCATAGAATATCAGGGTTGAAAGTGACCTCAGGAGGTCATCTAGTCCAACCACCTGCTCAAAGCAGGACCAATCCCCAACTAAATCATCCCAGCCAGGGCTTTGTCAAGCCTGACCTTAAAAACCTCTAAGGAAGGAGATTCTACCACCTCCCTAGATAACCCATTTGAGTACTTCACCACCTTCATAGTGAAAAATGTTTTCCTAATAGCCAACCTAAATCTACCCCACTGCAACTTGAGACCATTACTCCTTGTTCTGTCATCTGCTGCCACCGAGAACAGTCTAACTCCATCCTCTTTGAAACCCCCTTTCAGGTAGTTGAAAGCAGCTATCAAATCCCTCCTCATTCTTCTCTTCTGCAGACTAAACAATCCCAGTTCCCTCAGTCTTTCCTCTTATGTCATATGCTCCAGCCCCCTAATCATTGTTGTTGCCCTCCGCTGGACTCAATTTTTCCACATCCTTCTTGTAGTGTGGGGCCCAAAACTGGACACTATTCCAGATGAGGCCTCACCAATGCTGAATAGAGGGGAATGATCATGTTCCCTGTTGTTATAAAATTGGATGAGTGGGGTTCTGTGGCCTGCCTTGTGCAGGAGGTCAGACTAGATGATCAGATTGGTCCCTTCTGACCTATGAGTCTATGTGCTGGCAATGCCCCTACTTATACAGCCCAAAATGCTGTTAGCTTTCTTGGCAAAAAGGGCACACTGTTGACACATATCCAGCTTCTCATCCACTGTAATCTCTAGGTCCATTTCTGCAGAACTGCAGCCTAGCCACTCGGATCCTGGTCTATAGCAGTGCATGGGATTCTTCTGTCCTAAGTGCAGGACTCTGCACTTGTCCTTGTTGAACCTCATCAGATTTCTTTTAGCCCAGTCCTCTAATTTGTCTAGGTCCCTCTGTATCCTATTCCTACCTGCCAGTGTATCTACGACTCCTCTCAGTTTAGTGTCATCTGCAGACTTGCTGAGGGTGCAGTCAACGCCATTCTCCAGAACATTAATGAAGATATTGAACAAAACCAGCCCCTGGACCGACCCTTGGGGATTCCGCTTGATACCAGCTGCCAACTAGACATGGAGCCGTTGATCATTACCCATTGAGCCTGATGATCTAGCCAGCTTTCTATCCACCTTATAGTCCATCCAGCCCATACTACTTTAACTTGCTGGCAAGAATACTGTATCAAAAGCTTTTCTAAAGTCAAGGAATAACACGTCCACTGCTTTCCTCTCATCCACAGAGCCAGTTATCTCCTCATAGAAGGCAATTAGGTTAGTCAGACATGATTTGCCTGGTGAATCCATGCTGACTGTTCCTGATCACTTTCCTCTCCTCTAAGTGCATCAGAATTGATTCCTCGAGGACCTGCTTCATGATTTTCCTAAGGACTGAGGTGAGGCTGACTGGCCTGTAATTGTCCGGATCCTCCTTCCCTTTTTTAAAGATGGGCACTACATTAGCCTTTTTCCAGTCATCCAGGACCTCCCCTATCGCCATGAGTATTCAAAGATAATGGCCAATGGCTCTGCAATCACATCCGCTAACTCTTTTAGCACCCTCAGATGCAGCATATCCGACCCCACGGACTTGTGCTTGTCCAGCTTTTCTAAATAGTCCATGCTAGGAACAGAATTTGAATCTTTGTTTCTTATTAAGTTGTCACATCCATTCTATAGTACCACTGAAATATACAAGGGTCCTTTCGTAGGGTACTGTTACCCTTCTGTGTTGCTGCTGGCAGGGCACTGCCTTCAGAACTGGGCCTCCAGCCAACTGCCTCAGCTCTCCCACTGCTCATCTCTGAAGGCAGAGCAGAAGTAAGCCTGGCAATACTGTGACCCCCCTAAAATAACTTTGCTTCCCCCCCCCCCCGCAACTCCCTTTTGGGTCAGGATCCCCAATTAGAGAAATATTGCTCTTCCCCATGAAATCTGTATAGTATAGGGGAAAAGCACACAAAAGACCTGATTTTGTGGTCCGTGACGTGTTTTTCATGGTCATGAATTTGGTAAGGCCCTATGTATAAAACAGAAGGATCAATAGTTCCAGCAATTGGGATACAAAAGATAATACAACATTAGACACTACTGACAACAAACTAATAAGTTGAAGATGAGACTCAGAAAGGCGATAACATTTTTCAGCCCCCAGTATATTGGAGACTGTGGTCTTAGAGGCACTGGCCTGGGCCCATCGTTTTCAGAAGCAACAACTTATCCCTCAGTAATATCACCATGTCAGTGTATTAGCTATTGAGGCCTTGTGATGGGATAGTCTTTCATAATACAACCCATTTTGTGAGGAGATGGACACTTAAGTAATGATTATAGCCTTTGAAGCCCCCTTTTTGGACCCTTCATTTTCTCCAAGCATTGGTGAGTACACAACTCCCTCTGAAATTGTCTTGTACACCTTTTAGTTTCTCCCAGGAGAGCTGAGGTCCTGCAGTGCTGCTGTATATCCAAAAGGCACACAAATAGTACCTTCACACTGGCTGCTGATTAGCTGACAATCCACTCAGAGGACACTCTCCAGATGTTTGTTGAGTTTAGTTCTAGATCTGTTATCGATGGATCAGCTATTTATAGGTCTAGAATGGATGAACCAGGAATAGTTCACTGATCACATGCCCAGAGGAGTTGGTCACCAGGAAAGCAGTTCACAGCAGACCTGTCTGTGCTTCCAGCCACTATGAGCCATGGGTAGTGAACTCCATGCCCATGGGTAGTAACACAAAAAGCTGACACAATTCAGTCCGAGTCAAGGTTAGCATTAAAATCAGCCAAAAAGGTACCTAGCACAACCCAAGACATAATTGAGGAACATATCTTTAGGCATATGTGTATTGAGAGTCATTCTAGAGAAAATAATCAGCTAAACACAAGTTAATTCTCTAGCAAAGAAAACCTCAACATGTCATTTGTGCAAGGGGGCTTGTGAGCTAAAGTAAAATTGAAATCTAACCACCCCTGTTTGAGTATCCACCTGTCTTATGCTTATTCTTCAGGAATGAGAATCTGAAAAGAATGATTTCCTAATAGGCATAATTTCTACAAGGAAATTATTACTGGGAACTCAATCTGTAATTTAATATGATAGAAAATAATTTATGAGCATAAGGTCTTTGGGGCAGGAACAAGGGGAATAAATAGTGAGACTGTCTCTTTGTTCTGTTTGTACAACACCTAATGTAATAATATAATGTAAAAAGTAAAAATTAAACTATATAAAAGTATGCATTCCTATAAAACATGGAGCTTATACAGTAAAAGGGGTTTAAAAAATGTGAACTAAAATCCTATAAGGGCTCAAAAAGGAGCCACTGTAGGTTTGGTTTTCTTTTTTAAATAGCTGAGTGCTTTAAGAGCAAAAAAAAATCATACAAAAAAAAAACAGTAAATATAAGTGAACCCCAGTCACTGAAACGCTATTCAAATGTGCCATCCAAATTCTCTTTTAACTAATTATTTACAGTTAATAATTTAACTACTTTAAATAATTCAAAATCAGAACAAAACCTCCAACCATTAAAATCCCATCAAAAATTCTATTTCACTTTAATATAAAATAAATGTTACTAAAAATATTAGAACTATATAATAAAATTGCTCTTCATTTTTCTAATTGTATCATGGTTACATTTTTAATGTAATACCATATAGAAATCCCCATGTATTTTTTTTTGAGATTTTGATTAAATTATTTATAGTTTAATAATTTAAACCAGATTGATTGTCATGCTGCCTGCAGCTGTTAGCACAATTTATTATTTACAGACACATTTTCTGGGAAGAGCTCATTTCCTTCTGAATGGCTGTAAAGGCTTTTCAGGGGAGGGAAAAAAAAAGCATATAGTGGTGGTAATTGTCACCATCTGAGCTTCCTTTTGCATAATTTGCTTTATTACTAAGGGTTTCACTGGGCATGAGTTCACTGAGTTATACTGCCATAACTATGTTTCATTATTAAACCAAGCATTCTCCTCTTTAACATTCATTTGTTTAAACATTTTTATTTTTTAACATTTTTACACTCCCTCCCAACTGTTCAATTTTCTTCATATTTTGCAGTGTTAATTTGTGCAAAAGATTTTTCAACTCCTTAACTTTTAAAAATTAAATTAAAAATTAACTGATACTTTTAACCAAATTTTTGTGGCAGTTCTAAACTTGTTTTTTGCTTTTATTTTTTAAACTTTTGTACACTTAGCTTGCAAAACTGTACTTACGAAATACAGGCCTTGCAGGAAGGCTGCTTTCTACTTTAGATTTATGCAGAAATTTAACATTGTTTTTCCCCTGACCTTTCAGTATTTTTTTGCGTTTAGTTTGGGATCTTTCGGAAGGGGCTGGGGATTGTTTGTGTTTTTCAACTTTTAGTTGTTCTGTATACTTATTACATTCATTTTTTAAAGGTGGTACATTTTATTTGTAAAGTTTTAGCCACCAGAAATAATCATTTTGAAACTGCTTCCTTGATCTGGACTCTTTTTGACAGACCTAGATACTATTTGTTGGAATGTTTAATATTTTAAAATTGATATGGGAAATTACCAAACACTAATTTAACCATTTTTTTTTAAATCCACCAGCCAAATGATACTGTATGCAGTTGCTGTTCAACAGTGTTCCTATTGCGCCTGGACTCACAGAGGCTTTAACGTCAGTGTGTGGGCTAGAGAAGGGCCGTGTTGGCTTTTAAGACGGATTCTCTTCATTTGCAGTCACCCCATTGGTCAGAGGCTCTTTTTAGAAACTTCCCATTATTTTGTTATTCTTTGAATCCGACATTCTTCCTGTTTTATTCTCTCTGTCCTTATCACTTATTATTTTCAAGGCCTTCCTTCTACTTGCTCATCAGGCCTTTCTTTACAACACATATTTCCTTAACTAAACTTAAGCTAACTTTAATTCTTTAATTTTATACTTATCCTACATTCTCCACCTTAAAACCTGACTATGTGGAATTTACTACATTAAGCATTTTAAAAATACATCTACAATTTTGCAATATTTTGTACCACTGATAAACTTGACAGTGCAGAATTAAAATGACCATTACCACGATTACATTGTCATTAAAAGCTTTAGTAATTATCAGTCTTCAGCATGGATGTAATTCCACATTGTACACTTATTTCCACCAGCAGGGGCTAGTTAGCTTCCAAATTTCCTGTTCCTGGCTGTTAAAATGCAGGTTTAAAGGGCATCCTCCCATAATCTGAATTCAGCCACATTACAAAAATGGGTATAGGATGTGAAATCTTTCCATTTATCACCGCACGAATTTTGATGTGAAACAAAACATTGGTCAATCAGAATAACAGTCTTTGTATTTATACCGAAAGTTATTTCCAGCAACTACACAATATTTACCATTCCCAGCCTAAGCAGTTTTTACTAAAACTAGTAAAAATCATGGCCTTAATAAAGACAATGGATTTATGGCTTACTACAAAAACTCCTCCCCTCTCCACTTTTTGTCCAAGGGTGTTAATGGGCTACTTCACCTTGAGGGGTCCCTTAGAATCTATTCTGGAATAGATTGCCTAGGGAAGTTGTGGAATCTCCATCTCTGGAGATATTTAAGAGTAGGTTAGATAAATGTCTATTAGGGATGGTCTAGACAGTATTTGGTCCTGCCATGAGGGCAGGGGACTGGACTCGATGCCCTCTCGACGTCCCTTCCAGTCCTAGAGTCTATGAGTCTATGAAAACAAAATTTCCCCCTTTATACACATCAGAAGGCAACAAAAGAGGGAGCACAAGTTTACTTTTTCGCTCTGCAAGTAATCTAATAACTGTGTATTCAAATTGCATTTTACAGTGCTCCCCTATTGAATTACTGGAGCAATTTAATCTCAGCTACAGTAGTGTCAGGAAGAGATAACCACTCCAATGGGTTAAGGCAGGCTGTTCAAAACTGCCTTTTGGGATTCAAGACTCCCTTGTCCCCGTTCAAACTGTAAAACTGTTCCCTCCCCCCTCTGCATCGCCATTTATTGCTCCCCCCTAGCGGGAGTCACTGCTGCTGACACTAGGTCCAGGGGCAGGCGGAGAAGGGGTGCAGTTTAATAGAAGGGAGAGAGAAGTGCAGGACAAGAAAGGGGTAAACCAGAACAAATAAAGTAAAAGCCAACTAGAGACGATACTGAAGCAGAAAAATAGCATTAGATGAAAGAGAGGAATTTTGATTCCATCTTCTGCTCATACCCTATCCCTAATGCTCCACTTTCTATCAGATACCAGCCTTTTCTGTGGCAGTATCTCCCAAACGCACCAGATAACCGCAATATTTAACGTGACGTTTATGCTTTGCTGTGCTGCGACAGTGAGAGTGCAATGATTGCTTACGTATTTCCAAAAAAGCGGCAATGAGTCCTGTGGCACCTTATAGACTAACAAACGTATGGGAGCATGAGCTTTCCTGGGTGAATACCCACTTCGTTGGACGCATGGATGTATTCACCCAGGAAAGCTCATGCTCCCATACGTTTGTTAGTCTATAAGGTACCACAGAACTCTGCCACTTTTACAGATCAAACTAACATGGCTACCCCTCTGATACATATCTCCAGATACTACTGGGCTTACTAGTTAGCCGTGAATCACTAGCTGGATTCTGAGATCCCACAGCTGTAACATACTTTCTCTGTAACCACTGTTTAATATGGCATGACTGAGCTGCCTGCATTGGTGAATGATTTGAGTTGTCCTGTATAAAGTGCATTGATGGAGTGTAACCTTCATGGATAGGCATGAAGAATCATAGTGAAATCCATGTCTGAAAGATATGGACACGAACCCCTAGCTGACCATGGTACCTACCTGTTGTCTTGCAAATAAATTGTGAGCTCTTTCGTGCAGGGGCTGTTTTTTGTTGTGAATTTGTACGATGCTAAGTCCTCTGGGGTTCCTGGCCCATGACTGGTTCTACTGCAATATCATACATAAATATAAAATCTAAAACTTGCCAAGAACGGAAGAATAAAAGCACTCCTGTCATTAGCTGCACCTTGGATCTCTGTTTCTTCTGGATAATCAGACCATAAGAACAAACTGTGAGCAAACCTCATTATGTGGCAGTGGAATATCTGCCATTTTTATCAGTTCTTTCCACCATCTTAGTTCAGCCTTTCCTGGCTTGCGGCTCATCTTGCTTGCATAAGATCCATATCCCAATCTTCTGTGTTAGTGAACTAGCAGTGTCTGAAGAGGGCTTAGCATACCAAGGGCAACCCCTCCTACTGACAAAGACACTCACACACACACCCCTACCTTAATTAACCCATTAAACACAACACACACCCTTTAACTCACTCAATACAGCAATTGTTTTGTTAGTGTTGTGGAACTACATAGAGAATTTGTGGCTTAAAAAAAGCACTTTGACAAGCCAACACTGTACAGTTTCTCAGTAAGGAAGAGAGAAAGACACTCAAAACAATTCCATCTATTGATACTAATAAAAGACCATAAGTGCATGAAACATCACCATGGTCAACAGCATGAGTCAAAATGGAGTGTACTTCCTTGACCAGAGGATCTGTAACAATCCAGATGGTTCCAGCCTAAAATCTGATAGGGCTGAAGGAGGCCAGAGGAAGGCAAATATTTCTGGAATTGCTTGGCTGTGGTCCTATCAGTCATTCCCAGAAGTGAGGGATTTCAGACAGGGCAATAACTAAGGATGTTTCTTGAACAGAGAACTAATAATTGCTTTTCTAAGGCCTGTTTACACTAGACAATAATTCTCACTATTGCAGACCGTTTCAGCTCCATCCATATCAGCAATTTTGAGAGGCCTTGCTGGATGACACTGGTATTTTATCCTCTATGCCAATTCAACTTGTTTGAGAGCAGCAAGATGACAGAGGAAACAGACAGTCCCATGAGGGCTTCTAAAGTTGCTAATGTGGCTAGAGATTAACCAGTGCTAAAAATGGGAAGTTAAAAAAAAAAAAGCCTTAGTACAGGCACTTAGAGTCTGACATCTAGCCTCTCTTCACAGGAGCACTGATGAGCCTCCTTGAAGTGGCCTCCGTAACTCTCTTCTAGTTTTCAGTGAATAAATTGTAGTGCACATGCTGCCCAGCCACACAGCAAACATTGCTAGCTTTAAAAAAAAGTTCCCCGCAGCTACAAACAGTTCAGATCTGAACAGTCTTTTCTGCAAAAATGTTGAGAGTATTTTATAGCGAGCAATCGTTAAGCAAACAGTTCTAATTTACCAAGCTGTTAACCATTTTTAACAGTTCAGCTAAGCAAGGTGGTGGTGAAGAAAGTCTTCAGCACAGCCATGAGATTTTAAGGATTCTTTGTATCACTGTTAATCTGATTCAGCACAAGACTGTCATAAGCACTCTGCCAATCTGCCTGCCCATGTCATCTGTCACAGACAATTTACATACTATGATGACGACCTGTGAGAATAATATCAGGTTCAAGAGGGCACTGAATAACCAGCAGAGAATAGCAGTTTATGGAGTCCCATCAGGCAACTGAATATATCAGGCTGTCATCAAGACAGTATTGAGTTCTTCTCCACAATCCCAGAGACTTGTGCAACTGTATGACACCGGAATCGATAAACCCACCACTGCATTGCAGCTCTCAAGTGGTTTACAAGAGGCATCACAACACATGGCAACTGTACACAACCACTCATGGCATGCTGTGAATACTGTACCCAACTGAAGCTTCCAAGAGAATTCAGGTAGGCAGAGTGTACTTGACCAAATTGTTACTTGTCAATACCATGATTTTTTTAAATGAACAGGGACTAAGTCTCATCTGAAAGACAGTAATTCCAGCAGAAGTGGTCTCTTAGTACCATATTGAGTCATGTGTTCAATGACTTGAAAGAAGAATGTCATCTGATGAAGTTAGCACCACTTCCTGCAACAGCTTGCGTTTCCATGGAGGTCTCTGCCAAGTGTGTGAGATCAGACAAAATCACTGCCCAAGCCAGTATGGCTTAAAGCAGGGGTTCTAAACCTTTTTCTTTCTGAGCCCTGCTTCAACATGCTAGAACAACTCCAGGCCAGAGCCCAGCAGGGTAGGGGGAGGACTCAGGGCTCCAGGCCAAGGATGGAAACCCTGAGGCTTAGGTATAGTTTGACTTCTATTTGGGGGTGGGGAGGGGAGGGGCAAGAGACAGCAGGTCTGTAGTCATCTATGAACAGCGGGGTCCTAGAAAGGAACACTACCTCGACCCTGTGACTCACCTCAGCAGGTCAACTACCAGTCTGGAGCTCCATGCCAGTGGCTGCTCCCTGAGGGCTCTGCTGCGCCCAGCTCTGACCAATTGCCAAGCCCAAAACATAACATCTTCCTCTCTTTAGATCAGTGCTATCTTTTCTTAAGAGGCATTTTGAACCTCTAGGTGGCTAGCTGTTTGACTTTCAACCTTTGATAGGCCAAGAAATATCTCAGATGTTTTCTCCCAACAGCTAACAAATATTTTGTTTGTATATTATTACACAGGCAACTCCTCAATTCAATAATTCACACTGATTTACAAGTAGCATCACCCTCATTTATGCAGAAGTGTTTAATAATCTTTCAAATAAAACATAAAAATGGTAAAAACCACTTTGTTTTCCACATTGGTCAAAAGATTAAAAAGTTAAGATATTTTATGAAAGCATTTATTATCTATAAACAAAATATGTTACATATTAAGCCTCACTTACATGTAAATAGAATATATCCATATCAATTTGCATATTAAAATTAATATTGCACCCAATTTAGAAGACTGACACTTGTGTTGTCAACGATTCCCACATCTCTCAATGAGAGAAATTGATATTATACACTTCCTTTTCTTTAAAATTAACAATACTGCTCCCATCCATTTACTTATTAAAAGAAAAACTGTAAACTTTCTTGCATTTGCTCCATTAAAATTATGAAATGTACACTTCTTTGCCTATATCTAAAAGATTAACTGTACACATTGGAACAGTTATTAATGCCGGTGTAAGTCAGTGTTATATAAAAAAAATGTGAAACATTCATACATCCTCAAGTTGAGGAAACTAGGTGAGAGAGAGAGAGAGAGAGTGTGAGTGTGTAAAAGTGTGTAAAATATGTACAAAAAAAGACGGAGAAACTTTCTCTCTCTTTACACACACACCCCCAGCTCCCAATTAGAGGACACTATTGAACAATTACCAAATAAAGTATGTTCAGCTTAAAAGTGGACTATTCCTTCTTTTCTGTTCTTACAAATTGTTGCATTATGAAACTCAACTGAAATGAACAATCACATCTGTCAATTCAAAAGGCAGTTTTCCAATAACCAAATAGCTTCATAAAATTCTGTACAAGCAGGTAGACAAAAATATTTCAGGGAAGTGTTTCAAAAAATCCTATGAGGTCTTCACTGTTTTCCCGATCACTCTCCTCCTGAGACACACAGAAGTTATTTAAAGAATAAACCAAGCCAGTGATGGAACCGTTAAGAGTGAAAAAAGTGCAATAGACTTAACCATTTAGTAAACAGGAATGGACTGTAACCACACCTACAACTGTGATTGTATTTTCACTAAAATGTGTTAATCTGTTCCAAGTATGTGAGTGACTACAACATACCACCATGGAGCCTAATTTAACTGTATGAAAAGGTCAGATGGCATGGCTCCCCCAAAGGAAGAAAAATATTAGTTATCTAATTCACCTTTACCATTGTATACATAAAATTGTTTAACAAAGTGGCACATACAGTTTGATTGCTTCCCAGCTGTTCATCTTTAAAGTAAGGTCTGAAATGTGTGCTGCAACTTTATTTCATGATTCAAATTTTTTTTAAAAGGGATAAAATTTAGCAGTTCCAAGCATCATTTAAAAAATTAAAAAACTGGGTTTTTAGACCCTAGAATTTTATATATCCTTCAGTTTCACATTATATTTGCACAAGGATTAGGATTTATTTAAAAACAAACCAACAAAAAAAAATCACCTCTTGGTTTTTCTATTTTTTCAATAGTCCCAAACCAAGCAGTTTTGTAAGAAAATTGTAAAATCTTCATAGCCTCACGTCATCTGGTTTTTAAAAAAATCCTGAGTCTTCCATAAAAAATAAACATTCTTTGTGCAATCATTTTGCTAAAAAGTCTATCTTCTAGAACTTAAATCTTAGACAATCATCAGCTGGTTTCACCAACTTGTCTACCTTCGGCCACCTTGTGGTGGAGCACAGCATCTAAAGGTGCTCGTTTTTTACGTATGTTACGTCCAGAAGCAATAAGATCAGCATATCCCCGTTGATGTGAGAAAGCATAAGCAGAACGACGGCTTGATATCCCTCGACGAAAAGTGCTCTGCCTTCGCTTCCACTGTTCTTCAGCCTTGTATTTCTTACGGTTCTTCTGAATCTTTATGAAAGAAAAATTTGTAATAGGTTAATTTAGAGTGCAAATAGGTACTCATTTGTACTTAACATTTTGGGAACAATGTGATGATAACTTTAAAGTGTTACAAGTTTTATAAAAGTTTTTTTCTTGTTAAAAATCACTTGAGTTAAAACCAGAGGCATACGTTAAAAAAAAAAAAGAAGTGTTTTTTAATTATTTTATTTTGCATTTTTATTAACTTCTTAAGGCATTCCAAGCTACAGTGGCCATGTTGTGTGGTAAACAAAATGAAAATTTTGATATTTGTATCTCAATTTATTTTCTTGTTTACAGATGGCAATTGCTTTTAAAATAAAATCTAAAAGACAATAATCACAACCATTATCCCACGTGGGGCTTTCTTGCCAGTTCTAGGTAAGAACAAACAAACACACAAACCCAAAAAGAAATCACTGCTGCCTCTTGTCACAAACAAAGTGGTAAATACTAATAAAACTATAATATAGTCTGAAGCCAAAAATGGTAGTTTTTTTTTTAATCCAAAGTGAGCCTGGAAGGGATTTTGTATTCAGTTTGCAATCTGAACACATAGCAGTGGCTAAGTATAGGGAAGACAAATATATGAAAGCCTGTTTTAACAGTTGTGGCCAGACATGTGTGTTGCCATGGCAGAATGTCAGGATACTGCTATTCAGATAAGGATTATTTAGAAAGTTTCATACCTATGGATGGGCTCAGCACTCAAATACTTAAGATCATGATTAAATAAAAATATATATAAAATTCTGCAGACAATCCAATGTTAACAATGAAGATTCTCAAACCTCCCCCCTCCCCCACACCGCTCCCACCTAGCCCAATTACCAGAAAGTATTTAGTTTGCCTGGAAACTGCCCACACATTCTGCTGGCTCCGGATGTGATGGGGATGCTAGAATAGGCTTCCTTAGATTAGATATGGGTATCATCACTTTAATATGAGGACAGATACAAAAAGTCATTCTTTAAGCAGCAACTAGATAACTCCCTGACCAAGAAGTTCCCATATTTATTAAGCTCTCCACTGCAACACATCCTGGTCCTCTCTGGTAACTGTTGAGGACCAGGAACTCTATGGCTACTTCACATCCTCTTTTCTAATAAAAGATTAAAAAACTTAAATTATCAACCAACATGTATACACCGGGGTGGCCAAACTTACTGACCCTCTGAGCCGCTTAAGAGAACCTTCAGAAGTCCAAGAGCTGTGGCGTGCCAGTCAGAGTGGGGCTTCTGCCTTGAAGCAGGGTGGTGGGGCCAGAGGCTTCTGCACTGTGGGGAGGAAGGTCTGAGGGCTTCAGCCCCATGGGGCATGCCCGCTGGGGATTCAGCCCCTCTCCTGCTGAAGCCTTGATCTCTGGCAGGTGCACCCCACAGGACTAAAGCCCCAAGACCCCCATCTCTGCTGGGCAGAAGCCCCAAGCTCCCCCCCAGTCTGGTAGGTGGAGAATGGAGGGGGAGCTGTGGCGGGGGGGGGGGCTCCATAAGCCACACTCTAATTGTAAAAGAACCGCAAGCTGCTCATAAGCCGCGGTTTGGCTACCTCTGGTATATATACACACACAATTAAACTTCAAATTCCTTAAAACTATTTACGCTAGTATGTCCCCTTACGAATTGCATTCACATAGTCCTGAGCAGTATTTTAAAGATCAAGTCTTTGATGGGGTCTGACCAGTCTTCAGACAGTGTTCTCAGTTCTGTTGAGTTTCCCTGTGGAGGGGGCTCAGTTCCTGACAGGGTACCTGCAGGTCCCAGATCCTCCTCGGTGTTGTGTTGGGAAATACTGAAAATGAACCTTAAAACCCCTGAGAAGTCCTTTTGGAGTTGCCATTTGGTAACATCTGGGAGTTTCTACCAAGTTCAGAATCAGAGGGGTAGCTGTGTTAGTCTGGATCTGTACAAAGCAACAAAGAGTTCTATGACACCTTAAAGACTATAAGCTTTCGTGGGTGAATACCCACTTTGTCAGACGCATGTAATGGAAATTCGTGGGTATTCACCCAAGAAAGCTTATGCTCCAATACATCCGTGAGTCTTTAAGGTACCACAGGACTCTCTGTTGCTTTTTACCAAGTTCACAGTAATTCTGAAACTCTGACAGATTTTGAGCCACACTGTGTTTCCTGGTCTCAGTTCAGAGAGTGCTTTTGTTCTGTGCTGAACACTGAAGTATTGTTGCTGCCAAATTTTTATTTCAGCATCCCATCTTCTAAATTCCTTCAGGTATGTCCAATTCAGTTTAAGCTGTATCGGAGCCACAGGTAGATATCTTCCCATTAGAAGTTCTACTGGAAATAGTCAGGGCCAGCTCCAGGGTTTTTGCTGCCCCAAGCAGCAAAAAAAAAAGCCACGCTCGGCGGCTGCTCCACTGCAACACTTTCTTCTTCGGCTGCAGGTCCTTCCCTACGAGAGGGCTGAGGGACCCGCCGCCAAATTGCCATCGAAGAGCCTGACATGCCACCCCTTCCCCTTGGCCGCCCCAAGCACCTGCTTGCTGAGCTGATGCATGGAGCCAGCCCTGGAAATAGTCCAGACACAAGCAGTGCTGACTGATATGCCTGTGGTGCTTTATATGGGTCCACTGATTTTTGCAGAAGTCTTTTAAAATCTGAAATACTCTCTCCACCTCCCCACTGCTCAGGGTATAATGTGGACTACTATTACAATGTTCAAAATCCAAATCCTATGCAAATACTAGGAATGTTTTAGAATGTTGTCTTGCAAATATTGACTTCAGTTTCTGTATGACCTGTGCTGAGGAAGTCTGTGTAAGTATAATCAAGTCAATATATCTGGAGAAGTAATAGACTACAATAATGTACGTATGACCTTTCCACGAAAAAAACAAAAACAAAAACAAAAAACAAACAAACCACCTGCTGCAAATGTCTGCCAGGTAACATCGTAGACAGTAATGGTTCTACTGATTGTTCTTCCTTGTTATATACTTTGCAACCCTCTGCTGAGGTCTGAATTTGCCTACTCAGACTGGGCCACCATATGGATTGCTGTGCTCATCCCCTGCACTTGCATTTTTGCCATTGGTGCATTCCAGTTTCTCTGTTAGGTGTAGTCCTTGTATTGCTGGCAACCCAGTTGAGGGAGCTGTCAGTCTTTGTATTACATATATATTTGTGGAAGACTGTTCTCTCCGTTCTCCAGGTTTCCAAGGAACTGGCCACAAACATCCAATGTATTGTTACTAGCTCCATGTAGAATCTTATTTGATCTTTGCAGATCTCTTTTCTGGGATTGCTTATGATTTTTATTCATGTACTGAATTGCAATGACTGCTGCCCCAGTATTGGTTTTAAATTAAAGGTTTAATCTATTTTGATGCATGCTTGTGTTCTCTATTCTACTGAGAATATAGCCTCTAAAAGTATGGGCTTGTTTGATAACCCTCCATCTTGGATTGTGTCTGCGACTCCCAGTGACCTGCATGTTAATGCAGGAAGTCCCATTTTCTAGCATCTCCTCTTTGGCTGGACATTGTTGAGAGCTGTGGTATGTGTCCTGCTGCATCTTCTACAGCTTTTCCAAATTTTCCCCCATTAAGGTTCTTTAGTCTCCCACTCTCTAGTTGTGCCCTGTTCTTATTTTTCTAATTTAATGTCTTTCCTCTTTTCTGCATCAATATTGTCTGATGCAGTCTCCCATATGCCGTTAGTGTATAAATTATATTGCTCTTTCTTTATGGTTTCTTGCATTCTCAGTTTTGCTTGTGTGACATTTGGGTCTACTGAGGCTGTGCTGATAAACTGAATTATTTTATGCCAACAACTATTCTGTCTCCTATTTGTTATTCTTTTAATGTTTTGTATTTGCAATGTTCAGCATGCCTATGAAATACAGTAATGAAAATCACAACTGTTTCTCCTTGTTCCTGGAACCTCCTATTAAAATTTGACCCTTTCATATGTAATAGTCTGATTGTCTACGAAATGGCCAACAAAGCCTCTTTCACTTTTGTGTAGTCTCTCTTTTCCTCATCCGCGAAGGGGTGAGGTTCATGGATGTCTTCAGCAGCATCACCTATCTCAAATGGTACCAGGTATTTTTGTGCTTTATCTGTTAAACCTGAAACAATCTGGAATTGCTCAACAATCTGGCTTGAGCAGAGCCAGATGAGATACCAAAATCAAGCCCCTCAAAAATTGGTATTTGCACTATGGACTCCATTGCTGTGATAGGGCTTTATCTCCTTCTTGGCGTAGCTTTCTTGATGCAGGTCTGTTGTCTGATCTTCCACTCTCACTACTGACTCACCTACTGTCAGTCAGGGGCGAAGGCGGTGTCTCTTTTCTTTCAGTCACTCCCCACCATTGAGAGATATGGAGAAAGGGGCATACTGTTTGGGAGGCAAGAAGATCTTCACTCTTCTATCCCACAGAACAAAGAGAAGAGGAAGGAGAGAATAAGAAGTTAAAGAAAGGAAAAGAGAGAAATGTCAGCAGGTGAGGTAGAAGTGGCAAAATGAGATACATGTTGGCCAGTACTTACTCAGGAAAACAGCAGATCAGACAAAGAGGCAGAAGCAGACTTGGAGAAGGCTTAGCAGGAAAGTATTGAGAAGACCATCTCAAGGCACTGACACTCCCTGCTCCACGGCAGTGGCAAAGCAACAGAGCACCCGTCTCTAGCAAGGTTCCCAAACTGCTAGTGCTGTTAGGCTTTCAGAGAACCCCTAATTTGTCATTTTAGGGTGTATTCAGGCTCGTGAGGAAGCCAGATGCACAATGCTAATGAAATTCTCCTTATAGAAGATAAGAATGGCCATACCGTGTCACATCAAAGGTCCATCTAGCCCAGTATCCTGTCTTCCGACAGTGGCCAATGCCAGGTGCCCCAGAGGGAATGAACAGAACAGATAATCATCAAGTGATCCATCCCCTGTCGCCCATTCACAGCTTTTGGCAAAAGGTCACTACCAATTCAATAAGATTCTTAACGTTCAGAAAATAAGTTACTTATATAACTAAATACATTTCAAATTACCAATTTTTCTACTTACTTTATCACTTTCTGAAGGCCAAATTGTCATTGACAAAAATCTTAGTGCAACAACAGGAAGCAAACAAACTGCAACTGACAAAAGTATTGTCAACCAGAGATATGGCTGTCTTAGAGCATTTGGAGCAGTCCCTGGGAGAAGTAAGAGGTGAAAGTTAGTATGTATCAGTTTTCAATTAAATTTATAGAGTATAACAAATCACATTCAGGTTTTCTGCCCTGAAATGTATAATTGAAGTATTCCGAGTGTGTTTGAATACCACTGTATCAAAATCTAAAATAAGCCACTACCAAGAAAAACTTTGAGGTAAGGAGAGAGCCAGCAAGTGTGCCACAAATTTATAACAACATCTGTATTTCCTTTTCAATGTATTAACTTATAAAACTCTTTAAGGGATAAGTTAGGGTGAGAACAAGTATGTGGCTGGAACATGTGGTTTTTTTATTAGTTTTAATGGGCAAAAACTGTGATTAAGAGAAACCTCTAGGATCACTGTAATATACATACAGCGTAGAATGTAAATGCTAATTTAATGTGAAAGCACTGTAGCAGTTAAAGCTTAATGTTTAATTTAAGCAACCAGACAGAACAAATTCTAAAATCTGAAGTACTTTTAAAAAGCAGGAGGATGAAGAGCATGAATATGTTGCACAGGAAGCAGCTCAGGATTTTTCTCAGACTGATTTTGATATTAAACTGAAAGTAATTTGCACAAGGATGTCGTCACATCTGAAAACAATATGCAGCAGGAAATTTGTTATGCACAAATGAGAGATGGTTTCAAGTAAGTTTAGGCACCTGACAGTCTTTGGAAAGATCAGTCTAAAGCCCACTGCACATCCACTCACTTACCCAGATCACAAATTAAAAATGTGGGGAGGGTGAAAGACAACGGGCAAAAAAAGGTAATCTCAAGCATGTTCAGTAGGCACATAAGACACTTAAAGTATTACCAACCCAAACGATTTACAAATTTGGAGTCAGGCCCCCCAGAATCATGACATCTTTTTAGAAATAAAAAGTTTGGAGTTCTTTTTATTTCCCTTCTCGTTTTTGATCCTTTAGGGTCCAGTTGGGTTACATTTTCAAGCCTTTTCACAGCTAAAAAGCCTAGAAAAATTTGCTTGAGAATCACACTTTCTTTTTAAAATTATAGCTAAAGTTATAAGAAATATCAAATGTCATGAGATGTAATACAATTGCATGTGTAGGCAACTTAGCATTCACCTTTGAACCTTACTCCCACTGATGTGCAGGAGTAACTTGGCAGCCACAGAGCAGCCTTCAATATAGGATCACAGGTTTCCCTTTACTCTGTGCTGCAGATCACTTTTTACTTTGCTCCTTTGTACGCAACACCCTACACTGCGTAACACGGGTAGCTACTTCAACAAAACAATTTTGAGTAAGACACACGTTGACCTCATATAAACCAAGCAATGTTTTTCTAAAGTGAGTTAACATTTACCTCTACTTACTCGGCATAAAATCACATCTGATAAGCTGATATTTTCATACTGTGTTAACTCTAGTTACATAACCATTTGAGGTAGAACACAAGAAGACAAAACAAATAACAAAACACTGACCTGTAAACTGAAAGCTAGATGGGAAGAGAACATGTATTCCGGCACTGTGAAGGTCAAACATGATACCAAAGTAAAGTGCAATACTCCCAAATATTGAGAAAGCATTAACGAAAGTCCAATAAGAGGTATCCAAACCCATCTGAAAGTAAATCACATAACTCACAATGAATTTATGATGTAGAAGTCAGAAGCATGTAATTGAATATTCTGCAAACTATCTGTTATGCAGATACTTGGGTCACACTATTTATTATATAGTTCTAATACAATATAGAATATTTTGTGAATATACCAGAGGGGAAGGTAGTAAACAGGCAAAAGTATGTCAATATGCAAAAAGATTTAAACTGAATGATAATTAAGCATTTATTCTCACAAAGATGCACTTTCAGAGCAGCAGGGGCGATTATGAAGATAAATGTACTTGCCTGAAAATTGACTGCAACTATGAGAGAAGAGGCTGCAGTGACAGCAAATGATTGGTAGTCTGAAGGTGCCTCTCCATCTTGCCCCATGGTTTGAAGATAAGCACCATACGGTATGAAGAAAATAATCAGTGATGTTATAATTCCATGTATTAAGCTTACAAAGAATTTCTTGTAGTTAAAAAGCAAGTCTTTCTGTCCAGATATATACAAACCGGGAAACCGAAGACTAAGTTTGTCACTCACATCCTTAATAAAAGAAAAGTTACAGCAGTTAGAAATAAATCAGTACCATAGAGCCTGAAGCACTGTATAAATCTTCCCCCATAAACATTTAGCTTTAGGGTGGGAGGATAGAGGAGTTAAGCAAGCTTAAAAAAAATACATAACTTGAATTCATATATGCATATATGAATGCAAGCTATATTTTTAAATAGAAAATGGACAGTGAGAGTCTAGAACAGTGTGTTGGTATAGAAATGAAAGAAATAACGTGCCACCATGACCTTATATTTATTCAATATGAAGATCTAAGAATATGGTACATTTTGCCTTTCATCACTCAAATGATGTACCATTTCTATACCTTCCATTCATAACTATTTGTAAATATTTCCATAATAGTGTGCAACAATGCCCAACATAATGGAAAGAGTCTATTGTAATATAAACATGCAAAAAGGTAGTGCTAGCATTTTTGTGGGAAATGCAACTCAATTTCCTTGCCTTTTTCTTTTTTAAATCTCTGATGCATACATACTGCATGAATTTATTGAAATTTCTTTTCTTTTAAACCTCCCACTGACCATAAAAATGCATTGCATTTCTATGCATGCAAAATCTATAGGCAAGCCCAATTTGGAAAATCAAGCAAATCCAAAATAAAATCTAAGACCCATTCAGATTAAAAATAAAATATTGAAGTTTTCAACAATTTTTTTTTTGTTAAATTTATTTCCTTTTTGAAAATGGTTTTAAAAATAGGAATACCTTCTGACACTATAATCGAAGATAAATAATGCAAGTATACTTCATAATCAACCCCATCAATGCCGTTCTACAGTATTGTACATACATATTGACCCTGAATAGCAAAGCACTTACATATATGGCTAACTTGAACCATGTACTTCAGTTCTGTTGAAGTTAGTTGGAATTATGTGCTGAATTGCTTTGCTGAATCAGACCATTGTGAAGAAAGCTATCACAATCCAATTCTAAACTACACTTACGGAGATATAGGCCTTTCAATTAAGTTATGCGTTAATCCTACCAATGGGATTAATGGGAACTGCCCTCTAGCAAGTGACTAACAAAAAGTCACAGCAATTGTTATACTCCGGTATTTCTAGTTATTAATGAAAAGAAGCCTACGACATTTTCTATTAGCTTCATGGAAAAAAGCTGTCTGCTAAGACCTACAAAGATTTGAGCAGATCAATTCAACATTGAACGTATTTGAAGTTGATTAGCTTTGTCTGTTCTAGCAGGTCACACCTTATTGTCCTCTAATAAACAGGATATCTAGCAACCTAAAAATGTCACAGATTAGAAGTGAAAGTTACTTCAATTATGTTTACTCTGATGTTTTTCTTTAATAATTGCTTCTAACATTCATTTGGATATTTTTTTTCTTAATAGCATACTAGTATACCTGGTCAAGCAAGCCAACCAGAAGAACTGGAAGACTGGAATATAACACGTTGTAAAGTGTGATAAACCAATCTTCATAAGCGGTCTGCAATAGAAAATAAATTTCAATTTGTTAATTAGATATTAATGATGCAACTAAATATAAAGTTTCATTTAAAAAGTTAATTCAGAAGCAATATAATCTAAACAAGAATATTAAGAAAACTGATTGAATTGCCAGGTTTTGTTTGTTTAAAGTTAACGTGCATTAACCCACCAGGCCTCTAGGGTCTTTAAATAGTTCTTTGAGCATGTGTGTTAAAATACGCACCCTTTTTACTAAAGCAGCATAATATACAGGTGACCATTAAAAGGACAGAATTTGTTCCCTAGCTACATACATTTAACTTCCACTGAAGTCAGCAACAATTGCACAAGATGATCTGAGAACAGATTTTGACCATAAGTGTACTATACCAGCAGTGATCAAATTAAGAATTGATACCTTACAGATGTAATTAAACTGGTGGAAACTCCATAGGAAATTCTGACATCTGTACATTGTTGTAAAGAGTCCAACTTTAGAAATTCCCCACGAAAAGAAGTCTCTGAACAAGTTTCATTTGCGGCCAAAACATTTAGTTTCAAGTTCAGCCTTAAATTTAATATAAAATTGGGGTAGGGGGAAATTAAAACAAAGCGTTTGGATTGGGTCAAAATGTTTTGCCCTGTGTTTTGATTTAAAAAAACAACCTCTTTTGTCAACATAGACAAGTTCCCACTAATATTTTCTGTGGGAAAACGTTAGTGAGAAAATTTTTGACCAGCTCCAGAAAAAACCTCAAAAATATCCTATTTTATTACAGGTTTTTTTACAGTGTTTATTTTTATTCCTCAGAACATCTGCATGAAAACTGAGAGGTTACTTACCTGTACAATAACTTGAGTTCTTCAAGATGTTTTGTCCCTATGGGTGCCCTACCATACAATGCGTGCACACCCTACACTCTTGATAGGAGATTTTAGTCAGCGGTTTCCACAGGTCCATGCCAACACACTGTACTTCCTCGGTCTCTGGTGCAAGGGCACATAGGGAGAGAACCATCCTGCCACTGCTCCAGTTCCTTCTCAGCTATGAAGCCCAGAGGACTGCAGCAGAGCACCCACAGGGACAAAACATCTCAGAGAACTCAAATTACTGTACAGATAAGCAAACTGTCCTTTGAGTTATTGTCCCTATAGGTGCTCCATTGTTGGAGACTCCCAAGCAGTAACTCCGTGTGGAGGCAGGTGCTGAGAAGGCGGATCCAACACAGTTCTGAGGACAGTGTCACTAAAGACTGTATCTGCTCTGAAAGCAAGTAGGATAGCAAGTGCCTGGTGAACCTGTGAATGGAGGACCAGACTGCTGCCTGGCAAATGTCCACAATGGGTAAATCCTTAAAAAGGGTATCCAGTGGATTGGGCAGTCACTCTAAGTCAGAGATGCACTCCAGCATTAGCTTCATAACAAGCTAGAATGAATCCAGAAACCCATTTTGTTAGTCTCTGATTAGAAATTGACTGCCCTTTATTCGCTTGGCAAAGGAAGTAAAGCGCATGGGGTGGGAGGGTGGGGGCGGAAGCCATGAGAGATCTTATTCTGACAAATTATGTCAAGGGCCTCTCTTACTTCCAGGGTATGGAGGCTTGTCTCCTTCTTTGAAGAATGAGACTCAGGTGAAATACTAGTAGAACATAAGGACAGTCATACTGGGTCAGACAAACAGTTCAGCTAGGCCAGTATCCTGTCTTCGCACAGTGGCTGGTGCCAGCTGCTTCAGAGAGAATGAACAGAACATGGCAATTTATCAAGTGATCCATCCCTTGTCATCCAGTCCTAGCTTCTGGCAGTCAGGGGTTCAGGGAGGGCAGGTACAACCATTTAGGCGACCTAGGCGGTTGCCTAGGGCACTAGGATTTGGGGTGGCAGCATTTTCTTTGGCAGCGACCACAGCGGCCGGATCTTCGGCAGCCCAGTTGCCGCCGGCATTTAGGATGGAGGGAGCTGGGGCAGGGGAGCATGGGGAGGGCCACCTGCAGCAAGTAAGGGTGCAGGGGAGGACAGCACGCAGGGGAACTCCTCGCCCCAGCTCAACCCTACCCTGCCCTGCCTACTCCCCAAGCACGCTGTAGCTGCTTCACTTCTCCCGCCTCCCAGGCTTGTGACACCTAAGCTGATTGCTTGGTGACAATAACTCCAAGAAAAACAGATATTTGGTTTGGGGGAATTCTGTTGCTGTTCCCTATTTCTTCTCCTATTTCTTCCCCACATTAAGTTAATCTTCTGTGCCTACAGTCATTTTCTCTCCATCTTATTTCCCACAGAAGACATTATCTCCATTTTGTTAGCTTGCAAGTGGCTTCTATGAATATGGACTTCATAGAAGACTGACTTCCTGTAAGGAAACACTAGCAGTTGCGGATGAGCTCCCTAAACTAAATTCCCAACAGTAAAAAGAATGCATATGTATACACATGCAGAAATAAGAATGAGAGATACTGTTGTTGCTAAGTTTTCCTCCCATATACATGAGCTTACTGTTGTGAGAGTTTACCACAGCTCGATATAGATACTTAGCATAAAGTGTTTGGGAACGTTAACACAACTGAAAAATAAATGAGCTAATAAGACGACTGGTTTACTCAGTGACTGTTGTATTCCATTCCCTCCTACCTCAGTATGATGCCTATTAAGGGGCAGATCCTGCAGACCCTCACTCATGCAAAATAGCAGTACTGACCTCATGAAACTACTTTCCTGACTAAATCCTTGATTCTACAAGTTGGTCCACTTAGTAAGAGGAGCTTGCAGATTGTGGTCTTCCTTTGTAAGCTTTTTAGGGTTGAGACCTTGTCTTAATATATACAGATTAGTGAAACACAAATTAGTGCAAATAATACACAAAATAGTCTTGTATTTGTGCTTTCAACTGTATGATTTATGCTAAACTCAAAAGAAATTTTACTTATTTCAGGTGACAACTCAGGACAGAAAATTACTTTAATTTTACCTCACTGCCCCCAGGCATATACATGTTTAAGTAGCAATGCTGATAAATGAAGAGATAATTGTATCAAAATGGAAGGCAATGGAATGTTCCACAGTAATAGCTTTTTCAACAGTTCTGGCAAATAACATGCACTCCCAAGCTATTTATTGTTTAGAAAAATAGAACCAAAGTTCTCTAAAGCCTGGGACAAAAACAACGGAGCATCTTATTAGATAAGACTTGCAAAACCCAAGTTGTGCTGCAGCTAGTTTATCCTTCCAGGCCTTTTGAAGAGGGTAGAGGGGATGGGGTATTTCACAAATAGCTGAAGTGAGAGACCGAGATTACCAGATGAGGTGGTGTGAAGAAACAATGTTCATAGTTCAGTCATGCTACAGATTTCAAGATTTATGTTGTAACAGCCAACGTACATGGAATTCTTATTATTTACTATATCCTTATTTTCTTCTGCAAACATGATAAACTACATTGACCAGAAAAAAGTTAAATTAGCGAAGATTAAGATACCACCAATAGCACTATAGCTGGAGATTAACATCTTTCCAAGGCATGAGTAATAGAGTAAGTATGAAATCCACCACAATGATATGAAAGGCTCTGACATGAACCTGCAAAGGCTGCTTCCTTTAATGCTGTTCGCTTAAATTACAGCATCACTTAATAAGTTGGTCTCCTGTATTTTGTTTTGGCAAAAAATAAGTTTTTCTAGTTCATATTAGAAAAGTACTTCTCCTACCTGGGCAGAATAGCCATTGAAGAACGAGTACCAGAAGTGTACTAGCGTAAATGCAAAGTTTTTGTAGAAGAAATATCGTAGGAACTTGCACATCCTTATATAGGACCATCGGCCATGAACTAATAGTAATCTTTGCAGGTATCTGAATTGTCCAAAAGAATAGTCACTTGACATGACTGCTTGCATGCCTTCTTGTCCACTAATCCCAACACCAATATGAGCAGCTACATTAAATAAAAACAAACAAACAACTAAATAGAGTCCCACACAGAATAAGCAAGGTTTATTAAAACAAGATATATTATTCAACAAACGAAGATGCACAATAACACATCAGCTTATACAGTCATTTAAAATTCCCATTCTCTACTGTAAATTTCTCCAGACCCAATTTATTCTTTATGTATCTAAATAGCTACTTAATTTGTTAAAAAAGATTGTCTGAACTCGGGGAAAATAGCACTTTCTAATAAAGTGATGTAAGACCTTCAAAAGCAAAACCAAAACCCAAATAGCCAGTAAAGTTTTATAGATGACTTACTTTTGATCATGTTTACATCGTTGGCACCATCCCCTATAGCCAAAGTTATAGCTTTCTTATATTTCTTCACCAGCTCTACCACCATAGCCTTCTGTTTGGGAGTTACGCGGCAGCAGATCACTGCACTGCACTCGCATGCTAAGTCTACAAAGTTTCTTTGCTGTTGTTCTTTATTAGCATCAGCTCTCCTTTTACTCTGAATTTGCTTTTCTTTCTCTTCTGCTGTTCTGGGAAATTTCAGTTTTGGAAGTTTCTTCTTCTTCTTTTTCTTCTCTAAAAGGATTTCATTCTGGATAACCAAAGAGAAAGTAATTATTGTCCCTTCTTTGCTATTTAAAGATAGAGTGTTCTAAGGACTGCTCTTATTACATTTTTAAAGTCTGGAATACCTTGACTCTCATCTACATTATGTGCACTTCTGTAATACCACCCCCAATGAAACTTCCCTGAAGAAAAGGGGACAGTGAATGCAGTAAGTTTTTGTACAATTTATTCTATTGTAATACTTCTTGCAGAAATTAATGGAAAAAATCCTCTATCTTCAGCTAATACATTTTGAAGAATAATTTTAGTTTCTGTGATATAAGGTTTTTGGAGAAGAAAAAAAAAAAAAAGGACAGTGTGATCACCTGGAACACCAAGCTGTTGTTGTCAAATGCATTGATTTGGGAAGTTATTAAAAATTCTGAGCTCCCTCTAAAGCCTAATATTAGCAAGACAAATGAAGCTCATCATTTCAGGTATGATCTTTGGGTTTTAATTTATGGGTTATCCAGTTGAGACACAGACTTATACAGGGATTAATGACCACTTCTAAGCTGATTAGTTGTAGATTTGTTATTTGCTGATTGTAGTAAGATGAGGCCCTGAAACATAAACCCTTATCAGAGGCCCGGCATGAGGCCTGAACTAAAGTAATGGTCAAGACTTTGCTAACATAAAGCAAAGTTAAGCTGTGAGCCAGAGGCAGGCCCTGCTCACAGAAGATGGCAAGGAAAGGGCTGATACTGCAAAAAGAGACATACCTAAAAGGTACTGGACACCAGATATCAGAACATTCACATATTTGTACACTCCACACAGATAACAAGGAACAGGCTGACCCATCCCAATGTACAAGGTGAGAGGCGGCACCTTACTACATAGACGGGTTGTACCTTGCTACGTAAAGGGGTTGCACCTCAATAGGTCAGGAGTGATGAGTAACTTGTTTGTACCTCTGTATAAGAATGCATCTCTGAGTGGATGTCTTTGTCCAGCCTAGGGGGCAGTGGAAAGTCCTATCACTGACTGAGCTAAGTCCATTGCCAGGGGGCACATATTCGTAGTATGTCCTGTAGAGTAAAGTCTAGAGGGAACTATCATTGTGCTTCATTTGACAATAAACCCGGCCGAAGTGCCTTTGTACCTTACTAGAGTGTGTGGTCATTGGGGGGTTCTCTTGGGGTTTGCTGTGTCAGCTATCTGCGCAGAGCTGGGACAGCACACAGAGGGAGCACACGCATGCAGCCAATTGAACAGAGCAGAGCACCATACTGGGAGCGTCTGACAACACTGATCTATCTCCTCTGTCTCTGGTTTGTATAGAATTCTGCCAATAGGATTCTCACCAATACTTGGATTGCCAACCCGGTCACTTCTTTACTGAAAGTCCTTCAATGTTTTCTGAACTCTTAAAATATCATACTACAGTACAAGGTACCATATGAGCCTGCTTCCTTTTATTTCTGACACTTTGTTCACATTTTGGTCTCAGACATACCCTTTACAGTGGGTCCCCAGTATACATCGGGGTTGTGTTCTTGAAAAAGGCCACAAATACCAAAACAACACATACTGGGGACCTGCTGGTACAGCAGTGGCATAGACAGGAGAGGACACTTGGGTGGGTGCCAGAGTGGGCAGCTAATGACAGGGGGCACAGGGGTAGGAGTGATCTGGCGGCCTCTCTCCCCCTCCAGACAGCCTTTTGACTGGGGGCGGGGGGAGGGAAGGAACACAAATTATAAACGCTCTGGTTGGGGCTCCAAGAAAAATGGGGGGCCCTGTAAAAATGTGTGCCCCCTGCACTTCCACATGGTCCACCCCGCCACCCCTCAAACTCCGGTTAGGGAGTGGGATCGGGGCACAGAGGCTTATCCAGCTATGTCTGGCAGGGGAGCAGGAGCGGAGACTTGTCCTGCTCCACCCAGCAGAGGAGCCTGGGGCTTCTGCCAGGGATCAGTGTCAGGGGCTTGTCCTGCTCCACCCAGTGCTCCTGCCAAGAAGCAAGGTTGGGGCGAATGGACTTGCCCCGCTCCAGAGTTCCAGCTGGGGAGCTGCGTTGGGACACAGGGGCTTGCCCCGCTCCAGCGCTCCAGCCAGGGAGCAGGGGTTGGGGGCTTGGAAGGCTGAGTGAGTGGAGTGGGGCAAGTCCCCAACCCTGCTCCATGGCTGGAGCTCCAGGAAAGCGGAGCAGGGCAAGGCCCGCACCCTGACCCCACTCCCCAGATGGAGCACCGGGTGGATGGTGTGGAGCAAGCACTGGGGCGGGTGCAGAGCCGATACTGTGGGGGTGGGCCACAGCCCACCTGTGGCTACGCATATCTATCGCTCATCAATAGGGGAACATGTTCGGATTCATGTCGGTCCGCATATCCCTCGTTTGCAAGTACTGCAAATGACGGCTATGTGGATCGGGCCCGATGTGAATCGGAACATGTTCCCCTATTGCCAAGCGACGAATATGCGAAACAGATAAGGGGGAGACGTATAGGAGGGACCTCCTGTATTTCAACCATGAAGTAATGACTGCTGTCTGTTCAGAGCTCGCTGGGGCTTGAAAGAGCTAACTTTGCATCTTTCTGGTTCTTTAGCACTTGACTTTCAGAGTCCCCTGATTACAAATAATTCTAACATTAGATTTTTCTTTTTACAGGTGATTCTTTTTTGCTTTGATAGTTAACACTGACAAAATTATCAGAGATATTTTATTGCTTTATCTGTGATATTTTCAAAGACTAGTTTTATAGTTTGGCATTTTATAGATAGAGGAAACTGAGGCAGAGAGGTTAAATAGCTTTGATTGGGTGCCTCAGGGCAGCAATCAACTGAATGAAGGAGTAGTTAACAATAAGAAATATAGGATTCCAATTTACAGCACTATTAGCCTTTGACCTATTATGTATCCCAGAAAACTCCCCAAACGGAAGTAATGGAACAGTCTGCTTTATACATACCAGCCAGGAACCAGTGATTATTAAAGCACGATTTCTACCAGATTGAAAGAATGGCTCATTCGTTCTTTGAGAGGAGTTTATATTTGATCCAGCTTTGTTATTCTGGTTTTCCAACCTTGTTTGAAGAAGAGCACTGGAAAATGAATTCAGAGTTTTAATGTAGGTCATCTAAAAACTACAAATACTGACTTATAACAAGGAACAGGCTGACCCATCCCAATGTACAAGGTGAGAGGCGGCACCTTACTACATAGACGGGTTGTACCTTGCTACGTAAAGGGGTTGCACCTCAATAGGTCAGGAGTGATGAGTAACTTGTTTGTACCTCTGTACCTATTGTACTAGGCCTTATGTATGGAAAACCTAAAGGTAGACTTCAAACCAAGCTAAGTGTGAACTGGTCAGCACTTGGATGGGCGATCTGCAAGAAAGGCATATAGCATAGGATGTAAGTAGTAGTTAACAACTCAGTGGGTAGCGTTCTGAATCAATATTGCTCCAAAGCCCTAACACAAAGGGTAAATTGCTTTCCCCGGATACTGATAATGTCTTTCAAATTAAATGAAAAGGGAAAATCCTGGCCTCTTACACTGGTCTACAATTTTTGAGAAGTCGTCTGCTTCAGAGATAAAGTGCGATATTTATTATGTATTTTGATGTGCTGAATTCAAATATGACAATTAAAACAACTGATTGGCTATTGTTTCTAAGATATTTCAGTTTTTACATTTTATGTCTATGTATATTGTGTAGATAGTAGAGTTTTAATCATAAATTGTAAACTTAGGTCTTTTCATGTGTTTATGGTTGCTTTACATGATAATATTTCACCTGTCCTGTTTATGTAACACTTTAAAAATCAGCAAAAGGGTTATATAAATAAAATTTATTATGAAACAAAAGGCAAAAAACTATTATGCACATAGTTTAGTCCTATTCAGTGTCTACTCGGAGCTTCTTGGCTTGTCTCTTGTATTCATTAAATGGAGCATCTCTTGTCACTGTCCAGCAATAGTCTGCAAGCATTGATGGGCTCCATTTGCCCTGATAGCCTGCCAGGAGATTCCACTGCTGTAGTCTGGAGCCCAACAGCTCTGCCTTACTCTTGGGTAGTTCCAAATCCCTGACAAGGTCATCCCGTTCACCTTGTGTTATGAGGTGTGGTTCAGAGGAGGAGGATGGGAGAAAATGTGGGTCCTGTGACATTGACAGTTCAGGACCAGAAGTTTCATCCTCTTCCTCGTCTGACTCAAGTGAGAATGATTCTGGTGCATCAGGAACCGACAGTCCTTCTCCGTGGGGTACTGGGCGTATAGCTGATGGAATGTTTGGATAATGCACAGTCCACTTTTTCTTCTTTGACATACCTTTCCCAACTGGAGGCACCATGCAGAAGTAACAATTGCTAGTATGATCTGTTGGCTCTCTCCAAATCATTGGCACTGCAAAAGGCATAGATTTCCTTTTCCTGTTCAACCACTGGCGAAGATCTGTTGCACAAGTGTTGCAGCATATGTGTGGGGCCCACCTCTTGTCCTGATCTCCAATTTTGCAGCCAAAATAAAGGTGATAGGCTTTCTTAACCATAGTGGTTATACTGCGCTTTTGTGATGCAAAAGTCACGTCACCACAAACATAGCAGAAATTATCTGCACTGTTCACACAAGTACGAGGCATCTCTGCTCACTTTGGCTAAACAGAAATGTGTCCCTTTGCAAAATCAAACACTGACAAATAAGAGAGCACGACACTGTATGATTTCTAGAGCTGATATAGGGCAATTTGTTCTGCGGAGTGATGTAAGCTTCGTTATGATTGCATCATCCATGACTTCTAGGAATAACATGATGCAATTCATATCATGTATGATGCAATACCAGCTTCAGATTGCATCATTCATTGTTTTGCCTAAAAAGCAAGTACTGTCCAAACCCAGTCATAGATTTATTCGTAGATCCAGTCAAAGATGTATTTTAGTCATTTCTGGTTTAAATTGAGATCCCTTCCCTCTGACCCAATAGCATATCTTGAAAACTAGAGCCAATCAACAATTTTAAGCATCATTTTCGTTCTCAGTGACCCAGAATTAGTAAAGTTGGACTACATTTATTTCAGAAGCATTTTGGCTGTAGAGCAGTGTTATGATTATTGAAAATTGCATGGCACTTTTTATAAAAGCAAGAGCATTAGTTGCGGTATTCTGGACAAATTCCAACTAGGTGATTATAAGTTGGTATCTTAAGTTTCCCCATTCTTGTAAATTTGTTTAGGGGAAAAAAATCTTCAATTTCTACTGTAAAATGTTGTGTTGTGTTGCTATTTCTGTGAAACAGCTGCTATATTTTCATCCTAGAGATTACTGTATTACAGTGGTGGATAAAGTTGATATTGCATGTCTTAACTATAGATAACTTCGACAATCTGTAAAGTATGTTAGGATCTTTCTGGGGGAAAGGTGCTACATAAGCATCAGTTGTCTTACCTTAGTGAAGTACTTATGCAAGGTGCTAAACTGAGTTATTTAGTTATTGTGGTAGCATCAAGTCAACAATTGTTGTTTTATTACTTCCACTGTTTTTAAAAGGCATGTTTCTGCCTGATCCACAATGAGTAGGGCCTTACCTAATTCACAGTCCATTTTGGTCAATTTCACGGTCATAGGATTTTAAAAATCGTAAATTTTATGATGTCAGCTATTTAAATGTGAAATTTCATGCTGTTGTAATTATAGAGGTCCTGACCCAAAATGGAGTTGTGTGTGTGTGTGGGGGGGGGGGGTCGCAAGGTTATTGTAGGGGGGTTGGGATACTGCTACCCTTACTTCTGTGCTGCTGCTGGAGGCAGCACTGTCTTCAGAGCTGGGTGGCCAGAGAGCAGCAGCTGGTGGCTAGGAGCCCAGCTCTGAAGACAGAGCCGCTGCCAGCAGCAGTGCAGAAGTAATGATGGCATGGTATGATATTGCCACCCCTATTTCTGCACTGCTGCTCGCAGGTGCTGCTTTCAGAGCTGGGTGCCTGGCCAACAACCGAAGCCCTCTGGCTGCACAGCTGTGAAGGCAGCCCAGAGGTAAGGGTGGCAATACCGTGACCCCCCTAAAATAACTTTGTGACCTCCCCCACAACCCTCTTTTGGGTCAGGATCCCCAGTTTGAGAAACACTGGTCTCCTCTGTGAAATCTGTATAGTATAGGGTAAAACCATCCTAAAGACCAGATTTCATAATCTGTGACACATTTTTCATGGCCGCGAATTCTGTAGGGCCCTAACAATGAGTAGGTTGCCTTGGTAAACTGCAATGCAAAATAGTAAAAAAATCCACAAACCACAGCATAACTGAATATTGGCCACTGCTAGGGCTACATCTGTGCTACAAAACAGGGGTGTGATTCCCCTTGCTGATGTACACATACTTGAGCTAGCTTGATAGGGTATGTATTCTGCATGGCTCAGCTATGCCCCCACTGCCTCTACCCACGCTACTATGGCTATATTGTTATTTGCACTCACACTGGCTCTGTAGGGGCTAGCACAAGTATGCATACATGAGCAGGGGAATCACACCTCGTAGAGTAGACAGAGCCTGCGTTTCAGTTACACTGTTAAGGCATTGTAAGCACCATATAGGAAGAATCAAAGGAGATAGCTAGATAAAGAAAGCAAGCCACAGGAACAGTGTGGCTACTTCGAATATTTTGAAATTTGAGATTTTAAATTCCTACACAAAGAATTGTGTATGCTTGTAACTTACCTGATATCCTCTCCATAGCAGATCGTAGTTTCATCTGTTAAAAGTTCACAAGAAAATCCAATATTTTCAGCAGTTTCTGTAACAAACAAAGTCACATGTTACTAAGACTCTTTAATTAATTATTATTAAGGCTACAAGTGTGTCACAGAGGTCATCCGTGACTTTCTATGACTTCTGCAGCAGCCAGTGCCCCTGGCTCAGGGGTAGCTCAGGCAGCCCCTGCACCTGCAAGCACCACCCCTGCAGCTCCCATTGGCTGCGGTTCCCAGCCTAGCAGCTCAGTGAGAGGGGTGTCACCTTCCAGGGAGCAGTGATCTCCAACCTTTTTATACCCAAGATCACTTTTTGAATCCAAGGGCAAACCAGAATCTACCCCGCTTATACCCCGAGGCCTTGACTCTTCCCCAAAGCCCTGCCTTGCTCACTCCATTCCCCGCTTTTTCTGTCGTTTGCTCTCCCCCACCCTCACTCACTTTCACTGGCCTGCGGTAGGGGTCTGGGATGGGGTACGGG
This sequence comes from Gopherus evgoodei, assembly GCF_007399415.2. Classification (NCBI taxonomy): domain Eukaryota; kingdom Metazoa; phylum Chordata; order Testudines; family Testudinidae; genus Gopherus; species Gopherus evgoodei. Next base: position 115,931,795 of record NC_044327.1, on the reverse strand, counting down.
CTGTGGGCTGAGGGGTTCACAGTGTCGGAAGAGGCTCTGGGCTGAGCCTGGGGCAGGGGGTTGAGGTGTAGGAGGGGGTGCCAGGTGCAGGCTCTGGGAGGGAGTTTGGGTGCAGGAAGGGGCTCCTGGCTGGGGCAGAGTGTAGGGATGCAGGCAGGTGTACAGGGTGCTGGCTCTGGGAGTGGGTCAGGGAGTTGGGATGCAGGACGGTGTACAGGGTGCTGGCTTTGGAAGGGGGCTCAGAGTGGGGCTTGGTGTGCAGGAGGGGGCAGGAGGTGCTGGCGGCGGGGGGAATGTGGCTCCGGGTGCTGTCCCTCTGCAAGCATTGCCCACACAGCTCTCCCAGCCAAGAGGAGCTGCAGGGAAGGTGATTTCAGGCAGGAGCAGCATGTGGAGGGAGACCCCTGCCCCCTGGGGCTGCACTGGCCACTTCCACTTCCAGGAGTGGCATGGGGCCAGGATAGGCAGGGAGCCTGCCTTAGCAGCAGCCACGCTGCACCACCAGAGACTGTGATTGACTGGGAGATCCTCTAAGATCGACCAGTCAATCACAATCGACTGGTTGGTGATCACTGCTTCAGTGGCTGCTCTGAGCTGGGGTGGCGCCATGCACTAGGACTGAGAGCAGGGAGCCTGTGTCTCCCGTGCTCTCAGTGGTGCCCCCTGCTGGCACCAAGGCACCATAGAGTAGGAAGCAGTCTGGGTTGAATGCAGAGGGGACAAAAGGTGGACGGGGGGAGGGAAAGGCATAGATTGGAACTAGGAGTCTGATGAGACTGGGATTGGCTCTGGAGAGGGGGAGACACTAGGACTCTGACAGTGAGTCCAGAGACAAAGACTGGGACTGGCTAGGCAAGAATGGAAGCGGGACAAGGAGCCAGGAGTGGGAGAAAAGAAAGGATAGAGACAGGTGAGAGGGGATGGGGCAGAAGCATCTCATATTCCCCTCTAATGCTGTACCACAAACAGGATAACTAGTTTGGGCAGAATTTGATTTTTCCCCAATAGATAACCTTGATTTTTATTGTTAAGCTTTTTTTATTATCTATTTAATTTTTCAATTGTGCAAAATTATGGGTTTTAAGCATTTTGAATTAGTTTTATAACCATTAAAACATAAATTATCAACATCAATATGCATTATGAGTCTCATTACATGATCACATACTATTGTGTCCACAGAACCTCTCTACAGGACGGAATTGCTCTGGAGTTGACTTATGGTAGTCTAGTTAAGTAAACTCATCTGAAGAGCCCCTGCCTCATTTTTGCAGAACTTGAAAGGTGTGTATTAAATGAGGCAGAGACTGCAGGAAGAGTAAGAATGGTTCACGGTTAAGGTAGATGAACATTACCCTGGAGAATTGGATTCTATCCCTGCCTCTACCACCAAGTTCCTGTGTGATAGTGGGCAAGTCACTTAAAGGTTTATTCTCTTTTCAAACCCTCCTTTAAGAAGAAAGTTTCCTTTCTGTTCCAGCAACTTAAGACAAAATTCACTTGCATGAATCAGCCAGGTTTTATAACCATGGAAACAGGGGCTAATAATGGAAATAGCAACTCATTCTTCTGTTAAAGTCATGTCTGTCATGAACATTATTTTCCAATCAGTTACCCTTGTGATTGGACAAGTTAATTAGTTGACAGCCAACTGTCAGACATTAGTTTCTCATTTGGAAATATAGCAAAGATTTTTCTCTGAAAATAATTCATAGGTTAAGGCCATAATGGTCATCTAGTCTGACCTCCTGCAAAACACAGGCCATACAATCTCACCCAGAAAACTCATGTTTCTGCTATCACTATAGTAATGTAAATATACCTTTTTTGTCACCAGTAAGCACCCAGATTTTAATGTCCGCCTTTGCAAGTTTGGAAATTGTTTCTGGAACACCATCCTGTAGTTTGTCTTCAATAGCTGTAGCACCCAAGAGCTGGAAGTCATTGGAAACACAAGCATACAATAAGACAAAAATCCAGAGAGAAAACATGTTTAGTTTGTAGTAGAAAATGAAGCTACTTAGATACGGAATAAGATACTGTTGTCTCTTGTCTTACACTTAGATTGTAGGTTCATTGGGGCAAGAAAAGACGGTTACTCACCTTTCTAACTGTTGTTCTTCAAGATGCGTTGCTCATATCCATTACAATTAGGTGTGCGCGCGCTGCGTGCATGCTCGTCGGAAGATTTTTACCCTAGCAACACTCGGTGGGTCGGCTGGGCACCCCCTGGAGTGGTGCCGCTATGGTGCTGGATATATACCCCTACCAACCCAACGGCCCTTCAGTTCCTTCTTGCTGGCTACTCTGACAGAGGGGAAGGAGGGCGGGTTTGGAATGGATATGAGCAACACATCTCAAAGAACAACACTTACAAAGGTGAGTAACCATCTTTTCTTCTTCGAGTGCTTGCTCATATCGATTCCAATTAGGTGATTCCCAAGCCTTACCTAGGCGGTGGGGTCGGAGTGAGATGTTGCAGAATGCAAAACTGCTGAGCCAAAGGCTGCATCATCTCTGGACTGTTGAACCAGAGAGTAATGAGAGGCAAAGGTGTGGACTGAGGACCAGGTAGCTGCATGACATATCTCCTGGATGGGTACATGAGCCAGAAAGGCAGCAGATGAAGCCTGAGCTCTAGTAGAATGAGCGGTGAGGTGGCTCGAGGGAACATGAGCCAAGTCATAACAAGTACGGATGCACGCCGTCACCCAAGATGAGATCCTCTGGGAGGAGACAGGTAGGCCCTTCATTTGATCTGCCACCGCGACGAAGAGTTGGGGCGTTTTATGAAATGGTTTTGTGCGCTCGATATAAAATGCGAGCGCTCTACGGACGTCTAGGGAGTGCAATTGTTGCTCCTGTTGTGATGAATGTGGCTTCGGGAAGAAGACCGGAAGGAAGATATCCTGGTTTACATGAAAGGCCGAAAACACTTTACGAAGGAACGCCGGGTGCGGTCGCAACTGCACCTTGTCCTTGTGGAACACAGTATACGGTGGGTCCACCGTGAGAGCCCGAAGCTCGGAGACTCATCTGGCCGATGTAATGGCTACGAGGAAAGCTGTCTTCCAGGATAGGTATAGTAGCGAGCAGGTTGCTAATGGCTCGAATGGAGCAGACATGAGTCTGGTTAGAACCAGGCTGAGGTCCCAGGTTGGGGCGGGGTGTCGTACTTGGGGGTACAGGCGTTCCAAGTCCTTGAGGAACCTAGAAACCATAGGGTGCGAGAACACGGAGCGGCCACTCTCCCCTAGGTGGAAGGTAGAGATGGTTGACAAGTGCACCCTCAGTGATATCATCGCTAGGCCCTGCTGTTTAAGATACCAGAGGTAGTCCAAGATGGTGGGGATCAAGGCCTCGGTGGGAGTGACACTCTGCGTTTCGCACCAGCGGGAGAAACGCTTCCACTTGGCCAGATACATTGACCAAGTGGAAGGTTTCCTGCTACCCAGGAGTACTTGTTGTACTGAGGCAGAGCAACGTAACTCGGACTGGCTTAACCACGCAGCAGCCATGCTGTGAGGTGAAGGGACTGCAGGTCTGGGTGGCGAAGTCTGCTGTGGTCCTGAGTTATGAGGTCTGGGCGAAGAGGCAGGGTAATTGGGTTGGCTATTGATAGGTCGAGCAGCATGGTGTACCAGTGCTGCCTGGGCCACGCTGGAGCCCTCATGATCAAGTGAGCTCTGTCAAGTGAGCGGAGCTTTATCAGGACCCTGTGAACCAGCGGGAACGGTGGAAAGGCGTAAAGCAGTGGTCTCGTCCACGGCATCCGGAAAGCGTCCGAGATCGAGCCCGGGGAGAGGCCTTGGAAGGAGCAGAACATCTGGCATTTCCTGTTCTCGCGGGAAGCGAAGAGGTCTATATGAGGAAAGCCCCATTTCCGGAAAATGGAATGAATAATGTCCGGACGAATTGACCACTCATGAGATAGAAAGGATCTGCTGAGTCGATCCGCCAGAGTGTTCTGAACGCCTGGGAGAAAAGACGCTACCAGGTCTATCGAGTGGGCTATACAGAAGTCCCAAAGCTGGGGGACTTCTGACAAAGGGGGGAGGACCGTGCCACTCCCTGCTTGTTTATGTAATACATGGCCGTTGTGTTGTCTGTGAACACTGAGACACAGTGGCCTTGTAAGTGCTGTTGAAATGCCTGGCACGCAAGGCGGACTGCTCTCAACTCTCGGACAGTGATGTGCAAGGCCAGCTCCTGAGATGACCAAAGGCCTTGAGTGCGAAGATGTCCAAGGTGGGCACCTCAACCGAGAGATGAGGCGTCCATCGTCAGGGCCATGGAAGGCTGGGGTGGATGGAACGGCATCTCTGCACACACCAGGGAGGGCATCAGCCACCAGTCAAGGGAGCCTAGGATGCTTGGGGGAATGGTGACTATCATGTCTATGGCGTCTCTGCCCAGGTGGTATACCGAGTTGAGCCAAGATTGGAGGGGACGGAGACGTAGCCTGGCGTGTTTGGTCATGAATGTGCAGGCAGCCATGTGACCCAATAGACCGAGACAAGTGTGAGCCGAAGTCATTGGGAAGTTTTGTAGGCTTTGGATAATTATTACCATTGCCTGAAACCGAGTTGGTGGTAAGCAGGCTCTGGCGAGACTGGAGTCCAGGATGGCCCCAATGAAGTCTATCCTCTGTGTGGGAACCAGAGTGGATTTCTCTGTATTGATCATCAGGCCTAGACGTATGAATAGGTCCTTGATGATGCCTACATGATGGGTGACTTGCGTCTCGGAGGTCCCTCTGATGAGCCAATCATCGAGATATGGAAAGACGTGTATCCAGCGACGGCGGAGGGAGGCGTCCACTACAGCCATGCACTTTGTGAATACTCTCGGTGCTGTAGAGAGGCCGAACGGTAGGACCGTAAACTGGAAATGCTGACGGTTAGCTACAAATAGGAGGTACCGCCTGTGTGGAGGATAAATGGCAATGTGAAAATACGCATCCTGCATGTCGAGGGCAGCATACCAGTCTCCGGGATCCAAGGATGGGATCATGGTCCCCGGGGATATCACGCAGAGCTTCAACTTTATCATGAATTTGTTCAGTTCTCGCAGGTCTAGGATAGGTCTGAGACCTTCACCTTGGGGAATAGGAAACAGTGGGAGTAGAACCCCTTTCCCCCTTTCGTATTCTGGTACTTCCTCTATGGCTCCCATGGTGTCATGGTATAACTCCCCACTCTGAAGCTTAGCGTCCAAAAGATGGGGTACCAGCATGAATTCCTCTAAGCTCAATTACCAGCTTAGTACTTGTAGCACTGCCACCAACCAGGAATTCCAGTGCCTGGTACACTCTGGTCCCCCCAAAACCTTGCCCAGGGACCCCCAAGACCCAATCCCTCTGGATCTTAACACAAGGAAAGTAAACCCTTTCCCTCACCGTTGCCTCTCCCAGGCTTCCCCTCCCTGGGTTACCCTGGAAGATCACTGTAATTCAGACTCCTTGAATCCTAACACAGAGAGGAAAATTCACCTTCCCCCCTCCTTCTCTCTCCCCCTACCAGAGAGAGAAAGTAATCCTAACACAGAGAGAAAATTAACTTCTCTCCTCCTTCCTCCCCACCAATTCCCTGGTGGAGCCAGACCCCGTCCCCTGGGACCAGACCAGACCAGACCAGACCAGACAAAGCTTTTAATTAAAGAAAGAAAAACAGTAAAAATTATCTTTGTAAATTTAAGATAGAATATGTTACAGGGTCTTTCAGCTATAGACACTGGGAATACCCTCCCAGCCTAAGTATACAAGTACAAATTAAAATCCTTTCAGCAAAATACAAATTTGAACTCCTTCCAGCCAAATACACATTTGCAAATAAAGAAAACAAACATAGGCCTAACTCAACTTATCTACCTAGTACTCACTATTCTGGACATATAAGAGACTGTATCAAAGAGATCGGAGAGAAACCTGGTTGCACGTCTGGTCACTCTCCGAACCCAGAGAGAACCAACAAAAACTAACAGCACATACAAAAACTTCCCTCCCTCAAGATTTGAAAGTATTCTGTCCCCTGACTGGTCCTCTGGTCAGGTGACAGCCAGGCTCACTGATCTTGTTAATCCTTTCCAGGCAAAAGAGATATGAAGTACTTCTGTTCTATTAACTCTTACTTATCTGTTTATGATACATGGTAAGGAGCGTGCGCACCTCTTGTAAGAGGAATTGCTCCTGAGAGGGGTCCCTGAAGAGGGACGAGGATGGGGGGTGGAAAGCAGGGGGTGAAATAAGCTGGAGACGGTACCCAAGTTCCACCATGCGTAGGACGCAACGATCTGAGGTTAGCTGGGACCATGCAGGGAGGAAAAAGGAGAGGCGGTTGGAAAAGGGATGTAAAGGATCCTGGAAAGGAACTGGTACTATGTCCTCAGGCGCACCTTCAAAAGTTTGGCTTTGGCCCCGTAGTGGTTTAGAGGGACCTTGATTCTGCCTCCTTGGGGTCCAGACCGCCGTCTACGATTGCCTCAGCCGCGTCCTCTGCCTAAGTCCTGTCTCGGTCTAGGTGGGGGATAAGGGCGGTGAGGCTGGGGACGGAAGGACCTGCGCTGAGTCACCGGGGTATGCATCCCAAGGGAGCGCATGATGACCCTGTTGTCCTTAAGACTCTGCAGCCTGGGGTCAGTCTTTTCAGAGACTAGACCTTGACCGTCAAAGGGCAGGTCCTGTATGGTGATTTGTAACTCAGGTGGAAGGCCTGAGACCTGAAGCCATGATATCCGTCTCATGGCGACACCTGAAGCCAGGATCCTGCGTCCAGGGAGGCCTGGAGAGAAGTTCTCGCCACCTTCTTCCCTTCCTCCAAAAGGGCAGCAAACTCTGGACGAGAGTCTTGGGGAATGAACTCCTTGAATTTCTCCACCGCCATCCAGGTGTTATAATTTTACCAGCTAAGCAGGACTTGCTGGTTTGCCACCCTGAGCTGGAGGTCCCCAGTAGAGTATACCCTGCAGCTCAATGAGTCCATGCGCCTAGCCTCCTTTGATTTTGGAGCAGGAGCTTGCTGACCATGGCGTTCCCTTTCATTGACTGATTGCACAACAAGGGAGCAGGGTGCACGTATAGTACTCATATCCCTTAGAGGTTACCATGTACTTCCACTCAACTCCCCTGGCCGTGGGCATAACAGATGCTGGAGATTGACAGATGGTATTGGCGTTTGCTTGTATCGTACAGATAAATGGCAAGGCCACTCTTGTGGGCGTGTCAGCTGACAGGATATCCACCACTGGGTACTCTATCTCCGGGATCTCCTCCACCTGAAGATTCATATTCAGGGCCACCCGCCTCAGGAGGTCCTGATGTGCCCGCAGGTCAATTGGAGGAGGGCCAGAGGAGGATGTCCCTGCCACCGCTTCATCTGGAGAGGAGGAAGAGGAAAGGCCAGGGACAAGAGGCTCCTGCGTGGGCTCCTGTTCTTGAGCAACGTCAGTCTCGGGTGGAACTTGAGACACTGCCGGCTGAATGAGAGCCTCCTCTGTACCCGTGGGAGGAGGGCGCCTGACCGTTGCCTCCGGCATCCGGTGTTCCGATGGTGTGGAGCGGGATGGCATTGGAGGCACACCTTGGGCTTGATGGTATGCCCAAGGTGTCCAGAAAGACCCCTGATGGGGTCCCTGTTCCTGGATCTGGGTCTCCTGAAAGACACGGCCGGGCACATTTGAGTCACAGTCCTGTGCATAGGAAGCACTGTCCGTGTGAGAAGAGACAGATGTGTGACGAGATGGCCAAGGAGGCGCTGAAAACCCCTGGGAAGGGTCTCGATCTCTAAACGACCTTTCCCTGTGTGGCACTGGAGAGCTGTACTGGTTGCCATACCAGTACCGGGAACGAGACTGGGACCTGCGACCGGAACAGTGCTGGGAGGTCGACCGAGATCTGGAGGCTCGACGTCTAGAGCAACTGCAAGAGGCGCGGTGCCAGGAACAGTACCGGGAGCTGGATTGGTGCTGAGAGTAGCGGGCCGGCGAACGAGACACTGAGCGGTGCCGCGAGTGCGACTGGTACCAATATGGAGAGCGGCGCAAGGACTGCGAGCGGCGTCGGGACCGGGATCGGTGCCTCTTGATGGTGCCGACAGAGGGTGGCCTCAGCAGGGCAGGCTTACCTATCGATTTAATGACCCTCACCAGCGGTGCCGGGGGTTGAGGCAGTGCGGACTCCGTCAGGGCTATCAGCTCCCTCGCCATAGAAAAGGTCTCCGGCGTGGAGGGAATTGTGAGCTCAACCACGGCGTGCGCTGGAGAGCTTTCAGGAGCCGGGCTCAACGGCCCTTGTGGGACCGGAATCGACGGTGCCGAAGCTGTCAGTGCTGCAGCAGATGTCGCTGCTGGGTGGTCCGACTTAGGCGGGTGCTCCAACTGCGGTGCAGGTGGATGGAAGCCGCAGGAGTCTTATGCTTCTTAACCCGCGGAGAGAGGGAATGGTGCCGAGCAGACAACAGTGCCGGCGACGGTCGGTGCTGAGGGGCCTTAGCGGTAACAGCTCGATCCGGTGCTGAAGAGACGCTTCTGCTTGATATGGACTGTCCTGCGCTCGGTGCCGAGGGTGGAGGAGTAAGAGCTGCCTCCATCAGGAGCTGTTTCAGACGAAAGTCCCGCTCCTTCTTCGTCCTGGGCTTAAAGGCCTTACAGATCCGGCACTTATCTGAGAGGTGGGATTCCCCGAGGCACTTAAGGCAAGAGTCGTGGGGATCTCCCGTTGGCATCGGCCTATGGCAGGTCGAGCATGGTTTGAAGCCCGCTGAACCGGGCATGGGGCCCGGTACCTGGTGCGGGGAAGGGGCTAATCCCTGAACCCCTGTCAACTATATACACTAACTATAACAAAGAATGAATAAAACTAACTAACTAACTATAGAATTTACAACTATATACACGAGAATTAATAAAAGAACTGCGAGTAGCTAGGGAGGTGGAGATCAGCTAAGCCGCGCTCCACTGTTCCAACAACCGACACGGGTGGTAAGAAGGAACTGAAGGGCCGTTGGGTCGCCAGGGGTATATATCCAGCGCCATAGCGGCGTCACTCCAGGGGGCACCCAGCCGACCCACTGAGTGTTGCTAGGGTAAAAATCTTCCGACGAGCGTGCACGCGGTACGCGCACACCTAATCGGAATTGATATGAGCAAGCACTCTAAGAACCATCTTTTTGTGGTCTGTTTGAATAGCACCTAGCACAATGGGGGTCCTGGTCCACGACTGGGGCTCCTAGGTACTATGATAATAATAAATACCATCATTACAGAACTAGATGACATTGATAGTTATTATGTAGGACACCACAGGAAACATTTTCATCTGTGTATTGTATTCCTTCAGTTACATAAAGGATTTGTTTACAATAGTTACAACTATATAATAAATTCTCCACTTCAGATACTGATTTTATGTTTTAAAGACGTGTCCCCCACAGTGTTTAAATATTGTTTTACTGAACCGACACAGTAAAAGAGGGAACGTCAAGAGTCTAAGGTAACAGAAGTGCTTTTAAGAGGGACAGTGACACCATGAAGTCTTGCACTATCCAATACCACTAACAAGGTGGTAAAGGTAGCAGATAAGGAGTGATTAACAGGCGATTAATATTACTAAATAGAGCATAATAGGTGGTGTGGACTAAGAACATAAGAGGGAAGAACCTGCCACCAAAAAAATGGCGGCGGTAACGTTGCTGCCGAAGTGCTACCGATCGCGGTTTCCTCCCTCCCCTGCCCCCGCCACTTGGGGTGGCAAAAATGCTGGAGCTGGCCCTGATCAGCAGTTAATAGTACGGTGATCCTGGAATTCAGTTGACCACATCATTTTAACAATAAAAACTTTTTCTTGAGTATCCTTCAAATGGCCAATTTCTGCTTTCTAGTTACCCTAGAGAATCTCTTTTAAAGTCAATAACATTTGCCAATGCAGTAGAGCCTGATTTGGCCCAGGGTATTGGATTTCTTTAAAAAAAAAAATCTTCACAATGACTGTGATGAGAGGTTTTTGTTTTTTTAAATGCTATTTGTAATTTATACGCTTGCTTCTCATGAAGTGGTCTTGAATATACTCAATTAGAATTATCCGAGTGACATATCTTGATCAGACTGTTTGGTCCATCTAGTCTTACCCTCTGTGTCAGGCACATTAAGCAATACTCAATTCTTCAAATAAAGGCAAGTTAACTCCATACCATACTAACTGGTTGTATCACACACAGTGGAGGTAATTTTAATACTAGAAGTATTTCAGAGCTTTAAGAGGAAATAACCTTTGAACAGCTTTTGCAAATTATTTGTTCCTCTTTTGCAAATTATTTGTAATGCAGTTACCATCATAGCAGATAGTGTTTATCTATCAAATTTTAAAACCTGAACTTTTTTTTAAACACTAATTTCTAAGCTAGTCCTACTGCTTAAAGAGATATTAGCGGCCTTTTCGGAATGGAGAAGAAAAATCCAGTGAAAGCTAAACCAAAGAAATCCATCTTCCTTCATTCCCTGAAGCTCTCTAGAACTTAGTTTTGGCAGTCTCAAAATGTTAATTAAAATTGTACTCACAAATGTGCTAATCAAAAAGGGCTATTGAGTTTCCACAATGGTCAGTCACTATTTGGACAAGAATAAAAATAAATTTATAATTAAAAATATTAGAACTTACAATAAGGTTTTTTTCTATTTCCTCATATACTTTATCCAGGGCTTCATCACGGTTACTTGCAGCTACACTAGCTTCCATGAACTTTTTATTCCATGCTTCATATTCACCATGACTAATGTCCTTGTAGCAGAGGCATAACGTCCTCAAGGTCTCATTTGCAAAAATCTATGGGAAAAAAAAAGAGAAATAAGCTGCATAGATTTCAATATTGGTTTAAAACTGAAGTTGAGAAGACATGCCATGACTAGTCAATCCGAAAAAACTCAGCCACTGGCTGCTCCTGTACTCAGACTGTATGCTGAAAGTTGGATACTGCAGAATATCCAAAAATGAGTTGCAGCCTGAAAGAATTCTAATCCTTCACTTCTGATGTTAAATAGAAGATTGAACAATCATTTGGAAAAAATGTAAAACAATCAATGCAGTAATAGTGCAATTTATCAGTCAGTCAATCTAGGTAAGTCTAGAAAACATGCTGCAAAGTACAAGTAAAAAATAGAATGGAGTAGGAAATTCTGAAGTGACATGCAAATTTCTCAAATAATGAAAAACTAATTTCAATATGTACAATGCAAACATTTAAAATACAATTCCATTAAAAAGAAAAAAAGGGAAAAATCATGTTCTGATTTCGAACAACAGAACATCTAGTAGCAGCAAAATAAGTTGTTTTGGATGCTATTCAGCTTTTTTGAAAACTTCCTTCTAACAGTACTATGGAGCTGTATTTTTCATAATTATTTAGCAAAGTAGAAATAAGTCAGCTCAATGCAGTTGTAGGTAGGTTTAAATAACTTAGTTTTACCCATGTTAAAAATTTCAATTAAAAAAAGCAAAACTTACATCTAGTGTGTCCTGTGTAACCTGTCTCTGAGGATTCACTGGATGCAAACGTTCATAAATTACTGTATCAGCTCCTTTACAGTAAAGTTTAATGTTTCCATCTGGTTCTCTTACTAAATCAGAGAAGGGGAAAAAACAAAAACAAAAACAAAAAAGCGAAGGGTAGACGTAATAAAGGATAAATTTCTGATCTGACTTCCGCATCTCGCTATTATGTCATCAGTTTTCTGGTAACAGGAAGATCTCTTCTTTTTTAAATTAGAAAATCTGAAATATTCTATCAGAGAACTGAAGGTTAAATAACAGGGAAACCACAAACAACTTATTTAAACAGGAAGAGACATTCGAGACTGGTATGCCTAGTTAGAAACTTGATTTAGTAATTCTCTCTTATACTGGTATAAGCTCTTTGATGCGGCTCAATAGCATTCATTCACAGACCTCCTCCACTGCCATTCAGAATTGTGTGGACCACACTGATAAAGGAATTATAGCCTTGACAGCACTACAAAAATAATTTAACATGTAAGAATAAGTTTAGAAAAGCCTTCTGTGTATTTCAGTTTCATTTAAAGCAGTGGTCCTCAACCTTTTCGGCAAGCGGCGTCATCGAGAGGCATCACTGCCGAAATGCCGCCGAAAGACGCAGGCGCATTTAGATCCCCCTGCGGGGACCATGGCACCTGCAGGCACTGAGTTGGGGACCCCTGATTTAAAGCAATTTAGCAGCTGGGAATACAGAGCAGCCACCACCACATAACCAGCCATTTTGCCAAATACAACCATAACAGCACAGTGTAAGAACCTCCATTCTACTGTTTTAGAGAGGTTTTTCTTTAGAGATCTCTAAAAATAAAGCTTTTTTGAGATCAGCTTACCAATAACAGACATTCGTTTTCTATCACTGTTGAAGTCCAAGATAGCAAGAACATCATAAGTTTTTTCAATCCCCATCTCACTTATAGTAATGGTATTCTGAGTTCGTGAAAGAAAAGCAAATCCAAAGTTTCTGGCTGCTGTTACCAAGGCTCCTTCATCTGGGGAAGCCGCTTGATAGTTGAGCTGACCTATAGTATTAATAGAGTGAAAAGGGAAGAAAGCCATAGTATATTTTAGTAACTGATGCCCTTGTCCAGTGTACTGCATTTATAGACAGTTGGGACTTTAACACCCTATGCTTTGTAGCAATCAAGGGCCATATGGGGTGTTTAATATTCTACACTTTTGATTTCTCTGTATAACTCAGGATCCATTTTTACTGTGGATTTAATTAAAAAAAAAAAAAAAAAAAAAGAGTGACTTGCTAGATCATGCCAAAGACAGAATCTGGGAGCTCATTTAATCGCTGTCCTGGACTCCTTTCAAATAGGCAAGTCATTGAACCGCTCTTCCTCAGCTTCTTCATCAGTAAAATGGAGATAACAGAACTTGGTTACATACAAGTGATTTTTATTTGTAGGATCACAATTTCTCATTTATTTCATTGCAGCATTTTGGAAGACAAACAGCCTCAAAAGAGAAAGCTGTGGCCACATTAACCATTGGAAAAAAATAACTAATTAGAGAAGACCAAGAAAAGCAGGCACAAAGTTACAGTGAATAAAGTCACAGATTCCAAGGCCAGAAGGGACCACTGTGATCATCTAGTCTGACCTCCTGTATAACACAGGCCACAGAACATCCCCAAAATAATTCCTAGTGCAAATCTTTTAGAAAAACATTCAGTCTTGATTTTAAAATTGCCAGTGATGGAGAAATCTACCATGGATTGCTGGTAAATTGCTCTCATTTAAAAATGGACATCTTACTACCAGTCTGAACGTATACAGCTTCAGCTTCCAAGTCATTGGATCATGTTAAAAACATTTATTTGCTAGACTGAAAAAAAATCATCATCAAATATTTGTTCCTCATGTCTCCACACAAGTATTTATAGACTGTAATAAAGTTACCCTTTAATCTTTCTCTTTGTTATGCTAAATAGATAGAGAGATTCAAGCAGCTCTTTCTCTACAAGTATGTTTGCTAACCTTTTAACCATTCTCCTGGCTCTTCTCTGAACCCTCTCCAATTTATCCACATCCTTCTTTAATTCAATAACTAGATTAAGATAATGTAAGACCAGGACAACAGAGTGGCTGGAAAATTCAGCACTTTGTCCCCTCCTTTTGCATACAGAGTATGCTTAGACTTAGACTTTTATCCTTGCTTCCACAGTTCACCACTTCTCCCCACAGCCACTTATCTGCACCCTTAACCTTTATTCATTCTTCAGATTGCAAAGTTCAACATTCCTCTTTATTCAACTTAGTCCTCTACGGCACTGTATATATTTGTGCATATATTAGAACCACTATGAGGGGAAAAAGCACATTTACTGAAGGGGAAAAGTGTCTATAGCCCCAGTCACGCCAGCACCTAAACAAATACTGAACTGTTTATACATGAGTTATCCCACTGAAGATTAACTTCAAGTGTGTGAAATTACACGTGTATGTAAAATCTGTGCTTATACCTATGAGTTTATTTTACTCTTTATTTGGTGTTAATGCTTTTGAAACTCTGTACACCAAATACAGGTTTTCATACAGTGAAGTGTAATCCTGCAAAAACACTAAGTCCTCTGTATTTTGTATTTCTAAAACTTAGATTCAGAAAATGTTGATTGAAGCAGGTGTTTAATACATATTTATGTCAAAATTGTGACAATTCACAAGTAAAATTTGAGACTTCCTGGCACATGTAGAGATGGGCATCTTTAGCGCAAGTACATGCCTAGAATTTATACAACAGCTTGGTGTTCCATCTCACTTGTGTGAATGATGTTAAAGTTGAAGCTACTATGTGTCCATTTTACACAAGCAGAATACTCACCATCAGAAGCATCCACCATTACCGTGTGACAAATTGCAAGCAGAAAAAAGAATTGTCGAACTTCAGTCTCCTTTCCACATCTAATTTGTTCTATCAGATAATGATCACAAAATGCGAGTTTCCCATCTGCATACATGTTCCAGCTAAAATCAACTTGCTGGATTAGGAAAAAATGAACAGAATTTGAGGTGAGTGCAATTACTTCATGCCTAGATAAAATCCTCTCACATTACTTGTGGGGCAAAAATCCCCTAAATTAGAAGAAAAATAAAATCCTAAACCTCAACACTCCTATCTCAAAACCCCAACGTCTAACATATTCCTAGTGAAACAAGTCAACTGACTTACCTCTTCATGGTTTTGATGTTGTCCAGACCCATCCCTAGATTCTCCTGTAATGGAAACAATATTGTTACTCACCTTTAAGATTTCGGATCTGACCATTTCAATGTGTATTGCTCAAAGTAGAGAGAATACACACACTAAAGGGAATTCAGTGCATCGAGATTTTTATATTGGCATCCATCATTTCATAGTATGTGGGGTGGAATTTTCAAAAGTGCTCTGTGTTGGCTTAAGTCTGTTTCCACTGAAGTCAATGGTAAAACTCCAATTAACTTTAAATGGGAGTACAGCTTCAAAAACACAGCCAGCATTAGAGCTTGTGGAAACCTGATTTTTTGTTACATATTTTTTTTTAAAAGGAAATTACTTGTGAACTAAAACAAAACAAAAACAACACCAGAAACAAAACAAACAAAATTAGTTTTGGGTTGATTAAAACATTTTGTTCAAATTTTAACTTTTCATTTTAGAATATATAATAAATTAAACCAAAAGTAGTTTCAAAATGAAAGATCAAACATGCTGTTACAAAAAGGTCAAAACTGGAACTTTTGACTTTACTGAAACATCTTTTCCACAAAATTTGGTTCTAAAATGAATTTGTGAAAGGCAACATATTTCAGTGAAACATATTGCTTTTGACAAATCAGCATTTTCTGACAGACAGAATTTTGCTTTGGCAAAATCTCCAATCATTTCTACTCAGCATTGACTTAAATACCAGCTATAATTTTTTTTTATGCTATGGCTCTTTAAAAAATGGCTAGAGAATAACAGCAACCCCCAGCCCCAATTTTGAATAACTTTAGCAGCAATAATTTACTCAGTAAAATTTAACCAAAACTGGCACAACTGAACCCTGCAGGTGAATCAAGAAGTAAAACCAGCAGATCCCATGGACCAGAGCTGGCCAGAGGATGACAGTTGCATTTCATGACAACTTTTGAAGTTTTAAATATTTTTGTCCCTCACAGGAACCGAATCAGGCAGTTTTCATCCCAGATCACTCTGAACCAGGCAGAGTAGGATCTTGAATGTGGGTCTCCATCATCCCAGGCCATTGCCATAGCCACCAGGTTAAAGAGTCTCTCTCTCCTTCTCCCTTCTTGACAAAAAACTTAAATCAAAAAAGATACATTGCCATGAAATATTTCAGCTTTGACAAAAGTAACATTTTGTCAAAATATGCTGTTAGCCCAAAGTGTTCCAACCAGCTTAACTAGACAGGCACAGACCACACTCATTGAGACTGGGAACAAGCATAATGGCACATGGTCCCTTTTTCTGCTCCCTCTGTAAAGCTCCTTCAGTAATTGTACTGCTCAACCCACTACCCACCAATTAGCTCCTCCGAAATGGAGACTTCTAGAGTCCAGGGTGGGTGAGTTAATGCTGATTGGATCATCATTAACATAGCCACAAAGTGTTCTGTGGGGTTAGTGTGCAAAGTGCCCAATTCCTATAGCCATCTCCCCCCATCCCTGCCCCTCTGTCTACTACACACAAGCTGGGAGTGTGGAGAGTGGAACAAGGGAGAAAATGTTTTGGAAGAGGCAATCTCATGTTCATCCCTCAGAACCAGCAGGATCTCTGTTCTTGCAGAAGCAAAAAGGTACCATACTCTTTATATTTTGGGGGTTGAGAATGTCAGAATTCTCACAGCGGAACAAACGTGTGTCATTGAAGTGCATTAACAAATAAGTACTTAATATAATGGGAATGCGACAGTTAAGATTGAAAAACAATTGCCAGTAGAGAGGTGTAATAGTTAGCAATGACCGAGACTTGCAGGGATGGTATCCCTAGCCTGTTTGCCAGAAGCTGGGAATAGGCAACAGAGGATGGATCACGTGATGATTACCTGTTCTGTTCATTCCCTCTGGGGCACCTGGCATTGGCCACTGTCGGAAGACAGGATACTGGGCTAGATGGACATTTGTTCTGACCCAGTAGGGTTGTTCTTGTGTTCTTATGTACTTACCGTATGTTTGTCCATTTATGCAGCATTTTTTGAATGCCATGATGTTCTGCGTAAGCGTTCCTGTCTTATCTGAGAAGATGTAGTGGATTTGTCCAAGCTGTTCATTCAGAGTGGTGGTTCGGGCCTTAGCAGGTGTATCCTTCTCCGGGTAATACATTTGCAGATCCCAGTTTATAAAATAGCTTTGGCCTAAACGAATCACTTCAACACTAATTGAATAAAACACAACAGCAAGATCATACCATTAACAGGTTGCTATACATTAAAATGCAAAAACATTATATAGATCTATCAAGTTCTGAATGAATTTTCAAGGACACTAGTAGAGCAAATAAATCCATGTTATTGGATGTGTTAATATTTAGAAATTATACAAAGGAGCTAGTTTATTTCCAAAAACTCACCCAGGATACAAGCTACTCAAAACAATTGATTCAAAGTGCACAGCTCAGTTTAAACAGTCCAGTACAAGTCAGAGAAGAGACCTCAAATGGAGCATGTCAAAGGTGATCCCATATTACCACCACTGGAGCGAAAACTATATTCAGTAGTAAAATGTAAATACAAAGTAGACATCATTCTGGGGGCTAACTGAATACTAGATTGACAGCCAAAACTCAAAGTACTTTTCAGTAAAACATGAAATGTGAGCCAGTTCTCTGTCTT
This sequence comes from Gopherus evgoodei, assembly GCF_007399415.2. NCBI lineage: Eukaryota > Metazoa > Chordata > Testudines > Testudinidae > Gopherus > Gopherus evgoodei. The sequence goes on along the minus strand of NC_044327.1, from coordinate 115,914,435 downwards.
AAAAAAGTTGAACGTAGAACATAGGAAAAAATTCAACACAGGAAGCAGCTTCTTCCATACAGTTTCTCAATAGGACTGTACAGAACTAGCTACACACAGAAGTAAATTCTTTCAGGATCTGACCTATCACTGTACATTGTTTGAATATTGGAGAAGCAATTTGTTCATGTTTGAAATGTACCACCACACAGTATTAAATTTATTAAAGAGGCCAAGTGACACACAGTATGGCTCACCGTCCTTTGAAAATATCAATAAGAGGAAAAGAACATCTTTTTGGGAACAGGGGGATTGGAGGAAACTTCATCAAATGGAAACACAGTTAATTTTACTCCATACTCAACATATTTTCAACTTTAAAAACAAAGAGATGTAGTTACCTCACATAGAGAGAAATGGGAACCATGGTGTTAAGAACAATGATGTAGCCCCAAAAATTAAGGAAGCCACGGTACGGAGGGCTGTAGTCTTCACCATCATAGAGGTACCAAGAAGTATTGCCAATCTGCTGCTCCCAATAAGTGTGTCCAATAGCAAGGCCAGCTGACAGGAGGATCAATACAATAAAGATCTAGAACAAAGCGCCAAGAGTGTTCTTTGTAAGTCAATGGCCTTGTTTGCTAGGCTTGACCTCTATGGAGATTCTCATGAGACGTTTTCTTAGTAGTTATTCAATAAAAGGAAAAAACAAATCTACTAGGGCAACCTTTCCCTTGAAAGTTCTGTTTTAAAAGAGGACATTTGCCAAGATATTAATAATTACAAAGACACTACGCCCTTACCTGTGCTACTAACATATGACAGACTATTCCTCAAATTGACTTGTGTTGGAACTGAAAAAGTTTTTAAGGTCTAATTTTCACATTTTACTGTGTGCAGATAGCTTGATTGTTGCACTTTAATTCAGTTTGGAAATGAAACGAGCAACATCGGAGTGCCTGGGGACCAATTTTTTTTTGTTTCAGTTCAAGTCTAACTTAGCCAAAGTTTATAACATTGGAGGTGAAATGTTTGAATTAATTTTAAAATAAAAAATGAGCATTTGTTAAAATAAATTAAGTGACAGTTTGTTTACTCACTTTGTAATTGTTTTACTTTATAATAAGGCCTCAACCTTACTTGCTGTTCTAGACAGGCAGACCCCATCACTGACGCAAAGCCCACTGACTTCATTGAGTGTCTAACCACAAAGTGGGATCCACCCCTGTGGACTTGCACGGTTAGTGCCTAAATTTGGGCCTGAATATATTTGATATGTCGCACTATGAATAATGATTATTGAAACTAGGCACAGCAGGACAACATTCACACCTATACAGTAGGAACTCCAAAAATGTAACAGAGTAAAAAAAAACCGAAGTCTGTTACCGTGTAAACCATGTAGTTCATGAGAGAGTCAATTTTAGTCCTTTTAAATCTGGTCTTTCCACTGTTTTTCATTATTTTTGTGTCTCCTCCTTAAAAAAAGCCCAATCAAAAACAAAATTAATAGAAATAAAAAGACAGACATCAAGTGTGAACATCATTTTATAAAAAAATGTACTAGATCTTGTAAGTTTGCAGACACAGGGTCTGATCCTGTAGTGTGCTGAGTGCTGTCAAGTCAGGACGCTGATACAGAAAACATCTAGAATTGAAGATTCTACACCTTTTAAAAGATGGGATGTTCAGGGCTCTATCCTTCACACAGGAGCTTCAATTGAAGTTAATAGAAGTGCCTATGCTGGACAATTATGGGGCACAGCTTTTACCTAGTTACCTTGCTGTACTTATTTCATATACTTCTGTTTATAACCATTAGAGGAGTGAAGTTTTGGAACAGCCTTCCACAGGGAGTAGTGGGGGCAAAAGACATATCTGGCTTCAAGACTAAGCTTGATAAGTTTACGGAGGGGATGGTATGATGGGATAGTCTAATTTTGGCAAGTAATTGATTTTTGATTATTAGCAGGTAAATATGCCCAATGGTCTGTGATGGGATGTTAGATGGGGTGGGATCTGAGTTACTACAGAGAATTCTTTCCTGGGTGCTGGTTGGTGAGTCTTGCCCATATGCTCAGGGTTTAACTGATGGCCATGTTTAGGATTGGGAAGGAATTTTCCTCCAGGGAAGATTGGCAGAGGCCCTGGAGGTTTTTCAGCTTCCTCTGCAGCATGGGGCACGGGTCACTTGCTGGAGGATTCTCTGCATCTTGAGGTCTTTAAACCACGATTTGAGGACTTCAATAACTCAGACATAGGTTAGGGGTTTGTTACAGGAGTGGGTGGGTGAGATTCTGTGGCCTGCATTGTGCAAGTCAGACTAGATGATCATAATGGTCCCTTCTGACCTTAAAGTCTATGAGTCATATAAATACCTGCAAATATGACCACTCCATGGCAGAAGTCTGTATTCCTGATTTTACAGCCACGCAACAAAATTTTATCAGCATCCAGTGGATATGTCCTGCTTCTCCAGAATAATGTTCCTGTAAACTTATCTAGTCGATTATTGGGTTCTTCGCATTCAATTAAACCTAATAAAAATATTAAAATTTTAAAAATGTAATGATCAATACCAATGACTTTATGAAATACCATAAAGGATTTTACTTTAGTCCTTTTACAGGAATAGCACTGGATTCTGTTACAAAAAAAAAAAAAAACATTTAAAAGCAAAAGTTCTGAATAAAACATTTGTTTGAAAATCTGAGTGCAGATATTCAATGCTATATTGCCAAAAAATGTTGAATATGGTGAATCCATTGGCATTTTACTTTAAGTTCATCCACAGACTGCAAATACACATTATACAGCAGAACTATATTCTTGCACAATGACATGTTGTATTCAGCCCTCAGTTAAGAAGACTTTAAGCCAATATCTTTACTTGAGTATTTCCTGAACAGTGAAGGTGGTCAACATGGGAGAGGAATGTAGGTTTCTCTCTTACTGGATTGCGTACACTCCAGACTGAGGCTATTACTCAGTATTTGATGCTATTTTGCTTTTGAGACTTAAGTGGCAATGACCCAAAAAGAAAAATACATTGTCATGCTGATAACTTGCATGTAGTAAAGATATTCTTCCAAATTTGAATCTTTTGGCCTTTCCCCCTTGTTTGCAAGCTACATGAACAATGTTGATATCTACTAAGGTTTTCTTTGGTAACCTTTCGGCCTAAAGCTTTTACTTGGACATTGTAGCTTATTACAGAGACAAGGCAGGTGAGGTAATAACTCTGATAGGATCAACTTCTATTGATGAGAGAAACAAGGGGCAGGTCACCAGTTAAAAACACTGCATCAACACAAGTGCCACTGTAGCACTGTAATGAAGATGCTCTAAACCAACAGGAGAGGGCTCCCCTGTCAGCACAATGAATTCACCTCCCTGAGAGACTGTAGTTATGTTGACAGGAGAAGCTCTCTTGCTGACATAGCACTGTCTACACTGGGGGGTTAGGTCAGTATAACTGCATTGCTATGGGGTGTGAATTTTTTACATGTGAGTGACGTAGTTATACAGATTAAGTCTGTAGTGTAGACCAGACCAAGCTTTTGAGCCACACAGAGCTCTTCTTCAGGTCTGGGAAAGGTACTCCCAGTGTCACAGCAAAATGCAATGTGGAACAGATTGTTTAGCATCAGTAATGAGCATATACTGCAAGTTGGCCCACGAAGAGGTCCACATATTGGGGAGCTATCTTCGTAACCATTGCTGTTCCCATGGTTTGGGCAAAGTGTTTGTTGTTGAATGTAAAATTGTTATGGGTGAGGATGAAATGGATGAGTTTGGCGATGTGTTTGGGGTGGATCTCTTTTTGTCCTATGTCTGCAGAGATGTTAATGGACCACACTGCTTTGAATGGTCCCTTGCAATATGTGATAACTACTTATGGTAAACAAACTGTTCCACATTGCATTTGCTGCGACAGTGGGAATACTTTCCCCAGGCCTGAAGAAGAGCTCTGTGTGGCTTGTAAGGTCAGCTCCCAGATTACTACACTGGGCAGCACAACATGAGAAGGAGGTGACCAGCCCTCTGTGGAGAAAGAAGTGGTTCTATTTAGACTATTTAGAAAAGCTGGACAAGCACAAGTCCAAGAGGCCAGATGCACTGCATCCGAGGGTGCTAAAAGAGTTGGCAGATGTGATTGCAGAGCCATTGGCCATTGTCTTTTAAAACTCATGGCGACCGGGGGAGGTCCCGAATCACTGAAAAAAGGCTAATGTCAGCCTCACCTCAGTCCTTGGAAAAATCATGGAGCAGGTCCTCAAGGAATCAATTCTGAAGTATGTAGAGGAGAGGAAAGCGAGCAGGAACAGTCAGCATGGATTCACCAAGGGCAAATCATGCCTGACTAACCAAATAGCCTTCTATGATGAGATAACTGGCTCTGTGGATGAGGGGAAAGCAGTGGACGTGTTATTCCTTGACTTTAGCAAAGCTTTTGATACCGTCTCCCATAGTATTCTTGCCGACAAGTTAAAGTAGTATGGGGTGGATGAATGGACTATAAGGTGGATAGAAAACTGGCTAGATCATCGGGCTCAACGGGTAGTGATCAATGGCTCCATGCCTAGTTCGCAGCTAGTATCAAGTGGAGTGCCCCAAGGGTCGGTCCTGGGGCTGATTTTGTTCAATATCTTCGTTAATGATCTGGAAGATGGCATGGATTGCACCCTCAGCAAGTTTGCAGATGATACTAAACTGGGATGAGTGGTAGATATACTGGCGGGTAGGGATAGGATACAGAGGGACCTAGACAAATTAGAGGATTAGGCCAAAAGAAATCTGATGAGGTTCAACAAGGACAAGTACAGAGTCCTGCACTTAGGATGGAAGAATCCCATGCACTGTTACAGACTAGGGACCGAATGGCTAGGTAGCAGTTCTGCAGAAAAGGACCTAGGGGTTACAGTGGATGAGAAGCTGGATAGGAGTCAACAGTGTGTCCTTATTGCCAAGAAGGCTAACGGCATTTTAGGCTGTACAAGTAGGAGCACTGCCAGCAGATTGAGGGAGGTAATCATTTCCCTCTATTAGGCATTGGTGAGGCCTCATCTGGAGTACTGTGTCCAATTTTGGGCCCCATACTACAAGAAGGATGTGGAAAAATTGGAAAGAGTCCAGTGGAGGGCAACAAAAATGATTAGGAGGCTGGAGCACATGACTTATGAGGAGAGGCTGAGGATACTGGGATTATTTAGGCCACAGAAGAGAAGAATGAGGGGAGATTTGAGAGCTGCTTTCAACTACCTGAAAGGGGGTTCCAAAGAGGATGGATCTAGACTGTTCTCAGTGGCAGCAGATGACAGAACTAGGAGCAATGGTCGCAAGTTGCAGTGAGGGAGGTTTAGGTTGGATAGTAGGAAAAACTTTCATTAGGCGGGTGGTTAATCACCGGAATGGGTTACCTAGGTTAATCACTGGAATGGGTGGTGGAATCTCCTTCCTTAGAAGATTTTAAGGTCAGGCTTGACAAAGCCCTGGCTGGGGTGATTTAGTTGGGTATTGGTCCTGCTTTGAGCAGGGGATTGGATTAGATGATCTCCTGAGATCCCTTCCAACCCTGACATTCCATGATTCTATGATTCTCTCTCACCAACACAAGTTGGTCCAAAGACTATATTACCTCACCCACCTTGTCTCGCTAATATCTTGGGACCGACATGGCTACAACTACAATTCATGAACATTAGTTTATTGTCTGTTTTGTGGACTTTGTTATTTTTATTGCTATTGTGTAAATTATGACTGGTCACTTCATGTCACGTGGTATTTCTGCTTCCATCTGAAAATGGAATTCAGCTCATCTTGAAATTTTGGATTTGGACATGTTTATGAACACAAAAAATGTGTTCTACAAATGTAAGTGAACAAAAAATATGAATGATTGAATATTGCAATCTGAACTTTACCCAGACGGTGAGAATTTTTACCACTTTTTACCCATATTTGCTGTAAATTTGTTTGAAACTTTTTCTTCTTTGAAGTATAAGGTACAGGATTTCTAGAGAACTTTAGTAAAGAAATACAGTTCCATTTCCGGTCCCAACAGGAGGGAATGTGAAATTTGAAAAATAAAATACACTTTGTGTTTGCACAGTAAAATTAGCTTTCATATTAAGAGGAATAGAAACTAGTCTATAGGCTCTCAATATTATACTAATTTCCATTCCAATGTTTTTATATATATTATATTTTTACAGAAAACATTGGAATAGAAATTAGTTTAGGATCTCCTTTCTCTCCTCTCATTAACATACCCCAGAATGTCCATGATACAAAATCTTGTCTTTCAGATTGTGCTGCTGAGCAAAATACAATTTTCAGTCAAACCAGTTACTTGTACTGCATACTGGCTTAAAAATAGAACCATATACATATTACCAACAGCCCAGTCTGAGCTCTTCATTTTATTTAACTGTATGTTATTCAAGCTACATTTGAGCAACTTTAACGAGAATCAAGTGTTTGTACAAACCATCAAATTCTGCCATTGCACTCTCTTCTTGGAGATATCGGTCTGTTACCTCAAGTGACATTTTGAACTTTAAGTTAGTTTCACTAAAAGAAAAAGAAAAGGATGTTACCAAAATCCGAAAAAAGGAGGAAAATTTGAAGTAACACGAAAACACACACATACATATGCAACTATTATCTGTGCACATCCACTTTGGGAAAATGATAAAATAGCACATTTGCAAACATTACACTAATGCATTTGAAATTCCCACAAATTGCACAAGTAATTCTAACAAGAAAGCCTGCTCACTTCTCTCCATAATGGATATACTGATTGACTTATATTCACTGTAAATAAGGAAATGTGAGCCAAGAACCTCTCAGTGCTAACTGGCAAGGGGGTGCAGAGGGATTACAGGACTCCTCTGAGTCTGATATGTACTTTCTAGTTCACCAAAGAATGTCACTCTAGGGCCACGTCCAGACTAGGTATTAAAATCGATTTTAGATACGCAACTTCAGCTACGGGAATAACGTAGCTGAAGTCGAATTTCTAAAATCGAGATACTCACCCGTCTGGACGGCGCGGCATCGATGTCCGCGGCTCTCCGTGTCGATTCCGGAACTCCGTTCGGGTTGATGGAGTTCCGGAATCGATGTAAGCGCGCTCGGGGATCGATACATCGCGTCCAGACTAGACCCAATATATCGATCCCCGAGCAATAGATTTTAACCCGCCGATGCCGCGGGTTAGTCTGGATGTGGGCTAGGTCTCAAATGAAAGCCGGTGTCACTGTGCATTCATAGCATTGTGAAATGTATGTAAAGATACTATGTAAGGAGTGAGTATATATATTCAAAATATATTCCTAATGTCTGTATGAAGATGCTGGTCAGCAGCAAAGGTGAAAAATGGGTTTTCTGTCAGACAACACGTTTATCTGTATGTTTATAAATTTGAGAATTGACTTGTTCACAAAGGGTCTCCTATGATCACTCTAAATGGAATGCACAAGGAAGGATTGTGAGGACTTCAGAAAGAAACTAACAGGAAGAGAAAAGCAGCAAGAGGGAGGAAATCCTATCTGGAGGTGTACAAAGGTTTGCTTGAGTATATTTGGGGGAACAGGGGAGTTGCCTGAGTACCCTTCACTGAGGAAGTAAAAGGACAGTAATTTTGTTTCATGAAAAGGGTCTCAACCAGGCTTAGCTGCAAACACTGGAGAGAACTTTGGGTGAGAAACTTATTTGGGCACGAGAGTAAATTGTTAGTTAAGTTTAGTCTCTAGAAAGCACATTGTGATTTTTTTATATGTACTCATTTGTTTCCAGTATTCTTACTCACTATCATTTCAATCTTTATTATTTAATAGATATATTCATTGTGAAAACAAAAATAAATGTAAGTGCTGTGGTGTGGAGCAAAGTGCTAGTCCTGAGTTGAATCTTACAAGCTGGTGTATACTGTTTCTTTGGGAATAGCAGGCCTGGTAATCCTGTGAGTGTTCAGTGGATAAGGGGCTGGAGATGCTGCAGGCAAAGCTCTGTGTATTCAGGGCAGGTGTGTGCCTGTCGTTACCCATGCAGAAAAAGCAAGATCTGCTGCTGCCAAGGGCTGGTGGTTTCAGGGAGCTCCCACAGCAGGCATAGACAAAACTTCTTCATGATAAAGGCATGTAAAGGTCAGATAGATGCCTCACAACCCTGAATACCCCAGGGGAGCAACACAGTAAAAATAATCCAGTTATACACCACTTGTAGAAAAACAGACCCGAAGTGGGAAGGCTTTGGCAAGATCTTGAACTCTTATTACATTTCTCAATGGAATAATTTAAAGATAGAACAAACACTTCAGAGTTCAAACAAGGAGAGTCTCAAATGGTGTAATATTCAATTCAGCCACAACGAACACCAGGATGAGCCTTGCTGCTCTGTGATTTCTCACCTCAGAGGCACTGTCAGCACAAAGTGCTGTTTTCAAATAAGTGGATTAGGTTACATCTGTGCACATACTGATATGTCTTGATATTACAAAATAAAATAAAGAAAAATTGGTTTTCGTTTATTATAACCTTGTATTAATAGTATTTCATTGCCAAAAAGAAAAAGATGGAAAGGCACTGTGTAAAAAAAAAAAAGCTTTCTACACATTGCTTCTTCCCCTACCTCATTAATTTTATAAGGGTTCAGGAGATTACCTTTAGACTCACATTAAAGCAGTAACTAATGATTTGTAAATTTCCATTTTTAGAGGTTCCCTGCATCTCTCTTTTTCCAGTACATTTCACAAGATCAGTGCAGCTGTAATTTTCTACAGTATTTTGCCTATGGCTGCTCAGCTTTTAACTGCTGCTTTTGGAGGTGGGGAACGGGACGTTAATACAACGCCAAATGGTAAAGTTAGTGGAACAAACATAAATGCTCAAAGCCGCTGCCTTCCTGATGCAGTAGTTAAGCTTGAGAAAGCCGTAGTACATAAAGTAGAACCTAAAATTAAATAACTGACAAAATTAAGAGCGCTAGTGAGAGAGCAAAAACACACTCTGACTGCAATGTCTGGTAATCCAAACAGACTCTATACATGATTTTACAGAGCTGTAATGTAGGGAATAAACATGTGGACCTGAAGATCAATAGAAGTTGTGTGGCTAAGTCACTGCCAGACGAAAATTTACTCTAGCACATCTCACTAGAGATCCATATTATGCAGAGTCCAGGACACCTGGACTTCATAAAAGCCATTCATTTAGAGAGTACAAATTAAGATATTTATGAAACAGTAGTAACAAAACTCACACAAAATAATGACTTTAAATTTGCCAGGTCTAATCACCAAGGTATATAAAGAATTTCACTAGTTTGGAATAATATTTCCGCAACACACACTTCGGCCCTTTCACCATTAAGCCAAAAATGACATGTAAAATCCCGTAAAAAAAGAGTCTTACCCATCTAGTTCAGCTGTCTCTACATAACAAAGGCTGTTAGGTTCCGAGCTGGACAACAGCAGAATATCAGCCTAGTCAAAACAGTACAGTAAATAAATGAAAGCCAAACAAAATTGCACCAGAGACAAACTCCATGCAAACAAGGAATTTATTTTTAAAAAAATTAGGCCATTCGCTTACAGGAACAAAGGCATTTTTCTCCAGACGAATGACATCTCCAACTTGAATATCTTTCCATTTAGCAGTTTTGAACCTAAATGTCAAATATTTTTTAAGATCAGTAGTATTCGTTTAGGATAGGATAGACATAAGTTATGTATCATATTGAAGTGTTTGGCATCTTCCCTGGCAGACTTCCACAGTATCAGAATAGAAAAGCCTTACATCTCAGGAGAGAAACATTCCTTATTCAAATAGTTCCGGATTGAAATTCTTAAGAACTGCAATGCAGGAAAGTGTCATCATTTAACACACATGAATATTTCTGTCTTTTTCCCTAAAACTCTCACTTGACACAAATTCAGTGCTGGATTTTTTTTTTTATGTGACTGTTCTTTCAAACCACAAGGGATTGGATGTAGGCAATTAACTTTAATTGTTAATAGGAGTTACACATACAAGTGCATAAACAGTGGAGAACTGCAATCTAAATGTACAATATAATTTACCATTTAAGTTCTGCAGGAGTAATCAGTAACTAGTAAAAACATTACTTACAAAGTTAAAGCAAAAAACTTTACAATACCTTCCATCTCTGATAACATCACATGTCCGGTTATTAATCTCATTATCCATTCTATGGCGAGCCTTAAGGGGACAGGAAAAAGGAGTATGTTTACTCTTACATATTTAAGTAACTTGTCATCAGTTTTAACATTAAGGAAATAATTCTTACGATGTCATCCACCAGGTCTTTGATTGCAGTTATCCCAAGCACCAGGAGCAAAGGCACTAGTGTTGTATACCACGATAAAGTAGTTATCTGAGGAATTGTCTGTGAATGTGAACAAAGATCAGGGAACAACTTGGTGAAACACTTTAGTGGCAAAAAGGACGAAGAGATCATCTAGTTTGACCTCCTGTACATCACAGGCCTCGAGCACCACCTAGCACCTACACACTAAAACCAACAACCGAAATAAGACTGAAGTATTACAGCCCACAGGAAACTACATTATGATGTGCCACAGGCAGAGAATATGAGGGACTGAGGTGCACCTCTGCCTGCGGCCCCTGAAATGTCAGGGAAATTATTACATGAGCCAGATAATCCTGGCAAGTGACCTGCACCCACCTGCTTAGAAAAAAAACCAACGTTATTCTGGAACGATCTACTTTCGGTAAACCCACATTGCATTACATCCCCTTTATTATTTACTTCTATAAATTTAATTATTTTTTCCTTTCACAATTTGTTCTAAAGCCTTGTATACTACTGAGTTCAGACTAACAGGTCTGTAATTGCCCTGATCACTTCCCCTCACCCCTTTTTCTTAAATACAGGGATGATATTAGCATTCTCCAGTCATATGGTACTACCCCCATAAAAGATAGATTTATTAAAAATTCTTGCTTCTGGACTAACAGTCTCATATGCCAGTTCTGGAAGAGGAAGTTACTTATCTACAACTGGAAATTCTTTAAGATGTGTGATCCCTATCTGTATTCCACGGAGGGTTTATGCATGTACACCATGCATCCAGAGATGGAGAATTTAAAAGTAGCATCCACGGCTCCGCACATGCTCCCTGACTCACTTCACAGGTTCGCCCGAGGTGATAAAGGGCAGGGCAGATCAACTGTGTCTCCAGTTCCTTCTCCACTGCAAATCAACAGATCTGCAGCAGAGGGGAAGGAGGGTAGGAAGCAGAATACAGATAGGAACAACACATCTCAAAGAACCTCCAGTTACAGGTAAGTAACCTCCTTTTCTTCTTCAAGTGATGGTTCCTATTGTATTCCACTGAGGGTGACTAGCAAGCAGTACCTAAGTTGGAGGATGGTACAAGGATGAAGATGGGATAGATGAGCGGAGAACAGCTAAGACAGAGGAGGCATCCGCCGCTGGGTCCTGCATTAAGGCATAATTCACAGCAAAGGTGTGAACTGAACTCCACCTGGCCACTTTACAGATATCCCAAAGCAATAAGTCATGGAGGGTGGCCATGGTCAGAGCCTAGGTTTTTGTTGCATGGGCCCACACCCTTGAGGGTGGCTGGAGGCCAGATAATTGAGAGTGCAATGCTGCCCAAAATCCACTTAGAGAGATTCATTGTGTGAAGATTGCCCACCCCTTAACTCTTTTGGTTATTGCGACAAACAGCCTGGGGGATTTCCTGACTGGTTTCATCCTTTTCAGGTAGAAGGATGATGCCCAGTGGACACTGAGGGAGAGGAGTTACCATTCTTCTTCCAAAGCATGTGGCTTCATGAAAAAAACAAATAAGTGAATGGATTGATTAACGTGAAATTGAGGGATGACCTTTGGCAAAAATTTGGGATGCAGACACAGGGATATTTTATCTTTATGGAAAGTCATGAAAGGAGGGCCTGTCATCATGGCACCAAGCTCACTAACTCTCACTGATGTGACGTTAACCAGGAAGGCAACTTTTATGAAGAGGAGGGACATTGAACATGATGCCAGCAGTTCAAAGGGTAGTTTCATTAGTACAGATAGGACCAAGTTAAGATCCCACTGGGGAGCGACGGGTTGTACAGGTAGGAAGTTTCTCAAGAGGCCCTTCCAAAAACCGAACAGTCAACAGGTAGGTAAAGATGGAAGGTCATTCCACGGGGGGGGAGGGTGCTAATTGCTGCTCGGTAGACTTCGAGGAAGCTGTGGGCAAGACCCAATGCCTTCAAGGAGTGGAATTCCCTCTGCTTCTGGGAACATCCTTTGTGTTCCACCCAGGAATCAAAGTGTGTCCACTTGGCTCAGTAACCACATTTAGTGGAGTCCTTCCTGCTGCTAGAAAGGATGTTTTGCACGTCTGATGAACATGTCCACTCTAGAGACATGCACTCCAAGGTGGAAAAAAGGAGCGCTAGGTGACCCACAAAAGCAGTGGCAGGGATTCAAATGGCATCAGGCAATGTGATCGGCAGCTCTCTAGTGGTCTTCAGAAATCACTCTTCTCCGATGGTTGCCTCTGGAAGGTGGAAGATTGTGAAGGTGTTCCCAGAGGGCACGATCTGTGAGTTTCCTGGGACATTTTCTCAGTGATTCGCAGTGTCTCTGGAGAAAGAACTGGGTGGTCCTGTAACACTGTGTAGGGGAAGGTGGGCAGTGGAATTGAAGCTTTGGTGCAGTAGATGCCCAAGGAATGCAGAGTAGGTCTAGAATCCTTGAGAGTGTGCAAGGAATCATCTGTTTTTTGGTTAAAAAGATGGGATTCATTGCAAAGGAGGTCTTTAATGGCATTTTGTACCTCCCTGGGAAACCAGAGGAGTGGAGCCACAATTCCTTGCACATAACTATACCCAGGCCAGATGCAAGGACGTTTCAGGCCCTAGGCGAAACTTCCATCTTGCACCCCGCCCTGAGGCGCCCCCCCTCTTGTGGCAGCTTCCAGACCCTACCCTCCGCCCTGAGGCACGCCCTCCACCCCAGCTCACCCCTGCTCCACGCATGAGCCCTCCAAGCACGCTGTCACTGCTTCACTTCTCCCGCCTCCCAGGCTTGCGGTGCCAATCAGCTTGGGCGCCGCAAGCCTGGGAGGCAGCAGAAGTGAGGCAGCCATGGCGTGCTCGGGGAGGAGGTGGGGCAGGGGTGAGCTGGGGTGGGGAGTTCCTCTGCGTGCCGGCCCCCCATTACTTGCTGCAGGCGACCCTCCCTGCTCTCTCCTGCCCCAGCTCCCTCTGCCTAAATGCTGGCGGCGACCAGGGCGGCCGAAGATCCGGCTGCCATGGTCGCTGCCGAAGAAAATGGTGCCCCCCCCAAATCCCAGTGCCCTAGGCGACCGCCTAGGTCACCTAAATGGTTGCACCAACCCTGACAATACCCGTGGCCATGGGCCTCAAGTAGATATCTGCTGCATCCACTGCTAACTGAAGAGTTTTTCTTGCCACCAGTTTACCTTCTTCTAGAATAGCCTTAAAACAGGCCCAGTCTTGCTATGGTATCTTTTCAGCAAATTCATGCAGTTTACAGTAGTTTAGGAAATCGGACTTAGTGAGCAGTACCTAGTAGTTCAAGATACTGAACTAAAGGCTGCTGACAAATAGTCCTCGTGGTCCAAGAGGTCCAATCTCTTTCTCACCTTATCTGACAAAGTGAAGCATGGGAGATGTTACCCGGAACACTTCATCACCGCTTGGACCACAAGAACTGGGAGATGGGGGGTGAGAACAGAAACTCAGACTCCTTAGCAGGCACGTAACGTTTCTCAGTCCCCCTTGGGGAGTAGCTGTACACGTGGTCAGCATGTGCTAAAATATCCTGGCTGGTTCAAGTATAGCTTCATTGTTAGGGTAGAAAAGTGCCCATAAGACGAGACCTTTCCACTGTGGAGATGTCCACTGCTCCAATGCCAGTACTGAGTTCAGAGAGGGTGCCCTTAACACTTGGGAGATTGGGAAGAGCACCAGGTGGTGCAGGATGATGCCGATGAGTGAAGGATGTCCAGGAGCTGATGTTGGGTATCCTGGACCTTCTCCAGAGGGATGTAAAGCTCCCCTGCCACCCTCTTGGGCACTCTTGGCTGTCTCAGGCAGATGTACGGGGATGGGGAGGTTCCCCAGCCTAGATCCAAATGACACCTCATGGCAACTTCCATGAGGTGGGGCTTCTGGAGGCAGGGAGCCTGACATTCTGCGATACGGCTAAGGAAGGACTGGCATCTGAATGTAATGTGGTTTGCTCCCAAGCAGTAGAGACAGAGCTGATATTCGTCACTGGCCGAGAAGGAACACAGGCAGGAGGCACCGATGTTAAAGCCTGGGGTCTTTGGCAGACTCCAGTACCCATGCATGGGTATGCGGGGGAGGAGTATGGAGAAAAAATAAGCCCTCCATACAACCTATTCTACTCTAGAACTACTACAGACTATCTAAAAGCAATAAAAACAGTAAAACTCTAAAACACTAACTATATACAACTTTGTCTGTGAAAGTGCATCACTCGCAAGCAGACACTGATTGTTCCAATCCAGACCATGCTGCGTTAAGAAGGAACTTGAGACACAGTCTGTCTGTCCTGCCCTTTATCACCTCGGACAAAACCATGAGGCAAGTCAGGGCTCATGCGTGGACCAACCAGTCAGTGGACTACAATAGGGCCCATCACTCAAAGAAGAACATAAATTATCCAAATTCTCTGATTTGAGCACATTAAGTTCTTTAAAGGGTATGTTCTTAAGTCAGGTTAGCTAACTCAGGTAAAAGTAGAAGTGAAGACATGGCAACCCTTAACTTGTGTTAGCAGTTTGATATAAAGTCTATATGGGATCCTGGGAGTGAACGTTGGTTTTATGTTTATATTAACCTGAGTTAGCTACGTGAATTAAGAATACACTTTTTTTTTTTCTGGCAGTGAAGACATAACCTATGAGCCCCAGTCATGGACTAGAACCACATTGTGATAGGCACTGTACAAACTTAAAACAAAAAGGAAGGTCCATTCCCCAAATTGCTCACTGTCTAAGTAACTAGTTGTATTCTAAGCAGAGTACACAAGGCATAAATCTAAACATCAAGCTAAAATGATTAATGTGCAAATAAAGTGCATTGCTCCAAGTTCGTATTAAACTTCTGAATTTTAAAAGCAATTAGTCTGGAGTTGTTTAGGAAGTCCACTTTAGTTTCATGATGGCAATGTCACAAAAAGCAGTAATATTCAGCTGCATTACTGAGTAGCTGAACTTAAGATTATCAACTTTATCATAATTATCTGTATTATGTAATCAAATTTACCTGTAAAATAAGAAGAACCAAGAAATAGAAGTTGGCCACTCTTTTAAACTGTTCTAGCAAATTCAACGGTAAAAAGGTAATTGCATTGTATTTGTAGGTCTTAATTGCATTCCCCTGTTGAAAAAAAATTAAAAATAAGACATTCTAAATAGCAATATACTAATGGATACTTTTCCAATCCAATTTGCATTTCATGTAAAATGTTTTACTTTATGGTATCCCTCTCTACAAATGGCCGTGTAAGTTAAGTTTATTATGCAAACTATTTTAACAAGGATCACTAGTCAAGTCAACCAAACTCACTGTTGGCTTTAATGTTATTTCTAAGCTGCATTTTGTTGCTTTAGCCGTCAACTAGCAATGCCTTAAAAGGATTATCTGGAGCACTATGTCAAATCAAGGGACTGGAAATAGGATACTGAGTTTTTACCTCAAGGCCACTCCTTCAGACTGAACCCAGGTCAGTAGTGATAATGGAAAAGTCAGATATCCTTATAGTCAGTTTTAACTGAGGTCAGACATAGTGCCGGCTCTAGGTTTTTTGCTGCCTCAAGCAAAAAATTGTTTTGCTACTCTCCACCCTAGCCCTGGGCTCTCACCCCTCACCAGTGCCCTCCCACACTCAACCCCCCTGCCGCCTCAGCCCTGGGCTGTCCCCCCCCCCCCACACACTCCCTGCCACCCCAGTCCTGCGCTCTCCCTCAACAGTGCTGACTCCGCCCGCTCCCCCCTCACCTCCAGCTGGTCCGGCACTGGCAGCGTCAGGGTAAGCAGTGGAATTCCCAGGCCGTGCCTCAGCCCAGGGTCCCACCAGCCAAGGATCCCGCCTCCAGGACCCGGGAGGGCAGAGCCGAGGGACCGCCCCGGCAGAGGGCTGAGGAACTGGGGCAGAGTAGCCCCAGAGGGAGCAGAGCCCTAGAGAGCGGGACACGGGCTCCGCACGGCAGCGCCCCACCCTCTATGGCCCCACAGCTGCTGCTCCTTCTGGCCGCCCTGCCGAAGTCCCAGCGGCTCGGGCCGCTTTGCTCAGCACCAGCCACCCTTCAGTACCTGCAGGTAGCTCTGTGCACCCTGCGGGGCGGCCCCCAGCTCGAGTGTCTCCCGCTTGGAACCTGCCCAGCCCAGCCACAAGGTGCGGGCGCTGCTCCCCCGCAGCACGAACCGCAGCGGCTCCAGGGCGCCCCCTGTGCATGACCGCTGCTGCTGCCAGGGCCAGCTCTAGGCTTTTGCTGCCCAAAGCAAAAAAAAAGATGGCCAAAATGCCGCCCCCGAAAATGTGCTGCCCCAAGCACATGCTTGGTTTGTTGGTGCCTAGAACCAGCCCTGGACAGATGTACACATTAAAATGTACACAGATGTACACTCTTTGGCCAATGTACATGGCAGAGGGGCATTGCTGGCACATGATGACATAACACATTAGTAGATGTACAGGTGAATGACCCCTTGATGGTGTGGCTGGGTCCTATGATGGACCCACAGGGGCTCATCTTAATTAATAAGCCTCTTAGGGTTGATATGGCTACTTCCACCTTTTCATGTTCTGTGTATATATATATCTCCTTACTATATGTTTCATTCTATGCATCTGAAGAAGTGGGCTGTAGCTCACCAAAGCTTATGCTCAAATAAATTTGTTAGTCTCTAAGGTGCCACAAGTACTCCTGTTCTTTTTGCGGATACAGACGAACACCATACAAAAGCTAGTAGGAGAACACTTCCATCTCCCTGGATATTCAATAACAGATTTAAAGGTACGTTCTTCAACAAAAAAACCTTCAGAAAACAGACTTCAAAGAGTAACATCAGAGCTACAATTCATTTGAAAACTTAACACCATTAATTTGGGCTTGAATATGGACTGGGAGTGGCTGGCTCATTACAAAATCAATTTTCCCTCTCTTGGTATTGATGCCTCATCAACAATAATTGGGAATGGACCACATCCACCCTGACTGAATTGGCCTTCAAATTGGTTCTCCACTTGTAAGGTAACTCCCTTCTCTTCATGTGCCAATAGATATTTATGCCTGTATCTGTAATTTTCACTCCATGCATCAGAACAAGTGGGTTTTTTACCCATGGAAGCTTATGCTCAAATAAATCTGTCAGTCTTTACGGTGCCACCGGACGCCTCGTTGTTTTTGTAGAATAGGTAGGAAGGGTTCCGATTGCAGAATCTTAATTACTGATATTCACGCATAAGACAGAAATAACCCAAATTGACTTTAAGATACTAGCAGAGCTTGCAGGGGTTGGTAATTAGAAAAACATTTTATTTATAAAATAAACAAGTTATTGCCCTGAAAGTAAACAAGGCAGTTGAATGTGAAATCTCACGATACCACTATTTATCATTTAAGACCAGAATGGCACACAGGCACTACTACTAGGCTGTTTATTTTAAAATAATCCTACTGTTTTTAGAAATGTAATTTTTTAAATAAAGTTATTTATACATCCATAACATTTAGAGTGGGTGACCTAAACCAACAACAAGACGACTCCATTGTACTTAAGCATTTCGAAATAGAAAATCATTTATTTTCAAATTGAAATTCTAGCTTGACCAAGATGCTATCTGCCTAAAGGCTGTCCCTAGTAAAGTATTGAAAATAAAATACTTTAACATTATTTGATTCAAATGTTAGTGACAGCCATAGTCCAGTGAATAGGATGCAGCTCTGGGATTCAGGAAGTCTGGGTTCTAAATGGCTTTTTGCTCACAAGTGTGTAGAGCAATTTAGTGCATGGCAAGCCAGACTATAGCACACAAGCTAGCCACGCACTGACAGTATGAACCCTGCTATGGTGCACTAAATGTTCCATAGTGCACTTTGATGTAGATTCAAGTCTGACTTGCCACACACCAAAATCACCATACAGACAAGCCCTTAGTCAAATCACTCTGTGACTCAGTTAATCCGTTCATGATACTTATCCAATTTTGCAGATTGCAGAGGTATACTAATACATGTACACGGTTTAATTATTGGAACATTTAATCATGAATAACAAGTGTTCCTCCTGATAAAAAATCTACATCAGCCATGATATATAAAGGAAGATAGCTTACGGCATATTTGCTTTTCTTGAAGCACAGAAATGTTGTTTTCTTAAACTGGGGTTGTTCATGGAAGTTTCGATCATTTGCCTTAACTTGCCAGCTGCAATCTGGGAAAGGAAGGGAAAAAAAAAAAAATAGAGTGCCACACACATACAAAATGAACCATAACACTTGACTGCTCCAACAATGGGGAAACAAGTCTACAAACTGAAGGTTTACCCTCTCCGTATCTTTTAAGGCAACATACAAAGGAAAAAATCAAGTTGGGCCTCTGAACTTTTTCTCATTTCTATATTGTTGGTAAAGAAAGCCTCAAAGGATTTTGTAAAAAAGCATCCAGTTTGTCTATATAAGCAATTGAAGTCTAATCTACTCTGGGAGAAAAACGTGTGGTAAAAGGGGCAGCTCTAGGGATTTTGCCGCCCCAAGCATGGCAGGCAGGCTGCCTTCGGCGTCTTGCCTGCGGAAGGTCCACCGAAGCAGCGGGACCGGTGGACCCTCCGCAGGCACGCTGCCTAAGGCAGCCTGCCTGCTGCCCTTACGGGGACCGATAGAGTGCCCCCCGTGGCTTGCCGCCCCAAGCACGCGCTTGGCGTGCTGGGGCCTGGAGCCACCCCTGGTGGTAAACAGAAAATTAGGAACGCTATGTTACAAGACGCTGGAAACTAAACAGAGGGAAAAGATTTTTAAATCAGACTACTTGGTGTTGCTTTTGTTACACCCATCTAACTCCAATGCCTAATGAACAAAAAAAAGCGTGTCAGAGACTGAGCAATCATGCCCTTTTAATTAACGTGCAAAAGCTCACAATGCACCTCTGAGACCTCCTAAGAAATCCTCCAACAATATTAGGCAAAGCCAGACTTGACATCCCCAATATTTCTGAAGATAAAAAACAAGCAGAATTTAAATGCCCACCCCTTTCTGACCACTTGTCTAGATCTTAAAGAAGGGCCCAATCCCAGTTTCATTAAAAATCCTACACAGTTCATCTTTAAGTCTCTGACTTTCAGCTAGTTCTAATGTGTGCGGAACTGTTAACATAATAACCAAGAGTTTTACAGCAATAAAGTGCAGGTTCAGCAATGAAGGAATATTCTTCCTGCTATTGAGTTGCTTTGTGTCCAGCAGAAACTGTGTCAAAAAAAGAAGAAGAACAGTTCAAGGAGCCTTTTACATCTCAGAGTGGCATTATGCTATGCCAGAGGTTTGCAATCCACCTTTTTATATGCCTGGACACTCTGGTATGCCTGAGATGCCCAGACCTGAAGAAGAGCTCTCTGTAGCTCAAAAACTTGTCTCTTTCACCAACAGAAGTTGGCTCAATAAAATACTACCTCACCCACCTTGTCTCTGGGATGAGTTGTGACTTTAGAACTGGTCAAGCAGTTCCAGTGAGAAGGGGATTGTCTGGGTTGCGAGCACCGCAAGTACCTCATACAGACGCTCTTTATCTTCACTCCATGCTGCCTTTGCACTCTAACCTGTCTACTCCCTATCCCATTGTGTCATTTTGTCCCTTCCCCTTACTCAACTGCCTCACTCCACCACTTATAAGTCCATCTAGTTCTCTCACACACAGTACATTCTAGGTCTTCACATTCTGTTTATCCACTGTCTAACACTTATCCTCCAGTTTCCACTCCTGCCCTCAGGTCCATATTGTTGGTACCACTATCTACCTTGCTCCCAGCACCTAAAAATCCAGTCATTTAGGCCCTGCCTAAACTTTACTCAATTTGTCTAACAGGTTTTTTAATTGGTTTTCAAACAATTTGCGTGCCCAGTATGAGTGAGGCCAAGCCAATTCTGAACACTATATTAGACTAGTTTTCTAGATTCTGCACCTACACCAGTTTCCCTCTACACACAGTCCCACAGACAAGATCACAACATTTCTGATCAACAATCCTTTCTTGCTCTGATTATTCTTCACATTATACATGTGAGAACGTGGAGCAACAAGGGTGCTGAACTATATCCAGTAGCTCTGGGAATCCCACAAGCAGGGGCATGGTACAGTGACTCAACTGAACCATGCCCCACACTACCAGAGGACTCCTGCAGGCTGCCCCATAAGGTGGGGGATATATCCTTTTTTTAAAGCAGCTTCCTAGTCAATAGTCAGTCAAGTTGCAACCTGTCTGACCTGTTTCAAATAGAGAAAAGATTGGCGGTAACTGCAGGATAGATATATTGGCTTCCAGTCTGTTCTCTTAATCCTTTTTTCTCATTAACTACTATTAACAAGGCTGAATTATAACAAGAGCAGCAGCAATGAATGGGCACCTTAGGTTTTAGTCATTCAGCAAAAGACTGGATGTTTTTTTCTAAGAGAGCTGCTCCAGGAATTACTTTGGGGAAGTTTTGTGGCCTGTATTACACAGGAGGTCGGACTAGATGATCACAATGGTCCCTTCTGGCCTTGGAATCTATGTCTGTAAACTCTACTGTAAGAAAACTGAGGTTCTAAAATAAATTGAATCACTGATCAGCCACACCAGCTGCAAAATAAAAAAGTAAGTGCAAGCAGACCTGGTTATGACATGCTTGTCCCCTCACATGATTAAGTGCTGTCCTGAACAGTAATGTGTGTTTATGAACGCACCTTGTTGTAAGCAGGTCCACTGACCATTGTTGTAGCATACATGGACCTTAGTGGTAACCTGGACTGATGCTAATGCTAGAAGACTATGGATGACTGGACAATGAGGAGAATTCTGAAGTAAGTAATAAGTGAGTGAAACCTGGTTGAGGGGAAAGACTTATTATTCAGACTACTTGGAAGGGTTCTTATTTTATACTCTTCACTGTGGAAGAGAAAAGCCGATTCAGCTTCTAAGAAAACTAAACGGAAATCCTCTCTATTGAGAAAAAGCAACAAGGATGAGATTTCTGTAGCGCTACCTGACAATAGAAAACCACTGGACTAACCTAGTTCAGTACATTCCACAGATTCTGCAAATTAAGCAGAGAGTTTTGACTTTATTAACCAGAGCAAGGAAAATGAAAATGAGCGTAGATTTAAAAAATAAATAAATAAAAAAGTCTAGCCAACAAGGCTGCAAATATTGCTCATGTAAATGAACACAATGAATGTCTTGTTGAATCTGCAACCCAGACTGAAACATCTGCAGCCAAATGGAAGAAGTATGAACTTCCCCCATTGATCATGAAATTATGTTAGCTTTGCAGTTTAATTATTAAATGCTTGAATTAGATACCAACATTGCTGACCATGTCATTGCTGAATGACAAACTAAAAATAGCCAGCAAAGTCTAATTTCCAGTGCTGCTGGAAATACCTTCCATATTCTGACACTCCATCAGAAACTGCTGCTAGACAACAGTGCTGATTCATGATTTTGTCTCTAGAGGCCATGAAGAGAAGCATAAAATCCACCAAGACGACTACTTCAAGATGAAAAATATTTTTGAACTGTTATTTTTATTTTAAGTCTCCAGCTGGCACTGGAAACTTGTTAAAGTCATTTATAAAACTGTTTAGCTCTTGAAACTCAAAGCATGTGCATCTCTCATTTACACTAATAGATATTAACACCAAATCTACATGCTTTGTTTGCTTCCATTATGTGTAAATTAAGTCTTTAATGAGTAGAAATCTTTCAGAAGTAAGCAACTTAGTGAAAAAATTAATCAGTGTATTAAATGCTTCTGTTTATTCTCTAGAGTCATAACAGCAAAAGATGAACAAACTCTAGCCATTCATCTTGACAATTTTTGTGCCACTCTTCCAGTACTCCAGGTACCTGTGTATTACATTTATTATTTAAAGAATCTGAGGGCACCCAAAATGTGCCAGGTACTTTCCAAAAAGCAATCCCTCTCCTTCATGGGTGAGGAGTTATATACTCACATAGTGCCAGCAATATTCAGAGCCCAGGGGCCCAGCTCCACCAATGTTTGGGCCAGGGTCTCCCCCTCCGGCCCCACCCGCCGCCCCTCCCATGCCTCCCCTGAGTGTCCCCCAGCCTCCTCTTGCTGTCCCCATGAACCCCCGGAGGGAGCAGAGCATTCCTGCCTCTTCCATGCAGCTCCATGCTGCCTCCCTGCAGCAACTGCTGCCGCAGAGTCCTAGTGCCCTCATATCAACTGCTAGGGCAGACTGACTCTGAGCCTGCCCTTCCCCCTCACACCCTTCCCTTTTCCGGTGGGACCTTCCACCAGCACAGCACCCCGCCCGCAGTCACCGCTCCTTCCCCATGCTAGGCAAGGAGGTAGCCCCATCCCCCACCTCCAGTGAGGCTACAGTCAGGTGCAACAGCAGGGGAGGAGGCACACGCAGCACCCCCGGCACCCACCACGGGGGAGGCAAGGGAGATTCCTGGACCTGAGAGGGGCCCTAGGATCACAAGCAGTGACAGTGGTGGGGGTGAGTGTGTTGCTGGGGGGGTGGGAAAGGGGGGCTCCTCCCCCAGAGCTCACTGCTGCTGTCAGGGAAAGGGCTGGAGGGAGTCCTCCTCTCTGGCCCCTGTCCTGGAGCAGCCTGCCTGCCTCTCAAATTCATCCACAGCTCTGCCCCACCCCAGAGCCCATACCCTCAGCCAGAGCTTTCATCCTCCCCATCACACCCTCAACCCTTTACCCTAGCCCTGAGCCCCTCACACACCTCAAACGCCTTATCCTCAGTCCCAGCCAGAGCCCTCACACCCCTGCACCCCAACCCTCTGCCCTAGCCCTGAGCCCCTCCACTATCCCAAACACCTTATTCCTCGTCCCAGAAAGAGCCCTCATTCCGCCACACCCTAACTCTCTGCCCCAGCCCAGAGCCTCTTCAACACCCCAAATCCCCCAGCCCCAGACAGAGCCCTCACCCCCCACACTCCTACTCTTGCCCTGAGCCCCTCCCATACCTCAAAACCCTCATCCCCCTGCACCCTAACTGTCTGCCCCAATCCTGAGCCCCCTCCTGCATCATGAACCCCTCATCCCCAGCCCCACCCCACTGCCATATCCCTGAGCCCCTTCCCACACCCCAAACCTCTCATCCCCAGCCCCACTGCAAACCCAGCCCCACCCCTGCATCCCCTCCCTCCCCGAGCCTGCAGCCCCTCCCTCCACACCCCCTCCCATCGTCTATACCTTGTGCCCCGACCTCCTCCCCCACCCAAACTCCCTCCCAGAGCCTTGGGCAGGTGGGGGAGGAGTTTTGGGAGGGCGAAGTTTGGGCAGAGGCAGGTTCTGGGCACCACCAAAATTTCTACATACCTGCCGCTCATGCTCTCCTTACACTTGATGTCAGCACCACCCACCAGAGTTTGTGGACGTGACCTATCTGCTACTAACCCAGAAACAAAAATTAAATAAAACCGCTAAAAAAGAAGTGGAAGCTAGCAATAAATCTGAAGTCATGTGAAAGGTTCAGGAATCACAGAATATCAAGGTTGGAAGGGACCTCAGGAGGTCATCTAGTCCAACCTCCTGCTCAAAGCAGGACCAATCCCCAGACAGATTTTTACCCCAGTTCCCTAAAAGGCCTCTTCAAAGATTGAACTCACAACCCTGTGTTTAGCAGGCCAATGCTCAAATCACTGAGCTATCCCTCCCCCCATAACTGTCCATCAGTTTGTGAAAATTTCTGAATAAATAGACTGGATCTGATCAAGCTCATATTTGATGACCTCAGATCATAGTGTGAAGCCACTTCACTGCCCAAATAGCTGTAGTGGGATGCAATTTTGTAGATGAGTGTGGATTAACTTTCTAGTTGACATAGATTACTAGAAAATGCAGTTAACAATGTAGATCTGCCCAGGGAGAAAGTATTGAGTATATTCTTAAATCTGAAAATAAACTGAACAAACTCAGCAACCTATGTATATCTGGTACACTGCACAATCCTCTGAATCTTTATATTCAATAGTTAGTTCAGTATAATTTCTCATACTATTACCTTTCTTAACTGGTTCTCTGCTCTCCTCAGCCTCTGTGTTGATTCGGTTTTGCTCTGGTTCAACTGCAGGCAGCGGACTCTCCAATTCATCTTCTGTTTCATCATCACTGTAGGGCATTACCTCATCATTTGGCTGAGAGTCCTCATCAAAGGTTGTCTCTGAATCCCTGTCTGAATGCATTCTGCCAGCAGTCTGCAAACACTTGATAAAGGAAATGAATTGATAGTTAATATTACAAAAGCATTCTAATCTGTCTCTTCTTAAAATCAGGTTTGAAAGCAGCTCTGCTAAGAACTCTTTCAACTAAGTTCAGAGTCCAATTTCAAAGATAGTTCAAACCCATGGAACAGGATTTCTAATCCAAGACCTTTAGCACACCTAGATTATCTTATTGAAATTTTAAGAAGACTGATGTAATGATGACTGTAACTGACATACTAATTCCTTGATATATTCATAAATTCTAGCAAGTATTATAATAGTATTACTAACTTCAGGACCACATAGATCTTTATAGCTGTTACTATACCGCAGCCCATGTCATCTCAAAAAGGAGAGAGACTACAGATAGAATTCAGATCCTTCTGGTTCAGAAGCACAGGCTCTTACCACTTGAGCTAGAAGAGAACCCTCATCAGCAGTGACTGGTATAGGGACTGATAATCAATTCCAGTTGCATCCATTAGGAGGGCAGTGGGAGAAGCTCACACACAAGTAATTTCTTTCACTACGATTAAATAAATCTTTATTTTTCATGTCAAAAAAACCAAATGTGAAGTGTTTAACTACTTCTACAGGATATTTGGACATCATGACTATTCTAACAAAAAAACATAGTAAAGACATTCATATTATTGCACTGAAAAATGTAGCATTCTGATGCAGTAATAAAAATAATGTACTTAGAATTGATTACAAATACAAAGTATTTACGTTGGAGGGCTATACTATACACAAGTCTGTTTAAAAAAAATCCTCAGCATTCAACCCGATATTGTACCTACATACTCTCATAAGATAAAAGCATAACTAGTCTTCACCTGTTCCTGAAGGACCCTTTAAAATGTTTAAATTCCAACTCCTAAAAGTCAAAATATAAACACAGATTTGTGGTCTCTATTTTCAGAAGAAAAGGTTTTTTTTTTTTTTTTTTTGCAAATTACGGCTTTTGAGAAACAATTCCATTCAAAATGTTCAGAGAACTGGCCTTCTCTGAATTCTCACAATCCTGGATATGAGCAAGACTTCTATCAGGAATTATCAGTCTCATCTACTAAAGTATTTTCAAAGAGCTGAAAATTGTTTATTTTGGAGTATTTTCAGCATCTTGTGAAGGATCATTTTCTATTTTTGGAGTAAGCCTCCAAGATGCACGTTTCAAAGCGTTAGGTCATTTTTTAAAAATTGAGTTTTTAAAAATATACTTAAATGGTACAGAAGTGCCATCACTGAATTATACAATCTGATGTTAATCTTCAAAACATGAAATATAAATTTAATACTATTCTTCCAAGTCATGGTTAAAATGTTAAACACATGGTGTGCTCACTGGCAATTAAACAGGACTAATGGAACCATTTTTAATGGAACATTTTTAATAGTTCGCTTGCCTATCCAGACGTGCCCTGCTAACAGATTATAAATTACACGGTAGACAAGTTTGGAAACCCACCCATGAAGCACTTCACAATTATGAGCCCTGTCATTTGGGAGAAAGAATATGAACAGAAAAACATGAATGATAATTGGGAAGTGTAAGATATTTTACTAGATGCCCAGAAAGCCACAACTGAGAAGGAAGGTCATGCTACTTAAAAAACAATCTGGCTTACAGAGGAAGTAAAAGCAGCAATTTAAAAACAAAAAAACAACAAAAACCTACCACATAAACAGAAGAAAGGGGAAGATGATAGAAATGAATATAAATCAGAAACTAGGAATTGCAGAAAATTGACAAAGGAAGCAAAAGGACACTTGGCAAAATCTACAGCCAGCACAGTTAAGTATACTAGGAATAAAAAGAACCTTAATAATGGTATTGGCCTATGGAATGGAAATGGTAACAGTCAACAATAATGCAGAAAGAGGAAAAGATGTTCAATAAATATTTTTCTTCTGTATTTAAGAAAAAGCCAGATGATGTAATCTTATGTAATGATGAAACACTTTCCATTCCAAAAACAACTCAAGAGGATGTTCAACAGCACCTCCTAAAGTTCATAATTTTTAAAAATCAATAGATCAGCATAATCTGTACCCAAGAGTTCTCTCTCTCACACACACACACACACACACACACACACACACACACACACACACACACACACAAGCTGGCCAAGGAGTTCTCTTGACTGTTCATGTGGATTTTCAAAAAATCTTGGAACTCTGGGGAAGTTCCAGAAGAAAGCTACTGTTATACCAATATTTTTAAAAGATAAATGGGAGGACCACAGCCTGACATCACTCCCAAGCAAAACAACAGAACAACGGATACAAGATTTAAAGATTAAAAGCGGGTAATTGGTTGTAAATGTAACTGTGTTAGTGTAGTATACTTAGTGGTTTGTAAGGCATTTGACTTGATTCCATATGACATTTTGATTAAAAAACTAGAATGATACAAAATTAACATGGCACACATTAAATGGGTTAAAACCCAGCAAACTGATTGGATCCATACTTTAATTTTAGGCAGGAACCATCTTTGAGCAGGTATGTTTCTAGTGAGTCCTACAAGGATTGTTTTTTGGCCCTATGCTACATCACATTTTTATCAATGACCCAGAAAAAAAAATCAAAATCAATGATAAAGTTTACAGATAACACAGATTAGGGGAGTAGGAAATAATGAAGAGGACATGTCACTGATACACAACAATCTGTATCATTTGGTGAGCTGGGTGCAACCAATATGTATATCAATACAGACGAAATGTAGTCACACATCTAGGAACAAAGAATGGAGGCCACACTTACAGGGTGGGGAATTATTCTGAAGCAGTGACTCTCAAAGAATTTGGGAATCATGATGGAGAATTAGCTGTAATGAGCTCCAAGAACATCACTGTGACCAAAAGGGAAAACGCAACCATAAACAAGGAAATAAGTTGGAGTAGGGAAGTTACATCACCTCTGCGTTTGGCATTGGTGTGACTGGTACTGGAATACCGTGGCCAGTTCTGATGTCTGAATTCAAGATGGATGTTGATAAATTGCATAAGGTAGAAAGAAAAGTCACTAGAATGCTTGAAAGATTGTTAAACATGCTTTATAATGAAAGATTACAGTCAATATATTAATTTTAACAAAAAGAAGATTAAGATGTTACTTGATTATAGTTTATAAGAGTTTCCCTACATGGGGAATAAATATTTGACAATCCCTATATTATCAATCTAGCAAAGGTATAACAAGATGTAATGGATGGAAAAGTTGAAGCTAGACAAATTCAGATCAAAAATAAAGTACTTTAAAAAAAAGTGAATATAATTAACCATTAGAACAATTTATCAAAGGTTGCGGAAAATTCTCCTTCACAGGTCACTTTTACAGGGCTCATTGTCTGTGAATCTATTTCCATCTGTAATAGCCACTCTTTATTCAGTATTTTGCACACTTTGGACTTATCAGTGCTAGCCTAATTACAGAACACTGCTTTAAATATGGGCCCTAATCCTGCAACTGGCATCAAACAAGCAGATGGCTGCACCTTCACCAAGCCCCACTATCTTCAATAGGGCTCTAAATGCAGCATCCCACCTGCATACTTATGGTTTCGGGATCAGGGCCATGTACAAGTAACTTGCGTGTATATGTATAAGCTGGGAGGCAAGATCAAACCAGTATCTTAGATGCCTATATACAAATGCAAGAAGTATGGGTAATAAGCAGGAAGAACTGGAAGTGCTAATAAATAAATACAACTATGACATTATTGGCATTACTGAAACTTGGTGGGATAATACACACGACTGGAATGTTGGTGTGGATGGGTATAGTTTGCTCAGGAAGGATAGATAGGGGAAGAAGGGAGGACGTGTTGCCTTATATATTAAAAATGTACACACTTGGACTGAGGTGGAGATGGAGAGTCTCTGGGTTAGGCTAAAAGGGGTAAAAAACACAGGTGATGTCGTGCTGGGAGTCTACTACAGGCCACCTAATCAGGTGGAAGAGGTGGATGAGGCTTTTTTCAAACAACTAACAAAATCATCCAAAGCCCAAGATTTGGTGGTGATGGGGGACTTCAACTATCCAGATATATGTTGGGAAAATAACACCACGGGGCACAGACTATCCAATAAGTTCCTGGACTGCATTGCAGACAACTTTTTATTTCAGAAAGTTGAAAAAGCTATTGGGGGGAAGCTGTTCTAGACTTGATTTTAACAAATGAGGAAGAACTTGTTGAGAATTTGAAAGTAGAAGGAAGCTTGGGTGAAAGTGATCATGAAATCATAGAATTTGCAATTCTAAGGAAGGGTAGAAAGGAGTACAGTAGAATAGAGACAATGGATTTCAGGAAGGCGGATTTTGATAAGCTCAGAGAGCTGATAGGTAAGGTCCCATGGGAATTAAGACTGAGGGGAAAAACAACTGAGGAAAGTTGGCAGTTTTTCAAAGGGACACTATTAAGGGCCCAAAAGCAAGTTATTCCGATGGTTAGGAAAGATAGAAAATGTGGCAAAAGACCACCTTGGCTTACCCTTGAGATCTTGCGTGACCTACAAAATAAAAAGGCGTCATATAAAAAACGGAAACTAGATCAGATCACGAAGGATGAATACAGGCAAATAACACAGGAATGCAGAGGCAAGATTAGAAAAGCAAAGGCACAAAATGAATTCAAACTAGCTATGGGAATAAAGGGAAACAAGAAGACTTTTTATCAATACATAAGAAGCAATAGGAAGACTAAGAACAGGGTAGGCCTACTGCTCAGTGAGGAGGGGGAAACAGTAACGGGAGACTTGGAAATGGCAGAGATGCTTAATGACTTCTTTGTTTCAGTCTTCACTGAGAAGTCTGAAGGAATGTCTAGTATAGTGAATGCTTACGGGAAGAGGGTAGCTTTAGAAGAGAAAGTAAGAAAAGAGCAAGTAAAAAATCACTTAGAAAAGTTAGATGCCTGCAAGTCACCAGGGCCTGATGAAATGCATCCTAGAATACTCAAGGAGTTAATAGAAGAGGTATCTGAGCCTCTAGCTATTATCTTTGGGAAATCATGGGAGACGGGGGAGATTCCAGAAGACTGGAAGGAGGCAAATATAGTGCCCATCTATAAAAAGGGAAATGAAAACAACCCAGGAAACTACAGACCAGTTAGTTTAACTTCTGTGCCAGGGAAGATAATGGAGCAGGTAATCAAAGAAATCATCTGCAAACACTTAGAAGGCGGTAAGGTGATAGGGAATAGCCAGCATGGATTTGTAAAGAACAAATCGAGTCAAACTAATCTGATAGCGTTCTTTGATAGGATAACGAGCCTTGTGGATAAGGGAGAAGCGGTGGATGTGATATACCTAGACTTTAGTAAGGCATTTGATACAGTCTCGCATGATATTCTTATAGATAAACTAGGAAAGTACAATTTAGATGGGGCTACTATAAGGTGGGTGCATAACTGGCTGGATAACCGTACTCAGAGAGTAGTTGTTAATGGCTCCCAATCCTGCTGGAAAGGTAAACAAGTGGTGTTCCGCAGGGGTCTGTTTTGGGACCGGTTCTGTTCAATATCTTCATCAACGATTTAGATGTTGGCATAGAAAGTACGCTTATTAAGTTTGCGGACGATACCAAACTGGGAGGGATTGCAACTGCTTTGGAGGACAGGGTCAAAATTCAAAATGATCTGGACAAATTGGAGAAATGGTCTGAGGTAAACAGGATGAAGTTCAATAAAGATAAATGCAAAGTGCTCCACCTAGGAAGGAACAATCAGTTTCACATATACAGAATGGGAAGAGACTGTCTAGGAAGGAGTATGGCAGAAAGATCTAGGGGTCATAGTAGACCACAAGCTTAATATGAGTCAACAGTGTGATACTGTTGCAAAAAAAAGCAAACATGATTCTGGGATGCATTAACAGGTGTGTTGTAAACAAGACACGAGAGGTCATTCTTCCGCTTTACTCTGCGCTGGTTAGGCCTCAACTGGAGTATTGTGTCCAGTTCTGGGCACCGCATTTCAGGAAAGATGTGGAGAAATTGGAGAGGGTCTAGAGAAGAGCAACAAGAATGATTAAAGGTCTTGAGAACATGACCTATGAAGGAAGGCTGAAGGAACTGGATTTGTTTAGTTTGGAAAAGAGAAGACAGAGGGGACATGATAGCAGTTTTCAGATATCTAAAAGGGTGTCATCAGGAGGAGGGAGAAAACTTGTTCACCTTAGCCTCCAATGACAGAACAAGAAGCAATGGGCTTAAACTGCAGCAAGGGAGATTTAGGTTGGACATTAGGAAAAAGTTCCTAACTGTCAGGGTAGTTAAACACTGGAATAGATTGCCTAGGGAAGTTGTGAAATCTCCATCTCTGGAGATATTTAAGACTAGGTTAGATAAATGTCTATTAGGGATGGTCTAGACAGTATTTGGTCCTGCCATGAGGGCAGGGGACTGGACTCGATGACCTCTCGAGGTCCCTTCCAGTCCTGGAGTCTATGAGTCTATGTTTGCCAAGGAAGCCATGTAAATATAAACAGTTTTTAAAACAAATTTAGAACTCTGTTTAAACATATGCGGTCTCCTTGGTAAATGGAGGATGCCAGAGAAAACAGCCAGGTAACATCAGATTACTACTTTTACCCTCCATGTCAGGGACAATGGGCTACTGCTAGTCATTTCTTTCAGTATAACTTCAGTTGTAGAGAGTTAATTACTGCCTTAGATGTATAATTATTTAAAACTACAAATCTCCCTGTATGGAAGTTTTCCTGTGTTGTGGAGGGAGCCATTTTAAAATGTGATCATGGAACTTTCCTCAATTTGCTAAACAGAAGATTTGAGGATCACTATTGTAGATAATTCATTTATGTTTTGGGGTTTGTTTGGGGTTGTTTTTTTTTAAACTCCAGGAGTTTTAGAAAAAGATCAAGGGCTTTGGCCACACGTGCCTTTGTGGACAATGAGAAATCATGGCAATCGAAAGGCCAAATGGATGACATAACACCTGTACTTTATTTTCTCTCTGTTCCAGGGCCTACCTTTGTAAAATGTAACCCTACTCCCATCATCACTTGAATGCTGAAACATTAGACGTTTGCTTTATATCAGTTTTCAAAAGCTAGCCTCACTCTGACTAATGAGCTAATAGAATCTCTCTGTGCCAATATACCATAGCTGGTCTATGATTCAAATGCTAAATGGGCTTCTTCTGTATGGGCAGACTTTGGCAAACCAGTAAAGTACCTAAAACCACTATGGCTTATTGTTAAAGGCGGCTTAGTCAGCAAGCTGTAAACTGGCCATTCAGCAATCTCAGCTTGACCAAGGCAGGAGGGGAGAGGGTTTTGGGTGCCACAGCAAGGGCAGCTTGACCCCACATCCGTCCTGATAAGAACTATGTTGAAGTTGCTGATATGCCCCAGGATTATTGGGGTCTCAAGGCTGCAGACTCTGGAAAAACCCAGACCTGGTTAATCAATAATCAGAAGGAACCTTTTGCTTGATCATTGAAATTGCTTACTTAACAAGGTTTCGTTAAGGGACATGTCATTCTATTACTAACGTATAAATAAGGGGAAAAAGCTTGAGATAGTTGGACTCATTTGGGGACTCTTTTAGACTCTCGCTCTAGATATATCTTGCGGTCCCCACTGGCAGACGGAAGTTTTGGCCACCAGAAGCCTGTCGCTGTGTCACTCGAAAGCCATACTCAGCTTTGATAATTATCAGGGTTGGGGGTGTTTTACTAATCTCGTTGCAGACGTGTGTAAGCGCTTGAGACTAGTAAAGTTTAGCTTTAAGTGAAAGCAGTCTTGTGTTGTCCTGTTTGTGCCAGCCATCTATCAGTCAGACAGCCTTGTCATCCCGATTTATTTCCTGACACTTCCTCGCACAGAGTAAAAGTTACCAAGAGCTTTGGGTTGAAAGAACCTCGGGTAACACTTCAAACCAGATAAATGAGCTTCTTTTGTCTTAAAATAAAACAGCAAAAAGTGGGGGCAGCCCTAATGATACTGAACTACCACTGAGAACACAAAAGTTCATTTCTTTACTATATATAATAAGCTCACCAATATAGTTACCTATTGCCATGGAACAAGATAACACTCACAACAGACTCAGTTCAGCTGAAGCAACATCAGGTGTGTATTCTGATAACGCAATGCAGAATCTAGTGGGTGAGGAGCCAGACAACTGTTGTGTTGCACAGACGATGAAGGGCACTCGCCAAGTTCTTGTATAGCCAGCATCAGCAGCCTCTGGTGAACAATGACCAGTGAGGGATATGCTATACTAAATCAATTACAAGCCCTGCACAGGCTGCATGAGCTCCTTATATTTATCCTCCCTTCAAGGATGCCTTCCAGGTTTCTCAGGTCTGGACTTAACAGGGTAGGCTTGGTGAAATTCCCTAATCTTATCAGATGTGTGGCTGTAACTGGGGGGGAGGGGTTTCCCACGACTGGTCAGCTGGCCTATAAATTTCCCAAGTCACAAAGTACCTCACAGTTTGCTGTTGACTAATTGAGAGTCCAGGATCTATTGTATAAGAAATTCTTCATGCCCCTGGATGATGACTGGCTGAGGCTTGACTCATCCAGGAAAGGGATTGGGAGTACTTGGCTTTAAACAGAAAAACATGGAAGACAGGATCCAAAGGAGGTGAACAGGAGGCTGTTTGACCAAGATGGGGTTGATCCGCTGGATAATTTTACATGAACCTAAGCAATGACGATCTACTTTACATGAGGGTGAAGTGGAGATGAGATTCCATGATAACCATACCCAGTTAATGAGACAAGGGACTTCCCAGTGATGATGGTCCACATAATACTTGTTGCTATTTTTGGCAGAATTGAGATGTTTTCTCAGTTCCTCTTGGATGTGGTACAAAATGCTGGATTAGGTGGATGGCTGTGGGGACATGAGACACCTTTTGTAAGAATGGATAGAACAGCAGATGAAATCCATAGATCCAGTCATCCTGGTGATAACTGATGAAACAATGAAAGTATTATTCAAGGATTTGATTAATCCATTTGGTCAAATACATTACACATATAGTCACATAGCACAAGAAGTCCAATGAAATTAAATAGGCAATAGGTTTAAAAACAAACAAAAGGAAGCACTTCTTCACATAACGCATAGGAAACTCTTGGAACTCATAGCCATGGTAGGTCATGAAGGTCAGCAATGTAACTGGGGTCAAAAGAATGAGTTAAGTTCATGGAGGATAGGTCCATCAATGGCTATTGGCCAAGATCGTCAGGGACGCAACCCAAAGCTTCAACTGCAGAAGCTGGGACTGAACAGCAGGGGATGGATCCCTCTGCATTACCTTGTTCTGTTCATTGCCTCTGAAGTATCTGGCACTTGCCACTGTCAGACAAGATACTGGACTAGATTGGACTATTGGTCTGAACCAGTATGGTTGTTATGATGTTATGTTATGCACGTATGTCTGCCCATCAGTATGAGGATAGTAGGCAGAGGCAGGATGTAACTTAACATTCAGCAATTTAAGAAATTCTAGCCACAAATGGGAAATGAATTGTGCGTGCCAGTGGATGATAATGCTAGATGGTAGCCAAAGAGTTTGAAGATGTGAGTTTAAAAAAAAAAAGAAAAAGAAAAAGAAGAGAAAAAAAAGGCTGTTGATCTCCTCAGCAGTGAAGATCCTGGAATATGAGATAAAAGTGGACCATTTTAGTCACAATTTGGATAGATCCAGTTTGGACAGATCAATGATAAAAATGCATGGAGATGAATGACCAGGATTGGGATGGGGTTCATAAAGGCATGATTCCCAAATATGTTTCACGCAGGGGGCCTTTGTTCAAGAGAAAACATTGGAGAAGTTAAAATAGATGATGATGAAGGGCTGCATCTTTGACCCCCAGGTACTTAGAGAAACTAGTCTACACGGTTTAAAATGACCAGCCAGAAGAGAATCACCATAAAGTTTAAGTACTTAAAGCTTGGGTGCCCCTGTGGAAAACAGATACAGCCTTTAAAATAAAGGAACCCATATTTAATCAGGAAGACAGGTTAGGAGGTTGGTCACTGGCAACATTCTGACTCAACATGCTTTCCACCACAAATTGGTCATCAAATAATGAGAATTGGAGGTGGGGCAACAAATCCTATATACTAGGGCATTGGCAAAATTACAAGTTTTGAGGATTGTAGAATATTTTTGAGCTTGAGCTCTCTCTCTTAGCTATTCCCTCTTAAGAGAGAATGCATCTGGCTTGCCATTCTGGGTGCCCTGACAGTACATGAAAACAGAGTTAAATCTGGAGAAGAATAAAGACTATCAGATTTGACACTGGTTCAGAGTCTTTTTGGCATGCAGATATCCCAAATTTTTATGATCTGTAGATATTGGAACTGGAAGTCAGGCACCCTCAATGTGGTGCCATTCTTCAAAGGCAGCTTTAACAGAGAGTAGTTCTTTATCGCAGATCTCGTAACTCTGCTCTTTAAGGCCATGTCTACATCTAAAATTTTGCAGCGCTGGTTGTTACAGCTGTATTAGTACAGCTGTATAGGGCCAGCGCTGCAGAGTGGCCACACTTACAGCAACCAGCGCTGCAAGTGGTGTTAGATGTGGCCACACTGCAGCGCTGTTGGGCGGCTTCAAGGGGGGTTCCGGGACGAGAGAGCAAACTGGGAAAGGAAACCAGCTTCGCCGCGGTTTGCTCTCTCGGTCCCGGAGCCAGCCAGCAAACCGCAGGGAAGGAGACCTGCTTGCTCGGGGTTCCGGGACCGAGAGAGCAAACCGGGAACGCCGCGGTTTGCTCTCTCGATCCCGGAGCCACCCAGCAAACCGCGGGGAAGGAGACCTGCTTGCTCGGGGTTCCGGGACCGAGAGAGCAAACCGGGAACGCCGCGGTTTGCTCTCTCGGTCCCGGAGCCAGCCAGCAAACCGCGGGGAAGGAGACCTGCTTGCTCGGGGTTCCGGGACCGAGAGAGCAAACCGGGAACGCCGCGGTTTGCTCTCTCGGTCCCGGAGCCAGCCAGCAAACCGCGGGGAAGGAGACCTGCTTGCTCGGGGTTCCGGGACCGAGAGAGCAAACCGGGAACGCCGCGGTTTGCTCTCTCGGTCCCGGAGCCAGCCAGCAAACCGCGGGGAAGGAGACCTGCTTGCTCGGGGTTCCGGGACCGAGAGAGCAAACCGGGAACGCCGCGGTTTGCTCTCTCGGTCCCGGAGCCACCCAGCAAACCGCGGGGAAGGAGACCTGCTTGCTCGGGGTTCAGGGACCGAGAGAGCAAACCGGGAACGCCGCGGTTTGCTCTCTCGGTCCCGGAGCCACCCAGCAAACCGCGGGGAAGGAGACCTGCTTGCTCGGGGTTCCGGGACCGAGAGAGCAAACCGCGGCGAAGCTGGTTTCCTTTCCCGGTTTGCTCTCTCGGTCCCGGAACCCCGAGCAAGCAGGTCTCCTTCCCCGCGGTTTGCTGGGTGGCTCCGGGACCGAGAGAGCAAACCGCGGCGTTCCCGGTTTGCTCTCTCGGTCCCGGAACCCCGAGCAAGCAGGTCTCCTTCCCCGCGGTTTGCTGGGTGGCTCCGGGACCGAGAGAGCAAACCGCGGCGTTCCCGGTTTGCTCTCTCGGTCCCGGAACCCCGAGCAAGCAGGTCTCCTTCCCTGCGGTTTGCTGGGTGGCTCCGGGACCAAGAGAGCAAACCGGGAAAGGAAACCAGCTTGATTACCAGAGGCTTCCTCCTTCCACGGAGGTCAAGAAAAGCGCTGGTAACTGTCTACATTGGATTACCAGCGCTGGATCACCAGCGCTGGATCCTCTACACCCGAGACAAAACGGGAGTACGGCCAGCGCTGCAAACAGGGAGTTGCAGCGCTGGTGGTGCCCTGCAGATGTGTACACCTTCAAAGTTGCAGCGCTGTAACTCCCTCACCAGCGCTGCAACTTTCTGATGTAGACAAGCCCGTAGTTTAAAGGAGAAGAATGTATATGGATGGAATAAGTTCCAGGGTCCATGTCATTGTGACAGTACAGCTCTGATTGTCATATTGGATGCTTCCACCTCAACTACAAAGGTTTCACCGAATCTAGGTGCTGATGTAAATGCTTCCTTTAAGCAATCGAAGATTGACCAGACTTCCCATTTCCAGGCAAATGGAGCATTCTTCAAGAGCAGTCCAGTCTATGGGACACCCATCCAGAAAAATCCTTAAGAAAATGTTGGTAAAAATTTGGAAATCCAAGGAAACTTTGTACTTGATGAACATTTCTTAGGGTTGCCCAATTAGTAATCACAGATACTTTTCTAGGATCCATTCTGATGTCACTGGGACAAGTCTCTACAACCTAGAAATTCCATGGATTCCATTCACATTTTTTTAGATTTGCATATAGCCGATGCTCACAGAGAAGTTCCAGTACCAGGCACACATATTGGTCATGTAGGAGCTGGTTTTCTGAAAATAAGACTATTGTCGAGGTATTTGATCTAAAATGTCCCTAAAAATACTAACGAAATGCTGAAAAGTGTCTGGGGGTGTTTGAAAGACTGAAGACATCACCAGATACTCAAAATGGCCATAATGAAACTGGAACTTTGTCTTCCATTCATCACCCTCAGGAATCCAAGCCAAATTATAAGTGACACAGTAATGTATATTCAAGAAGGGAAAATTGCACTGAAGGAGAATTGTACATCTATGCTAAGACAACAGAATTCTCTCTACTTAAGTTCTTAAGCTGTTCACATCACCACCATATCTGAATACCTAAGTGAAATTCACCCAAGTGCAGAAGGCCCATCCAGGGCTGTCAGCACTGATGAAGATCTCCACTCTTACTTCAAAAGTCTGTTAATGCTTAACCGGCATTAGTTTAAATGCAAAAACAGCCCTGCTGTACTATACTCACAAACAATCAAACAACGCTAAAAATTTTACCATGATACAGCCCGTCAAGCCATCAAGAACCTATCTGAACAGATGGTAATTCATTTGTGCCTGGCACATGACCAGTTTAGCTATTGTAAACCTCAAGAGAATGATTTTTATATTGAATAATGATCCCTTTCCAAGTCTACAAACAAACCATCACAAATTTATTGCTGCCATATGTTGTAATAAACTGAATTACAGGGGAAAAAATTAGAAGCATGGCCTAATTTTTCACAAAACAATGAAACTTAAGTGTACTGTCTAATAGCAAGAGGTAAGCCCAGGCACCTTTTCTCAGAGACCACATCCCTTTATCTGCCAAATTGTATTCTAAGGAAAACGAAAAATAGCAATCATTATGCTACACTTGTTTCCAAATCCCTCTGCCACAGTTTTGTAGTTTTAGAACCCCATATAATTTCTGATGCACCACCTGCCTCCTACTTCACTGTGCAGAAGATCCAGAGACCAAAAAATGGAACCAGACAAACTGTAAAGATTGAAAAAACTATTTGTGCTCCTTTCATTTAAAGATGAGAAATCTTGAATATTGATTGTTTCATTGGTACTTAGTACTGCCTCCATCTATTTTCTTACATCCACCTGTTATCTCTAGTCTCAGATTTTAAATGGGCAGGAACCATCTTTTTGTGCTAAGTATTGTATAAACATAAGGCACTGATTGATGTCTCTAGGACTTACCACAATACAAAAAAAAAAATGGGTCGGTATATTTTTCAGATAAATCATGTATCAGAGGGTAGCTGTGTTAGTCTGGATCTGTAAAAGCAGCAAAGAATTCTGTCGCACCTTATAGACTAACAGACGTTTTGGAGCATGAGCTTTTATATATATGTATGTGTGTGTGTGTGTGTGTGTGCGCGTGTGTGTGTGTGTGCGTGCTAGCAAGCAAGCTAGAGATAACGAGGTCAGTTCAATCAGGGAGGATGAGGCCCTGTTCTAGCAGTTGAGGTGTGAAAACCAAGAGAGGAGAAACTGGTTCTGTAATTGGCAAGCCATTCACAGTCTTTGTTCAATCCTGAGCTGATGGTGTCAAATTTGCAGATGAACTGAAGCTCAGCAGTTTCTCTTTGAAGTCTGGTCCTGAAGTTTTTTTGCTGCAGGATGGCCACCTTAAGGTCTGCTATAGTGTGGCCAGGGAGGTTGAAGTGCTCTCCTACAGGTTTTTGTATATTGCCATTCCTAATGTCTGATTTGTGTCCATTTATCCTTTTCCGTAGAGACTGTCCAGTTTGGCCGATGTACATAGCAGAGGGGCATTGCTGGCATATGATGGCGTATATTACATTGGTGGATGTGCAGGTGAATGAACCAGTGATGGTGTGGCTGATCTGGTTAGGTCCTGTGATGGTGTCGCTGGTGTAGATATGTGGGCAGAGTTGGCATCGAGGTTTGTTGCATGGATTGGTTCCTGAGCAAGAGTTATTATGGTGTGGTGTGCAGTTACTGGTGAGAATGTTTCAGGTTGGCAGGTTGTCTGTGGGCAAGGATTGGCCTGCCACCCAAGGCCTGTGAAAGTGTGGGATCATTGTCCAGGATGGGTTGTAGATCCTTGATGATGCGTTGGAGGGGTTTTAGCTGGGGGCTGTATGTGATGGCCAGTGGAGTCCTGTTGGTTTCTCTCTTGGGTTTGTCTTGCAGTAGGAGGCTTCTGGGTACACGTCCAGGTGCCACAGGATTCTTTGCTGCTTTTACAGATAAATCATGTGTTTTTAAATGGGCATTGTCTTCAAGGGAGGAGAAATTAAACTAAGCTACCTAATAGAAATGACAGAACTATTATAGGTCAGTAAGTATTAGAGTGACCAGATAGAAATTGTGAAAAATCAGGACAAGCGGTGGGGGGTAATAGGCGCCTATATAAGAAAAAGCTCCAAGTATCGGGACTGTCCCTATAAAAATCAGGACATCTGGTCACCCTAGTAAGTATAGTTGTGAAATTTTTTTTGGGAGACACCTGGGAAGATATGGTCACATGGAGGGATTACGTTCTTGGATATTGGCCCATGCATGGAGTACCTTGTCAGGCATCACGTCTCAGGTATGACATAGCACATCGGAACTAGAATAAGCATAAAAATGGACTCTTTAAAAAAGGGAATTTTTAAGAAATATTAACATATGTACCAAGACGGAAAATATATTTATTAAAAGTAAAGTTCAGTGTCCATAGGTTTAAGCACAGTTTGAACTAAGCCTATCAAACACCAGAATTACAGCAATTGGGGGATCTTGTCACAACTTGTGTAGCCTGGCCCTCTGTTATGGCTGTACTGGTTTTCCTGAACCTAGAGTTAAATCCTTCCAAAATGAAGACGCCGCCTTTTCCCACAAAGGCTAGCTAACAGTATTATACCCCCATCTTGCAGGATCTGTGGGCATGTTTTCACTAGCTACGTTAAAGCGTTGCCATGGCAATGAGAAGACTGGCAACAAGGAAAAGAAAAAACACCTCCACCAGGGGAATAGCTACCAGCGCTGGAACAGAAGGCAGTGCACAGTCTACTCTGGCACTTCACAGCGCTAAAACTTGTAGAACTCAGAGGGGTGTTTTTTCACACCCCTAAGCGAGAAAGTTGCAGTACTGTAAAGCGCCAGTGTAGACAAGCCTTAAAGCTGAACACCATTTAAACATGGTTCCATGGCCAGAACAGACAAGGCTTTAAGGTAATTAGGTACATATGATCACTCTACTCTGCACATAAATGTGGTGTATAGAGCACTGCGCTGGAATTGCAAGCTCTCCCTTTAAGGGTATGTCTACACTGAAAACTTCAAAGCGCTGCCACGGAAATGCTCCTGCAGCAGCACTTTGAAGTGCGAGCATGGTTGCGCGCAAGCGCTGGGGGAGAGCTCTCTCAGCACTCCTGGTAATCCACCTCCACGAGAGGATTCGCTTCGAGCACTGGGAGCGCAGCTCCCAGCACTCAGCGCCTGTCTACATTAGCGCTTTAAAGCGCTCAGACTTGCTGCGCTAGGGGGGTGATTTTTCATCCCCATGAGTCAGCAAGTTAGAGCGCTATAAAATGTAAGTGTAGACAAGCCCTAAGAGAGTATGTGTAGGAGTGGGGGTTCCTGGTCCTGCGTGCAGGCTAGGGGTCTCTGTTGGGAAGCTTGTAATCAGTCAGTCTGGCTACAGCAAAGTGCCAAGGTTGAGTTGTACCAATCTGCCTCAGGGAGCAGCCTGTTGTGTGTGTGTCTATTTTTGGTTACTGTGTGTTATCAGTCTGGATCTAACAATAAATACATTGTTATGTTGCAGCCTTCCAGCAAGAGTGTTATGTTTTTATACAACTTCTCTGAGTGTATGCCATGAACATACCAGAGAAGACTGGCAACAAGGAAGGGATATAAAAAGTTTAAAGCCATAGGCAGCCATTTGATCAATATGGATGGTTTCCAGTTTAATGAAAATATTTTTTTTTTTGCAATATATATTCAGAGACTTGAGCAGTATTTTTATGTAAATTCTATAGCAGATTCTGATAAACAACGGACTGTTTTCCTAACATTGGTGGGAAAAAAATATTTACTGTTCTTAAAAACATGCATTTTTCACTAGAACCTGGTGAGCTGGAGTATAAGGATATAACAGAGATTCTAGTTAAACATTATGTGCCTACCTTAATTTTTTTTATCCAAACAATATACATTTAATCTAAGAAAGCAAATAGGAGTAAGTCTCTGAAGTTTTGGCAAGTACAGTCAGTCTACTACTGGTTGTTTTGGTAATTTTCTGAAAGAGAATCTCAGAGATTGCTTTGTTTCTGGAGTAAAACACTCTGAATTGAAAGTGTGTAGGGTGGGGCGAGTGTTGTATGTAAGAAGGTACTGCCACTAGAGGAAGCTGCGGCAACTGCTATTTGAATTCACAAAGTGAAAAGGGGCAGAACTTGAAATTGAACTGGTTCCATTGTGCCAGGCCTGGAAGGAAAGGACAGAGCTTCAGCAAAGGTGAAGATGACAATGACATAGATCAGCTCCCCTCACAAGATCCAACAAAACAGAGGGAGCCATGTGATATCCTTAAACAGCAGAAAGATCAGCAGCAGATGTCTTTCTTTAATTAAAGTTTTTCAGTGTTGTTGTTTTGAGATGGTATTTCCAGCAAAGCAGAAACATGACAAGCCCTTGAAGAACTGCTTTAAAAACACACAGTTTATCCAGATATTAACTGCTAATTAAGTCCCTTAAGATTTTATGACTATTTATATAAAAGAGTACATTGCATACAATCCAGAGAACTTGTGCCAGGGCTTGGCTACACTGGAGAGTTGCAGTGCTGGTGATGGGGTTACAGCACTGCAACTCACTCTGTGTCCACACTTGCAAAGCACAGCTAGCGCTGCAACTCCCTGGCTGCAGTGCTGGCTGTACACCTGGTCTGCTTGGGGTGTAGCGATTCCAGCACTGGTGATGCAGCGCTGCTCATCAAGTGTGGCCA
Organism: Gopherus evgoodei; assembly: GCF_007399415.2. Classification (NCBI taxonomy): domain Eukaryota; kingdom Metazoa; phylum Chordata; order Testudines; family Testudinidae; genus Gopherus; species Gopherus evgoodei. The sequence goes on along the minus strand of NC_044327.1, from coordinate 115,872,595 downwards.
CCAAAAGCGCTGTTATTAGCCTCCAGGGTATTAGGAGGTATCCCAGCATATCTTTTCAGCCACTCTGCTCATCGTTTCGCCCTCCACTCCCCTGGGCTCAGGTGACCCCGCCCTTTAAATGCCCCGGGAATTTTAAAAATCCCCTTCCTGTTTGCTCAGCCAGGTGTGGAGTGCAATCAATCAATCACTGACTATGCCTCCATGCCCCAAATGAGCCCCAGCACGGAACACTTCCAAGCTGCAGGACCTCATCAGTGTTTGGGGTGAGGAAGCTGTGCAGTCACAGCTGCGCTCCAGCCGTAGAAATTATGATACCTATGGCCAGATACAGGGCAGGTGCAAGGATATTTTGCGCCCTAGGCGAAACTTCCATCTTGCGCCCCCCCCCCCAATCACATACATTATACACAATACACGGTCACGAAATTGTGCCCCAGACTTTTTTTTTTTTTTTTTAATCTGCCATGAGGCTGCATCAACTGTAAACGAAACAAAAGGAAATTTTATTCCTATCAGTCCTTTCTCTTGTTCACTATTAAAAGTAAAGGATAAAGAATGCATGTCACTTACTATAATTAACTATTTGAATTTCATCAACTGTTTGACGTAAATATTGATTAAGAGATTAAGATGACTTTCCCTTTAAATTAAGCAATGTTGATTGTAATCAGAAATATACGTGACTAAAAAAGGTGTATGTCCTTCATATCAAAATTTGACTGGGAGTGCTGCGGAACCCATTCTGCCTAACTAGCCATGCACCTCCAAATGATTAAAAACATCAAATGGTACAAACTCAATTTGAATGAAAAATTCCATTTTCTAACTAAATAGGTCACACACACTCAAATGGTTGCCAAGTGCTCTCTGTGGTGGTATGTTCATCTGCTCTAAATGCCTACTAACTTCCCTGTGAAAATAATCTTTGACTTTGATCCAATGAAAGCAGGATGGAAAAGCCCCCTCCCCCCCCCAGAAGACCTAAGACATGATGGCTGGATGACATAAACAGACACCTGTCCCTCACAGGCACTACCTCATACATGCCAATTGTGATCAGGACAGAACATCACTGAGGAATATTATGCATTCAGTGGTCTCTACACTGGCCAAGCAACAGCACGACAACTAACCTAACCAGTCCGTCCAACTTTTTTGACTGCTTCCTGGGCACTGGTGAGGGGTAACGGTGCCAGACTGAGCCCGGTGATGGATGCAGTACAAGTTCACAAACTGAGGCAAGGTGCTGGGCCTCGAGTCCTGCTGAGACTACTGTCCTGCACCAAGTGGAGCACAGCCTCCATGAGGAGAGAACTCAAATAAATATCATGCTCCTTCTGCATGATTCCCCCAAGCACTTCTTCAGGCAGCTGCTATGGGGGTCACTCACAGGCTTAGACCTGCCTGTTGCAGGCAAAACACAGCAGCAGGGCTTAAAACTCAGACAGGGCTGCCCAGAGGATTCAGGGGGCCTTAGGCAAAGCAAAATTGGGGGCCCCTTCCATAAAACATTTGCAATACTATAGTAACATGTATTAGGAAATGTAAAAAATAACTAGTGAAATACATTCAAAAATTAACTTGTAATAATTTGAAAATACACTAAATACATTATTTAAAAACATTAAAAGCTGTAATGGTCTGTATACATTTGCAATTACATAATGGGCAGATGATGGGCGATTGTGATGGTTGGTACCAATCGGCTGTCACTGCCTGGGGGTGATGCTGTTGTTGCCCAGGGCTAGGTGGGGATCTGGGCTCAGGGGTGCCCAGCTCTCAGGGGCTGGGCTCAGGGATGTGGGGAGATGGGGTCAGGGTGGTGTCCAGCTCAGAGGGGCTGGTCTCAGAGCTGGGGGTCAGGGCTGTGGAGGGGGATGGGGTCAAGGGGGGTGCCTGGGGACGCTGGGGCAGCTCAGCTCTGCAGGCTGCTGTTCTCTCGAGCCGCCCACATACAAGGGGAGCAATAGCAGGGATCAGCCAAGGACCAAGGGGGCAGGAGCACAGGCGCCTGAGGCAGAGCTGTGGGGAAGCACTTGCTTACCTTGCCCAGCACATGAGCGTCAGGGTCTTCTTTCTTCCTCCACTCCACCAGACCACCGCTGAGGCTCTTTTCTTCTCGTGCCCCTTGCTGGGGCTGATGTGAAGGCTGAGCCAGGGGGCAGCCCCCGCTTTCCTCCAGAAGCCCGTGTGTCGTGCCGACGCAGGGCTCCTACCACATGCGCTAAGGAGAGCTGCGCAGCTCTGCCCAGCTGCCGCCGCCCCCCACCCCCTACAATGAGAAAAATTGCATAGGCTGGAGCCCCTGCTCTGGGAGGGAGAGGGATTCTGATTTCTGAGCCTCTGCTAGCAGCCCAGGGATTCCCCTGGGTCAGCGCGCCGTCGGCAGCCTGAACCTCTAGACAGTCGCAGCGGCGCCCTGACCCAGGGGACTCCCTGGGCTGCCAGCTTCCGCGGCGGCACCCTGACCAGGGGGACCCCCTGGACTGCCAGTTGCCACAGCGGTGCACGCTGACCCAGGGTCAGCACGCCTCCGCGGCAGCCCAGGGTTTCCCTGGGCCAGGGGACCCCCTGGGCTGCCGGCTGCCGTGGCGGTGCGCTGACCCGGGGGACCCCCTGGGCTGCCGGCTGCCACGGCAGCGCCCTGACCCAGGGGACACCCTGGGCTGCCGGCTGCCGCTGGCAGCTCAGACTCCCTCTCTGTCCTAGCAGCAGCAGCTGGTCAACCATTTAAAAAAAAAAATTGGGAGCGCTTTTTGGCGCCTCCAAATCTCGGCACCCTAGGCAACCGCCTAGTTCGCCTAAATGGTTGCACCGGCCCTGGCCAGATATCAAAGTCCATAATGCAAAGGGGCCATGAATGGGACGCGTTGCAGTGCAGGGTTAAAGTAAAGGAGCTGCGGAGTGCCTATTGCAAAGCCTGTGAGGGAAACCGCCGCTCAGGTGCTGCCCCCATGACCTGCCATTTTTACAAGGAGCTGGATGTGATACTTGGGTGTGACCCCACTGCCAATCCGAGGACCATGATGGACAGTTCAGAGCAGGGAGAGGAGGGGGAGGGTGTACAGGAAACTGAGAGTGAGGCTACTGAGGCAGTGGGAGACACCCCGGAGTCCCAGGAGGCATGCAGCCAGGAGCTCTTCTCAAGCCAGGAGGAAGTTAGCCAGTCGCAGCAGCTGGAACTTGTTGGTGAAGAAGAAGCAGAGGAACAGGTTTCCGGTAAGCAGCTTTTATTTTAAGGATGGAAATGTTTTGGGGGAGGAAGGGGGGGGCTATGGCTGCATGCATGCATGCCTAGATGTGGAATAGCCCATTGATGTGGTCTATCACGTCGCGGTAACCGGCCTCTGTAATCTCTTCAAAAGTTTCAGCCAGAGCGTGGGCAATGCGCTTGCACAAGTTTATAGGGAGAGCCACCGTGGTCCTTGTCCCAGTCAGGCTAACGCGTCCACGCCACTGTGCCGCAAGGGGTGGGGGGACCATTGCTGCACACAGCCAAGCTTCACAGGGACCAGGATGGAATCCACATTGCTATAGAAGACCCTCCCGCTCTTCCCAGGTAACTTGCAACAGCGATATATCTGGCAGGATAAAATCCTGTGGAAAATGTAGGGATAGTGTTCAGTGCAGGTCCCCCCAGCTGCTTTCTGCTTTCCCCAATGCACAGAAACCCCAGTGAGCCCTGACTCAAGCAGCTTCCCTTCCCAGGTGAGTCGCGGCAGAAACATGGATTCATTAATCACTCATTACTCACCATGTCTTCGCTGCTGTGGCCTCTCTGTGCTGTGTTTGCTATGTGTAAATGATGCTACAAATAGTCTACAAACTCCTTCACTGTGATTATAAACAATGCAGCGTCTGTAATAAATGTTTCTATTTCTGTTTTTGTTTAAGTGTCCTTGAATCCTCCGGTCCTATCACAGCCTGCTGAAAGACTACAGAACTTGAGGAGGAAACCAAGGAAACGCAAAGATTTGGTGAAAGCAGTTATGAATCAGTATGCCAGAGAGAATAAGAGGCTGCAGGACTGGAGAGAGAAAATGCATCAGTGGAGGGAAACACAAAGCAGGAGAAAAAGAGTTGGCTACCAAGAAAAGCACAAAGCAGCTGATAAGCCTCCTGGTATGCCAAACGGACTGTATGCAGTCACTTGTAGCCATGCAGGCAGATCACTACTGTGCTAACCCCTCCCTCATCCCAAAGCTCTCTCCCTTGTGCCCCAGTGTTTGCTCAAAGCCCCCTTCTCTAGCATCCTGGTTCTTACCACCACCAGCTGCCCCCAACACCTGTACGTTCACCTACCAGCCCTGAGAACTATGACCCTTACCCTATGCTCTCAACCCCCATCACCATGCAGCATATTAATCCTGAAGTGCACCAGGCATTCCACAGCACTCCAGGCAGGACACATTCAAACCTCTGACTGTACAGTTCAGCACCCTACCCCCCTGCCCTTTTATGTACTGTATTTTGAATAAATGATTTCTTGGCTTTTAAAACAGTTTTTATTATTGCAGCAAGTGAAACATACTGTACCCCAAGGGAAAAACAGGCGCTGCAAATCATTATAACCACTGCACTTCACTCCTGTGCAAGGCACCAAACATTACTGTTGGCTTTCAGCCTCAAATTGCTCCCTTAAGGCATGCCTAATCCGTGTAGCCCTGTGCTGGGCCTCTCTAGTAGCCCTGCTCTCTGGCTGTGAAAATTCAGCCTCCAGGTGTTGAACCTCAGAGGTCCATTCCTCACTGAATGTTTCATCCTTCCCTTCACAAATATTATGGAGGATACAGCACGCGGATATAACCGCAGGGGTGCTGCTTTCCCCCAAGTCTAGCTTCCCATACAGAGATCGCCAGCACCCTTTTAAACGGCCAAAAGCACTCTCCACAGTCATTCGGCACCGGCTCAGCCTGTAGTTGAACTGGTCTTGGCTCCTGTCAAGCTTCCCTGTATACGGTTTCATGAGCCAAGGCATTAAGGGGTAAGCAGGATCTCCAAGGATCACAGTGGGCATTTCGACATCCCCTACTGTGATCTTGCGGTCTGGGAAAAAAGTCCCGGCCTGCATCTTCCTGAACAGGCCACTGTTCGGAAAGATGCGTGCATCATGCACCTTTCCAGGGCAGCCTGTGTTAATATCAATGAAACACCCACGGTGATCCACAAGCACCTGGAGAACCATAGAGAAATACCCCTTCCGATTAATGTACTTGGATGCTAGGTGGTGTGGTGCTAGAATAGGAATATGCATCCCATCTATCACCCCTTCACAGTTAGGGAAACCCATTTGTGCAAAGCCATCCAGAATGTCCTGCACATTCCCCAGAGTCACGGTTCTTCTTAGCAGGATGCGATTAATGGCCCTTCAAACTTGCATCAACACGATTCCAACGGTTGACTTTCCCACTTCAAACTGGTGCGCGACCGATCGGTGGCTGTCTGGAGTTGCCAGCTTCCAGATTGCAATAGCCACCTGCTTCTCCACCGGCACGGCAGCCCTCAATCTCATGTCCTTGCGCCGCAGGGTAGGGGTGAGCTCAGCACACAGTCCCCTGAAAGTGGCTTTTCTCATCTGAAAGTTCTGCAGCCACTGCTCATCATCCCAGACTTGCAGGACGATGTGATCCCACCCCTTAGTGCTTGTTTCCCGAGCCCAAAGGCGGCGTTCCACGGTGCTGAGCACGTCCGTTACTGCCACAAGCAATTTATTGTCACGTGCGTCAGGCGAATTGATATCATCGGACTCCTCACTGTCACTTTGGAGCTGAAGGAATAGCTCAACTGCCAAACGTGATGTGCTGGCGACATTCATCAGCAAAGTCCTCAGCAGCTGGGGCTCCATTTCTAACAGAAATCGCGCTGCAGACTCACAATGGTGCCAAACTGCTGGGTGTGTAGCGATGCACCACAGGGCGTTGGGACAGGAAGCGGAATGACCCGCACCCTTCCGTCCCCTTCCCATAACCCACAGCGCCAAAATGGGACGAGGTGCTCTGTGGGATAGCTGCCCACAATGCACCATTCCCAACAGCGCTGCAAATGTGGCCACACTGCAGCGCTGGTAGTCGTCAGTGTGGCCACACTGCAGCACTTTCCTTACACAGCTGTACGAAGACAGCTGTAACTCCCAGCGCTGTACAAATGTAAGTGTAGCCATACATACCCCGCCAGTAACTGTTTGCCTATTCCATCAAAACAGCTAGAACAGAATAAATTGTGCTGAAGTCTGTAGCTGCAGTTCATATAGCTCTAATTTAGGCAACGTTTCAGTGTGTGTTCCCAGTTCAGAGAACAGGATAGAATGTATATAGAGAAAATATATAAGTTGGCAGAGCAGCACAGTCTATTGCTTTGGGATAGCCCAAAGCAAATGGATTGCTCTAATCCAGACTGAGAGGGCGAGAACAGTGATATTTCTATACAGTTTAAGTAAAATTATGTAAGAAACCCCATGAAAACAAACATTTTATTTCACTTAGAAAGTGCCAAATTTACAGTCCCCCAGGCAACCTTAATTCTGCCCTGTAGTAGAATTACATGTTCACATACCTTTTTACCCCCATTTGGAGCCCATGATGGTCACAAAAGGAGGCAGAATTCAGAGTGCATAGGCGATCCTCAATCTGGCATTTCCGAATTTTCAAGTGCTTGACTTTGAAATCTAAATATCATTTAACATAGGTAATTTCTTAGGGTTTTTTTGTTTGTTTTAAAACAAAAAAGGGTAAAGACAAAATCAGGCTGTAAAAATGGCCTTTCTTTTTTGGCCCATAGAATTCTGATTAGCTTTTTGTTGAGAAAGATAAACAGTTAAAAATCACAATTTCCCTTCTCTTAACTTGCATTCCTCAAGAAAAACCTTGGCAAACTGTCAAAACACAACCACCACCACCCTTCCTCAGAAGGGCTCACTCCACCTCCACTACTTGAGAATATTCAGGATCTGCTAGAGCACCTGTAGCAGGAAGGAAGGGAGTCACACTTGAATACGTCCAGCACCCCAGCCTTTGACATATGGCCCCAGCAGCCCATGTCCCTCTCTGGAGGCATCACAAACTGGATCTCCTCCAATAGCTTTCTGCTGCCAGTTAATGGAGCTCCAGTAGCAGTACTCTGTGCTGAAGACTCGGGGTTCAAACCCTGCACAATGAACCGTTGTTACAGTTGCACATATTCCCCCTGCCAGGTGTCATAGTCCTGCAACAAACAAACATGTGAGACCTTCTCAAAGAGAAGGCTGCAAGAATCCTTTGTAATACAGAATGTTTGGCAATCTAATATTAGGTCACTATCATAGGTGCTGACTCCACAGGTTGCTGGAGCACCCATGGGGAAAAAAAATAGCGTATGCTCAGCATCCACTGGCAGCCCCACTGATAAGCCGCTCCTCCTCCCCCGCCATCAGCCATCCTGCCTGCCAGCAACCCCACTGATCAGTGTCTCCCTGTCCCACCTACCACGGATCAGCTGTTTAGCGGCATGCAGGAGGGGCTGTGGGGATGAGAGAGAGGAGCGAGGGTGGTGCACGCTCTGGGAAGGGGCAGAGCAAGGGCAGGAAGAGGCAGGGTGGGGGTGGGGCCTTGAGGGAAGGCAGGATCTGGGATGGAGCATCCTGGGGTATGGTCACTATAAACTCTCCCTACGTTATTTGGATTGCAGTAGCATTCACAACCCATAGTAATGGACCAGGACTCCTTGGTGTTAAGTGCTATACAAACAGAACAAAGACAGTCCCAGAGGTCGACCAGAAGTTTGAATCCAAGTCAGCGCTGAAGTCAATGCATGGAGTTCAGAAACAGATCAGTCATGTCATGGCAGCTACCTAGGCATCTACACTGGTTACCTGAATGCTTCCTGGTATGCCCCATGGAATATATATATATAGTTCTGATTGGAGTGGTCTGACTGTGATCACTGTCAGACCACTCCAACCAGAACTTCTTGTGACATACAACTTCTGTGGATTGTGGGTCACAGGGAGCAGCCAGGCTACAACTGCTGCTGGGTGGCAGTGTGAGGATGTTGGTTGCCTCATAGCTCTTCAAGTCTGGGTTCAACTCCTGCCAATCCTTACATCACAATCCATAAATAAAGTTTCCATTCCTCAAGACAAGCCAGATTGGCTGAACTGAATCAAGACTGGGTATTAGCATTAGGCATTGTACCTCTTAAAAGTCTATAAAAAGAAAAGAACTTACTTGGTGAAGTTCTTATGGAAAAGTCAAGTAAGATGTTATATCCTTTACAGAAAAGTAGTACAGAGACTGGGTTTTTGGTTTCTCCCATCCAAATCAGGATAGCATGAAATATAATATAGCATTTGTCCACTCCAACAACTTCTTGGCTGAACTAGTATCCAAAGTCATTCTTCTTGCTCAAACGTCTAATCTGCAGAGTTTGGCCAGTTTTGCAAAGAGAGTGAAAAGAAAATCAAAGTCCCTCTTGAACAGAAGAAACTCCTCCTCGGTTTGGGATTAGGTTTTAAAATCAGGAAGTATTTATATTTTAGAAGATATCCTTTTATTAGCAGTAAGTAGTGTTCGGTCTCAATTCCTCAATTTTACAAGTCTTGAAATTGCTGTTTCTTAGGCTATGTCTACACTGCGCACCTTACAGCTGTGCCATTGTAAGGTACACAGCGTGGCTGCTCCTTATTGCTGGGACAGAGCTCTCACAGCGACAAAATAAAGCCACCCCAAATGAAGGGGCAGGAGAGTGTCCTCCGCTGACAAAGTACAGTGCATACCAGCACTTTTTGTCAAAACTTTTGTTGTTCGGGGGGTGAGGGGGGAGGTGTTTTTTCACACCCCTGAGCGACAAAGTTTTAATGACGAAAGTGCAGCATAGACATAGCCTTGGACTGCAACCAGATATCCTGGTTTAGGTAGGAAGTTTTTCCTAATGTTCAAACTGTCAGGGTGGTTAAGCCCTGGAATAAATTGCCTAGGGAGAGTGTGGAGTCTCCAGAGAGGGAGACTTTTAAGAGCAGGTTAGACAAACATCTGTCAGAGATGGTCTAGATAATGTTTAGTCCTGCCACGAATGCAGGGGACTGGACTAGATGACCTCTCGAGGTCCCTTCCAGTCCTACAATTCTATGATTTTAAGTAACCTACCATATTTTTAAGTCAGCCATACTGACAAATCTGTCTGAAGCTTACTAATTTTTAGGCGAATCTAAGACATACTGTTATTATTCACCTCTCCTCTTCCCCACCCCCACCTCCAAAATATTAATGCAGTTACAGGAAGTTCTACAATTCCTTTTTCAGATAGAAAGTACCGTCTGCATTTGGACATATATTTCCTAATGTGTGCCTTAGTTTAGCTCTATAAAATATACTTGTTTTCTGTGAACTGTCCTTTTAAATCACTAAACACTGCTGCCTGCAGAAATAGGCACTGTTGCTCCAAATCAGCAGAGCCACCACACAATATGCTAGCATAAAGAGTTGTTTCATGGTTTTCTTCAAACCAAGATTAAAATATTTTAGACAGAAAATGTTCGATCTTTATTTTTCCATGCACAAACTACCACAAACAAAACAAAAAGACATAGCTTCAGTACTCTCAAGCGTCATCATAGTCTCGGTAATGTAGACATACCTGCAGTCTCTTAACACCTCATCACTTTTTTCTGCTCAGGACTTTCCACTGTCTTTCCCTGTAGAGAGTTGAGGGAAATAGCTTCCTACTGACTGCCAGTCATTAAGAGTTAATGTTCAGTCATTGGGTCTAACATTAATGTGTGTTGATTCCATTCAGGTTTTGATGGTACATTAGGATCCATCCCAGACAGACATATTGTGGGACATCCAGCTATGTCTCACTTCCCCTCACCTCAAATTAGGAATCAAACGCTACACAGTCAGGGCTTGTCTTCATGTACAGTATTACAGTGACACAGCTGCATCATGTCTCCCATCAGTGTAATTAATCCACCATCCTGAAAGGCAGTAGCTATGTCAGCAGAAGAAGCTCGACCATCAACACAGTGTGGTCTACACAGGGAGTTAAACTGGTATAAATAAATCCACGCCCCTGAACAATGTTTCACATTCCTGAGCAACATAGTTATACTGATATAGGTCTGTAGTATAAACCTGGCCTCAGTTAGGTAACAATACAAAGTGGGTGGGTAAATTGAGTCACCCATATTTTTATGAATAATATTACCAAAAATTCCCATTCTCCATCATACAGATCTCTGTTTCTATTAGCACACATTACTGATTCATTCCGAGTACCAAAAAATAAGAAAGCTGAATACTCAGACAGGCTGACATCCCTGTGGTTCTGGTGCTCAATACAATACTGACAAAAGTTTGTCCCTACAAGAGTCAGGTACTCATACCAAAAGTTAATATCTATTTTGCTGCCTTGGGAGAGGCAGAGCTGGTACTAACATCAGGTGCTGCTATTCAGTTAGAATAATCTCAGTCTAAATCCAGTTCATTATTGTGTAATGAATAGTCATACTCTAAACCCAACTCCAAAGTCAACAAGAATGTTTTTGATTGGACATTAAGAATATTTTTCCCATTGTATTCTTCACTTGCTAGGGCTCCATGGGAGCAAGGCTTAGTTTTGAAAGTCTATCAAAAAAGAAAAAAGTATTCAGAGGAGAGCAACAAAATGTACATGGAAAAAAACATGTATTGGTTTCATTTTCTAGTTAAAAGATTGCTACAGTTACTTCTTTCTTCAATCTCTAGTGCAGTAGTATTACAGATCTTCATTTACAGGGACAGTGAAGATGGGAGTAAAAAAAACAAAACCCATCAAGGCCTTTAATGAAAACCAGTTATTGCATGCTAATTTGCCTTATATAAATATCAAGCACCTTGTATACTAATAAAAGAATTGACAACAATACACTCAGAGGGTCACAACTCTATCTAAATAATTTAAACAGTTTAAAAATTCAATTAACATAGCTACACAGTGCCAGTCACTCACCACTCCCCAAAGTTAAATGCACATGCTTTTAGTTTTACCAACGGACACAAAAAGAAAAGCTCGTGAATACATGCAAGAACTTGGAGTGACACTCTTATACAAAGGGGTATTCCAAGGTGTCCACTTCTCCTTAAATTTTCTAGAAGCAACTGTATGTGTCTTGAATTTTATCCTGGGAATGAATCTTTGGAAGTAACAATTTGAAATTTGAGAACTATTCTCTCTTTCATCAGTGTATTGGCATAGTGATTGCACACAATTCTTAAATCATTTTGGTAGAGCTCAGTTTACTCATAGCATTATCTTACTATGCAATGTGTGTCATCATAATATAAAACCTTTAGTCGTGTGGATATCAACTCCTGACATCTGAATAAATACAAAAAGTGTTTGGAGAAATAAAAAGCTCCATTGTTCTAGTAAAGCAAACCCACGGCTTTCATAGAAGATCTCTGACACGCAAGATCTTCTATTTCCATATGTATATTGCCAACTTTTGTGAATTTATTGCAATTTTCTTCAACTCCCAGCTCCTAAACTAATGTAAGGATGCAAGAATCTCAGCTTTCATTTGAAAAGTTTCTAGCCCTCAAGACTGGGAAGAAAACTTGAAAATGTGACCTAACTGTACCCCCCAAAAGTTAAATATATATTATTTTAAATTTGGAGGGGGGTCTGACCTGTGCTTCTTGGACATTTGGGGGTGGAAATATTGGGGGGAGTTCCCATCCTCCAGAATGGGAGGATAACTGCCAAGGTAGCCAAGGTAACCCAGGAGGGGTGAGGAGAAGGGAAGCACAGGGAGGGGTGGGAGAAGGGGAGGGGAGAAAGGAAGCACAGGGGTGGGGTAGTTATAGGGGCACCCCCTAGAATGGCATGCACCTCATCATAGAAGCAGGATGTCTGGGACTCTGACCCAGAGTGGCCATTTGCCTCTCTGGCTCTTTGGTAGGGTTGCCTGATATTCCAGGCAGGACTGATTCTCCATTAGACTAAACTGAAACTCCATTAGATGAAATCTGGAGGCACTCCAATTTATGTCAAGATGCCCCCAACCGACCTCACCGAGGCCAGCCATGAGCACCCATGTCTGCCCAGGAGCCCCTGACTGACCTCAACGAGGCCAGCCAGGAGGAACCAGGGGATAGCAGCAGACAGTACAATACAGCTGCTAACTGTCTTTGCTAGCTTGCAAAGGGCAAGGAGCTGGTGCTGTGTAGCACTGCAGTACTGCGTCTGCCAGTAGCACCTAGGAGACATATGGTGACAGCGAGCTGAGCGGGCTCCATGCTTGCCATGGTATGTCATCTGCATGGGTAACCCAAGAAAAAAGGCAAGAAATGATTTTTTGCTGTTGCTTTCATGGGGGGCGGAGGGTGGCCTCATGACATGTACCCAGAATCACCCATGACAATGTTTTTGCCCCATCAGGCATTGGGAAACTCCACTAGAGAGGTCCTTTGGGGCCATCTGCCTGTCCCAAATCAGGATAAAGGAGGAGGGTTGCGTGTGGGGCTAGCAACTCCACCTCGTAAAAAATCAACCTGCTACAGAAACGCCAACAATAGAGACAACAGAGACTGGCCCAGGATAGAGGACTCTGGAGATCTGTGGTTGGCGGCCCATACCCCGATTTGGGTGACGGGCATGAGTGAGTGAGTGAGTGAGTGAGGCACTGGGAGCTCAACCCAGAATTCCAATGGGCGGCAGAGACTGCGGGAACCGCAGGATAGCTACCCACAATGCAACGCTCCAAAAGTTGACACTAGCCTCGGTACTATGGATGCACTCCGTCAACTTAATGGTCTTAAGTGCGGATGCACACAATCGACTGTATCAAATCGATTTCTAAAAAAATCGACATATTAAAATCGACCTAATTTCACAATGTAGACATACCCTTAAGTGTTTGAATGTTGTGCTGTAAGGGAGTCCTGGGGTCACACACTGAATAAGGATACAAAGAAATATTGAATCCTCATTCACTAAACAAGGCAAAAGTCCTGTGGAAAAAACAGCATGCAATAATTTAATTAGAAAAACTGTCTCATAGGTCATATGCACAAGGGAGACTGAAATAAGGTTACACTCAAAAGAAAAAAAAAGCCAATTTTAAAGTGCTCAATTTTGTAGTCTTACCCCTTTTTTAATCTGTAATTTTAATTTATAACCCCAAACATCCCTATCCCCAAATAAGCAAGAAAAATCTCCGCATTGGATACAGTTAACAACTCTTCAGGGTAGCATTATCATATTTTCATTACTGGGATGAACCTTCTACTGCAACTCAGCTTCAGGAGCCCTTTGGAAATTAGTACCTATTGCAGGGGTGGCCAACCTGTAGCTCCGAAGCCACATGCGGTTCTTCAGACGTTAATATGCGGCTCCTTGTATAGGCACCGACTCCTGGGCTGGAGCTACAGGCGCCAACTTTCTAATGTGCTCTGCCACAGGCTCTGCCCCCACTCCACCTCTTCCCATGCTTTCCCGAGCCTGCCATGCCTTGCTCCTTCTCCTAGAGCCTCCTGTACGCAACAAAACAGCTGATCGGACGGTGCAGGAAGGTAAGGGGAGGCGCCGATTGTTGGGGCTGCTGTCCAGTGGTAGGTGCAGGGAGCAGGGGCAGGTAGCTGATGGAGGGCTGCTGATGTATTACTGTGGCTCTTTGGCAATGTACATTGGTAAATTCTGGCTCCTTCTCAGGCTCAGGTTGGCCACCCCTGAGCTATTGTGTGTGTGTAGGGGGGGTCCTGCTGCATTCAGACACAAGTGTATAGGCTTATCTATGCAGAAGGCTAGGCAGAGCACACTAAGGGAATGGCTACACTACGAGGCTTTCAGTGACATGGCTGTGCCACTACAGCCATGCCGCTAAAAGGTGCGCAATGTAGTTGCTGTTTGTCAGCAGGAGAGCGCTCTCCTGCCAACAAAAAACTTCACCCCTCATGAGCAGCAGCAGCAGCTTTGTTGGCAGGAGAGTGCTCAAGCCAACAAAGCGCTAGTCACACCAGCGCTTTTCGTTGGTAGAACTTGTGTCGTTCGGGGGGAGGGAGGGTCTTAAACACTCCTGAACACTTTTGTTGACGAAGTGCCAGTGCAGACAAAGCCTAATTGTCACAGTTTACTTGCTAGAAGACAGTAAGGAGCTGATACCGATAGAGATGGCCCTGGAAGGGTTACTGGCCCAGAGAGGTGGGGCGTCCTTGTACCTTTCAAGCTACATCAAAGATCAAAACCACACAGTGTATTGACACAACTGAGATTTTCTTTAAAGGTGAAAAAAGAAAAATGTTAAGTAAAGTCCCTGAAGGCTTTACTGCTGCTTCAAATGCTTTGTCCCTTGAACAAGTATTTTCCATGGATTTAAATAGAGACTAAAAACTCTTGTGATCCATTTTCTTCCCATATTGGGCTTGTCTTTACAACAAGAGAAACCACTTAAATCTACAGTCCAATTACAAGTGTCAACAAGTAATCAAGATATACCACCCAGTTAATGGTTAACTTGATGGTAAAATATAACAAACTATTCTGAGAGAATTTAAAGACAGCTAGCTACATATGAAAATTGATCATGCTCACTTAATCCAAACCCAGAAAATGCAGCACTGGATATGTGAATTGGTAGCATTGTTCTTTGCTCAATTCCCACTACATTGCCAGTGCTCCATAAATACTTTCTCCTACTTTCATATAGACATTATCTTTCCATCTCCCATCCCTCTTTCCATTTGCACTGGAGTGACCTACAGAGTTGTCCCACCTGCTGTAAATGTCGAAACAGAATTAGTTATCTAGCACCAGGAAGGGCAGAGTTAATGCCTAACTGGGTGATAAAACTGTTAACCCTCCCCTTCACCAGCTCCTTTATATTTTACGTATTTACCTGGGCATACATTCCCAGTCAGAAAAGTTTCAACCCTAATCTTAATGAGAGTTTTCCCTCTTAAAATAAATCACAAAACAAAAAAATTGCCAAATAAGCCTGGAATCCGTCCTGGTGCAGATGTAAGTGCCAACAGATTGATATGTAGTTGTGCATTGACTCATTTATACCCCAAATTAAAAAGAATAGTAAGAGGCCACCTTGGCTAAACAGAGTAAAAAGCGGTTATAGGCAAAAAGGCATCCTTTAAAAAGTGGAAATCAAATCCTACTGAGGAAAATAGAAAGGCTCATAAGCTCTGGCAAGTCAAATGTAAAAGTGTAATTAGGTAGGCCAAAAGAGAATTTGAAAAGCAACTAGCAAATGATTCAAAAACAAAACAGCAAAACAAAAAATGTAAATACATCAGAAACCCTATCAAATAACCAAGATGCTGAAGTAGTACTCCGGGAAGACAAGGCCATTACAGAGAAGCTAAATTAATTCTTTATATTGGTCTTCACTGTAGAGGAAGTGAGGGAGATTCCTAGACCTGAACTGTTTTTTTTAAGTGACAAATCTGAGTAACTGTTCCAGATTAAGGTATCAATAGAGGAGGTTTGGGAACAAATTGGTAAATTACATTTTCTTTTACCCAAGAGTTCTGAAGGAACTCAAATGTGAAACTGAAAAACTGTGGAATGTAACCTATCACTTAACTCAGCTTCTGTACTGATGACTGGAGGATAGCTAATGTGATGCTAATTTTTAAAAAAAGGCTCCAGAGGTGATCCTTGCAATTATAGATCAGTAAGCCTAACTTCAGTCCAGACAAATTGGTTGAAACTATAGTAAAGAACAGAATTATCAGACACACAGATTAATATGATTTGTTGGGGGAACAGTCAGCACGGCTTTTGTAAAGGGAAATCATGCCTCACCAATCTATTAGAATTCTCTGAGTGGGTCAACAAGTATGTGGACAAGGGTGATATAGTGGAGATAGTGTACTTGAATTTTCAGAGAGCCTTTCACAAGGGCCCTCACCAAAGGCTCTTAAGCAAACTAAGCAGTCATGGGATAAGAGGAAAGGTTCTATTTGGATCAGTAACCGGTTAAAAGACAGGAAACAAAGGGTAGGAAAATATGGTCAGTTTTCAGAATGCAGAGATGTAAATAGATCTATCTTGGGACAGTGCTGTTCACCATATTCATAAATTATCTGGAAAAAGGGGTAAACAGTGAGCTGGCATGATGATACAAAATTGCTCAAGTTAAGTCCAACGCAGACTGCGAAGAGTTACAAAGTGATCTCACAAAATTGGGTGGCTGGGCAACAAAACGGCAGATGAAATTTAAATGTTGACAAATGCATATTGGAAAACATAATCCCAACTACACTTAAAAATTGATGGGGTCTCAATTACCTGTTACCATTCAAGAAAGATTTTGGAGTCATTGTAGATAGCTCTGAAAACATCTGCTCAATGTGCAGTGGCAGGCAAAACAGCTAACGTTAGGAACCATTAGAAAAAGGGACAGATAGTACAACAGTAGTATATAATGTCACTATATAAATCAATGGTACACCCATGCCTTGAATACTGCATGAAGTTCTGGTCACCCCATCTCAAAAAAAGATCCATTAGAAATGGAAAAGGTACCTAGAATGATAACAAAAATGATTAAGCGTGTGGAACAGTTTCCACATAAGGAGAGATTTAAAAGACTGGGACTGTTGATTTTGGAAAAGAGATAACTGAGGAAGGAAACATTAGAGATCTATAAAATCATGAATGGTGTGGAGAAAGTAAATAAGGAAGTGTTAATTTACCCCTTCACATAACACAAGAACCAGGATCACATTAATAGGCAGCAAATTTAAAAAACAAACAAAAAGGAGGTACTTCTTCACACAGTGCATAGTCCACCTGTGGAACTCATTGCCAGGGGATGTTGTGAAGGCCAAAACTATAACTGGATTCCAAAAAGAATTAGATAAATTCATGGACGATAGTGTCCCTAAGTCTCTGACTGCCAGATGCTGGAAGTGGACAACACGGGATATATCACTTGATGATTGTCCTCTACTGTTCATTCACTTTGAAGCAACTGGCATTAGACAGAAGACAGGATACTGGACTAGATGGACCATTGGTGTGACCAGTATGGTCATTCTTATGATGCTGTTATACCCATATAAAGGTGCCTTGACTAGTGTTGATTCTGTTTCGGGAAGCAGCATAAGTCATATCAATAACACTGTCCACGTTGGGGGGCTGTCCCTTAACTATACTGGTATAATTAAAGCAGCAGAACTTGCTACTGTGACAAGACCTACGTTGACAGTATAGCAAGAGGTTCAATCCCCTTAGGTTCATTCACACATCTTGTTGACTGAACAAAAGGATAGGTACAGGCAGATGAGCTGAACTTTATTTACATGCAGTAATCTTGTTGAAGTCCATGGGAATACTAATACATACAGCGTTTGCACAACAGGAGCACAGAAGTTAAATAAAAACTCAGCTAGAGGCGGCAAACAAGCGAGGTAAGCATGGACACACACAAGCTCCCCATCCCATTTAAGAGGTGTGTAGCAGATGCAAGATGCCTGTTTATGGAATATTCATCTTTTTAAGATCAAAACACTACACAAAATGTTCTCCGCCAGGAAGAAAAATACACATGGGACTTCCTCTCTTCCCCTTCCCACAAAACATGGGAAAGGTGGGTCAGAAGCAAAGGGTTCAGTCTTAACAGAAATTGTCACAAGTTTAAGTTAAAGAATCACTATCATGGATTTCCTAAGAAAAATACAAATCAGTTCAGAACACTGACCAAGGTCTTTAAATGAAACTTGCATTGAGAAAATATATATAATTAATAAGAAGTTTTCGGTTGCTTTATTATGTACAAGCCACCCCGAAAAAAAGAAGAAACCTGGAATTAGCAGGACATTTAACAACCATCACTCTGTTCACAGTAACATCTAGTCTGCTTTGGACTCTACAGTATTATTCTGGACAGCGACCATCTTACAGAGTGGTTAATACATTTGCTGAGTCCCTGAACCTTGCTGGAATTTCTCGGTGCTACTATAATACATAACCTCAATATTTGTTAAGTGACAAGTTATGATCACTGTACAGCATAAGAAACTCATCTGCATTAAACTCATTCAGTAAATAAGCCTGCTCAAGCAAAGACATTTCTGGAATACTTCAGTAACAGTTCTTGAATGCAACTGGAGTTGAAGTACGCAAGAACAAGATGTTGAGGGGTTTTTTTTTTGTTGTTATTAAAAGTGAATAACAGTGAGCATCTGAGGTTTGTTGAGCTTTTAAAAAAAATTACAAATAGGTCATAACTAGAATTACTTCTATATGAAAAACCAGCATGGCAGACCAGTGACTTTTCCATTTCAGGATGCTCAACAACAGAGAATTATTTTCTGTTTTTTGGGCAAGATGAAACCTTAAGGTAATTTAATGAATCCTTGTAGTTCTGACCAAGTTAAAAACTGAAGTCTCAAGAGCAGCAGCATCTGACTGTTGAATACTGATTGGCTCCTTAGCTAATTACCCTAACAGTATGTTCAAAATCTAAGGAGTTCATGTTTTGTATTGCAAAATAAGGAAAATGTATATTTCCATCATAACAGGAAAGTAACAATAGATTAACCCTAGTTAAAGTATTTTACTAGGAAAGTTGAACATTAACTGGAAACATGTCATTAAGAACACCACCACATTCACTAGTCAACATACTTCACACCGACAGGCTGGGATGTTCCATTATGCATTATGATAGTAGCACTCTTTCCAAGAAACAAACATTGATCAGGTCAGTGGTATTTATTTCCTTCCTACTGAGGACGCAATATTGCAACACAATATATGGAGAAATCTTGCTCAAGTTAAAACCAGATTGTTATTTCAGCCCACATTAAGATGTTTGTAATTACATTCAAACGTTTTAGGTTGTGGAACAGCTTTTGACAGATGTACAAGAGGACTGAATACAAATAGAAAAAGAATGTGAGCTATTTAAGCAATCTACAAAAAACCAAAAACATAAAAACCAGGCATGTGCACCATTTGTTTCTTCATTCTATATACACAAGTGGCCAGGGAGATTTGTTCTTTCAGACAGTTTGGTTTTCAACAACAGCTCCCTCCCCACCAGCCCCCACCACACTCCCCCACCCCCTTTCCCTCTACCACCAGGCCTCTCTGCATTTCAGAGTTAAAAAGGCATAAACTCAATTACTATTCCTTTGCAGATCACCTTTAATTCTGTTCAGTCAACAACAGAGAAGACATACCTAAGAATCAAACAAAGACAATGAGGAGTCCTTGTGGCACCTCAGAGACTAACATTTATTTGGGCATAAGCTTTCGTGGGCTAAAACCTACTTCATCAGATGCATGGAATGAAAAAAAAATACAGTAAGCAGTATTACAGCACATGAAAAGATGAAAGTAGCCTTACCAACTAGGGGGTCAGTGCTAACTAGTAGGGTGACCAGGTGTCCCAATTTTAATCAGGATAGTCCCAAAAATTGAGGCTTTTATATAGGTGACAATTACCCTCCACCCCTTGCCCCAAATTTTCACACTTGCTATCTGGTCACCCTACTAATGAGGCCAATTCCATCAAGGTGAAAGTGGACTATGCTCAATGGTTGACAAGAAAGGGTGGCTATCAACAGAGGGAAAATTACTTTTTGTAGTGACTCAGCCACTCTCAGTCTTTATTCAGGCCTAATTTGATGGTGTCTTGTTTGCAAATTAATTCCAGTTCTGTAGTTTCTCGTTGAAGTCTGTTTTTGAAGTTTTTTTTTGTTTAAAAGTAGCAATTTTTCAGTCTGTTACTGAGTGTCCAGAGTTAATCAAACATTAATCATTCAAGCTGGTTATACACAGCTTCCTTTGATAAATCATTAATAAAGGGGAAGCCTAGAATGTAACACTTTGATATACAGCACTAATGAAGTTTTCACTCTAGTAGCGAGAGAAACATTAAATATTTCACTCTAATAGCTGCTCAGAACAGAGCAGCTGGTCTGTATATCTATATTCCAAATCTCTGTATGGGACAAAGTGTCTCATATAATCCCTGGGTTTCTTTTAAGGGCTTCCTAACAGATACATGTTGTAATTAGAGTAATTATGTTTTATTCCCAGAACTAAGGAAAAAGTATTTACATGGCACACTATCACCCACACTGCATTGCTCATCCTGCCAATTAGAGACATTCTACCCTAAGCACCAAGCAAGAAGTAAACTGAGGCCTGGCCTACACTACAGAGTTAGGTCTACATAAGACAGCTTATGTCAACCTAACTGTGTAAGTGTCTACACTAGAATAGTGTTTCTGCTGATGTAGGTCACACAGTACATTGATCTAGTAACTCCACCTTTGCAAGAGGCATAGCACTAGGCTGATGTAGTAAGAGTGATGCAGTGTCTGTATAGACACTTGCATGGCATCAAGTATTAGGAAGTAGCCATGTTAGTCTGTATCCACAAAAACAACAAGGAGTTCGGTGGCACCTTAAAGACTAACAGATTTATATGCTGAAGAAGTCAGATTTTTTACCCAGGAAAGCTTATGCCGAAATAAATTTGTTAGTCTTTAAGGAGCCTCCGGACTCGTTGTTTTTGTGTAGACGCTCTTACATTGCCTGTTGGCTATCAGGCTCTGTCATTCTTGTCAGTTTCACAGCTGTTATTTCACATTTCCTCTCCAGCTCCAGTTGTCAGCCAGCGCAGGGGTTAAACTGTGGCTGTCAGCCCTGGAGTGGTTGAGGGCTCCAACTGTTAGCGCCCCACACTCCAGCTGTTAGTGCCCCTCTGTCATGGTATCTTTCCCCAATCTGAACCTTAGAGTCCAAAAATTGGGGTACCAGCATGAATTCCTCTAAGCTTAATTACCAGCTGAGATCTGATAAGCTGCCACCAATCAGGAATTCCAGTGCCTGATACACTTTGGTCCCCTCAAAACCTTCCCTGGGGACCCCCAAGACCCAGACCCCC
Organism: Gopherus evgoodei; assembly: GCF_007399415.2. Classification (NCBI taxonomy): domain Eukaryota; kingdom Metazoa; phylum Chordata; order Testudines; family Testudinidae; genus Gopherus; species Gopherus evgoodei. The sequence goes on along the minus strand of NC_044327.1, from coordinate 115,851,726 downwards.
TGGATCTTAACACAAGGAAAATAAACCCCTTTCCTCACCGTTGCCTTTACCAGCCTTCCCCTCCCTGGGTTACCCTGGAAGATTACTGTGATTCAAACTCCTTGAATCACAACACAGAAAAATTAGGTCTCCTGGAGAGATAGACAGATTCACACTCCGTGAATCTAGAACAAAGGGATTCCACCCTTCCCCTCCCTTCTCCTTCCCTGGTAAGTACAGACTCAATTCCCTTGAGCCTCAACAAAGGGGGAAAAAATCAGACAGGTCTTAAAAGCAAAACTTTTAATAAAAAGAAAGAAAAAAAAGTAAAAGTTGATCTCTGCAATTTAGATGGTAAAAAGTTACAGGGTCTGTCAGCTTATAGAAACTAGAAAGAAGCCTCCCCCCCAGCAAAATACAATTTAAAATACTTCCAGCAAACTACACATTTGCAAATAAAGGAAAACAAATAAAAAGACTATATTGCCTTTCTAGAAGGTTAGAGAGCCTGTAGGTACGTGTGGTCACTCTCAGAGCCCAGAGAGAACAAAGCAAAACCCAAAAAACACAAACAAAGGCTTCCCTCCACCGAGATTTGAAAATATCTTGTCTCCTGATTGGTCCTCTGGTCATATGTTTGGTTCCCTGTTTGTTAACCCTTTACAGGTAAAAGAGACATTAACCCTTAACTATCTGTTTATGACACACTCAATGCCCCACTTTAGTTGGTGCAAGCACACGCAGAAGGGGGGCAGTGTATGTACACCAACAGCCAATTTAATTACTGCAGTGGCTGTAGGTTGAGCTAACTTAAGTCAACCTAATTTTATAGTGTAGACAAGCCTAGAGGCTGTTCAACATATGTCTATCCAGCTGCTTTATTTATTTAGCTATTCTAATAGTCTATTCATGATCATAGCTGACATAAGTACTCTAGTAGCACAGTTAGACCCACATTTAAGAGACTGAACTACAACTCCACCACAACTCCAATTTTTTTTTAAAGTCAGATTTTCATCCACAGGGCCAGATTTTAAGTACACTTGTAGGAATATTTGATCAAAAATAAAATAGAAAAGGAATTTTTAATTTAGTATGAAAAAGTATGCTTATGATTCTTTCCTGCAAGAGAGAGAAAATCACTATCTATAAATCAATCTGCAGTATTAAGTGCTAATCTAAAAACTGACTATTAGGTCCACAACACACAGCTACTGAGTACTGTTGCATGACCTTGTGGTCTCTCTTCCTAGTGGGTTAGCACAGACAGGCAGAGTTCCCCAGAATGATGACATGGGCATGAACTCAGTAACAACAATATTTATTACTATAAGGGCTGGTCTACACTGGGGGAGGAGGAAGGAGGGAGGAATTGACCTAAGATATGCAATTTCAGCTACGCGAAGTATCTTAGTTTGACCTACCTGGCCGTCTTCACGGCAGCAAGTCGATCACCGTGGCTCCCTCGTCGACTCCGCTTACTCCTCCTGCCGAGGTAGAGTACGGGCGTCGATTCGGGGATCAATTTATCGCATCTAGACGAGACACGATAAATCGATCCTCAACAGAGCGATTACTACCTGCCGATCTGGCAGGTAGTGTAGATGTGGCCTAAGAGAGTACAAAGGCAGCTGCCCTCCGGCTGCTGACTCCAAAAAACCCTGTATGGTGTATGCTTCCTGCCGGGGCAAGGTGAAAGTCACTTCCCGAGTCCAGAGTCTTTCTACTTTAGGGAATGGCTGTGAATGTGCCACACACAGACCCAGTCAACATGGCAGCTCTGTTGCCCTATATTGTACTATTAACCTATAGTGTCTTGGGGGAAAAACTGGTGATTAAAATGGTAGTGTTACAGATAATATACTGTACCCAGACAAAGGCTATGTCTTCATTGCAACAAAAACTGCAGTGTTTACATGAAACTAGCTTCTTGGTATAAAATCCTAGTAGAGACTAGGTACAGGAGGTTTTCACCTCTATGGTGAACCCCAAGCTAGAGGTATAACTTCACTAGCTACATCGAAGTAGAACTGTACCTTATCTCCACTAGGATTTTACACTGAGACAGCTAACAATTTAAGCACCTCACCTTTTGTTACAGTGAATATGTTGCTTTAATTATATTACTAGTCTACTTCTGCAAGGGCCCAACCCAAATACCTTCTGTGAGGTGCTGAGCATCCTCAATTTGCAGTGACATCTGTTGTGAGTACAAATCCTGCTCCTGCAAGATGCTCTGAACTCCAATTTATTTTATTGAGCAGGGGGAAGCCAAGAAGTCACTCTGTACCTTGCAAGACCAGGCTGTTGGTGAGAAAAAAGAATGGAGAGTCAGTACTAAATCTGAGGTCAAATGCTGCCTTGAACCATTCAGAGTTGACTGAGGTACATGAACAAGGGCCACACACATGGAGTCACGGCTTTTGATTTTCCTTCCAAGTAGTTTTCTTCAGTGAGGAACTCAGAGAATTTTTTTTTTTAACAGATGTTGGGCTTTTGCATTCCATAGGGTTCAGTGATCTATTGGCACACACAAAAAACTAAAAGCACCTCCTTGCCATCCCAAGCACAACACGCTCGTGCTATCTTGAAAAAAAGTTTTTCATAGCTAGACTAAGTATTCTTGCAGAGAAGTGGCATTGTGGGCCAAAGAAACAAGCGCAAGGTTAAGAGTCAAATTCCCAAATTGTATCCCCATGTCAAGGCAATTTTATGCTCCAGAAAGCAGATCCCAACAAGGATTTTAAAGAAAGCTTCTATCTCAGATTTAAGTAGTGAAAAGGAAAATGTAAAAGAAAATCTCTACTTGTTGCTGCTGGAAATACCTCTAAATCAATAGAATTATTTGAGAGAGGCACAAATTGAACTTCTATCCAGTGGAACTATAGGGAAAGTGGTGCTGATGGGATTCCCCACAGTTCCAAGATCAGCTCCCCTTCCCCCCACATTATTCTAGGAATGGAAGGAGACACTGCTAGTTAAGGCTGGAGGATATACAACCACATCACGATTGGTATTTTGTCTTTTATGTTGGTCAAACAATATCTGTAATCCTTACCCTTTATGCCATTTTACATGAATTATGTTTGTGTACCACTTTGCTCAAAGGCAATCTGGTTAATTTATTTGCAATAGGAGCAATGTCAGTTATAAGATATTTGATTTTCTACCTTCTACTCTATAAAATGATAGAGCAGAAGATAAAGGCAGCTATAAGGATATAGGTGATGTGGATTTGAAAAGCTAGTTTGTATTGTGCACATAGGCTTACAATTCAGGATATTTATTTAGGGTTTTATGCAATGGCAATTGGCCCAAAACTCTGCACAACTGAAACATATCTTTGACAATGCACAGTGTCTGTAAAAGTAGCTATGTACTTTAACAGTCCTATGACACTGACGCCATGCATTATGAAGTATTCAGTCATATAGGGCGTGGATGAGTAAATACATCCTGGATTCCTATACTTCTTTTGACATAAAAAGCAGTCATTGTAAGTGGTGGTAAGTCCAGAGTTTTTGAGTATTTCCTGCTCATGTTGGCAAAGTTTGTCATTTGGGGAATAAACTCCCAGCACAAACAAAACCAAAAAGTCCCAGTGGTCACCATTCTAAAGAAAAAGACCAGCAATCTAGACCAAAAATTGTATGGTAGTAAAGGTCTACAAGTACAAATAGATTTCAGTTTCATGCTTCTCAATGATAATTTAGATTTTTTTTTTGTGGGAAAGAGTTATAAGAAATATTTAAGATGGCAGCACCCTTTAAAAATTAGGACCAATAAATTCAGTGACATTGAATATCACAGCAATCATAAAAGTACATAATGAAAAAACAAAGCAAGTCAAAATTTACTATAAAAGAGTGGATAAGTGGATACAGAGGGAGACTTGCCCAGTCCTACCTCACGGTATCTCTGACGTTACTGGCATAGCAGCCCTTTGGTAAATGAAAATAGCAAGGGATTTCTCAGAACACTCCAGCTCCCAATCCCATGCAGTAATCCACTATTTAAAATACTTTAATTCAATTTTCTTTTAAATTTCATTTTAATATTCCAAGCATCTACTATCATAGTACAGGGCAACTGCACTTGTATTCCCCCTCCATGGTCCCTGAAGATTACCCATTCTAGGCTCCCAGCTCCTCAGCCATCACCTCCTCTTGGGTAGAGATCCACGTGTCTCTCCCTCCAGACCAGGGCTTTCTCCATGCAGCACAGTTCCCTGCCTACACGGAGAAATTCCCAGAAAGCCAGAGTGCCTAAACAGGTCAGTTACCTTATAAAGAGTTGCATGGTAACAAGAATTACAAAGAAAACAATAAAAGAACGTACATACATGCTAATAACCTTACCAGAGATAACCCCCACCGAAACCCAACAACAGCTCTGCTAAGCATCAGTATTTCCAACACTTCATAAGGACTGTCTCCTCCCCACCAAACCACTTGGACAGAAGGTTCTGTCCATTTGCTGGACCAGAACAAAGGCAACTTGTCATTTTAAACTTAAGACTATTTATCCAAGAGTCCTTTCTTTGTCTGTTGGTCTCTGAAGAATCAAGTTTCAGGCAGTATATGCGAGCCTCTCCACCCCACCCATGTACTTATTTGCTACACTGATACTGACTTGGACTCTTAATACATTCCATGGCTGGCGTACCCAAGCCCACTTATCCACTGACGCTCTAAAAACTCTTGCACCCCAATCTGGGTCTATGCTGGTTATGTGATATGTGTGTATCTCTTCATCCTTGTAACTGATTCCTGTAATCCCTCATAACTCAAGCCTGACTCCAGATGTACAGAACTTTCCCTCTTTAATTGTGTATATTTAATTTTAAACATTAACTTTCATAAAATTTTAAATCTGTTCTCTCTGGGAGCTGTTACAACCTGAGTAAATTTGCCTAATCACCCCCGCACTGACTGTTCATAGTTTCTGGAGGAGCTGTGGTCACCCTCCGCCATGAAATTATATACAGTCCCTGTCCCACAATGATGCATAAATTTAATGCAGTAAGGTCACCCAAAAATATTCCCATATCCATCATATCAACTCTTAAAATGCCATAGCTAGCAGGGTTCAAAGAGTTACTTCTGCTACTCTCTGTAATTCCACCAAAAGTTCATATTTCTGAATGAAGTGAAGCTTTGAACAAGTTAATTGATCAGATGTGTCTAGCTTCAAAAGAACTGGAGTATTTTAGTTGTTTCTCTTCAAAGATCTCACATGCTTTATCAGAGTGATCATTATCATGGCCATTTTCCAAGTGGAGAAATGGAGGTAGTGAGGGCTTAAATAACTTGCTTAATGTCAAAATGCAAGTTAGTGGCAAAGTCTGGCAAAGGACCTAAGTGTCACACTGTCTGTAGTGGCTCACAACTGTGAGTGCCAATCTCAGCTCATACTGTCAGAAAACAGGACAGACACCCCAAAATGATGATATAGTTTATCATTAGATTTCACCAAGCCAGTAATAAATGTGAACTCCTGGATCAGTATACCAGTCTTACCACGGAGTCAGACAGACAGGCCCCTAGGCTCTCCAGCCTATCTTGCCACCCAAACTGGATTTAGTAATAATGGTGAGATAAGCCCCAAAAAAATCACACCACATCAGGTTGATCCCAGTCCCAAAGCACTAGCCACTTACCACAGATCAATTGATACTCCAGACCTTATATCAAAGACAATGCTGGCAGCCAATTCTATAGTAAACTAACTACAGGTTTTTTAGATAAGAAAAAGAAATGAGAGTTATTGAGAGGTTAAAGCAGTCAAAATATATTAACAGGTGAGTACATCTCTGGGGATCTTCACTTCGCATCTGGCACACTTCCCGGTAAGAGTCCAAACAGTTATTTCTTGAATCCATATTTATAGCTCCTTTATACAGAAAGCTAGCTGAGAGTGCCTGTACCCACATGGGCTTTTTCTTTGATAACAGATAGCGAGGAACGCACTTGGAGTCCATGACCTCAATCATCACACACAATGACCACTTGCTTTGAAATGAGCATTTTCTGTTGAAATCCTTAAGTCCTTCATTAGCATTTCACAAGATTTCTTTGATGAGTAATTTAGTTATAGTGTACACACAATGTAAATGTTTGCTGTTATAATGTGACAGACAAGTGAAAACAATGCAAGTAACGACTCATTAATTTTCATGAAGTTTAAACACCAAACACTCCTCTACATTCAACAATTACTTTGATACACCCTAATAGCAAGTGATTTGACCTGTGGCCCTGGCCTGACCTTCCTTAATGTCAGAGTGCAAGCCAGTGGCAAAGTCTGACAAAGGACTCAAATCTCTCCTGAATTGCAGTGGTGGACTAACCCACAGAACAGTGACACACAAAGAATTAGTTCCTTCAACATTTCAAGGATATTACAAAATATATTTGGCTTCTTGGGACACCTCAGTGATTCAAGTAAATATTTGCCTAGTTCATACGTTAGGATGGAGAAAACCATGAATAATGGAAAATATTTATCCAACAGAGTAAGGGCCACTGCATACAGTTCTATCTTACACTTTATATCCAGAAAATCATTGACAAGTTTCAAGGGGAGAGCAGACTTTCTAGATTATTTCTTGGGGCCTTTATCATATATGCTGATTTTGTTAATTCTTATATTTCATTCAGGACAATTATATTTTGTCCATGTCTTATGTTAAGGAACTCAAGGCAAGCATAAAATATTTAAAAGTACGACAAATGAGGTTACGTCATCATATGGGAAGTCACTTGAAACAGGAACAATTGAGACGAGGATCAGACTAAGCTGTGTTAAACTCTCTGCTCACACAGTTTTAATCTTTGAAGATCAGAATACTCTGAGAAAAGTTGGAGAAGGAAGTGGTAGAAAAAGCAGTGTACGACTGTTACAGAAATAAAGGTTGTGTGTCTAAAACTGCAATCAGGCATCCTGATTCTGAGTCACAGTCATGTTAAAAGTGATGAATGGTAAAGATTTGATCCAAATCCAGTGATACTTCTGTATTCAGGGCATGCTTTTACTAGTTCAATACAGCAAAAGCAGCTATACTTATGTACATAAGAGTAAAATTCAAGGATTTCAAAGCACTTTACAGTTAAGCCTTACCCATTTGAGGCAGGTTAAGTATTATACACATTTTATATAAACGAGATTACTTAATCTTGCCTCTTGCTCAAGGATAGTGCCAAGAACAGAACCCAGGAACCAATGGCTCCTGCCACTAGACAACACTTTTTTTTTAAGTACAAAACTCCTACTTATTCAGTACCAATTAGTTGCAACATGCCTCTTCAGCACGATTAAGAACATAAGTATGGCAATACTGGGTCAGACCAAAGGTCCATCTAGCCTAGTATCCTGTTTTTCAACAGTGGTCAATGCCAGGTGCCCCAGAGGGAATGAACAGAACAAGTAATCATCAAGTGATCCATCCCGTCGCCCACTCCCAGCTTCTGGCAAACAGGGGCTAGGGACACCATCCCTACCCATCCTGGCTAATAGCCATTGATGGACCTATTCTTCATGAACTTATCTAGTTCTTGTTCCAAGTTCTACATCTCCAGCAGCTATAGCTATACCCAGAACTGGTGGAAACCTGAATACTGTAAATTAGCAACAAGAAAAGGAAATAGTTACAAGAACACCTCATATTCCAGAGTTTAGTTGAAACAGAAAACTGATTTCAACCACATCTTCTCAGTAAACACAAATACAGCAAACCATATAATCTGTGGTGACTATTTTGTAAGCCTGGCTCTGACAAATGAACTAAAGGTATGTCTACATCTACAATTTTGCAGCGCTGGTTGTTACAGCTGTATTAGTACAGCTGTATAGGGCCAGCGCTGCAGAGTGGCCACACTTACAGCAACCAGCGCTGCAAGTGGTGTTAGATGTGGCCACACTGCAGCGCTGTTGGGCGGCTTCAAGGGGGGTTCGGGGAACGCGAGAGCAAACCGGGGAAGGAGACCAGCTTCGCCACGGTTTGCTCTCGCGTTCCCCGAACCCCCCTGCAAACCGCAGGGAAGGAGACCTGCTTGCTCGGGGATTTGGGGAACGCGAGAGCAAACCGGGGAAGGAGACCTGCTTGATTACCAGAGGCTTCCTCAGGTGTGCTGGGATACCTGCTTATTCCACGGAGGTCAAGAAAAGCGCTGGTAAGTGTCTACATTTGATCACCAGCGCTGGATCCTCTACACCCGAGACAAAACGGGAGTACGGCCAGCGCTGCAAACAGGGAGTTGCAGCGCTGGTGATGCCCTGCAGATGTGTACACCTCCTAAGTTGCAGCGCTGTAACCCCCTCACCAGCGCTGCAACTTTGTGATGTAGACAAGCCCTAAATGTGTGACTGGGCAAATGTTTTAAATAGTTTACAGTCATTCACCAAAGAAGGTTCTCAGTTACAAACTGAGTAGTCTTAGCTAGAAATGTATGTTCTACTGGGATTTATCACACACATAATATTAATATTCTTTTGTCAAAAGGAACTTAACATATCATTTCTATTCAAAATAATTTGCATGGAGCAGAGATCTGGAATCCTAGTACAATTTTGGTTTGTCACGGAGGCCATTCACTGTTACAAAATCCCGTTGAGTTTCAGGGACTTGCCAGTTTCTGAAAATAATAAGTCTTCCATTACCTAATATTCTACAAATATCATCCATGCATGACTGAAGAAAGAAAACCATGCCCAGTTCTTATCAAGACTCTTACATATTTTGGTTACATCCACAATGTACTAGATGCTTTCCAAAACAGAAGACAGCACAGTTCCTGTCCTGAAAGCTCGTACAGATTAAACACACAGACAGATTGAGCAAGGAAGAAAGTGCATAGGGCAAATGTTGCTAGATCATGTCTTGTTAGTACAAAGTATTTAGGTGGTGTTTCTGGCAGAGGGTATATGCTATAGCTGTGCTGCTGTAACGTGCAGACACAACAACAGGAGGGATTCTCCTCTCACTATAGTTAATCTACCTCCCCAAGAGGCAGTAGCTAGGTAGATGGAAGAATTCTTTCCTTGATCTAGTACTGTCTACACTAGGGGTCAGGTTGGTTTCACTACGTGGCTCAGGGTTGTCCATTTTTCACACCCCTGAAAGATGCAGCTATGCCAATGTAAATTTTCACTGTCGGTTATCCAACTTAGGAAGAGCACTTCAGTGCTAGGGTGCAGTATGGAAGAAGGTAGAGATGTTTGTGGGAGAAATGGACACTGTGTGAAGGCTGGCAATTTTGGGAAAGTGAGTGGGGCAACCAGGGGGCTCTGAAAGATGAGAAACTTGAATTAATGTGGCAGAAAAGGGGATAACTGGATAAGTGATTCAAAGAGGTGGTGACATGGTCCCACTGACAAGTAAGGAAGATTTTTTTGGTGGCAGCATTTCAAATGGAGACTGTGTATCTATCCAGTATGTATTTCTGATGGCATTTGGAGAAAAAAAATGAAAACTATGGGATTAATGTATCCATTATAGTTAGTTATATCAGGGATTAATTTTACCCCATAAGTAAAGGCAGTCATGAGATGCATCTGAGAACACTGATTTAACACCACACACTTAGTCCTGCCATGAGTGCCGGGGATTGGACTAAATGACTTCTCAAGGTCCCTTCCAGTCCTATGATTCTATGCATCTTCAAATGAAGTCTAATCAATGACCAGGGAGGGAGCAAACTATTTCTTAGTTTGTAAAATCACAAAAGGAGTGCCAGCTAACTTTCCACTGACTGTTGCAAATAGCAAATCAGATAATCACCATACGCGAGCAATGAAGAATCTCTAAGAGAGTTGTCACCTTGGGACACTGCGTAGCAGTACATTTCACAGCCTGATAATTATCAGACAGGTAATGTATTTAGTGCTTCTACAGTTCCTGCTAGACATCTATTCCTTACAAAGGAAGAGTCCAACTTAAAGCACTTTCATGATAGGAGATTGTTTTCCTGTTTTCACTTCACACTGTCAGTGGTCCCGGTCAGATAGCCTAATGGAATATTATCCTTCATTAAAGATTTATTAATCAGTTTATCCCCTGTAATAGGAGATTCTGCATGGAAGCAGCCAAATATAACTAGATATGCTTCCAAAATATAAAAGAGTTCAGATAGGTCAGATGCATTTTTACACACGTGTAGGAACAGATTCAAACTAAGAATGAACTTTTTAATTGTGTTAAAAAAGAATAACCAGCATTGGGGCAAAAAATAAAAAACACAATTCTGACACCACTGAGCTTTGGATCAATGTGTGAGCTGTGTCATTTGGGCTTCTCTAGAGAGAAGACAAAAAAAACCCACATCAGTTTATATGACTATTACTTACAAAATAATTAGTCTCACTTAAATAAACTAGTAATGCAAACAAGACATTCAAATAAAAGAGTGCTTCAAAACCAAGCTTACATTTGAATGCCCAGGGAACATCCCATCCTTTTGCCTACATGGGACTTTGGTGTGTTCTCTATTTCAGTTGCTTCAAAATTCCATCCCAGGCTTTACTTGGTCCATCTCATGCTAGGTCTATGCTGGTGTTTGGATCCAGGCCACACATAGTTGTGCCAGAATCCCCCTATCATTCACATATGAATCCCAAAAGAACAGGTTTCAAGGCATGCATACAGGGCCATCGCTTCCATTTAGGCGACCTAGGCTGTTGCCTAAGGCACCAGGATTTGGGAGGGTGGCAGGCTGCTCCGGTGGACCTCCCACAGGCGTGCTGGTCCCGGGCTCCAGTGGAGCATCCGCAGGCACACCTGTGGGAGGTCCACTGGAGCCACGGGACCAGCGAGCGGCAGAGCGTCCCCTGCATCACGCCACCATGGTTGGGGCGGTGAAATGGCTAGAGCCGGCCATACGCCTAGGGTGCCAAAAACCCTGGCACCGCTCCTGCATGCACAAGACAAGAATGCTAGCATGCCTGAAAGGTGTGGGTATGAACACGCCCAGGCTGTGGCCTGGCCCCACACTTGAGGAAAGGGACATGTTCTAGATCCCAAATTCAGCGGTCCTCCAGCCCCATTCCCAGAGTGCACTGAACCCTTTTCTGCCTGATCCTTACCCAAATCAATGACAGTCCCTGTCTCCCCACCCCCGTTCTCACTTGCTGACCACTTCATGTGTAGTGGTGGAAAGGGTGTAGCACACCTGGATATGGAACCTGCTCTAAGAGCAGTTGCCTGATAAGCTGAGCACACCCAGGTCTTGATAAATGTGTGGTCAGAGTTGACTGTCCTTGTGACAGTGTGTACCAGACTCTCTAAGGCCTTCATTGGAAACCTTGTGGCCCTGCCACACCCAGCCCCAGAATAGGGCAGTGAAGAGGGTCCTCCAAGCTGCCTAGAGTGGCTGTGTGGGACAAAGACAATCAGAAAGGAACTGTAGGCAGCAGACAATCAGGGCCCAGCAGGCAAGTATAAGAAGAGCTGCAGGGCAGAGTGAGTTCAGTTCCTTGCTGCAGCTGAATGACCATGGATGGTGTGTGGCTGGCTGAGGGAGCTGCAGGACCTCAGACAGGACAGCACTGGTAGAAGACGGAGAGAGTTAGAAGGAGCTATGGGTTGGTTGTTGGGACTCCATCAGAACAAGGCCCTTAGGTAAGGGTGCAGATGGTGCAGTGCCATGGGGAAGTGGCCCGGAGAATTAGGCTAGGTCTACACCCGGGGGGGGGGGGGGGAAATCAACCTAAGATACGCAACTTCGGCTACACGAATAGCATAGCTGAAGTCAGCGTACCTTAGGTCGACTTACCTGGTCGTAAGGATAGCGGTGAGTCGACCGCTGCCAATCCCCCATCGACTCCGCTTCCGCCTCTCGCTGCGGTGGAGTTCTGGAGTCGATGGCAGAGCAACTGGGGATTGATTTTATCGTGTCTAGTGTAGATGTGATAAAAATCAATCTCCAATATATCGATCACTACCCACTGATCTGGCGGGTAGTGTAGACATACCCTTAGATAAAGGGACATGGTGGACAACTGCTATCTACAGGGTCCCTGGGCTGGGACCTGGAGTAGTGGGTGGGCCTGGGTCTCTCTCCCCCCCTACCCCCGCCATGCTCGATTAGGCACTGGGGGAAGCAGCCTGGACTTTGAGGCCCCAGAAGGGGAACTGAACCCTTTAGTGGCCCAGCAGGAGAGCTGGGGCCAGAAATGCCCAGAGAAGGCGAGGACATCGCCTCCAGGCGACTATGTTATGTTGAGTGATGCCCGCTGCTAACACTTAAGGTACAACAATGAAAAAGCCCAACAGTGCTGATGGCCCACCAGCAAGAGACAACCGATTATAAAAGAACTTAGTCTTCCTGTGAAAGTGTGGGTGAGCCTGTGAAGAATGGCTACAGGGGCCCCCTCAGAGGCCTGTGACCACGTCACCCGATACTGGAACCCATCTTGAGTTCTGTACTTTTCCATGAAAAGCTTGGATGGGGAGGAAACGAAGGACTCTTGCCTTATGCAAATCCTACTTAAGGATGGGGAGTAAGGTAATCCAGGTAGTCACTTCTCCCCTGCTACCTCACCTAAAATGACTGCTGGAAACAACTAAGACTAAACTGGGGGAAAGAACTGGACCCAGGCTGGAAGGGTGTCTAGCCTGTGAAGATTATTAGAACCACATTTAGGGTGAGAACTTACATTTAACCAGTTTCTTTAGAACATTAAGCTTAGTTGGCATGCTCCGTTTTGTTTTCTTAGTAATCTGTCTTGTTCTGTCTGCTACCCCATTAACTACTTAAAATACACCTGTTACAGTTAATCAGTTTATATCTGGTTTATAATATTACCCAGTTTATATAATTTCTAATTAGGGGCAGGAGGCGAGAAGTTGTGTACATCCTCCTCCACATTGAGGGAAGAGCAAATTTCACATAATTTTGGGTTTGTACTCCAAGGAAAGGTAGACATCTGGGTGCCGTGGCAAGCCCCTTAAGCTGAGTCTTCTCAGAATGGATCTCTATCTCTGTGCAGCTGAGTGTGGCCCTGCCTGCTTGCTCAGCTGGAAAAGGCTGGGGAGCCTAGCCCAGCAATACGAGGTAAAAGGGGGCCCAGGCTGGCAGAATAGTCTGACTTAGGGGCATCCCAGCGCACCAGGAGACATCCCAGGGGGTCCAGCCCATCATATCCTTAATATTGCCACTGAAATAAATGCAGCCCAGGCTCTAAAACATTAGATTTTTAAAACCATTAGTCCACACAAGCTACCACTTTCAGTAGGTATTTCTTTCTTGGGGGCTGCAAAAGTCATCTGAAGAAAAAAGTATAATGAAACAATCGCATTCCTGAAATGCTGAAAAGTATCAATAGTGTGTCCTTCAACAGCAGTTACGTTATCTGGATGGGGGTAAAGGATTTCTCACGTGCTTTCCAAGGAGAGAAAGAACATAATGCGCCTCTTGTTATTGAATTGGTAGGACCTGCAGCCAAACAGTAGGGGCAGAGAGAGGACAACACTAGAGGATCTGTACATTGGGATCAACAGGAGGAGCTAAGAGCAGTTTGACTCTGAGGGAATTGGAGGAACTGGCTATTGAGCAGGAGCAATAGACTATGGAGCAGGAGGAATGTTTTTTCCCCCAAGGGCAGGAGGGATTAATGGTCCAGTTCTTGGAGCAGGATGCATGGTTCAGGGAATGGGAGCTTTCCCACAGATACCAGGACCATGCCCTGTCGCTGTCCCTGAGCAGTGGTGATGGAATGGATTTGAGTCATGCCGGCCACTCAGTGTTCAAGAGCTGACAAATCCTCCTCTTGTATTTGCAGTTCACCATGCTGATCAGATAGAGGACCTGCCCCCTAGGATAGGTGGGGAGGCTACAGGACTCCAGGCATAATGCCCTGCACTGATACCCAAAACTCCTCCCGAGGGAGCCCTGTGACTGCAGGAGTGGAACAATGAGCCCAAGAGACTGTGCCTGAAGGCCAGTATGTCTGGCCTCTAAACCGCATTCAGGAAACACCCCAAACATTTTCTGCAGCCTTTCCCCCAGGGTCCAGGGAGAGAGAGAGAGATCGATCAGAGTCACAGGCAGTCAAGTGTTAATGTTATCTGAGTGGTCTGATCCATTCTGTTTTAATTCTCAGTTCCTTTTTAAAAAAATATGTTCAGAGTTACACTACATGCACTAGTTTAAGTTAATGTTTGTTGCCTTTACTTGGGAGGACCTTTTATTTGGGCGGTGGTGAAAGGGTGTTTTTGTCCCCCTTTTAGGTGTTGATTCCACCAATTGGTGCCCTGGGTTCCACAACTGTCTAGAACCAAAGAACTGCAAGGTCCTCTTTGTACCACCCAGAACCATGCCCACAAACCACTACCACCACCCCCATCCACCTAGGTATCTATGACTATAAGTGGAGACGCGCTGAAAGTGCAATGTGCACAGAAACAACAGGTAACCGTATTGATTGTGGCTCGGGGGAGACTGACAGAAAGGAAGGACTCAGTGAAGTAATCGTGCCCTCACATACTGAACAGCACTAATATGGCCCCTCCTCCGACCCCAAAACGCCATGACTGCTTTGAACTAGGGGGGTTGCTCACAGTTAATAGACATTAAGTGCAGTTATGCCTGCACACAATCACAGTCCCCAGAAAACTGTTGTAAAAGCCACTCCCTAGCCCTTCATTAACTGTTCTCAAGCATCCTTCAGGCATCGAGTAATCTCCCTAAAGACCTGTGAACATTAACATAAAATGAAAGAATAATAAGTGCAATTTAACTAGGCAGACACCCTTTTTAGAACAATAACAAACCAAAAGGTGTTATACTGTGTATAAGTCATTACCTAAATGACCAACTAAATGACTGGGACAGGATGGACAAAATGATACACTGAAGCATAAGTGAGTGGAGAAAGTTCCCTCTTCCATTTTTACAGCAGCCGCATGCTTTCTTTGGGACCAGGCTGATGTCAACCCCTGCCCACCCATTGTTCCAAGACACAGGCGCAAACTGCATCTGGCCCACTGTGATCCAGCACTAGTATGAACAGTCACTGGATCAGGCCATCTGTAACCACTCTGCAAGTCAGTTCAGTCCTGTGCCCACTCTGTTCTATAGTACTCACCTTTTGTCTCACAAATGTTACGAAGTGCACAGCACACCACAATAATGTGGATGGTGTTGGCCACAAAGGCATCCAACCAGCTGCCTAGATATCGCCAGTAAGCCTTCACCCATCAAAAGGGGCACTCCACTGCCATTCTGCAGCTGCTTAGTTGGTAGCTGAGCTCGTTTTGCTAGATCTTTCATGTCGGGGTTTCATTAGCCAGGGTAGCAGCAGTATTTGGTCCTGCCATGAGGGCAGGGGACTGGACTCGATGACCTCTCGAGGTCCCTTCCAGTCCTAGAATCTATGAGATATGCAGGGTCCCCCAGAATACCCATGGGCATGGAGACACTGTATAGAACCATGTCATTTCTGGGGAATAAAGTCCCTTCCTTTCCTTCAAGTACAATCCAAATCTCTTCAGTACCCTGGCATCATGAACCTTTCCTGTGCGTCCAACATTAGTGCTCAGAAACCTGCCTTTGTGGTCCACCAGGCCTTGAAGAAGTGAATAGCACCCTTTCCAACTGACGTCCTCAATTGCTTCTTCTGAGGGGCAAAGTATGGGAATGTGTGTATCACCATGCAGTTAAGAAACCCTTCTCTACAACCCAACTGCAATATCCAGAACTTTGGTGATGGCAGCCAACTGTGGATAGATGAGAGTATCAACAGCTTTGCAAACCTGCATCACCATGACCCCGACAGTAGACTTCCCCATACCCAAGTGGTTTGCGAGTGACTAGTAACACCAGTGTTGCCATCTTCCACAGAGCAATAGCCACTTGCTTCTGTAGATCTCTGGAACCAAATGTTCTGCTGCTGCAGGCTAAGGCCAACTCCTCTAGAGTGAGCAGATAGCAAGTGTGAAAAATTGGGACAAAGAGTGGTATGTGGGGGTGGGGGAAAGAAAGCCTATATTAAAATAAAAGCCCCAAATATCAGGACTGTCCCTATAAAATCGGGACATCTGGCCACCCTAAACTCCTCACATAGCTCCAGAAAGTCTTCATTCTGCAGTTCAGCAGCCACTGCTCATCATCCCAGGTTTCGATGATGATGTGATCCCACCCAATTGTGCTGGTTCTTCTGATCCAGAAGTGGTGCTCCACCCACAGACATACAATCACAATACCAGAAATCTCCTGCATCTTTATGTCATAAGGCGTCAGTGGATCAGTCACCATCCTGGTCACCTATCTTTGGCTTGTGACAGGGGTAAAGGGAATGGAATCTAAGATTCTCACCAGTTGCCTACTGTAACACAGACACATTTGTCCTGCAAGAGGGAGTGGCGGCAAAACCACATCATTGGCCATTTGCTCCATGTCTTCCACCAAGTTGGGCAGCAGAGAGGAGTGGGAGTTGCCATTGTCAGCGCACAGCAAGGAGGATCCTAGAGTGTCTTCTATGATGCATAGAATCCTGAGATACCACCTCTGAAATGCTAGTGCTAACCTCATGTATCAAAAAGGCAGCATGGTCATGCTACACCCTGGTATCAAGCATATCCCCCACATCCAGAACAGTATATTTGGACGTTTGGCATGGGTATAGGGTATATAGGTGAGCATACATACAGTCCAGTACCCATGTCCAGATACCAATGTAGACATAGTTTAAGGTGTGCTAATAAGCATAAACTAGATACCCATGCAACAGGAACATTATTTTTAAGTAAACGTTAACAGAATTTTGCTGCATTGATCCAACAGTTTAACACCAACCTGTTTTAGGATCTATAAATAGGAGTTTTGCTTTGCCACTGACTTAAATGAGTGCAAGATTGGGCCCTAACATAATTTACAAAAAGCTTAAGTGAGACAAGATAGGTGAGGTTAATCTTGTATTAGGCTAACTTCTGTTGGTGGAAGATTCAAGCTTCCAAGCTGCACAGAGCTCTTCTTCAAGTCTGGGGAAGGAAATCAGGTCAGGATAAGGAAGACACTCTGAAGAAGAGTTCTGAACAGCTTGAAAGCATGCATCTTACACCAAGAGAAACTGGTCTAATAAAAGATTTGCCTCACCTACCTTGCCTCTCTTATATCCTGGGACCAACACAGCTACAAAAATGCTGCAAAAAAATAGTCTTAAGGAGAGTTTAGAATGCTTTCCTGAGATAAGTTGCAGGGCTTGAGGTACCCGCCAACAATACTGTAAACTTCAGAGCAGTGTGGCCAAGGAAATAGAGCACCAGAGTCCTGGGTATTATTCCTGACAATGCCACTGACAAGTCAGTTCACATCCGTACCTCACTTTCCTCACCTGTAAAACAGGGATAATGATTAGAGCTGCCTGAAGAGTTGATTATTTTTTTTATTTCCAACAAATCAAACAAAGTTTGGGGCTGATCCAAAAGAAAATGGCTGGCAAATCAAAGTTTAAAAAAATCATTGTGGTCTTTGGCAACTCAAGTCAATGGGAGAGCCAGATTTACAACTCCAAATTTCTTAACTATAAGTGCTCCTCTTAAAATGCTGCAGAACCACATTAGTGAAGACACTACCTATGCAAAAGAGAAGGCTTCTCTATCTGTGTATGTAATCCACCTCCACAAGAGGCAGCAGCTAAGAGATAGGAGAATTCTCCCATCAACCTAGCGCTCTCTACACAGGGGGTTAGGTTGGTTTAACTGTGTTGTTCAGGAGGTGTGGATTTTTCACACCCTTGAGTGACTGTTATACCAATCTAATTTCCTAGTGTAGGCCAGGCATACATGCACAGTCCTTTATATAACAGAAGTCTGTCCTTGCAACTAAGACTATGGCTACGCTATAGAGCTTACAGTGGTGTAAGCTGCACTGATGCAGATGTACCACTGCAGCGCTGCTAGTGCAGACGCTCTAAGCCTACAGGAGAGAACTCTCCTATCAACTTAATTACTCCAGCCCCCACAAGTGGCAGTAGTTATGTTGGCGAGAGAAGCTCTGCCACCAACATAGCACTGTCCACACCGGTGCTTAGGTCAGTGTAACTTACGTTGCTCGGGGGAGGGGGTATTCACTCCCCAAGCAACTTAACTTATATCGACTTAAGATGCAGTGTGTACATAGCCTGAGACTAATGCAGCACTATGGACAATAATAAAGCATTCATTACTGACCATGGGGATTGCACCAGAGACAAAATGGGAGGGGACAACACACCACAGCCATGGCTTTTAAGCTCTCTATTTCAAAAGCAATAAAAGGCAAGAACCCAGTTCTTTCATTCCCCTTTGCCCATTTTTTGTTTTTAGGGCAGTGTTTCAATATCAGGGTTTTTCTTTTTATGGGCCACAGAGGATCCATCTATAGCCATTCTGGTTTCAGGTGAGACAAGGCCCCCCCACTTGGAAAGCAGTTTCAAATTCATTCCTCAGATTACACAGCCTAAATCAGGGGTTCTCATACTGGGGGGTCGGGACCCCTCAAGGGGGTCACGAGGTTATTACATGGGGGGTTGCAAGCTGTCAACCTCCACCCCAAGCCCCGCTTTGCCTCCAGCATTTATAATTGTGTAATAAATTAAAAACCCTTTTCATATATTTAAGTGGGGAGGGGGTCGCACTCAGAGGCTTGCTGTGTGAAAGGCATCACCATACAAAAGTTTGAGAGCCACTGGCCTAAATCATCCACATTTAAAAAAACAATACAGCTTTTGTTGAAAGGGCTTTGCAATTTTAAATTATAATAATCAGGACTGGCGCTAGGGGTTTGAGTGCCCTAGGCGGACGGCAATTTCGGTGCCCCGCGTGCTGGTCCCGCGGCTCCAGTGGAATTGCCGCAGTAGTGCCTGCGGAGGGTCCAGTACTCCGCGGCTCCGGTGGAGCTGCCGCAGTAGTGCCTGCAGGAGGTCCACCGGAGCCACGCGAACAGCTGACCGTCCGCAGGAACCACTGCAGCAGCTCCACTGGAGGAGCGGACTCTCCGCAGGTACCACTGCGGCAGCTCCACCGGAGCCGCCTGCCGCCCCCTCCGGCAAAACGGCGCCCACCAATTATTCTGGCGCCCTAGGTGATTGCCTAGGCTGCCTAAATGGTAGCGCCGGCCCTGATAATAATAATTAAAAAAAAAAAAACACACACACATTAAGAGGGCAAACTAGTATAAAAATGGAGGTGTACGTGCCCTTTTGCCCATAGAAGCACCAGCTCAGGAGAGCTAGAGTAGTCTCTGAAATTCACAGCAGTGGGGCAGATTTTTCTGAAACTGCACTCCATTCTTCTTTCAGACAAGCGACAGTGTTGTCAATTGTTATTTTACTGCAAGCCTTGAAATATTTCATGGTTTTAATAAAGACCCAGCTCCTGGAGTCATGTGGTTAGATGAGAACACAGCTTTCCTTATAAAAGAAAGTTTCTAATCCTCCTGGTTACGGATAAAAAAGATTGAAAACTAACGACTGACAGCTCAGACAGAAAAAGAACGAACCCACTTTTTTGAAATCTCATGATTTTGGGGGCCTGATTTACAATTTTGGGGTTAACAAATCAGAAGCAGCTGGATGTGCATCCTTCTACCAATCTCATGGATCCTCTGTAAGCCCATAACACATTTGGAGACAACAGCAAGTTTAAAGTAGGGAAGGTTGCCTGGTTTATAAATCTACCCAGAAATGTTCTACATGATTAAGGGACAATTTTCACAAAAAAAAAAAAGGAGTAAGCATCTTATCTGAAGGGCAAATTTTTAGATACTGTCTCTATAAAAAATAAAAAAAAGTAATATCCAGCTTCGGCACAGAGCACTGCATTCCAGGGTGTGTCTCTGTCAATGCTCACACAACTCTCCTGTGTCACAGCTTACCCCAAACATGTTTATACTGATTGGAATGAACTAAGTCTCAGTTTATAAGCCTAAACACACAAAAGTAAAATGAGTGATGAAGTGCAAGTTTGCCAACCACCATTTTCAATTTGCTACACTCACACAAAAAATTACAGAGGACACTCACTGAGCCTAGATTGCACTTCAGGTTAGGCATTTCTACTCTTAATGGGTTCCACCACTAGACAGGACTGAACAGGTAGCTTGCTCTATTTGCATCTCTTTAGAGATCTATTCAGCTGTTGATTGTACCCTGCTCTTAAGTAAAAGGAAAACATCAACTGAATTCAGGAAGCTTTTCCTAATAGTGAAATTATTTTCAGTTATTTGGGGGGGGGGTCAGGTACAGGGGAAGTCTCTTCAGTGAAGTTGTGGACAAAGTTTTATTGAACCGTACTGCTGAGAAAAAGCCTATACTATATTTAGTCAATAACAGAAGTGACATATTATCCACTCCATCTTCCAAAAACGCACATGCTTTTGGATAACTGAATTGCATTAAATATCTTGTGCATGCTGCAGTATATGAAAATGACTTTCTTCCATTGCAAAATAATGTTATATTACAGAAGCTGTATATCTTTAGAGAAGATGGACACAAAGATAAAATGTGCAAATGCTCTTCTCCAAAAAACTAGCAACTTGAAAAACCAGACAGGGTGGACCAGATGATTAGCAAGGGGATATGTGGCTGTCAGCTCACAGCTAAGACTGTATTGCTGAAAAAAGATCAGGATGTTTGATCCACATTATGCTATTATAATCAGGCTACAGTCACTTGCAACTAATTGTACAAGATCCAGAGCAAAGTTAACAGTGACTGCACTGCAAATATTTCCTTGGTAACTGTAAACATTTTGTACCTCAGATATTCCCAGAAATACCTCAAAACCCAAAATGGGCTACTTGGGAGGATGCTCATTCTAAATGTATCATTAAACATAGAAAAATATACAACAGATTAGCATTTGCTGCTCCCTTCATTAGTTCTTCAATTAAAGGTAACTTTTTAAGTTTTGATATGTCATGAATGCATCTTACATTGTTGTTATTACAGACAGCATGATCTAGTAGTGCACAGGGCACTGGACCAGGAGTCAGAAGTCCTAGATTAGTGGTTCTCAATCTGCAGCCCAATCAGCACAAAGCTGCGGCTCATGTGACATCCTCAGGGCCATACAGGTAGTAGTGGATACAGCTCACAATGGTAAATAGGTTGAGAACCACTGTCCTAGATTCTACTTCCAGCTCTGCTACTGACCTGCTTAGTAGCTCCAAGTAAGTGACTTCAACCGCTCAGTGCCTCAGTTTCCCCATCTGTAAAATTGAGATAATGATCCCCTGTAAAGGGCTTTGACATCTAGATGTGAAAAGAACTACATAATTGCTAAGTATTATTTCAAATCAAATCATATCTCCAGAGAAGGAAATAAGTAGCAAAAATAATAGGAATACACTAACACTAGTCCTGAAATATGTGGGATATGTTTGCCTATGGCAAGGGCACTATCAAATGTGAAAAATGCACCATGGATCATGAAATCTGGTCTCTCCCATTAAATCTGGCATTTTGTGTACTTTTACCTTGTACTATACAGCTTTCACAGGGGAGATGAGTATTTCTCAAACTGGGGGTCCCAATCCAAAAGGGAGTTGTGGGGCAGTCACAAGGCTATTGTAGGGGCGTTGCAGTATTACCATCTTTACTTCTGCTCTGCCTTCAGAGTGGGGCAGCTGGAGAGTGGTGGATGTTGGCCAGCCACCCCACTGTGAAGGCAGTGCCACAGCCAGCAGCAATGCAGAAGTAAAGGTGGCAATACCATGACACCCTGATTTTTGCACTGCTGCTGGCAGTGGCACTGCCTTCAGAGTTGGGCTCCCGGCCAGCAGCTGTGGATCTTCCTGCTACTGGGTCTGACCCAGCCCTGGGAGCAGCCTTTGCAGGGGAAGATGTCCCATTCCTCACCAGCCTGACCAGGACCAGCAGCTGGAGCACAGTATATGGTCGGAGCCCTCGGCTGGGCGCCCCCAGCCCTGCCCCTCCCTGGCTCCCAGCCCAGCGAGTTAAAGGGGCCTTGGGCTGGGGGGAAGGGTGATCAAGGGAATTCCCCCCCAATCACAGAACTCTGGGCAGTCGCCCACCCATAATGCTGGTCCTGCCCTTCTCCCTCCCAAAAGTGAGGACCCCCTCCATACCACACCACCCTCACTTTTGCGCTGCTGCTGGCACTAGTGCTGCATTCAGAGCTGGGGGCCCGACCAGCAGCTGCTGCTCTCCAGCAACACAGCTCTCAAGGCAGCACCACCTCTAACAACAACACAGAAAGTAAGGATGGCAACACAGACTCCCCTACAATAGCTGAGACACCCCATTACCTCCTTTTGGGTTGGGACCCCATGGTTATAACACGTTGAAATTTCACATTTAAGTATCTGAAACTGTGAAATTTACAATTTTTAATATCCTGTGAGCGTGAAATTGACCAAACTTGACCGTGAATTTGGTAGGGCCCTACCTATGGGTAAATCATGGGGAGGGGGAGATGAACCTGGGATCTCTGGATCTTAAAAGCATAAGCTTCTACAGATACATTTGTGAAACCAGCGACCCACATCTGAGCAATTAAGCTTACGGAGTAGAGTTAGAGTCTGAGGTCATTTCAACATTATAATGTACTTTGCATGCTGTTTGATACAACACTTGGCAAATGTGTCAATAACTGTACTAGTTTGAGAGTAGATAAGAATGATGGTATTGTTAATCATGGAATATACAATGTTCTCTTGTACCTATCAAGGTTGCTTTGGTATACAACAGTGAGACAAGCTTTAAGGAATTGGATTGCACAATTAGATAAACTTTGTATAAGCCAAATTTTGGGCTCAGTTCAGGGCCGGCTCTAGCCATTTCGCAGCCCAAAGCACGGCGGCACGCAGCGGGGGGCGCTCTGCCGCTCGCCGGTCCGGCGGCCATCCCGCAGACGTGGCTGCGGAGGGTCCGCTGGTCCCACGGCTCCGGTGGACCTCCCGCAGGCGTGCCTGCGGATGCTCCACCAGAGCTGCAGGACCAGCGGACCCTCCGCAGGCATGCCTGCGGGAGGTCCACCGGAGCGACCTGCCGCCCTCCCGGCAACCAGCAGAGTGCCCCCTGCGGCATGCCGCCCCAAGCACACACTTGGCGTGCTGGGGCCTGGAGCCGGCCCTGGCTCAGTTTCAATCATGCAACTTCACTGATATTACGGTTGATGTAACTGAGGGCAGAATATGGCTCAGCAGGAATCTGTCACACAGTGCAGTGAAGTTAGCCAGAGTATGGAATTCATTACCACAGGCCATTATGCCAAATGGCATAGCTGAATTTTTAAGCAAGGCTGGATAATTGTACTGCTAGTAATGACGCTTAGGGATAGGCATGCTACTGTAAAATAAGGGTGCCAAATCATGCTGAAGGATGTAGCCTGAAGTATTAAGGAAGTAACAATCTTTTTCACTGCAACTAGGTAGGAGCACTATGTGAGATTTCATCTTCCTTAGAACAATTATGCATTAGTTCATGCCAGAGATACAGGAGAAATTTGGAAATTTCAATTCCAAGAGGTAAAATTAAAGAGACCAGAGCATGGCCTTGATGGACTGTGGTCTAATGAAAGTATAAAACAATTTTAGAAATTCAGGTGCAGTAAGTCACCAGAGGCAAGCAGCATGTATTTCCACAGGGAGGTGTTTTGTTTTTTTTAAAGGAAGTATGGAAGAGAGAGACTGACAATATATAATATCCACAAAACAGTAGTTGCTGATAATTAGAAAGCTCCTAATGTGACTTTTTTTAAAAAGATGCCATAGGAATTACAAACCAGTGCATCTCTTACCTCACTATTGGGGAAACTGCTGGAAAGTGTAGATGAAGACAGCTTTCAACAGCTGCACTAGACTAACTCGGTAGGACAATTTAATTGCATGACTTCTGTAAAACAAACAACCTACTTAAAAAAAGCTTTAGGACAGTAGTTAAAGGTGGACCCAGGAGATAATTTGTCTTTTCAAGACTTTTAATGAGATCCTTCCAAAAAATTAAATAATAATAAATAACAGAATAAGGGACAAAGTCTTGGCAAGAATTAAACATTTGCTGAAAAGTGGGAAAGTTACAGTGAGCAGCTATGTAAGTGCTAAAATTTCAAGGCTATTAACAGAGACATATGGAGAGAAAAAGGATGACCTATCAGCACTTATGGAAATGCACTTGAACATATTTGTGACAGAAGGAAAATTATAGATGTTTACTAGATGTCAGGGGCTCCCTTAGGCCTAGCCTATACTAGAAAATTAGGTCAGCATAACCACGTTGCTCAGGGGTGTGAAAAATCCACACCCCTATGTTGTCTTAACTACACTCCTTCAGTCCCTGTATAGACCACGGTAGGTAGGTAGACAGAAGAATTCTTCTATTAACCTAACTACTGCCTCTCGGGGAGATGGATTACCTAAATTGACAGGAGAATCAATCCCGTAAGCATAGGAAGCTCTACAGCAGTGCAGCTGTACTTCTGTAGCATTTTAAATTAGATACTCTCTTAAAACAGGTGCAGTCAGCATCTGTCTGTTAATACAGTTCCCCAGGGTCCTACATTGGAATCAGTTATTTAAATTTATTTAGAGGATAAAATAAAATAGCTTGTGAGCTTGTATTTCTGCCACTAAGTAGATTTGTTTAGTACAATGCACAAAATTAAAAACAAAATGCTCCAGATAATCTTAAATTCACTGGGGATGTTGGACAGGAAAGATGGTTCAGTGATTAGAGCACTTGGGAGAGCCAGGTTTACTTCTCTGCTTCACCAATAGCTGCTTGTGTGACTGTGGGCAAGTCACTTAGCCTCTCTGTGCCTCAGTTCCCTACAAAATGGACATAATAGTACTTTCCTACCTCACAGGTACACTGTGAAGGTAAAACCATTAAAGATTGTGAGGTGCTTGATACTTCAGTTACGGGGGCCACAGAAGTACTTAAAAAAGAGATAGAATTCACAACAGCAGATGCAGCTTAACTTGGTTGTACGTAATGTAGAAAGAGCATAAATGGACTCCAAGTTTGGAGGAAAGAGACTTGAGTCATCATGGGTTGCTCAATGTAGTGTTTGCTCAGTGCACAACCAGGATGGCTAGGTGTATTAAATTGATAGAAAAACAAATGTCAGGGAAGAACAATTAAATAGCAATTAAATAACAATATTAATTAATAACAATAATAATTAAAATTAACAACAATTAAATGGTGAGAGATTGGAGGGGGTGCAGGGGGAGGTAGGGAGACCAGACAGCAAATGTGAAAAATTGGGACAGGAGGTGGGGGGGTAATAGGAGCCTATATAAGAAAAAAGACCTAAAAATCAGGACTGTCCCTATAAAATTGGGACATCTGGTCACCCGGGGGAGGGGGGAGAGCCCAAGCTGCCTTCTGGTGAGGTATAGAGAGTGGCTGGGGGGAAGGAGAGCCAGAGCTTGGGTGGCAGCTGTCCCCTTTATCCCTGTCTCCCAAGTGTGCATGACCCTTCTGCATGAGTCCTAGCCACCCAGGGCTGACAGCCAGAACTCTTAAATAAATAATAAGCACATAGCTCATGCGTCCCTTGATACATTCCCATGCCTCCCTTGGGAGGCCCACCCCACAGCTTGAAAACAGGTGATCTAAAAGATAACCTATCGCACAAACAGAAATTATGGGCTTGATGTAGAGTTTACTGGGTGAGTTTCATAGGTCTGTGTTATGGAGGGCGCCAGACTTTAAATTATCATAATAGTTACTTCTGGTCTTAAATTCTATGAATTTATTTTTCACATGAATAATAAAGCTGTTTATT
Source organism: Gopherus evgoodei (assembly GCF_007399415.2). Taxonomy (NCBI): domain Eukaryota; kingdom Metazoa; phylum Chordata; order Testudines; family Testudinidae; genus Gopherus; species Gopherus evgoodei. The sequence continues at coordinate 115,826,015 of NC_044327.1, read as the reverse complement.
TAAGGAAAACCACATACAAGCACATAAACAAGTCAAGTCAAGATATGAACAAATTGGAGAAGGTCCAGAGAGAGCAACAAAAAAGATTAAAGGTCTAGAAAACATGACCTATGAGGGAAGATTGAAAAAACTGGATTTGTTTAATCTGGAGAAGAGACGACAGAGGAGACATAACAGTTTTCAAGTACATAAAAGGTTGTTACAAGAAGGAGGATAAAAAAATTGTTCTGCTTAACCTCTGAATATAGAACAAGAACAATGGGCTTAAATTGTAGCAAGGGCAGTTTCGGTTGGACATGAACTTCTCGTCAGGATGGTTAAGCACTGGAATAAATTGCCTAGGGAGAATGTGGAATCGCCATCATTACAGATTTTTAAGAAGAGGTTAGACAAAAATCTGTCAGGGATAGTCGAGATCATACTCGGTCCTGCCATAAGGGCAGAGGACTGGACTAGATGACCTCACAAGGCCCGTTCCAGTCCCAGAAAAAAATATGTACAATCTTTGACAATATATTCTGCTAGCAAATAAAGTCAGAGATTGCAACTAAGCAAAAACAAAAAAACTTAAGCTATAAAAGATTCTTAACATGGTTTTTCACCAATATAGTTTTTGCCACCATTATGAATGAGAAAATTTGAAAATGACTCTTCTCTTTAAAATGCTCAAATTTCTACTGTTTAGTCATGATTATGGAAACATACACACATACCCCACCCCCTCATACCCCTGACCTCAAAAGTGGGCATCATTCACAATAGAGACCACTAAAAAAAACAAAAAACAATTTCCTAGAACAGTTTGCCTCCCATTCACAGCTTTACAAAAGTGTAAAGAAAAGTCAAAACTACATCTAGGCAAATAGTAGGGAAAACATCTCATGCCACGGTAACACTAATACAACAGGTAATTTCACTTATGCTCTGATTCCCTCTTCCCTCCTACACCACTCCCCCATCCCTCCCCAAATACACACACACACACACACTTAAGCTTTGCTCATATTAAGTATTTGGGGGGATCAGGGTCTTAATCAGAGGGTCAATTTGTGTATGGGGGGGAGGAATAGTTCACATGGCAGAAAAAGATTCACTTCACATTCTGAAATCGCCTTCCTCTGCATTTCAGAGCAGCACCACTACATGTAATCAGTAGTGCACTCCTTATGTAGTCTCACTCTCCTTGTTTAGTCAAAGTATCCATTAGCCTTTGGGAATTGCTTCTTTTGGTCCAAGATTCTTTGCTGCTTTTACAGATCCAGACTAACACGGCTACCCTCTGATACCTTTCAAATATAGATGCCTCCTAACCATTCTCAGTTAACATGTTAAACATGCTTTGCTGTGTTACCTGGGCAAACACCACTAGGCAGTGCTAGGTTAGACACTCGCGGTCAGATTTATTCAGATACTCTGTTATTTAATATCTTTTTAAAGGGCTGCCAGGTAATAGTTAAATAATGTAAAAGCTGAACACTTGCAACTTTCTCAAAAAAATGAGATAGGAGGACAGGAAGCAGAGAGAGGGCAACTAACATTGTTCCATTGCTTCAAACTGGATTGTTCCACATTCTGGAGAAAGAGATATTAAGGAAGCTCCACTACTTCAAAATTAGAAGTCTTGGAGTGCCACTTTCATTCTGGTAACAGAACGTATTCAGTAGTATAGTCAAGGGAACACACAGTTAAATAGAGTTTACCCTACTTCTCACTAGGGGAACATGGAGTTTAATTTACCCACTTTTTTTTAATACCACAACCCTACTGAATGTATCTCTAACATACTGACAGAGGTCAGGATGCTACAACATTAATTTTTGACCTTGTCACACTGTTGATGTGGATGACCTGACATAAGATAGAATTAATGTGATTTGTAAAAGTCAAAACGAAGCAGTTTATTGCTGTAGGTATATTTTATAACTGCACACATAGGTCACTGATTTCCACCCATTCTTTTATTTAGTTAGCCCACAGATTTCTACCATAGCTCTGCTTTTTTTTCCCCTCCCCCTTTTGGTGCCAGAAATGCTTGGGTGGGGGTAATATTCATACAGTTGTAGTAAACTAATGGGAGTTAAGATCAAATGTTGAGGGCCATTTAAAACTACATACACAAAAATTATGAAGAGATGTTAAATGTACCATTCTATTATGACTGTGGAGGACAAATAAGAGTTAAGATTTATAATTAAATATACTGTGCCTCCTTTATGTTAATTGTGTTTCCCTTCATTCACTCAGATGCTTTCCTTCCACTATACAGACTGATTGGGCTTTCGGGGGTTTATTGTCTCCAATTTTTCATGTACCGCCTAATTATTTATTTCTTGCTCACCTATCCCATTACTTCTATATTTGTATTGTTCCCACTTTATGCCATCCTGTTCGGCACTGTTTCTATGATTAAGACAACCATGTCCAGTAAACTTGCTCAAGTTCTCTGAAAAAGTTATTGAATTAAGATTAAAGTACAACTTTTTTCTGCTTTATAAGTCTGATACCCAACACGGCACAAAATTCTATTATGTTAGAGTTTTACAAGTGTCCTAAGGAGTCAAGATGTAGGAATACTTGTTAGGTAATACTTTTACATCTCCAGAGTGTTGATCAATACCCATAGGAGATGGGTAATGAACTCTTCTTTGCATTTTAAAGAAAGAGAAACTGATATGGAAAGGTTAGGAGATTTGCCCAAAGCCGCATAGCAGAGATGAGATTAACATTCAGGAGTTTCTGGCTCAGTTCTTTTGCTCAAACAATTAGGATCAGACTGTTCCATTTAGCAGATGTTGGCTAAAGAAAAACAGCCAAGGATAAAGATTGGAAACCCTTATGATTCCGATTTCCAAAAGCAGAATTTAAACCTATGGCAGACTGCATAATCAGGTCTAACACAACTAACATACTGTCAGAATAAGGCCTGCATAACTACAGTAAAAAAAAAAAAATAGCAAATGCGTTCAGGCTAATTTGAATAGAAGCGGCAGGAAATGGCTCATTCAATTTAGTTTACAAATTGCAAGACTGGGGACCAGAATACTCTCAGGAAGTCTCACAAGAGAGAACAATTGAAGAACAAATGGAGTTACTGAAAGTAAGGCCACCTGAATGTTTAGCACTAGTTTAAAAAAAAAAAAAAAGTGTTTGGGACATATGTCCTGGAGTATGAAGCATAAATTACTCCAATGCTACAAAAGTACTCAATATTTTACTGGCAAGGGAATTCACATTTGGAATCTTCAGAGATTGAAATAAAACAGACAGTGACCAAATCATCATGTTCACGTGAGTTTGAGTTATTATTTAAAAACAAATCAACTACCAACCAACCATGATTTGATACCACACAAGTTGACACTCATAAGCTCATACCAGGAGTTAGATTTCCAGGCTTTAATAAGAACCTGTGCAGGATTTATTTTAGGAATGGGTTAGGTAGTAGTCCACTTGGTTTGTACTTGGCTCACTTTTCTCTTACTTTTTGTACAATATATTTACAATAGAAAAAAGGTGATCACAAATCTGTAGGGTGACCAGATGCAAGTGTAAAAAATCGGGATGGGGTGGGGGGTAATAGGAGCCCATATTAAAAAAAAACAAAACCCAAATATCAGGACTGTCCCTATAAAATCGGGATAGCTGGTCACCCTACAAATCTGAGAGCCTCCAGTACCCAGAAGTTCCTGTTACTATTATCTACACAGCTACTTACGCAGCTATTTACACAGTCCTCGTAACTGTAGCATCTGAGGTACTTCACTTCCTAAATATCTCTAGCATATTCTTAACCAAAAAAAAGTTATGATGTTGTTTTGATAACTAACTCATCCAATTAAGCAATTCTATTAGAACTTTTAGAGAAAAAAAGCCAATGTTTTGGGGACATTATTTTAAATCTTAATAGGTAATAGACATGGATGAAAGTAAGAAATCTGAACCAAAGAGACAATTAACCAAAAAGCCCAGAAGAATTAGTGAACCAAATAAAATTAGTGTTATTACATTAGGTGTTTTAAATAGTGACGAACTTCACAGTTGATATTCTTAGCAAGTTTTATTACGTGATTATAAATGTTCCTTAATAAGCACGGGCTTCACTTCTGTAGAAGACTATGTAAACATTGACTAATTAAAAGCTATCTCACACCTGCAAGATACATTACCACCATTTTATAGATGTGGAAACAAACAAAATTTACGGGCCTTGCCCAAAGCCACAAAGCCTGATCCAGCCAGGATTATCAGAACTCACAGCTCTCAGTCCCCTCTTCCATTCCACCCTATCACCACCACAAGTACGATGCACCAACCAATTACTAAACATTCCCTAAAATATAGTGAGGAGCTGTTTTTGTCATTAGAGTTTGAACTTCCATTTTTACAATCCCTATAAGTAAAAGTCTTTCAGGTCGAGATTACCTGCCTAGGTCTGTACAGCACCAAATTAAACCCTTCGCACTCAAAACAAAAAAAAAAACAGCACTAACAAAAATTGTTTACAACTGTAGGTGAAACACACTCTACTTGTGACTCACAAAAAAGTCACATAATCTAACCAAGAGAGTCAAACAAAAAGTCTCCCCCTCCCCCAAAACTATAACACATTATCACAGAAAAATAGTCATTTTATTAGAGGATGTGACAGCCCGAAATTCTTGTAACATGTAAGCATTTATATAACCTTTACATTTGGCCAAAATATTAAAGTTTAAGTATTGTTATTCCAATATATCTCATTTCCTTAGGAGAATAAAAAGGAAGAAAACCATCTCTTAGTTCACAAAGGAATGAATATACTGTAGAGTTTTCCTTCCTTTGTTATACTGTTGAGCTTTATAGAAAGTTATGTAGCTCGAAATTGTTGCAGTCACAATGGAATCAGGCAATCGTTATATGGGAAAGGGAAAGGAAACTTTACCAATGAGCACAAGAAATAGAGAGAGTCTTTTTTTTTTTTAAACATACTGCAGCCTACACAGTGATACAGAAGCAGCATATTCTCGAGTCAAGGCAGGTGCATCATAATTTGCCTTTGTCCACCCAGTCCAGGGAGGAGAATGACGTGCATTTCTTTATTGCGCTGACAGAGGGGGATTGAAAAGACATTTGAAAACAAACACCGGTAGGTTTGGCTTTTTTATTTCTTCCACCAGCTACAGCAACACATCAATGCAAGGCGCTTCTCCACTAAGTTAATGTTTACCGTAAAAAGTGATCATTCTGAAAGTGAATCAGAACTGGCAGGTGCACTAGTCATTTAAACAAGCATGCAGTGCTGAGAGTGCACTATTAAGAGATTAGTGAATGTCCAGGAAAAATTTGATGTTTTAGCTCTACACTATGTAAGTGATATTAATATTATTTAATATTAAATATCTAGTTTAGTTTATGAAGCGCCTCCAGCCTCCTATCCTGGATGTCAACTACAGAAACCTCCGAGATTGAGGTAATTAGCACACAAACGCTAAAGGGAGACAGCACTTGCACCCTGAATCTAGCTGTGACCTGTTTGGATTCCTCTGGAGCAGCTACAAAAACCTGTTTGGCTTTCTCTGGTGATCGGCTGTGTGGCTCTGAACTTTAGTCTGGGTTCAGGCAGAGCCCCTCCCTTCCCCCAGCGCTTGGCATGGGAGCCTCCATCCTTTCCATGGAGCTTGTGGCCTCGCTTTCTCAGATCTGAGCAAGCCAACAGGAATAGCTCTCGGCGAAGCGAGCCTGGGCGCTGAGAGCCATTGAACCAAACTGGAAACCCTGTGTGTGGCGTGCACCGCTTCAAGCCAGGGAGTGCTGGAGGCACCCATGAAGCGAGCCCGGCCGAAGGAAAGGGGAGGATCAGGAGTCAGTGAAAGTTAGAGTCACTTCACCACTGGCAGCAGCGGGCTGGGTCTGCAGGAAGAAGGGCAGGGCACTCACTGCCAGGCGGAGCGTGCTCCAGGGCGAGCGGCTTGGTAGGAAGCGGCCCCAGTTAGCCGCCCCCGCCCTCAAGCCGCCTCCAGAGCCGGGGGGCACACACCGCCGCTCCTGCCCCCCACCCCCAGCCAGGGCTGCCCCGCACGGAGACCCCCACGTGCCCCTCGCCCCGGCTCAGGTGCGAGAGCCGCAGAGGGCGAGCAGCGCCCTGCCTCCGCAGCCCCTTACCTCTCGCTGTCACTTGGGCTCCGGCGGCCCCGCTGGCTCCTGGCGGCGCTTTCCCGCCCTACACCTGCATGCTCCCCAGCGCGCCGCGCCTCGCCCCGCTGCCAGGCCAGGGGCGCACCAGCCGGCCTGGGTTGGCTCGGGCTCTCCCAGCCCTCCAATGGCGCTCCGCTCCCTTCGCAAGCCGGCTCGGGACTTGCCAAACTAGTTCCTCAACTCTACGCAAGGTGTCTGGCCGCAGGCGGGCAGGTTAGAGCCGGGTGGGAGTGTTCGCTCATTTGGGCTCATCCTAGGCTCGGGAGCTGGGAGGGGGCGGAAGGATCCACCTCTGCAGCAGCTGCCTTGAAGCCCTAACTAAGCCCTTCCCCTAGCCAGGGAAGAGGCCACGTGACTCTCAGGTAATATCAGTGGCCACCGGAGGAGATTTCCCCCTTTCCCCATCCCCGCTGCAGGGGAGCGGCCTGAACTGTGGCTGATCTCTGGTTACACTCCAGAGCGCGCTCCCACTGGAGAGAGGCACCAGCCGCTCAGGCAGAACCATGCCCGCTCCTCCTGTGCCCACCACCCTGCCCAGGCCTCCCCGCTCCCTGAGGGGTTTGCAAGGTTTGGCTTGTTATTGTCTGTGGCTGCGGTACTCAGCCTTGCCTTGGGCCCTGCTTAAAAATAAATCTGAACAATGCCAGAATCATCTGAGGCAATTACTCATCTCTACCCCCGTCCCTCTGTATCAGTTGCCTAATTCGGGACTTTCCTGTAGATGGGAGTTGTCTTTTTGTTTTCTTTCCCTTTGAAAAAAGGGCAACTAAACCCCGGCCTCTCTTTCACAATGTGTTTGTTTAGATTTGCATCTAATTATCTGTGGGGAAAGAAGTAAGGGTTTTTGTTTGTTTTGGTTTTTAAGCTCATTCAGTTTTGAGATACAGTGAAACTTGTGCTAAGGGCCACTCCGTTTGATGTTAGGGTGACCCGAAAGTAAGTGTGAAAAATCGGGATGGGGGGTAATAGGTGCCTATATAAAACAAAGCCCCAAATATTGGGACTGTCCCTATTAAATCGGGACATCTGGTCACCCTAGGCCTAATCCCGCACAACAGGGAAATTGTAGTAGTTCCTTTTGGAAGCATCATATTTGAAAATGATTTGGGCAAAAGCAGAGTGTAGGCTGGGACAAAAATACAATACAGTTGTGCCCTGGTTTATGTTGTCTCATATATCAGTACTGTCACTGGTGTCAGACATTTGAATGTTAAAGGTGGCATGCAAAGGAGAAACAGAAAGACAAAATACCTTTGGAAAAAATCATTGCAGGGCTTCTGAATCAATTATAAAGAAGCAAAACACCCACAATTCTATCTGTGTGTGTTTGTTTGGTTTTTACCTTAGAAATATTGGGCATATCAAGCCTGGTCTTCCCGGCTTTTTCTCGAAGACTCAGAAATAATAGTACTTCCCTACATTAAAGGGGTACTGTGAGGATAAATTCATGGGAGATTTTTAGATTCTCAGATACTGTTATGATGGGAGCCATATAAATACCTCCGATACCTAGATTGATATCATTTTAATCGCTATTTAATATCTAAGAGATTTAAGTAATCTGTATACAGTTCACTTCCTTTCACAATTAGTCACATGGCACTTCCTCACTGCTTGTGATAGTGTCACAATCCCACTGGTTCGGTCCTCCCTTGTAGATGAGAAATGGGTGGATGCTGCAAAAGGAAGTGCAAAAAATAACTCTGTAAACAATAAGGACTCTGTTACATGTCATGGAGAAGCAAAAAAAGGACACACATACATTTTGATATCTTTTGCTACTCACCTTGCTATCCTGAGCTTTACTGGGTTAATAAGCAGTTTTAACCCATTTATAACACATTTTGGAGATGTTAAAAAAGGCAGAAATAGAGCTTCTTTTGCTCAATTTTATTGTGAGCCTGGCCATATTTGGTGGTTTTCTTGAAGCCCCAGCTCCTGAAGTCATGTAATTAATTACATAGGATTCAGATTTCATTATGTAAAAGTTTCTGGCTCTCATAGTTGTGAAGAAGAGCTTGTAAATAAACCACAGGCACCCTAAAGGCTCATAACCTGGAAGGCAAATAAAAAGAATCTACAATGTATTATGTTTAAGCCAATCTCATGATTTTTGCGGGGTCTGACGTAATTTTTGGACAGTTGGGGTTGGCAGTACTACCTATTGCTTAATTACACTGATATTACCCTGGGGGTTAGCAATACTGTGAATGTGGTTTTTTTTATAGTTTGTTTATTCACTTGCAACTCCCTTTTGCTCTATTTTCAGGTTTTCTTCTTTTTGGATGAATTCTGAAGTTAAACATAAAACATCTTGAAAATAGACTGGAGATTCGGCTAATGAAACAGACAAAAAAGTACTGAGAGTAAGTTTACAGCAACAGAGTTTCATAAGAATTCAGTGGAAGGTCTTGGGTACTAAACTCTTTTGAGAACCTGGCCACTGATGTCCCTAACCCTAAATTTGGCAGCCTAAGAAACCTTCCAGATTGTTTAATCTGCAGGTCAGCATATCAGGCAATAATGCTTCAAATGCCTTCAAAGTGCCTTAAAGAAAAGCACTCTGGAGCTTGAAAGCTTCTCTCTTTCACCAGCAGATATTGGTCCAATGAAAGATATTACCTCATCCACCTTTTCTATCTTCAAGGCGATACTCAGGTAAGAACCCTTCTGGGAAAACACTTGGGTTGGCATACCAACAACTTCTTTAGCCTTTACGGATTCTAGAGGCCCTCAATAAGCACTTTCTAAGGGCATGTCTTCACTAGCAATGTTAAAGCACTGGCCGCAGCAGTGTTTTAACGTGGCTGTGTAGTCACGGCATAAAAAAACACCTCCACTAGGGGAATGGTTACCGGCGCTGGGAGCGCAACATAGTGCCAGTGTAGACAAGCCCTGATATAATTACTGTACTTTTTTGTTTTCAGATAAAATACAAAATACAACTAAATGCACAGTAATGCAAACACACAAAATGATGAGAAGTGTACTTTTTACGTGTTATCTAAGACACATAACAGGATACCAAGAAAGTGTATTATTAACTATTATTATTGTACGATTATTTGTGTTTACAGTATATTCGATACTGTATAGAAACAAATATAGTCTCTGTTCCAAAGTGCTTAACAGCCAGCTTACCATATCTTCTTACACTGAAGTGAAAACAAAATAAAAACTACACAAAGACCAAAAGGATAAAATAAAACAAATAACTAAACCATTACTGCAAATGGATAATCCCACTCATGCTTCTTCTACTGCACCATTTGCATCAAAGGGACTTATATCTCCATTGTTTTGTCCCAGAAAGTCAAAGTATTTATCTGAATTAAGTTTTGATAAATCATCTGATAGCTTGTTTGCAATTTTTTCTGATGACTCTGTGCACTAGCAATTGTTATTTTTTGGTACAAAGTTTGTTCATACTTGTTTCAACAAAATTTGCTTAACTTCCTTCTGAAACATTGTGTTATTTCCACTGCTAGAGATTCATCATACAGTATCCATCAGCTAGAGTCTAGGTGTTATTCCAAAATCCCATATTTTCTGTCAGCTACTAACCTTCTCCAGCGATCAACTCCAGTGACTTGGAGTTGTTATCAGAAACAGGGAGGAGAATTCAGAAAAGGATGTAGTGGAGTGTAGAGATTTGTGAGGGTGAACATGAGTGCAGGAATAGGGACAGGATGAATGGAGGAGGAGACAGAACGATGAGAGCAGAAAATATAGTAGGGTAAAAGGGATGAGGAGAAGGAAGTGGTAAAGTGAAGTTGACAAGGAGGAAGAAAGGGAGAAACCAAGAGTGTTGGAAAGCACCTGGCATACAGGGGGTGCTACCAGAAATAAATAAATAAATACCTAAATAATAAAGAAGAGATGTGGAGAAGTAATGCCAAATGAGCTGTGGATTGTCAGAGAAATTAATTAGCCAGCACATCATAATGCAATAAGTTTATCAATAAAATAAATCAGTTAAGCAATTTCAGATAACCAATAGAGATGGTGGACATTTTTCATTTTAAGCATTTTTTCAGTGATAAATTGACCCATTTTCAAAACTGACAATTTTCACCAAAAATTGATTTTTTTTTAAAAAATATTCTGTATTTAAACTGAACAAAATCATTTCAGGCTCTTTTTTTTCCCCATTTTTCACCACTTGTTTAATTTTCACCCTTTTTCAGTGACAAAATGAAAATAAAGGAAAAAAGAGAAAGGGAAACGAAAAAGAGAGAGAAAGGAAGAAAAATCTAAAATGGTCACTTAATGTTTTATTTTGAAAAAAAGAATTAAATGAAATATTTTTGGTGAAACTTTTTTCACAAATTCCCCCAACCCCCCCCAAATTATTTTTTCTAAACCTGCAGAAAAGTTTTTTGAATTTTTTCTGAAAAAAAGTTAACATTTATTGACCAGCTGTAATTATCAAACAGAGCAATAAACTAAAGTCAAAGGTTTTACATCAGTATAAAAACAGTGTAAAAGACTTCAGAATCTGGCTCATTAAGACCCTGATTGTATCTCAGTTTGCATTTGTGATGTCTGATTCTTGGTCATCAATATGGTAATGAACTAGTTTAACAATAATGTGTGAGCGGAGGGCAGTGTGGTGAATTTTCTAAGGGTGAATATTCTATTGCTTTCAGTTTCTTCACTGAGGGAAATAGCTCAACTAGGAGGGAAAGGTTCTGTCTCTTTTGAGAGATAGTTTGAGATTTGGAAGGACAGTGAGGAGGAAGGCAGCTGTTTCTGGTGGCTGTCAGTAGTGACTGAGCTGGGGTTTCTGGAATTGGCTGTGTGCAATTTGGTCTATCTCGATTTAACAGGATTTATGTATATAGTGTAAATAAACAGATTACATTGTTCCTGACTGCATGACTTCAGTTTCTTTCCGTTAATACAAACTGACCAGCTGTGAGGTCATGAAACTGCATGTGAGTATGTGGCTTTAAGACTAAGCTTGATAAGTTTATGGAAGGGATGGTATGATGGGATAGCTTAATTTTGGCAATTGATCTTTGATTATCAGCTGGTAAGTATGCCCAGTGATCTGTGATGGGATATTAGATGGGATGGGATCTGAATTACTGCAGAGAATTCTTTCCTGAGTGCTGGCTGGTGAGTCTTGCCCACATGCTCAGGGTTTAGCTGATCGCCATATTTGGGGTCGGGAAGGAATTTTCCTCCGGGGCAGATTGGCAGAGGCCCTGGAGGTTTTTTGCCTTCCTCTGCAGTGTGGGGCATGGGTCACTTGCTGGTGGATTCTCTGCAGCTTGAGGTCTTCAAACCACAATTTGAAGACTTCAGTAACTCAGGGTATGTCTACATCTACAATTTTGTAGCGCTGGTTGTTACAGCTGTATTAGTACAGCTGTATAGGGCCAGCGCTGCAGAGTGGCCACACTTACAGCAACCAGCGCTGCAAGTGGTGTTAGATGTGGCCACACTGCAGCGCTGTTGGGCGGCTTCAAGGGGGGTTCGGGGAACGCGAGAGCAAACCGCGGGAAAGCAGGTCTCCTTCCCTGGTTTTGCTCCAGTGTTCCCCAAACCCCCGAGCAAGCAGATCTCCTTCCCCGCGGTTTGCTCTCGCGTTCCCCGAACCCCCGAGCAAGCAGATCTCCTTCCCCGCGGTTTGCTCTCGCGTTCCCCGAACCCCCGAGCAAGCAGATCTCCTTCCCCGCGGTTTGCTCTCGCGTTCCCCGAACCCCCGAGCAAGCAGGTCTCCTTCCCCGCGGTTTGCTCTCACGTTCCCCGAACCCCCCTGCAAACGGCGGGGAAGGAGACCTGCTTGCTCTGGGGTGCGGGGAAGGAGACCTACTTGCACGGGGGTTCGGGGAACGCGAGAGCAAACCGGGGAAGGAGACCTGTTTCCCCGCGGTTTGCTCTCGCGTTCCCCGAACCCCCCTGCAAACCGCTGGGAAGGAGACCCGCTTGGGGGGGGATTCGGAGAACACCGGAGCAAACCGCGGGGAAGGATACCTGCTTGATGACCAGAGAGGCTTCCTCAGGTATGCTGTGATACCTGCTTATTCCACGGAGGTCAAGAAAAGCGCTGGTAAGTGTCTACACTTGATTACCAGCGCTGGATCACCAGCGCTGGATCCTCTACACCCGAGACAAAACGGGAGTACGGCCAGTGCTGCAAAGAGGGAGTTGCAGCGCTGGTGATGCCCTGCAGATGTGTACACCTCCTAAGTTGCAGCGCTGTAACCCCCTCACCAGCGCTGCAACTTTGTGATGTAGACAAACCCTCAGACATAGGTTAGGGGTTTGTTATAGAAGTGGATGGGTAGGATTCTGTGGCCTGCTTTATGCAGGAGGTCAGACTAGATAATCATATTGGTCCCTTCTGACCCTAAAGTCTATGAGTCTATAACACACATACACACACTATAAGCCATTTGTAAATTGTATTTTGCAAATTGTTACCCTGTTTGCACACACAGTCACAGTAACTGTGCAATCAGGTAGTTTCATATTCACATGCACTGTTTGATACTGCAGTTGCTTCCTTCACTTGTTTATAACTCAGAGCCTTAAACTCTCTGACATGCTTTATCAGTTTGTAACAATACTTAACTTATCTCTTAGGGATGCTATGAGGCTTTACTAGCAAATGTTTGCAAATTGCTTTGTAGGTTTAAATACTCTATAAGAGCAAATATTACTATTAGCAGGACTGGCATCTGTGCCAGTAAATGGTTTGTTGCGCTATCAAGGATAAGTGGTTCTCAATAGCATTGGAGGACATGCATTTTCATGCAGTGGAAAAATTTGTGCATCAAAAGACTTATTTTCCAACCATTAAGTAGTTAAAGAAGTAAAATTCAGTGAAAAATATACTGTTCTTCCTCAAACAGACCCTGTGTCATCAATTTGAAAAATGGACAAATGGGGTACTGATTCTAACAGTCATTAGAGCCATTTGAGTCAATGAATATGTACTGACCCATGTCATTTGTCAAGGATATTAGTCTTTTTTTAATCCTGGTCTATGCCAGAAAACAAATTCCAGGCAGTAACAGTGTGATCAGCATGTTACATCTTTATTACATCAATCATTAGTCCAAGATGAACATGAAGAAACACAATAGGAGTTATTCCATTCTAGGAGTGAGAAAAGTTTAATTCACCCTATTTTAGCTTGGCATAAGAAAAAGGATATTTTAGCCTACCAGCAAGTGTGTATTAATATTTTCTCTACTCGAACCATGCAGGCTGTGCATCAAAAGATCATCTCTTGCTTTGTCCTTTGGCCTCTTCCTGTGTGTTGATGCACAACAGCCTAATGGCAACACAATTTAGGCCTTGACTATATGGGGAAAATTGGCCTTTTAGCTATTCTGGTTTAATTTACCTTATTCTAGAGTAACTGCCCCATATGGACACTCTGTTCCACAATACAAGTGAATAGAGTGACCACTTAGGGAGTTAGTTTGGAATAGCTATCGCAAAATAATTTATTCCACAATAGCTATGCTGGTCAATTTCCCCATGTAGACAAAAACTTTATTGGGATGGACACTTTTTTTCAGGTTCCTTGCCCAAGACTGAGAAGGGGGAATAGATTCCAGTAATTTGACTGTTCAGCACTTCTCCTTAAATGTGATGGAGTTCTCTGCTTTTTGGGAACAGCTGCAAGAATTATTGACACAATATTAATCTTAATAAAAACAAGATTAATTAAAACCAGAGAAAATGGACTTCACATACAAGAAATAGTTTGCTTAAACTCCTGAGAATGTTTCATCTTAATTAGCTTCTGATCTGGGGCTGCACCTTTGCTTTTCAAATATTTCCCCCAATTACCTGTACACACAATAGCACTCGGACTTGCTGCTCTCTCTGGCAGATGGACTGTTGCAGATACAAAGACCTTTTAATGATGATTAAAGGCTTTCCCAGTATGCACTTAGACACATGTCTAAAGGGAAGGGATATTTCCCCAGGGCTGGCAGGAAATGGAAAGGTTGCAAATACTCTAGGTACAATGTGCAATTCTGGTCTCCCATGTTTAAGAAAGATGAATTCAAACAGGAACAGGTGCAGAGAAGGGCTACTAGGATGATCCGAGGAATGGAAAACCAACCTTATGGGAGTAGACTCAAAGAGCCTGGCTTGTTTATCCTAACCAAAAGAAGGCTGAGGGGAGATATGATTGCTCTTCATAAATACGTCAGAGGGATAAATACCAGGAAGGGAGAGGAGCTATATAAATTAAGAGCCAACATGGACACAAGAACAAATAGATATAAACTGGCCACCAACAAATTTAGGCTTGAAATTAGATTAAGGTTTCTAACCCTCAGAGGAGTGAAGTTCTGGAACAGCTTTCCAAGCGGAGCAGTGGGGGGCCCAAAGGCTTCAAGACTCAGCTTGATAAGTTTATGGAGGGGGTGGTCTGATGATATTGCCTACAGTGGCATGTGGCCAGTCTGCAATTGCTCTCCAATGGCTGGCAATGGGACACTAGATGGGGAGGGCTCTGAGTTACTACAGAGAATTCTTTCCCAAGTGTCTGGCTGGTGGATCTTGACCACATGCTCAGGATCTAACCGATCACCATATTTGGGGTTGGGAAGGCATTTTTCCCCAGATTGAATTGCCTTCCTCTGCAGTAGGGGCACGGGTCAGTTGCAGGTTTAAACTAATGTAAATTGTGGATTCTCTGTAACTTGACGTCTTTAAACCATGATTTGAGGACTTTAGTAACTCTGCCAGAGGTTAAGGGTCTATTTCAGGAGCGAGTGGGTGAGGTTCTGTGACCTGCAATGTGCAGGAGCCCCAGGAGGTCAGACTAAATGATCACGATGGTCCCTTCTGACCTTAAAGTCTATGAATCTGGCCTCTGCTGCTTCCTACAAGTTGTGCACAGACAAACTCTATCCCCCCTGCTTACCAGCCGCTCTCCAGCTCCTGCTGCAGCCTACTGTGCAGAAGCTCTGTGGCTCCTGCTTGCCATGCGGTCCCTCAGAAGCTTGCTATGCATATTCTGCAGAGAGAGAGAGAGAGGTGTTACATCCTGGGTTAGGGTCTTTTAGAGAGTTTCTGCTTCCTCCTGCCCTGAATGTTCCTGTACATCTACCCTGCAGGTTCATAGGTCAGTGGGGAGGGGTCTGATGGGATAGTATCACAGTAGTGTCCTATTTGTGCATATAGTGGGGATTAGGAAGGGGTAGTACCTCTGTCAGAGGAACATGTCATGCTCCTTAGGGAATAGTTCATCCACTTTGGTCCTCATGTATACCCAGCTCTCACTGTAGATGTTTGCATGTGACAAACCCCGGTAAACCACTTCGACAAGTGGGCTAAACCAGGTGAGGGTAGCTGATAGGTCTTCTACCCATGGTGAGATAGGGAAATTGCCTTTCTCTAGCATGAGAAGACTGTTCCAGTGGATTAGGTGGAGGAAATCAATTTGTGATTCAGTGGCCATGAAGGTGGTTCAGCAGCTTGCTGTGGGGCATGAAGAGCATGACAAGGCACTGAAGATGTCCTGATCTCCCACTGCACCCAACTGTAATGATTCCTCATGCTCCTGGAATCTGGCTTCTGCAGCCAAGAGAGTGGGACTGCCCCTATGCAACAGCTTTCTCGATTAAAAATTCCCCGCACAGGTTTTTTTCTTGTAAATCTCAACCCATCAACATCATCTTATTATTAATCCAAGTCCTGCAGTGATGGGGGCATGGCAAAGCAACAGGTGGAGATGACCACTGGTAATTGTAGTAGCCACAATCCTGCACATAGGAGGCCTTGGGACCAGGAGCCATTCAGCTCCATCCCTGGGTCAGTAGAGAAGTTCGGCAGTATCCTAAGTGATTGAGCAGCCCTTTTTATGATAGCACTTCTCACCCTTTTTAAAGGAGGGGGCCAGAAAAAGTGACTAAACATTGCTTGCCCCATAACACCTGGCCAGACTACCACAGCTGGCAGGTCACCATACAGTAGTCAAAAAAACAACAAAGAAGAAAAGACTCATTTTAGGAGCATGGAATGTCCTCACCTTTATGGATGGAGGCAATACTTGAAGGCCTGCAAGAGGAATAGCTCTTGTCTCTGGAGAACTTGCCACTACAGTACTCTTATTACAGCACTGCGTGAGACTAGACTGACCATTGAAGGCTCCCTCAGTGAGCTAGGAAGCAACTACACTTTCTTCTGGAAAGGAAAAGCAGAGGATGAAGACAGGATACATGGAGTTGGATTTGCAATCAGAACATCTTTCCTGAAACAACTTCCTGACATCCCTGATGGCCTGAATGAACGGCTCATGAAACTTCAATTCCCCTTGAATCCTTTACGGCATGTTACTGTCATCAGTGCCTATGCACCTTTACTGACTAGCACCTAGGAAAGCAAGGAGCAGTTCTACTGTGACCTGGACTCCATCCTCAGATGAACCCCTGCATATGACAAGCTCATCCTGCTGGGAGACTTCAATGCTAGAGTTGGTAGGGACAGCAGTGGCTGGAGATGTGTGATAGGACAATATGGAGTGGGAAAGATGACAAGTAATGGACTCCTCCTCTTGGGTAAATATGCAGAACGCAGTCTGTGCGTCACTAACATCAACTTTAGGAAAAATTAAATATATATAATGTCATGAATGCACCTACAGTCCAAACAATGGCACCTGATCAGCTATGCTATTATCTGCCAACAAGACATCTGTGATGTCAGAATTAGCAGAGCCATGCATGGTGCAGAATGCTGGACAGACCACAGATTGGTAAGAGCAGTGCTTAACCTACATATAGCTCCTGACGGCACAAGTGCTCCAAGCTCAGCAGAACAGCCTTCAACATAGCAAAGCGCAGGCAGAACTGTACAAAGCAGCAGGCCCAAAGCCTACTGAGGTTTCACAACATCTTGAGTGGCATTTCTTCTTCCTCCCAAATGCTACAAGACTTTAAAGATGCTATTATTGTATCACTGTTCAAAAACAAAGGCAGCAAAGCTGACTGCAGAAACTACATAGGCATTTCTTTCCTCTGTATAGCAGGGAAAATACTCACATTCTATTGAACAGACTCATTTGAATATATCTGAGGAGAATCTACCAGAAACATAGTGTGGTTTCAGACCAGGCTGCAGTAATACCAACTTGATTTTTGTCATGAGGCAGGTCTAAGAAAAATGTTTAGAGCAGAATATGGACTTGTATGCAGTTTTCATCAACTTGACAAAAGCCTTTGATACAGTCAACAGAGAGGGTCTATGGCTATTCTACATAAACTAGGCTGCCCAAGAAGGTTCATACAAATCATCCATCTGTTCCATGACCACGTGACAGTGCAAGTGCTCTCCAGTGGAGACTCTTCTGATACATTTGAAATCTCGAATGGAATGAAGCAAGACTGTGTACTTGCTCCACTGTTCCTTGCCTGTGTCCTCAGCCATGCTACAAGGACTTGGACCAGGGGATATACACTGGGTACCAACTCAATGGCTCTCTCTTTGATCTTCACAGACTTATCGCTAAGACTAAGATGCTGGGGAGACTTCTTGTCAAGGCACTTTTTGAAGTTGACTTCACCCTGATCACCCATAGACATAACAACCTTCAGGTCATCACTGATAGATTTTTTTGACGCATCCTAGCTCTTTGGCCTTACTATTGGTCTTGTTCCAACCAGCACCTCATTCCAATGCCCCAGCCCCAGCCATCTCTATCCAAGGCACACAGCTGAAAAACATGGATCAGTTTAAGTATTTAGGTGGTATGATCTCTAGTGATGGTTCCCTTGATAAGGAAATTGCCTCCATAATCAATAAAGCCAGAGAGACCCATGGCCAACTCCAAACAAAAGTCCTTAATCAACATAACATTCGTCTCACCACCAAATTGAAGATCTACAGTGCAGCAGTCCTAACATCTCTTGGTTCTGAGATATGGACTCTCTATAGATGGCACATTAAACAGCTTGAGCAATTTCACATGCATTCTCTTCACTCAATAATGAGCATTTGCTGGCAGGGCAGAGTGACCAGTATTAAGTTCCTTGAGAGAGCGAACACAAATGGCATAAAGGAAATGCTACTGAGAGCACAACTTAGGTGGACTGGATACGTCATCAGAATGGAAGACCACCGTCTCCCAAAACAGATCCTGTCTGGGGAACTGAGGCAGGACAAAATAAAGAAGGGCAATCAATATAAACTCTTCAAAGATAACTTGAAGAGCAGTCTCCAGTGGGCTGGCATCAGTCTCAAAGAACTTGAGCAAACAGCTCAGAACGGGACTCACTGGCAGTCTCTGACAAGATTAGCATGCAGCAGGTTCAAGCAGGATCAACTAAATGATCTCCAGACTCCACAGGAAAGGCACCACAGAGCTGCATCCACAAACATCATAGATACAGACTTCTCATGCCCTCAGTGTGCCAACTCTGTGCATCAGGTTTGGACTTCAGATTATATGTGTAGCTATATATGAGAATTGCCACAACATCAGCAGCAGCAGCAGCGATGGACGACCTACTGCTACTACTACTGTCCTGTTTAGTTAATTCAGCACGTCTCCTTGACTAGTTGTATCTATTTTCAGTCAGGCGCTTGTTTGACCCCACCTCCAAACAATTACTTTTTTTTGCGTGAAATGACTGGCCCTCCATCATATAGGCAGCAATATGTACAATGTTTAACCCCCTGAGTCAAATGCTACTTTCCTATGTGGAAAAGGCCTTCCACATGTGGAACCAAGTCCTGGCAAACCAGATTAAGGACTTATCTGTCTCTATCCTTGTGTGTCTATCACTACGAGAATATTTTAATGATAGATCCACAAAGGGGACTTAGGCGGAGTGTTGTAATGCCTAATGTTTAGGTGCTCTGCCACCGAGTACCATCCACTTACCCAAGGATAGGGAGCCTGGGTGCCTAACAATGCATGGGGAGAGTGAGGCACCTAAAAAAGGGCTCCACAAAAGCCAGCATGCTGAGTGGGAACCACCTAAGATAGCCAGTTTGAAATGCAGAGGAAACAGGTAGTCTAAGCCCTTCTCCTCCATGCCCTGCGTGATTTTCGCATAGATGTTAGCATTTCTTCTGCTGGTTCAGAGCTTTGCCTGTACAGACTCTTCTTCCCCCACAGCAATAAGATCCACTACCTCCTGTGTGCTTCAGGCTGGAATGTGTTTGCAGGCTTGAGCATCCGTTGTCAGCTGTGCTGACGAGCTCTCCATGCCAATCAAATAGCAAATGAAAATACAAAAGTTTCTGGGGCTTTAACAGGGGGGCAGCTGTTTCCTGTGTACCTGGCTGAAGTGCAGTGGAGTTGAAAGTGCT
Organism: Gopherus evgoodei; assembly: GCF_007399415.2. Classification (NCBI taxonomy): domain Eukaryota; kingdom Metazoa; phylum Chordata; order Testudines; family Testudinidae; genus Gopherus; species Gopherus evgoodei. The sequence continues at coordinate 115,806,548 of NC_044327.1, read as the reverse complement.
CTCCAGAGTGGTCACAGCAGAGCACTGAGGAGGCCAATTTGTTCAAATTACACAGCGCAGTGTGTCTACACTATCCCCATGTTGACGTGTGGATGTCAACTAAAGCGATACGCGTCTCATGGAGGTGTAGTACAGAAGTTGACTTTACAAGCCCTTTAGGTTGATTGAAGGGATTTAGTAGTGTAGACACATACATTATTAACTCGACCTAATGTGGCATATGTTGACCTAACTTTGTAGTGTAGACCAGGCCTAAGTCTGGGTCAGGGGGAGACATCTCTCTCCACTCAGGATTCACAGCCATGCAACCTCTCTTGGAGCTAGGTACCTAAGTGCTTGCTCAGCTCCCCGCACCCCAAAAAGTAGCATGACTGGAACTCAGGTTCTTGCACCTTAGATGAGTGCCATACCCATTCGGCTATAGAGACAGACCCACTCACTCTCTGGCCCAGTGTATATTAATTAGTCAGACACCATGGAAAAGTGTGAACAGCAGAGGCAGTGCGCATTCTGTAACAGAATGCCCCACAACCCAGTGGATAAGGCCCACTTCTGCAAGAAGGAAGCCTCTAAACCAAATGGGCAGGGGGAATTGATCCTGCATGAATAGCTAACCACTGGACTAAAGGTTAGAAGAGGGATGATGATTTCTCCAGTACTGTTTTGTGTAGAGTCTGATCTGGTAAACAGCTGCTTGAGAACATCCACTGGATCAAGCCCCATGTGTGAGATAGGCACGGCAACACCTAGTTTGGGAATCCCACTGGAGCTTAGGTGTGAGCTAGGCATCTGAGTACCTAGACAGAGGTGACTGTGCATGTGCCCATTCACAGATTTTTAGTGAAATAGGGACTTCACCAGTGAAAATGTAGGTTGGGGCTTTAGGCACCTACAAAGTTAGGCAGCAGCTGAGCAGAGGTTTGGAGGATATTTACATTTTGGATTTTATGTGCCAAAAGTGGCAGTTATATGCCTAAATCTCCTCACAGACATTAATTATTGTATCCTCTGAGAGTTAGAAATTAATATCCCCATTTTACAGATTGGGAATGGAGGCACAGACAATTTGAGTGATTTTTACAAGAGCACAAAGGAAAACTGCAGCAGAGCTGGCCATTGAACTGAGGGCTCCTGAGTCTCCATCCAGTTTCTTAAACACAAAACCATCCTTTCCTTCTTAACAGCATAATTCTTCTCACAACTGATATTCCCACACTGATATTACTTGGTTATAAATATTCTGTTCCGTTCTAAAAGGAGAAGGTTCCAGGGAAATGCATCTGTTTCTATGCGCAAATGTCCCATGCAGCTATCAATGTTCAGACTTTTAGTCAGACCTGAGCTTGCCATCTGAACTCTTTAATGATTAAATAATTATCTTTAGTTTTTGTCTTGCAAATGGTTTATGTCCACCCTGCTGACGATTCAAGATGAATCATAAGACACAATGGATGATGCTATGAGCAAGAACCTTCCTGAGTGATATAGTCACAGCAGAAATATGATTTTAGCTATAATGTGTGATTATTATTATTTTTTGGCAGATTCAACAATTTTATAGATTTTTTTTTCCTTCTGTTGCTTGAGGTTGGTTGGATCACATTTTGGTGGGCTGAGCATAATAGGAGATTTGGTCAGTTTGCTCTTGGAGCTGGGGTGGGCATGGCAATTGTAATGTATTTGATTCGCCACCACTTTGGATTTTGCTCATTTGACCAATATGTGAATTTAAAGATTTTCACTCATGACTCACTGTACGGTAGATCCCTACCATTTTAGGATAAAACTCCACCCCAGTTTGTAAAGCTGCTTATATCATTTTCATAATTGTCTCAACTTTGCAGGGTGCAAAAAAACCCCTCAAAAGGCAGGAAATGGAGTGCTAAGGCTAGTGCTCTGTAACTTACTGTGTGCTAAAGTGCTTTTCTTTTATCTTCTTTACAGTAGTGAGTGTTGAGGACAGATTGTCAGACATAATTTTCTATGTCCTGATTTTTGTCACATTTTGTGCCACAATCTTAAAATTCTTGAAAAACGGATCAGTTGAGGTTTGGTGGACACTGTTCAAAGGCAGATGTGTGGAGATCCAAGAAGACTCCAGGATTGGAAAGCAGCCAGATTGAATTTTTGAGTATCACTAGTGTCAGGGACAGCCCTAGATCAGATGGAGCCCCAGACAAGGAGCGTCTATTGCCCCACCCCTTCCATTGTATGATCACTGGCCATAAAGTTTAAGCAGAGTTTAGGGTCACTGACCCTAAAGCTGCACCCCGAGCCTGGTGCCCCCCAAGCTCAGCACTCCAGGCGTCTGGGTCACCTGCCCCTAAATCCAGCCCTGACTAGTGGGACCAGAAAAGGAGATTGTGGCTAGCTGCAACTGGCAATGCTTGCAGCACTCAACTGATATGGCAAAATGGTGAAGCAGATATCCCAATTCTTCTCCCTAGCTGAAATGTCTCCAGGACAGCCAGTCCTAAGTAAATGCTCTTAGAGCATGGCACCCTACAAAATATGGATCCCTTTGCTGCTACACACTTTTCCCACACCTAGGACTAGCCCTGCTTTAAACTAGACATGTCCTAGCACGTTCTTGATTGTGAATGTTAATTAGCTCTTAAGCAGTGCATTTCAAGAGGAATTCTGTCTTTGTAGTGCATTCTCCATTCTAAGGGATATATTCATTTTCTCCATACACATTTAGGATTCCAACTGATATTTTTGAGAGCTCCACATGCATATGGAGAGAACTGCCCCCTGCATTTTAGAGAGAGAGAGAAATTTCATCCACCATAAATTGGTTTAATAGTTGTTGTGTGAGGATTCAAAAAGAATTTATTTTGTGTATTGAAAAAGGGGTGTGGCCTCCATACCTGATTTGTTCAGGATATTAGAACACATTAGCCCTGAGGTTCTGCTCTAATTCCAATTAGAGTCATTACATTCTGCCTATAGTAGCTGAATGCCTCACAGTTTCAATTAGATGACGTACTCTTCCTTGCTTTCTCTGTGAAATTGTTTTGTAATAAACGTGTAACCCTTCTGCCCCTCTGAGTTGGCAGCAACAAGGGCTGTGTTCAGTATCCAGGGGTTCCGTTTCAATAACAGAATGCAAAACCAGCTCGAGCCCCCACCCAGTGACCTGGGAAAATCTTACACACACCCCTGGGCGCCTCGAAGAGGCAATGCTTCCCCTCTCGCAAGCACAGAGTCTCAGTGTAGCAGAAAAGGTTTAATTACATGAGATAAACAACAAGCATTAAACTGGGAAAACACCTCAACTAGAGTTCATAGACCAAACTGTGAGCAAAGACCCACCCCAGGAAATTGGGCCGTGTCCTTTTCCCTGGGCTCTTGAGTCTAGCAACCCCCCAAATCACCCACAGTCCCAAAAGTCCCACAATCCAAAAGTCTCTGTCCTGGGTCAGTGCAACCCCAGAGTTCAAGAGTCTATCTGCAAATGTTCCCCCCCCCCGCCAGCCTGGGTCGAAAGGGGCACCTTACGTGGTCCAGGGCCAACTGCCCTGCCTCTCCGTGGGGTTCTGCTTCCGCCTTCTCCACGAACTGCTCCGCTCTACCAGCCACTCCACTCTGCTCCTCCAGCCGTCCTCACAAACTGCTCTGCTCCGCCAGCCACTCTGTTCCACCAGCTGTCCTGTGATCCGCTCCAGCTGTCCCCGCAAACTGTTCAGCTCCACTCGCTCCGTGGGCCGCTCCACCCGTCTGCTCTGCCAGCTGCTCTGCTCCACCAGCGGTCTCGTGATCCGCTCCAGCTGTCCCCACAAACTGCTCCACGCCACTCTGCCAGCTGCTCTGTTCCACAGTATAGCTTCAGACTCCCCTACTAGTTAGCACAGTACTCAGTGCTCTCAGCTCAGTAATTCCAGCTCTTTAGTGATTTCAGCTCATAGTGGGGGAGCCCCAGTGCTAGTGCACCATTAGCCCAAAGTGAGTTCAGCTCAGTAACCTGTATCTAGATTCTTAAGGAAATAAAAAAATCAACTCTGATATTCCACAGTGGAGAGAGGAGTGGGTGGAACTGGTGCTTCTGGCTCACACAAGGAGTCTACACCACCAGGCACAGATACCTGTCCCCAGCCTCTCTCAATTCACTGGGTTTTGGAACCCATATCCCTTGTCTAGCAAGTGTCACTTAATTTATATTGAGACATCTCTGTCATAAAGCAGTCTCGTAGTTCCTCATTCACATAATCGGGTGACAACACTTTATTCCTCTTGCCCCAGTAACAAAGAAACTGGGGATCCCAGAGCTGTCAAAATAACCATCCCAGGCTGTATGCTAAATGGGGTGGGTGTGCCAATGCAAATACCTAAAATTCCTTTCCACACTCCCCATAATTCACCACCAGATGTCAGGGTAGGGCTCATCCTGACTCTGTTTACAAACGTAATAAATGTTTGTCCCTGGAATAATTTGCCATAGCTTCTATTTTATCTTTCTGTCATTACGTGATAGAAAGCATAAGAGGTGTTTCTACTTCAAGCTGTACAGTTGTCTCTGTTGTAAGTGCAGTTCACAACTTACAGAAAGAAAGAGGTCACTTATTATGATCTCTCATTCATGCAGTGCATACTTTATTGAACAGACGGGCAAGACTAGCCTAGGCACGCAATGATTATAGGAATAGCAAACCATAGTGGCTAAGCTAGGTATAGAGATCTGTCATAGCACAGTGCTCACACTCTGCAGAACATAAAAACTGGAAAGACATCAAGAGAGTGGGGAATGTTCCAGGAGGCATGTTTATTTTGGGGGTTGGTACAGAGACTTGATTGAGTATTGTTTAAATATTTCTTCCGAAAGTGATATTTACATTTCTGTTGTTTACATTTTGTATTAAATAGTCTGGTATTAAATATATTAGTTTCATTTAAGAAAGAGACAGAAAAGGAAAATTAACACTTGAAATGACCAGGTGCACAAAGCAACTTTGTGCAGAGATTAGTGTCGTCCATGTAAACACTGCTGTCACCACTTACATTCCTTCCATTAGGCCCTGTACACACTATGGTTTGTAACTTTTTTGAAACCCTTTTAAGACACAAACAGCCTAACACAACTGTAGCTAGAGATGGGCTTGAGCTGCAAAATTTGAATCTGGAACTGAATTCTGATCTTCCCTACTCCAGGATTTGGCAGCATTCAGATCTGAAGGTTTGGTCTGAGCTCATGTCTAGCTGGAACACAGCTTGCAGCTACAGCATCATGTAAGAAACCCTCTGTAGCCTGGTTTCAGCTAACAAAGATGTTTTTAAAAAATCTCCTTTCACACTGGTTGTGGTGGCTGTTCAATAAGGGTTAGTGAGGCCAAACCCCACCAGTAATATCACAACTGTGTTTGTGTTACTTCAGGTTGCAGAACCACCTGCTGCCACTGGGGCACACCTGGTGGGTCTGGGAGAACTCCAGCCCCTGGAGGCTGCAATACAGCTGGCTGCCAAGAGAGGACCTCTGGCCCTGTAGCACATAGACTGTAGACAGCAGAGGTCTATGTTAGAATATAGATATTCAGGCCTGTCTGCAAAGGCCTATCCTTTAAGAATTTAGGTGTATTCTTATCACTTAGCTAGTTATAGAGGTATAAAAGAAATAATTAAAATCACTGTCTGTGTAATGGCCTTCTCTTAGGCCATGTCTACATCTACAATTTTGCAGCGCTGGTTGTTACAGCTGTATTAGTACAGCTGTATAGGGCCAGCGCTGCAGAGTGTCCACTCTTACAGCAGCCAGCGCTGCAAGTGCTGTTAGATGTGGCCACACTGCAGCGCTGTTGAGAGTGATGCATTGTGGGCGGCTATCCCACAGAGCACCTCGTCCCATAGCAGCGCTGGGGCTTGTGGGAAGGGGAAGGAAGAGTGATTGTCTTTCCGCTTCCTGTTCCTGTTCCAAAGGCCAGCGTTGCTTTGGTACACATGTGGAGCAGTGTGGCAGCATTGTGACTGTACAGCGCTTTTTCTGCATTATCTTTCAAAAATGGATCCTCAGCTACTGAATACCTTATTAATGACTATTGCCAGCACATCTCGCCTGGCTGTGGAGCTATTCCTTCAGCTGCTAAATGTGAGTGAGAGTGACATTCAGGAGTCAGACGATGATATTGAATCGCATCAATGTGCAGACAGTACATTGCTAGTGGCAGTAACAGACGTGCTCTGCTCCGTGGACCGGCGCGTTTGGGCTCGGGAAACCAGCACTCAGTGGTGGGATCACATCGTCCTGCAATCATGGGATGACGAGCAGTGGCTGCAGAACTTTCGTATGAGGAAAGCCACTTTCATGGCACTTTGTGATGATCTCGCCCCTAACCTGCGACGCATGAACACGAGATTTAGAGATGCCCTTTCTGTGGAGAAGCGGGTGGCTATTGCAATCTGGAAGCTGGCAACTCCAGACTGTTTCCGATCGGTGGCGAACCAGTTCGGAGTGGGAAAGTCCACCGTTGGAATGGTGCTGATGCAAGTTTGCAGGGCCATTAATCGAACACTGACAAGAAGAACCGTGACTCTTGGGAATGTGCAGGACATTTTAGATGGCTTTGCAGAAATGGGGTTCCCTAACTGTGGAGGGGCAGTAGATGGGACGCATATTCCTATTATCTCTCCACCCCACCTGGCATCAGAGTATGTTAATCGCAAGGGGTACTTCTCCGTGGTTCTGCAAGCGCTTGTGGATCACCGTGGGCATTTCACTGACATTTACTCTGGATGGCCTGGAAAGGTGCACGATGCACGCATATTTAGGAACAGTGCCCTGTTCAGGAGGCTTAGGGCCGGGACCTTTTCCCAGATCACAAGATAACAGTAGGGGACGTGGAAATGCCCATTGTGATTCTTGGAGACCCCGCTTACCCATTAATGCCATGGCTCATGAAACCATATACAGGGAAGCTTGACAGGAGCAAGGAACGGTTCAACTACAGGTTGAGCCGGTGCAGAATGACTGTGGAGCGTGCTTTTGGCCGTTTGAAAGCTCGCTGGTGCAGTCTCTATGGGAAGCTAGATTTGATGGAAAGCAGCATAACCGCTGTTATATCCGCGTGCTGCACCCTCCATAATATTTGTGAAGGGAAGGGTGAAAGGTTCAGTGAGGAATGGACCTCCCAGGTTAGACGTTTGGAGAATGAGTTTGCTCAGCCAAAGAGATGGGCTAATAGGGAGGCCCAGGAAAGGGCTTTAAGGATTAGGGATGCTTTAAGGGAGCAATTTGATGCTGAGAGCCAGCAGTAATGTTTGATGCATGTGATGTGCTTTGCTGTACCTTGCTGTGTATTATTTACCATTTCTAGCACCAATGAAACGTATTGAAAGAAATACAAACCAAAAAATGTTATTTATCATACAGTAAAAAACATGCAAGGGGGTATGGGTGGTTCACAGTACATTAAGAGGTTTTAATATGTCCTATTTTACTCAATTGTCACTGTCTGCTGCAAGTCACCATTACTTTGCTGCAGAATGATGGGGGTGGAGTGCACTGGGTAAGAATTATAGATATCTTGGTTAGTAGGTGATCTTATAGGTGTTGGGGGCAGCTGGTGATAATAAGGAACTGGCTGCTGCAGAAAGCTGTTTTGCGGATATACAGGGGGACAAGGAAGAGGGCTTTGGGAGGGCTGTGGGTTATCACGGTATATATTTGTCTGCATGGCTACAAGAGACTCAAAAGACTTGGTTTGGCGAGACAGGAGGCTCATCATCTGCCTGGCTATTTTTTTGGCAGACAATTCCTTTCTCCTGCTTTCTCTCTGCCTCCATTCATGTACAGTATTTCTCCATTCCTCAGTCTTCCTACTTTCCCTGTTGTAGTGGTTCAGAACGGTCTTGATCAATTCCTCTTTTGATTTCCTAGGATTGCGCCTCAAGTTCTGTAATCTACGTGAGGCCGGTGATACAGCTGCATTATTCGAGTTCCCTAGAAAAAATAGAGATAGAAACATGTAATACACAGGGGCATCATTGTTTATTATCAAATTTTGAAGGACATTTGAAACTTTAGGTAGCATCCCTCTCACATACCTCACATAACGCTGTAGAGGTCAAGAAAGCTAAGTCATGGCGAGCAATGGGGTGAGTGCTTTTGCTAAAATTTCTCCCATGGTAGTGGGATGCCTTGGTTCCTGCTTGGAGTGGTGGCGGGGGGAACAGCAGATCACACCGCGGGGCTGAGTGCCTGCTTGGAAGAGGGGCTGGGGGAACAACAGAGCACACCGCGGGCCAGGGTGCCTGCTTGGAAGGGAGGCTGGGGGAACAACAGATCACACCGCGGGGCTGAGTGCCTGCTTGGAAGGGGGGCTGGGGGAACACCAGATCACACCGCGGGGCTGAGTGCCTGCTTGGAAGGGGGGGCTGGGGGAACAACAGATCACACCGCGGGGCTGAGTGCCTGCTTGGAAGGGGGGCTGGGGGAACACCAGATCACACCGCGGGGCTGAGTGCCTGCTTGGAAGGGGGGCTGGGGGAACAACAGAGCACACCGCGGGCCAGGGTGCCTGCTTGGGAAGGGAGGCTGGGGGAACAACAGAGCACACCGTGGGCCAGGGTGCCTGCTTGGAAGGGGGGCTGGGGGAACACCAGATCACACCGCGGGCCAGGGTGCCTGCTTGGAAGGGGGGCTGGGGGAACACCAGATCACACCGCGGGGCTGAGTGCCCGCTTGGAAGGGGGGCTGGGGGAACAACAGATCACACCGTGGGGCAGGGTGCCTGCTTGGAAGGGGGGCTGGGGGAACAACAGAGCACACCGCGTGGATGCCTACGTGCTGGGAGGGGGGGGTTAACAACAGAGCGCCTTGGGCTGGGGAGCCGCGAATCTGGCTCCCTGCCCTCAATTATCCCTAAACTATCAACAGGCTTTCGTACTGCCAGACATATCACTGCTGCGTGTTACCTGGGAAGAGAGGGAGGGTCTTCTACAGGAATGTGGATACCGCCCTGGCCCCTGTGCAGCTTGCCTGTGTGCAGCCCTGGTCCCTCCACCCCTCGCTGCACAGTGGATCGGATGAGTTAGCCTGACCGGGACAGGGACCACGGTGGCTCTCCCTATAAACTTGAGAAAGCACATTGCCCAAGCTCTAGCTGCAACTTTTCAAGAGATTACCGAGGCAGATTACAGAGACGTCATAGATCACATCAATGCTATTCCACGTTTAGGCATGCATGCAGGCAGCCATAACGAAAATCCTCCTCTCCCAAAACATTGCAATCTACTTACCACGAGCACGATCCTCAGCTTCCTCCTCAACGTCCGCTTCCAGCTGCTGCGACTGGCTAGTCTCCTCAGGGCTGGAGAAAAGCTCCTGGCTGCCTGTGTCCTGAGACTCCGGGGTGTCTCCCTCCATGCGAGTAGCATCACTGTATTCATCCTCTACACCATCCCCCACTTCTCCCTGCTCTGAACTCTCCATCGTGCTCCTAGGATTCACGGTGGGGTCACACCCAAGTATGGCATCCAGCTCCTTGTAAAACCTGCAGGTTGTGGGGGCAGCTCCTGAGCGTCAATTTCCCTCACGGGCTTTGCAGTATGCACTCCTCAGCTCCTTAATTTTGACTCTGCATTGCAAGGCGTCCCGTTCGTGGCCCCTTCTCATCATGGACTGCGATATCTGACCATAGGTATCATAATTTCTCCTTCTGCAGCGCAGCTGTGTTTGAACAGCCTCATCTCCCCACACACTAATTAGATCCTGCAGCTCTGCATTGGTCCATGCTGGGGCTCGTTTGGTGCGTGGAGGCATGGTCGCTGAATGATTGATTGAATAATTGCACTCCACGCCTGGCTGAGCAAACAGGAAGGGGATTTTTTAAATTTCCCGGGGCATTTAAAGGAGGGGTCAGGTGAGCACAGGGCAGAGGAGTTTTCTTGATTACCAGAGAGGTATCCTCAGGTATGCTGGGATACCTGCTTATTCCACGGAGGTCAAGAAAAGCGCTGGTAAGTGTCTACACTTGATTACCAGCGCTGGATCACCAGCGCTGGATCCTCTACACCCGAGACAAAACGGGAGTACGGCCAGCGCTGCAAACAGGGAGTTGCAGCGCTCGTGATGCCCTGCAGATGTGTTCACCTCCTAAGTTGCAGCACTGCAACCCCCTCACCAGCGCTGCAACTTTGTGATGTAGACAAGCCCTTACTGTGACAGGCTAAGGCCTTCAGCTAAGATGTAGTTAGGCAGCCATAAGCTAGGAAGTGTATGGTCACATCCTCACATTCCAAACTAGTCACATTGAAATAAGGTGCTATTGGGCTATTAGGAATACAATCCTGTCCTGATATTCCTATCACCTCCAGAGAAAGGGAAGAGCCTAGAAGATGTAAAAGGAAACTTAGTTTAATAGCACCCTGTCTGGCAAGAACTCACTTATCAATAGACACAGCTGGAAAACTCTTATGTCTGTATAGATGTAGATGTAAAATCCTCACTTCTGTATTGTTTTGTATGTTTATTTGCATGGCCTCTGTCTGGTTCTATGATTGTTTCTGTCTGCTGTATAATTAATTTTGTTGGGTGTAAACCAGTGAAGGTGGTGGAATATAATTGGTTAAATAACCACGTTACAATATGTTAGGATTGGTTAGTTAAATTTCAGTAAAATGACTGGTTAAGGAATAGCTAAGCAAAACTCAGGTTTTACTATATAGTCTGCAGTCAATCAGAAAGCAGGGGGGAATGGGAACAGGGACTGGGGATGGGGGAATTGGGATCATATTTTGCTAAAGGGGAAATGGGAACAGGGGATGGAAACAGGAACAGGGACACAGGCAAGGCTCTGTGGTGTCAGAGCTGGGAAGGGGGACACTAAGGAAGGAAACTGGAATCATGCTAGCTGGAAGTTCACCCCAATAAACATCGAATTGTTTGCACCTTTGGACTTCGGGTATTTTTGCTCTCTGTTCATGCGAGAAGGACCAGGGAAGTGAGAGGGTGAAGGAATAAGCCCCTGTCATAAACAGATAGCTAAGGGTTAATGTCTCTTTCACCTGAAACACCTGACCAGAGAACCAATCAGGAAACTGGATTTTTTCAACTTTGGGTGGAGGGAATTGAGTGTCTGAGTCTTTTGTCTGTCTGCCTGCTTCCTCTGAGCTTTGGAGAAGTAGTTCTATTTTCTAGTCTTCTGTTTCTAAGTGTAAGGACAAAGAGATCAGATAGTAAGTTCTATGGTTTCTTTTCTTTGGTATTTGCATGAATATAAGTGCTGGAGTGCTTTGATTTGTATTCTTTTTGAATAAGGCTGTTTATTCAATATTCTTTTAAGCAATTGACCCTGTGTTGTATCATCTTAATACAGAGAGAACATTTGTATTTTTCTTTCTTTTTTATATAAAGCTTTCTTTTAAGACCTGTTGGAGTTTTTCTTTACTTCAGGGAAATTGAGTCTGTACTCACCAGGGAATTGGTGGGAGGAAGAAATCAAGGGGAGAGCTGTGTGTTGGATTGCTAGCCTGATTTTGCATTTCCTCTGGGTGAAGAGGAAAGTGCTTTTGTTCCAGGATTGGGAACGGAGAGGGGGAATCACTCTGCGTAGTTTCACAGAGCTTGTGTCTGTGTATCTCTCCAGGAGCACCTGGGGGGGGGAAGGGAAACAGGATTATTTCCCTTTGTTGTGAGACTCAAGGGATTTGGGTCTTGGGGTCCCCAGGGAAGGTTTTTTCAGTGGGACCAGAGTGCCCCAAAACACTCTAATTTTTTGGGTGGTGGCAGCAGGTACCAGGTCCAAGCTGGTAACTAAGCTTGGAGGTTTTCATGCTAACCCCCATATTTTGGACGCTAAGGTCCAGATCTGGGAATAAGGTTTTAACATGAGTGGCAGTGGCGGGATATAGACAGAATCCAGAAGCCAGTAGGAATAGTATATTTTTCTTTTCTCTGCTAAGGGCTTTTTAGCAGAGAGAAACAGTTTGGTTTTAAAAGGGAACCAGAGAGAATTTTTTTTTCTGCTCTCTCTGGCAGTGTGTGCCTTGCATGTTAAGCAAGAAGTCGTTAAGGGCTATCACCAGTCTTTTGTCATGCAATAGCCCTCCCATTAGGAGGCAAGTACCAGCACTTATATGCATGCAAATAAAGTGGTTTTTCTGGTTTCCCTTCATTGAACATTAGCTAGAGAGAGAAAGGGGAAAAAGCACTGTTGCTAGGCAGACTTCAGGAGGCAACAGAGCCTGCAGTTCAAAAGAGAAACACCGGAGGGCACCCCAACACAAGAAAACAGGAACCATGTCTACCAGGACAAAAATGGAGGCCGAAGACCAATTCAAAGAAGCTGAACACAGGCGAGAGATGGAAATAAAACAAAAAGAGATGGAAATAAAAGAAAAGGAAGAAAGCATCAAACTGGCAGCCTTCCAAAGAGAACAGGCAGCCCAAGAGGCAGCACACAAAAGAAAACTAGAAGAAGAAGAGGTGGCCCACCGCCGAGAAATGGAAAAGCACCAAAAAGAAATGGAAAAACAACAAAAAGAAATGGAAAAACAACAAAAAGAGAATGAAGAGAAGGAAAAACAGAGAAAACATGAACTGGAGATGGCAAAAGCTGGGCTGCATGTGCCAGCCAACCCTAACAACCCGGCGCCAAGTATTGCTCCACAGCACAGGAAATTTCCCACCTACAAGGCAGGTGATGACACCGAGGCCTTCTTGGAAAATTTTGAAAGAGCCTGTCTTGGGTACAGCATCCCCGAAGACCAGTACATGGTAGAATTAAGGCCACAGCTCAGTGGACCTTTAGCAGAGGTGGCAGCTGAAATGCCTAAGCCGCAAATGAATGACTATAAACTTTTTCAAACCAAGGCCAGATCAGGATGGGGATAACCCCAGATCATGCCCGTCGGCGCTTCAGAACCCAAAAGTGGAAACCAGAGGTGTCATTTCCCAAACACGCCTACTACATTGCAAAAAACTATGAGGCCTGGTTAACAGGAAACAACATTCAAACCTTGGAAGAACTGAATCTCCTCATACAAATGGAGCAGTTCTTGGATGGTGTTCCTGAAGACATCACACGGTACATACAAGATAGAAATCCCAAAAATATCGCTGAGGCGGGGGAGATTGGAGCCAAATGGATGGAACTGGCAGAAAGCAAGAAAGCTACTGTCAAGGGGAACGATTACCACAGGGGGCACACAGACCATAAACCCTACAACCGAGGACAGCCAAAGACCCCACATACCACCCAAGTAAAGCCACAGATACCCTACCCTTCAACCTCACCAGTCTCCAGTAACTCACCTCGGCCCAGCGACCCATCAGATGGAAGATGCTTTAAGTGTAATGAACTGGGACATATCAAGGCCAACTGTCCCAAGAACACCATGCGAGTGCAATTCATTACACCTCCATCACACCAAAGATCCCCAGGCCCAGATGCCTCTCAAATACCCTTGGAGCGAAGGGAAAATTTGAGAGTGGGCGGAAAGAAGGTTACTGCGTGGAGAGACACGGGGGCACAAGTGTCAGCTATCCACCAATCCTTCGTTGACCCCAAACTCATCAACCCAAAGGCCAAAGTTACAATTTACCCCTTCATGTCACAAGCTGTAGACTTGCCTACAGCTGAACTGCCTGTCCAGTACAAAGGCTGGTCAGGAATGTGGACTTTTGCAGTCTATGACAATTATCCTATCCCCATGCTACTGGGGGAAGACTTGGCCAACCAGGTGAGGCGGGCCAAGAGAGTGGGAATGGTTACCCGTAGCCAAACCAGGCAAGCTTCCCGACCCATTCCTGTTCCTGAGCCGTCCACAGAGGCCCCGTCTGTGTTACCAGAGACCCAGACAGAGGTAGTGGACCCGGATTCCATGCCTACCACTGAAACAGCCACAGCATCTCCAGTCCCAGGCCCGAAACTGGAACAGCAACCAGCACCAGCAAGTGCAACCACATCTTCAAACTCAACGCCAGAGGGCGCCAGCGAGCCAGGACTGGCAGAAGCAACAGACAGCCATACCCAAAAGGCTCAGCCAGAGCCTGAAATACCCTCAGGTGCACCAGCGGAGAGCGGTTCACCAGCAACGGAAACAACGCCATCACCTACATCGCTTCCAGAGGGACCAAGCCCAAGTCCACAGTCTGAGGAAGAACTGGTGACCCCAGCCTCAAGGGAACAGTTCCAGGCTGAGCAGGAAGCAGATGACAGCCTTCAGAAAGCGTGGGCGGCGGCACGGAGCACCCCACCGCCTCTCAGCTCTTCTAATCGATCCCGGTTTGTTATAGACCAAGGACTTTTATACAAGGAAATTCTTTCTGGTGGACACCGGGAAGAATGGCAGCCGCAAAAACAGTTGGTGGTTCCAACTAAGTACCGGGGGAAGCTCTTAAGCTTAGCCCATGATCATCCCAGTGGCCATGCTGGGGTGAACAGAACCAAGGACCGGTTGGGGAAGTCCTTCCACTGGGAGGGGATGGGCAAGGATGTTGCCAAGTATGTCCGGTCTTGTGAGGTATGCCAAAGAGTGGGTAAGCCTCAAGACCAGGTCAAGGCCCCTCTCCAGCCACTCCCCATAATTGAGGTCCCATTTCAGCGAGTAGCTGTGGATATTCTGGGCCCTTTCCCAAAAAAGACGCCCAGAGGAAAGCAGTACGTACTGACTTTAGTGGACTTTGCTACCCGATGGCCAGAAGCAGTAGCTCTAGGCAACACCAGGGCTAACACTGTGTGCCTGGCCCTAACAGACATCTTTGCCAGGGTAGGTTGGCCCTCTGACATCCTTACAGATTCAGGGTCTAATTTCCTGGCAGGGACCATGGAAAAACTGTGGGAAACTCATGGGGTGAATCACTTGGTTGCCACCCCGTACCACCATCAAACCAATGGCCTGGTGGAAAGGTTCAATGGAACTTTGGGTGCCATGATACGAAAATTCATCAACGAATTCTCCAATAATTGGGACCTAGTGTTGCAGCAGTTGCTGTTTGCCTACAGGGCTGTACCACATCCCAGTTTAGGGTTTTCACCGTTTGAACTTGTGTATGGTCACGAGGTTAAGGGGCCATTACAGTTGGTGAAGCAGCAATGGGAGGGGTTTACGCCTTCTCCAGGAACTAACATTCTGGACTTTGTAAGCAACCTACAAAGCACCCTCCAACACTCTTTAGCCCTTGCTAGAGAGAACCTAAAGGATGCTCAAGAAGAGCAAAAGGCCTGGTATGACAGACATGCCAGAGAACGTTCTTTCAGGGTAGGAGACCAGGTTATGGTCTTGAAGGCGCAACAGGCCCATAAGATGGAAGCATCATGGGAAGGGCCATTCACGGTCCAAGAGCGCCTGGGAGCTGTAAACTACCTCATAGCATTTCCCAATTCCTCACTAAAGCCTAAAGTGTACCATGTTAATTCTCTCAAGCCTTTCTATTCCAGAGACTTACAGGTTTGTCAGTTTACAGTCCAGGGAGATGATGCTGAGTGGCCTGACGGTGTCTACTACGACGGAAAAAAAGACGGTGGCGTGGAAGAGGTGAACCTCTCAACCACCCTGGAACGTCTGCAGCGGCAACAAATCAAGGAGCTGTGCACTAGCTTCGCCCCATTGTTCTCAGCCACCCCAGGACGGACTGAACGGGCATACCACTCCATTGATACAGGTAATGCTCACCCAATCAGAACCCCACCCTACCGAGTGTCTCCTCATGCCCAAGCTGCTATAGAACGGGAGATCCAGAACATGCTACAGATGGGTATAATCCGCCCATCTACCAGTGCATGGGCATCTCCAGTGGCTCTGGTACCCAAACCAGATGGGGAAATACGCTTTTGCGTGGACTACCGTAAGCTAAATGCGGTAACTCGTCCGGACAACTATCCGATGCCACGCACCGATGAGCTATTGGAAAAGTTGGGACGTGCCCAGTTCATCTCTACAATAGATTTAACCAAAGGGTACTGGCAAGTACCGCTAGATGAACCTGCCAAGGAGAGGTCAGCATTCGTCACCCATGCGGGGGTGTATGAATTCAATGTCCTTCCTTTCGGCCTTCGAAATGCACCCGCCACCTTCCAGAGGCTGGTAGATGGTCTACTAGCTGGACTGGGAGAATTTGCAGTTGCCTACCTCGATGATGTGGCCATTTTTTCAGACTCCTGGCCCGAACACCTACTACACCTGGGAAAGGTCTTTGAGCGCATCAGGCAGGCAGGACTAACTGTTAAGGCCAAAAAGTGTCAAATAGGCCAAAACAGAGTGACTTACCTGGGGCACCAGGTGGGTCGAGGAACCATAAACTCCCTACAGGCCAAGGTGGATGCTATCCAAAAGTGGCCTGTCCCACGGTCCAAAAAGCAAGTCCAATCCTTCTTAGGCTTGGCCGGATACTACAGGCGATTTGTACCATACTACAGCCAAATCGCTGCCCCATTGACCGACCTGACCAAAAAGACCCAGCCAAATGCCGTTAAGTGGACTGATGAGTGTCAAAAAGCCTTTACCCAGCTTAAGGCAACGCTCATGTCTGACCCGGTGCTCAGGGCCCCGGACTTTGACAAGCCATTCCTAGTAACCACGGATGCATCTGAGCGTGGTATAGGAGCAGTTCTCATGCAGGAAGCAACAGATCACAACTTCCATCCTGTCGTGTTTCTCAGCAAGAAACTGTCTGAGAGGGAAAGTCACTGGTCAGTCAGTGAAAAGGAATGCTATGCCATTGTGTACGCCCTGGAAAAGCTACGCCCATATGTTTGGGGACGGCAGTTCAAACTACAAACTGACCATGCTGCACTAAAGTGGCTTCATACTGCCAAGGGGAACAACAAGAAACTTCTTCGTTGGAGTTTAGCTCTCCAAGATTTTGATTTTGAAATTCAACACATCACAGGAGCTTCTAACAAAGTTGCTGATGCACTCTCCCGTGAGAGTTTCCCAGAATCCAGTAGTTAAAAAGTGTTCTTAAAATGTAAAAGTCTGTTAGTTATATACTTAGTAGTATATGTAAAGGTGCATGTGTTGTATTAATCTGTTTATTTTCAAGTTCTAGAAGGAAATTGCCGCCAGTGAGCTTCCCCACTGTCTGCAATTTGGGGGGCGTGTCATAAACAGATAGCTAAGGGTTAATGTCTCTTTCACCTGAAACACCTGACCAGAGAACCAATCAGGAAACTGGATTTTTTCAACTTTGGGTGGAGGGAATTGTGTGTCTGAGTCTTTTGTCTGTCTGCCTGCTTCCTCTGAGCTTTGGAGAAGTAGTTCTATTTTCTAGTCTTCTGTTTCTAAGTGTAAGGACAAAGAGATCAGATAGTAAGTTCTATGGTTTCTTTTCTTTGGTATTTGCATGAATATAAGTGCTGGAGTGCTTTGATTTGTATTCTTTTTGAATAAGGCTGTTTATTCAATATTCTTTTAAGCAATTGACCCTGTGTTGTATCATCTTAATACAGAGAGAACATTTGTATTTTTTCTTTCTTTTTTATATAAAGCTTTCTTTTAAGACCTGTTGGAGTTTTTCTTTACTTCAGGGAAATTGAGTCTGTACTCACCAGGGAATTGGTGGGAGGAAGAAATCAAGGGGAGAGCTGTGTGTTGGATTGCTAGCCTGATTTTGCATTTCCTCTGGGTGAAGAGGAAAGTGCTTTTGTTCCAGGATTGGGAACGGAGAGGGGGAATCACTCTGCGTAGTTTCACAGAGCTTGTGTCTGTGTATCTCTCCAGGAGCACCTGGGGGGGGGGAAGGGAAACAGGATTATTTCCCTTTGTTGTGAGACTCAAGGGATTTGGGTCTTGGGGTCCCCAGGGAAGGTTTTTTCAGTGGGACCAGAGTGCCCCAAAACACTCTAATTTTTTGGGTGGTGGCAGCAGGTACCAGGTCCAAGCTGGTAACTAAGCTTGGAGGTTTTCATGCTAACCCCCATATTTTGGACGCTAAGGTCCAGATCTGGGAATAAGGTTTTAACAGCCCCCTAACATCGTACAGGTATCTGACAGGTAGCCCCACAGAGCAGTTTGAATGTGCTCTCTGTTACCTCTTCTCCTGCTTTTCCAAACTAAATAACAAGTAGGTGAGGGGCTTCTGATATATGGTGGGTGCAGGTCAGAGGCAGAATAGTTCTGAGCCTTGGGATGGGATATTTGGGCTTGGAGGGTTGGGTGTGTAAATGGGGTTAGGTTGATGGTGTATTTGTGGCTTGGGACTGTCTGAGGGGAGAGGATTCAATGTTGAAGGAGTGATTCTGAGCTGTGGAGATTCTGAGTAAGAAGAGAAGGGGAGAGGGATAGCTCAGTGGCTTAATTAGGTGCTAAACCCAGGGTTGTGAGGGGGCCACTTAGTTATCTGGGGCAAAATCAGTAGTTGGTCCTGATAGTGAAGGCAGGGGGCTGGACTCAATGACTTTTCAAGGTCCCTTCCAGCTCTATGAGATAGGTATATCTCCATATATAATATAAGAAGGGGTTATTCCTTTTATATTGCTGTTGGTAATACACCACCCTGGCCTGTCACCCAAGCTCACATTCCTGGGGTAGTTTTTGACTGTTCTTTCACACAGGGTCAATCGGGGGCGGGGAGGGAGGAGGTCCATTTGGCCTGGGCCTCAAGCTCAAAGGAGGCCTCAAATTTAGACACTTGTTAATTTTTGGCATTTGATAAGTTTCACAACTTGTGTTTATGCGCATCCCTATCAGACCAATATGTGACATGCTCTCTCAGCTTAGAGCTGCAAATTTAAGCAAATAAGAGACATGATTTGGTAAAAGACATACTTTTTTTGTCATGTTAAAGAATTAAAAATGTTCATAAATATTAATACAAATATATCAGTCCTGATGGCACAAGATTAGACCATGATGAATGTGTCCTCTCAGATCAGCTGATTATATAAACAAACCACTAGTAGGGGCTGGTGCTGGATCAAGTGTGTGTTGTTATATTTCAGTGTCTTTATACGCCTCTCCTCCGATATAACGCAACCCGATATAACACGAATTTGGATATAACGTGGTAAAGCAGTGCTTCAGGAGGGCGGGGCTGCGCACTCTGGCGGATCAAAGCAACTTCGATATAACACGGTTTCACCTATAACACAGTAAGATTTTTTGGCTCCTGAGGACAACGTTCTATCGGGACAGAGGTATAGTTTTACATCTAGTTGACTAAGGAATTATTTATTGGTGAGAATTTCTGATTATTATCTTCATATGGTAGCTAAAAGAGGTGACTGGTTGGTTGAGCCCTAGTTTGGTAGCCTGGCCATCGAAGGCTTTTGTAGTCTATAGACCCAGATTCAAGATGAAAATTTGTGAGGACAACCTTGTACAGTGAGTTTTGTGAGAAAACACTTTTGAAATTTTTGGACGTTATCCCTCTGTCTGTATCCATGTCTGTATTTACTATATATATATGTCATCCCTTTGTCTTCAGCTCAGCCTGTTATATTATACCTTGTGTGCTTGAATTTTGATTCAGTGATAAGGATAATAACCTGTCTGAGTGTTTCATTTTGTGTTCTTAATTAGTATTCCTTCATTTTAAGTCTTTTCAGCATTTGCGTACCAAACAGCATTTGTGTACATGTTTACAGTAGAAGATTTCAAGCTACTTATTTACAGCAGAATAATTCAAGTACAGATAGATCACTAAGAAGAGGAGATTTGAAAGTGGTGCAAGCAAGAGACAGCAAAAACAACTGAATGAAGCAGCAGCTAAGAACTCAAAGCCAATAACTTCATTTCTCAAACCACTGGAAAATACACCTTACCCAACAAACAATGCTACAGATAACGAAAACTCTGCAACTGCAACAGGTAATATTTCAGTGCCAATACCTGAACATGAGGACACTAGTCAAGGCGATGTGCCAACAGTTGCGGATGTAGCAGAGGATCCTGTGTACAGTCAAGAAACTGAACAGCAACAGGAAGATGTAGATCTTACACAACAAAAGCAATTCATGAGTGCTCCAGGTTTGACTGTGACTGACATTGGAATTATTGACAAGAGCAATACTGCTCGAATGCAATCTTTTCTTCAAATTAGTTGTTGTGAAATTCCACATAACTTTCCACAAGATGCTGATAATCATGCTTTCTCCACTCGTCTGCTGACCAAAAACTCTTCCAAATGGTGAGACCTGCACAAGAGACTGGTTATGGAAATACAATCCCTGTTCTGTGCACCCTGTATCATTTTCAACAAAAGTTCTGCAAATGCATCCGTCAAGGCTGATTTCGTACTCTGGCACTCTGAGTGCAGAAGGTAGGGGCCCACATAGATTCTAAAAATTAATACTGGCCAGTCCAGGCTTGTATTAAACTCCCAAGGGAATTCCGTCCTGTGGGGTACCCTCAAGCCGTTTCACCCCCAACTATCTGGAGAAGAGCTGAGAAAGAAAAACAAAGGAAATCAGTTGTTTCCACCAGCTAATTAAACAACATGTGCACAAACCTCTTAGGACACAAAAATCCAGTCCTGTTCTTAAAGGTAAATTTGATTAAAAATGAAAAAAAAAAGAAAATACATCTAGAAATTCAGGCTATTGCTAGATTTAAAACAAAACAGAACAAAAACAACAACAACAAAAACTTACAAGGATTAAGCATCAAAAATAACTTTCTTGAGGTCCAGCTGAAAGGTTACAAGCAAAACAAAAGCTTTTTGAGTTAGCACAGAGGAGTCCACAAGCCGTAAAGAAATAAAAGGAGATAAACCTGATCACGTCTTCCTAGACATTTCCTGATGTACTTACGTATCTGGGGTTTCAAATGGGTAGTTTCTAGGTATAATACCAATAATTTCTCATACCTGGCCCCAAGCTTCTTACAGCATAGTTGCAGCCCTGTGTGCTTCTCCCCGAGAACAACAAGACAGACAGACAAAGGGGAATATTTTCTCAATTTTAAAAAGTTCTAGCCTTCCCATTGGCTCTTTTGGTCAGGTGCCCACTCACTTTCTTTTACCTATGCATAGCAGTGATACTTTTTAACCATTTAGAGGTAAAGCAAGTAGAGAACAGTTACTAAGAGGGATTTTATAGCTAACTGGCTGGCTGGGTGTCCATAACAGGGAGCTACTCCCGACCCCCGCTTCATTTATCACAGCGTCAGTTCTCTCTGATCAATCAGTATGGAGTATCAACAGAGGCTGGAGGAAGTTGAAAGACTGAATACCATCACATGAGAGTTCAACATCACACAAAGAAAACTATGTTGCATGGAATCAGCCAGTAGGCCAGCATCAGCTGAAAGTTCAGTTGAGAATTTACTCTTGACTGAACTCTGTACAGAAAATAATAACTGGAAAATACTTATTGAGCACATCCTGAATGTCATCCTTTTTCTTTCTGAGTGGGGATTGGCTTTCTTTGGTTCCAGTCAACGTATTAGTGATCATGCATATGGAAACTCTCTAGGCATAGTTGAGTCCTCAGCAAATATGACCCACTTCTATCAGAGCATGTCTATTATCTCTCCACTCGCATACAAAACAAGTTTATTGAGCTATGTGGGTCATTTGAACAAACAACAATTCTTGATGAGATTCAAAATGCCAGGTATTTTTCAATAATTGTTGATGTCACTCCAGATTGTTCTCACAAGGAACAGACTACTATGGTTATTTGCTATGTTAAGACTGTAGACAGCTCAAAATTTTCTATTGAAGAAAGGTCTGTTTTGTTTGATAATTTCATGAGAAAAACTGAAAAAGAAATTGCTGCTCGAGTACTAGCAATTCTAGAAGGTTTTATGTTAGATTTTCAAGACTGCATTGGTCAAGCCTATGACAATGGATCTAATATGGTTGGAAAGTACAAAGATGTACAAGCAGTTCTGCTTGAGCATAATTCAAATTGTGTTTTCTCCAGCTGTGGAAACCACGCACTAAACCTTGTAGATGTTGAATCATGCAAGGAGGCAATTACTTACTTTGGAACTGTTCAGCAAATGTACAATCTTTTCACTAGCAATCCACAAAGGTGGGAAATTCTGAAGCAATATCTTCCCGTTTCATTGCATGGGATGTCCAAAACTAGATGCTCTGCACAGATTGATAGTGTTCAACCAGTTGCACAGCATTCAAATTCAGTGAGAAAGGCTTTAAACGAGCTTGAATCTCTCAATCTCATTGCACAGGCTCGAACTGAACTTCAGTCTATTCAGAAGCACATGTCCAAATTTGAATGTATTCTGATGTCCTCTTTTTAGATAAAGCTACTTACAGTGATCCACCAAATTAATCTGGTAATTGCAACACACAATGATACGCTTGATGTTGAGCAGGATAACACTGAAAATCTTATCAATGACATTCAACAGATTCGTGAACAATGGGATGCAATCCTGACTGAGTCCAAATTAGTAGCACAGAATATTGGCATTTCATCTCCGCCCATTGCAACTTACTTACTGAATCCGATGCCGAGCAGCATTATCGGGTCAATGTCTTCCTTGTTGTCATTGACTCTATTCAATCAGGTCTTACACGTCGATTTGAGTCACTGCGACTAGTTTGTACCCTTTTGGGGTTTCTTTGGCAGTTCAACAGACTGAGTAATGAAGATCTGCTTTCTGCAGCTTAACAATTTCAGCAACAGTACAAGAAATCTCAAAAGCTGTCAGCGACGAGGTCATCTTCCTCAAACGAATATATTCCACAAACTTTAAATTGAATTGCAAGCCAAAGGAATTGCTTCAAGAAATACTCGAACTTAGACTCTGTGGGGTGTTTCCTAATATCACAATTGCGTTGCATATTTTTGTCAGTTTGCCTGCATCAAGGGCTTCAGGTGAACACACCCCTTTAACATATTGAAGCAGGTAAAGAACTATTACAGTTCGACTATGGGACAAGAGTGTTTGAATAGGCTCGCCATGCTTCATATCAACTGTGACATTGTACGAAAGCTAGATTTTTCCTCAATAATTAGTTCATTTGTACAAAAAAGGCTAGAAAAGCATTTGTCAAATGAAAAAAATATTCAAATTATGTAACTCTTTCGGGTGCCTTATTTTGTTTTCATATATTATAATTTTTTATTTTTATTATGGTTAGGGGCCTCAAAAGCTGGAAGTGGCCTGGGCCATTCTGGACCTCTGAGTGGGCCTGTTTTCACCCCACACATTCAGGCTGATACCAAACCCCACCATTTCTTTCTCTACAACATCTAAAAAACCTGTCTCTTCCTCACTACCCCTAGAGCTAAAACAATTGTTCATGGTGAAGTTATCTCCTATTTGAACCACTTCCTCTCTGACCTCACTGTTTCCCACCTTGCTCCCTCCAGCCCATCCAGAGTGCAGCAGCTAAAACAGCATTCCCGCTGTTTGGACCTTATCACTTCCCTATTCATATCCTTTGTTCATCTAGATCCCTTTAATTTCCCAAATTAAGTCTCAGTATTTTATGTGAAGCCTTGAAGTCTTTGTACAACACAGCTGCTGCCTAGTCTTTGGTTTTGTTTCTGATCGCATGGGTCCCTGCCCCCATCACTTCTGCCCTCACCACTTGTTTTGTTTCCTTAGCTCACTTCTGCCTGTTACAACCTCTTTATCCCAGTGCACCAGGCTCCATCCTCTTGAAAATAGTCTTCTGACACAGGGTTTACAAATACTAACCAATGACAATAAAATGTCATTACCACTCCCACTAAGAAAAATGTTCTAAGTTATCTCACTGGGGGATTTCCCAGTACATCTTGTCTAACCTCTGTCTTTTAGGCTGTGGGGAACCCCTTCAAAGTCAAGGAGATTAATGGGGCTCCATATGGGTGGCAGAACTATGCCTATGGGGGTCCAACTGAAGAATTGGGGCCTAACTTTTTAGGTGCCAGTTAAAGAGACCCTGTCTGTATTTATGCACTGTAAATCACTTAATACATTGTTGGCTCTTAAAAATAATAATGGTGAGGAATTAATCAGAACAAATTAAGATATTATTTGCTCTTTAAACAATGGAACAAATGCTTTCTTTTATTTGAGGGTGTGCTCACTTTTATTTCTAGGTTTTATTCATATGCTTCTGTACATTATATTATGTAATAAAATAATTTTCTTTCCCTCATATAAAGTTGTTTTAGAAAAATGAAAAATCAGTTGATGGCAAATTATAACTATAAAATAACCTATCTCAGAAACCAGTAAAACTTAACTAGTGAGAAATACAAACAGCCCTCCTAGAAAACTTCATAGTATTGTCTAATATTGTATTAAAGAGAACCTTATGTAAATATCAGGCTACTGTGTTATTTTTTTCACTTAGCCAGTAGAGGGAGCAATTCACCATGAAAAGCCAAATCTAGACAGAAGAAACAATATTAATGCATTGACATGTTCATAGAGTCTAAAGTTGATATTTGCTGTGAGGCAAATTCTGCTCTCAGTTGCACTTATACAACCCTACTTGAGTCAGTAGAGTTACTCAGGTGTAACAGAAGACAGAATTTGGGCCTGTGTGAATATTGCACATAGCCACATGTAAGATTTTGGAAAGTGACTAATGATTTTGGATGTTTCAATTTTTAGGCACCCAATGTGAGAAACTTTGAGAAGGCTAACTTTTCAGATGGTAGGTGCTGAGTGCTTTCTAAAAATGAGGCTCCCTTAATGTACATTTCAAGAAGTCAGACACCCGAAAATGAAGACAACTAAAATCATTAGATACCTTTGAAAATCTTGACCATAGAGATTAAAATAGTCAATATCAAAAGTAATGAAAATATTAACATCATTTAAATGTTAACATAAGCAGCAGAAGGATAGGGTGGGAAAGAATAATGGAAACTTCAAGTGGTTTGGGTACATTTCAGAAATACATCCAGACATTTCAGGGATTAATCAAACCAAGCCTTAGAACTTCTTAAGGTACCTGAAATAACAAAAAAGTTACAATATTCAGTGATAAATTCATCACATGTTCCCCACGTGAACTTGCGAGTTTGCCATTGACTTAAGTGAAATCAAGATTTGGTTCTCTTGCAGTGCACAAGGTGACAACGTTAAGTAGTAGCCTGTACCTTCTGTATGCAAGGGAGATAGAGAACCAGGAGCAGGGTCTTCCTTTGGCTGGAGGAGAGGACCGGGGCTCTCCACAGGTCAGACACCTTGGAATAACTGAGAAGCCACACTGGTGTGGGAGTCTTCTGAATTCCCCATATGTGGGGGTATGGGACCTGCACACCCCTTACTCCTGAATTTTGATGGGTCATGATTAGGCCCCCTCTGTTTCTCCAAGTGCCATTGTATAATTATTTAATGTGGTTATCACAAGAGTAAAAACTTTCAATGTCTCAAAATGTCAAAAGCTTTTCAGAAGAGCCTAAGTGACTTAGGAGCATAAGATCTATTTTAAAAAAGTGACTTAGGCCATGTCTACACTAAAAAGTTAGGTAGATTCAGCTACATTGCTAGGAGAGGACATAGTTAAGCCAACCTAATCCCTGGTGTAGACAGTGCTAGGTCTACTGAAGAATTTTTTCATCAACCTAGCTACCACCTCTCAGGGAGGTGGATCAACTCCAGCAATGAGAGAACCCCTCCCATTGCTACAGTAAGTGTCAACACTGAAGCTCTACAGCGGTGCAGCTGCAGCAGCATTTCTAGTGAAGACATAGCCTGTGGGACTGAAGAATCTGCATTTGGTAAGTCTGCCTGTGTTCTGTGCCTTTCCCTGTAGTAAGTTTGTATTTACTACTGTGATGCTTCTGTGATCCAAGGCTACAATTTAGTGATGGAGGTTACAGCAGTCACAGATTCCGTGACTTTACAGGATCTCCTATGACTTCTTCCACTTCAGCTGTCAGCATCTGAAGCCGGGGCTGGAGGCAGGACTCTGCATCCCTGCAACTGGGTCTGGATAGCTGGAACCAGGACACTGCTGCCCCTGCCCTGTAGCTTTGAGGCGGGAGGCCTGCAGCCGGGCTGTGCGCCCTTGTCCAGCAACTGTGGCCAGCTCTGGAACAGGGGGCTGTGACCCCCGTTGTGGCCACTGGAGCCGGGGCTGTGCCCCCTGCCATGGTGGGGGGTTTGGCCTGTCAGTCTCCTTGCCCCTGCATGAGGCTCTATTTTACACACACACACACACTTAGCCCTCCCCCGGTTATTGTTAATAAAGTCACGGATAGGTCCTGGACTCTGATAATTTTTGTTTATTGCCCATGACCTGTCTGTGACTTTTACTAAAAATAACTATGGCAAAATCTTAGCCTAACCCATAACAATTAATAGATTCTGTGTCCTCTAGCAATCTCTGAATCTGTATGCTCTATAACAACCTAGTGTTATGTGTTTTTGAGGTGTCTTCCCAGTAGGCAGCATATTGTCCTTTTAGGGTTTGACCTAACTATGTGTTTCCATGTTTGTTTTTGAACAGTTGTTTTTGTAAATTTTTTATTTAGTGAATTGCATTGTTGCCACACAGGAATGTGTCTATCGGATTTCCATTTCAGGTACGGCATCGCTTTCTGATGAAGAGAGTGTAACAAAAAAACAAAGTATAATTTTGCATAGATGTCTAATAGATGGAATCGTCCTAGTTCTGCCCTGCGGGCTTCAGCCACTGTTGGGAGTATTCCTGTAAAAAGATACTGTAGCACTTGTTTGCAGACTTGCAGATTCAAGGGTTTCTGTAGGGTTGTTGTTCCACTGAGTATATTCTGCTGTTAAGAGTTGTGCTCCGGACTTGCTGCCCTGCTAGAAACATGATGCGAATTAGACTGCCAAACAGTTTGAGCAGTAGCTTTTTATGGGTTTTACAACAACAACAAAATCTCCAAGGAGAAAGAAACTTATTAATTTAGCAATAGCGATCACAGCTTCAAAGCACTGTACAAACATTCACTAAATTAATCCTCACTGCAATTCTGCGGGGTTAATACTAGTAAATAATTTTATTGAGTTAAATATTACTGAGGATTCTGCCAAACATTGCATAAGGTCAGAAGAATACCTAGCTAAAACCAATCTCAGTAAATTAGCATGGTTAGCTCTACATCCAAAGGTTCCTAATTAAAGGCCTTGGCTACACTCACACTTTACAGCGCTGCAACTGGGGTGTGAAAAAACACCCCCCTGAGCGCTGCAAGATACAGCGCTGTAAAGCGTCAATGTAATCAGGGCAGCAGCGCTGGGAGCGCGGCTCCCAGCACTGCACGCTACACCCGTAAGGGATGTGATTTACATGCAGCGCTGGGAGAGCTCTCTCCCAGCGCTGCCGCTCTGACTACACTCACACTTCAAAGCGCTGCCGCGGCAGCGCTCCCGCAGCGCTGCCGGGGCAGCGCTTTGAAATTCCAAATGTAGCCATTGAGATTGTCACAGGGACCACTCCCCTCCCTTCCACACCCCACTGGCAATCATGTAGCCTGTTACTACAGTTGTAAACATGTGAAAATAATATTTTAAAGGCAATTTAATAGCTGTGTAGTGGGATCTACAAACCTCATACTGAGCAAAGGCAGAAGGGGAAGAGCAGCCTCCCCTGCCTACAGGCAAACCACACGCCCATGCAATTACCAGAACTGCCAATCACCCTCAGCTGCAATCAGTGAGGAAAATGAGGCCTGCTATAAAAGGAGAGAGCTCAGAGACTAAAGGGAGGCAGAAAGGCATGGGACAGCAAAGGGGCTACACCCCTGCGTCAGGCTGCCTCAAGAAACAAGGCCCAAAGGGACCAAAGAAGACCACTAGGCCTAGTTAGAGGCCAGGGGCCAAGAACTGTCCTGACCAGGAGCTACCCAAAGAAAGCCAATCAGGGAGCAGTAGAGACCCCCTGAAAGATGACATCAGGGATGGCTGACAAGCTGGAAATAAGGAAGAGAGCTAGCATGATGTCACAAGACCACAGTTTGGGAGCCTCTGCTCTACCAAATTAGAGTCTTAGTCCTGGTCTATAGTGCAAACTTACATTGGTATAACCGCATCTCTTAGTGGTGTGGAAAACACCCTTGAGCGATGTAGTTATATTGACCTAACCCTGGGTGTAGACAGTGCTACTTCGACAGGCGGGCTGTCCCATCAGCATAGCTGTCGCCTCTTGGGGAGGGGAGTACTTGCACCAATGTGAACCTCTGCCATGGGCATAGGCAGAGTCTTCATTAAGCACTATGGAGGCACTGCTGCAGCCTATATGTGTAGACAAGCCCTTAGTGTCTTCAGGTGTCTCTGCAGGAGAGTGCAAAGTCAGCTGCTACATGCTGTGCCTTCAAAGCACAATTTACCCCTGGGTGTCTAATGATGAAACGTTAAGCTCCAGTCTTCTCTATATCCCACAGTATATATCCATCCCTTAAGAACGTCCACATTTTACCATATTAACATGTTAGATCTTGTTGAAAGGGAAATTACTGCTTTTATTAGTTATTTAAGAGCAGTTTTATGTAATATTTTCATGTGTGAACTTATTTACAAGAGCCATGTTTAAAGGTAAATGGAGGTATTGTCATAAATGGCTGTGTGATTGTCTCAGTATTTTTTCTCATCTTTTAGCTCTTTTTGGTTGTATTTGCAGTCTGCATACTCTTTTTTTCTGTATGTGTGTAGTCATTTGTGCATAACTTCTTTAACATATATGCACACAAAAAGAACTAGCATAGATGTACTTTCCGCTGATAATTTTTCTATTGCTTAGTAATTGTCCATAGAAAGTACATGGTCAGAGGGAAAAGGTTTTAATAATAATGGCAAGCTTGCTTCAATTTAGCTATAGTCAGGAAAGGCATTCAGTCTTTGATAAAATAGACCAGTGAGACAGGAAATACTGAAGTGGCTGGCTAAATTTCACAAGTAAATGATTTTGTTTTTTCCCTTTTGTGTACCAGTCTCTACTGAGATATAGACCTTTTAAGGCAGTTGTAAAGCTGTTCCCTCTAGATATAACAAAGTCTGAAGCTAAAAAAGATTTTCCATAAGAGAGAGCACACAGCACAGTTCAGTTAGCTTGCATATTCCTGAGACTGTGTGAAAGATTTTTTTAAAACCTTATGGAGGTGTTGTGCCTATAAAACCGGCTGAGCAAATTATAGGATGTGTGTGTGTGCATTTCCCATGCAACATTTTGAAAGTTTTGCTTGGTGTATCTTTTTCAACCATATTACATTTGAAAAGAATTTATTTTTACAGAAGAAGATATACCATCTGTTCACTAAGTACATGGAGACTATGACTAAGATCTACTAAAGTGTGGGCCTCAACTAGTCATGAAGATTCTATTAATTTAGGACCAGATTTTCAAAAATGCCTGAGCAGGCTAGGCACCTGTTTACATGCTTTTAAAAATCCCACTAGGTGCCTATGCGCATCTTTAGGTGCTTAAAGATCTTTGAGCTATTATGATTCTAGGCATTAAGGGCCAGATTTTCAGACTACTAGCCTAGCCATGGCAACCCTTTCAAATAGGTTGGAGGTATCCTTGGAAATTACACCCACAGTATCACAATGTGGTATCTTCCAAAGATGATTCCTTTTTATGTTCATTTCAGGATGCTGGAATGAATAGGGTGAGCTTTAGTTATACAAGGCACAGACAATCATAGATGCAATGCTGCAATGGCAGAGTTAACAACAAAAATAAAACAAAAAACCCAATTGACAAAGCATCAGTTGGAACAATTCCAGGCCTGAAATTAACATGCAGAGAAGCATGAACTAACAATGTCCATTCAGACGTACTTCAATCCCCTTTTAAAATGACTGATTTATCATTTGATTAAACTGTATACAAAAGCTAAGCCAGAAATGTCAAAGTGCTGGATTGCTGGTAGCTGAAAAATATGCTTGTATGCTTGTATGCTGTTTTCATAAAGAAGGTCAGCAATTTTAATGTGGAAATATCTGTGTCTGTATGATTGTTGCCGCTTATCCAGAAGCATTCTATACACTATAAATATGCCCCTCTTGTCAGATAAGCAAAAGAGATGTATTTTACTACCACAATTTCAGTTTTGACGGCATAGAACTGTTAGCATGTGTCTTAGAAGCTATTGATTAATACTAATTTAAAGGCATATATTTTTTCCTTTATTTAAAGCTACTGCTGCTTAGCTACACCCAGGATTGTCTAATAAAAAGCTAGACCCCTTGTGCTAGCATTTGGGGTGGATCATATGGATAACGTGTTAAGGCTCACACTGAGCACGCCATTGTGCTTTCAAACCTTAAAGATGTACTCCCAGTTGGCAGGCTGTAGAAGTGTGGGTGGAGAGAAGATGAAGGTAAGGAAGTAGGAAAAGGACAGACTGGGAGGAAGATGTGGAAAAGGAAGAATGAGAGGGAGACTTACAGAAGAGGGAAAGACTGATCAGGAGGAGAGAGACTTGGAGGGAGTTAGAGAAGGAAGGAGGGATGGAGCGGGAATAGCAGGGTCCTTGACAGTGAGGGAGAGAGGGTCTGGGTATGTGGAAAAGGCAACCAAGGAATAGAAGTAGAAGAGAAACTGGAGAAGGAAATCAGTAAAGAGAGATGGGGAAGAAAGGACAAGGACTGGAGAAGGATGTGGGAGAGAGAAATTGGGGAGGAGAGAGGAAGATAATGCAGTAGAAAGACATGAAGATCTAGGGAAGGGAAAAGGTATACGATTTCCGGGAAGTTGTGGTAGTGAGAGATGAAGAAAGAAAACAGTAAAAGAGGAAAGGAAAACACTACGCAAAAGATAAGAAAAAGGAAAGGATCCATTATAAATAGGGGAGAGGACAAAGATGAGAGGAAAAGAGCAATAAAATATCCACATATCCTCTTGGGCCTTGTCTACACTACCAAGTTTTGTCACTAAAACTGCCCTTTGTCAACCAAAACATTGAGTGCGTACACACTGCGAGGCTAATTTTGTCAGGGAAAATGCCCAGTTTTGGTGACAAAATACATTCACCCTCGTGAGAGATTTAAGTCTTTTTCCTCTACATTTTTGTCAACAAAGTGCCAGTGTAGACACCATGCTTGATTTCATTTCTTTAACTGGCCTCCAGGAGGTGTCTCACAATGCCCAGCCTGACCACTTTGGTCAGCAGTTTGAGCTCCACTGCCCTGCAACCAGATAAACAACCATCCGCCCCCTCAGAAGCCCTGGGAATTTTTGAAATTCCATTTCCTGCTGGCTCAGCATGGAGAAGTCCCATCGCATCTTCCCAGGTGACCATGGCAGATTATCGCAGCAGATGCTCTCCCACTTGGACCACTGCAGAGCTGTTGGATCTGCTCAGTATATGAGAAGAGGAGGCTGTGTAGTCCCAGTTGTGCTTGAGCCATAGAAATTGGGGTACCTACAGGCAGATTTCTCGAGGCTTGTGTGAAAAGGACACTCTGCAGTGCAGAGCATAGAAAAAGGAGAGGCAGGCATACCATAAGGCAAGGGAGTTAAACCATTACTCAGGTGCTTTATCTAAGATATGCTGGTTCTGTAAGGAGCTGGATGCTATCCTCTGTAGCTACCCGACCTCCACTGCCAAGAGCCCTTAGGATACTTCATAGGGCACAGAGGCAGTGGAAAGAAGACCTAACCCGGAGGATGAAGTTATTGATGAAGAGGTGGCATTAGATGAGGATGTGTAGCTCCCAGTGGGGTCGCGGGTGAAGCAGGCAGACAGGAACTGTTCAGCACTCCAGAGGTGTCTAGCCAGTCTCAACAGTTGCTCTCCGGCAAGCAAAAAGCAGGAGATGAGACTCCTGGTAAGTGGCTGTGGCTTTTGTAGTGCGGAGGTGGGGTCAGGGCATAGAAATGTGGGAGGCTGGCTGTGTTTCTGTGAGCTGGACATTTCCCTGTGTAGCTAATTGGTACGGTGGAACAGGGTGTTGATGCACACTGAGATCTCATGGGAATACTCCAGAGAGCTCTCCAGGAAAGTTTCCTGGAGATACTCAGCAATCCTCTGCCGAAGGTTCCGTGGCAGAGCTGCTTTGTTCCTTCCCCCATTGTAGGAATCTTTTCCGTGCCATTTGGCAATCATTTGTGTGGGTACCAAAGTGGCACACAGGCAAGCAGCATAGGGAGCAGAACAGAAGCCACAAGCATTGAGCGGATGTACCCTCATTTCCCTGCGTACCCTTAGCAGTGAGATGTCTGCTAGAATGACCCTTGCCTGTAGAAAAGTGTGGGAGAATTTTAGAATTTATTCCCTAGAATGCTGCACTACGACCTTTGCAAAGAGTGTGTGCTCTTTTCTCCATGTGAAGTGCCTCTCCCCCACCCGCCAACACTCATCATACTTTGGGTGTTTGCAGAGATGTGCGCCTGGCTTGGGTCAGTGAGAAAGTGATGGCAATATTGCAAAAGGTGCATTTAACGGAAATATTTCAATGCTGTGTGTGAATGTAATAATCCCGCTTCTGTGCATCGTCCACTGTGCTTCACCAGATGTGGCCTTCAGGAACACCGCACGCACCCTGATCTCTGCCAGATAAGAAAGCACCCAAGACACAGCAAAGACGACGTGTTCCAGGAGGTCCTGCAGTGCTCCAATGCAGAAAAAAGGGAACGCAAGGAGTACTGGGATGCAGAACGACAGAACAGAAAAGAGAATCATGTGTTTGTTCAGGCTGCAACTGAACAGATGATTAATGTAATGGAGGAAAAATGCAGATGCTAAAGTCCTTAATAATGCTGCAGACTGAGCAGATCAATACTCAACCTCCACTGCAGCGCTTTCATAACTCTTTTCCATGCCCCCCCAAACTCCGCCCACATAGTGCTTCCTGCTTTCCGGGACTTCTGGGTTTCCCCTTCACTCCACCCCCTCAGACAACTTTCACAATGATAGCTGGACCTACACACAGCTCTGAAAGTCTGCCCTTCCTTAGTGCCTCCTTTCCCACCAAGTGCCTTTGTGTGTGTGTGTGTGTGTGTTGTTGTTGTTTAATAAAAGCAAAAGTTTTTGAACCGTAATTTATCTTTATTTTTTTCCTACAAATTGAGATAGAAGGCACTACCAATACATGAAGAGGGATTTTAATCACTTCCTTCCTGGATTATAGTGTCCCCATTGCCCCCTACATGTAACATTGAAGCATCTCTGACAGCGATATGTTACTGGTGCTCATTGTCAAAGTGCTGCCTCAAAGTCTCCCTGATTCAATTAGGCTCCTCTGGCAGCCCTGGTATCTAGCTGCTGAAAATCAGTGGCCAAGTGGTCTGCCTCAGCACTCCACCCCTGAGCAAACCTTTCACCCTTAGCTTCACAGAGATTATGCAATGTACAGCATGCGGCTATGACCATGGGATTATTATCCTCAGTGAGGTCTAGCCTGCCATAAAGGCATCATCAGCATGCCTTTAATCTGCCAAAGGCACATTCAACTGTCATCTGACACCTACTGAGTCTGTGGCTGATCTGCTCCTTACTGCTGTCCAGGTGTCCTGTGTAAGGTTTCATGAGCCATGGCTGTAAGGGGTACAGAGGGGCCCCCAGGATCACTATGGGCATTGCAGCATCCACCACTGTAATCTTCTGGTTAGGAAAGAAAGTTCCTGCTTGAAGCTTTCTGTACATGCTGGTGTTCCTGAAGATGTGTGCATCATGCACCTTCCCAGACAACCCCATGTTGATGTCAGTGAAACACCCACAGTGATCTGCAAGCACCTGCAACACCATGGAGAAGTACCCCTTCCTATTAATGTACTCCGTCGCAAGGTCATCTGGTGCCAAAATGGGAATATGAATGCCATCTACCACCCCTCCACAGCTAGGGAAACCCAATTGTGCAGGGCCGTCCACTATTTCATGCACATTTCCCAGAGTCACGGTCCTTCGTAGCAGGATGCAATTTATTACCCTGCACACTTGCATTAACGCAGCCCCAACAGTTACCTTCCCCCACTTCAAATTGATTTGCGACTGATAGGTAGCAGTCTGTAGTTGCCAGCTTCCATACAATGATTGCCACATGCTTCTCTACCCAGAGGACAGCTCTCATTCTGGTGTCCTTGCGCCGCAGGGCTGGGTGAGCTCCACATACAGTTCCAGGAAGGTGGCTTTCTGCATCCAAAAGTTCTGAAGCCACTGCTAGTCATCCCACACCTGCATCACAATATGATCCCACCATTCAGTTCTTGTTTCTTAAGCTCAAAAGCAATGATCTACCATAGCACCTGCTCTGTGAATGCCAAAAGCAATCTAAAGTTGCTCCTATCCATATATACAGAATGTTAGGCACCTGCAAGTCTTCCTCAGTTAGGAACTTCAAAATTAACTGCACTGCCATCTGCAAAATCCTCATGACAGTTTACAGAGCATAGGAGAGCAGGGTGGGATCCATTCCTTCTCACAAAGATATTGA
Source organism: Gopherus evgoodei (assembly GCF_007399415.2). Classification (NCBI taxonomy): domain Eukaryota; kingdom Metazoa; phylum Chordata; order Testudines; family Testudinidae; genus Gopherus; species Gopherus evgoodei. The sequence continues at coordinate 115,772,357 of NC_044327.1, read as the reverse complement.
GGTGCACAGCAAAGAAGAGCTGTAGCAAAAATTCTGCGAAAGAAAGCTGGAAGCCCATGGAGTGCTGGGATAAAAATAATGCATCATGGGACATTGGCCGTGCCCCAAGATGTGGGAAGACGGAGCAGACCGTAGCACAACACCAGCAACAGAAGGTGTCGAGCTGGACTGTGGGATAGGTACACAGTGCATTGCTCACACTGTCAATGATGGTGCCCCCACTGTGGACGCGATCAGCTGACAGAGGGAATGAGTGTGAAAATGAAATTGTGATTTTTATTATGTCAACGTGTGGGTGTCAGCATCACTTTTGTCGACACAAATTGGTAGTGTAGATATGGCCTTTGTATTAGAGAATCTTATATCTCCCTGGAGCAAAGGGAGAGAGAAAAGGGGAGGGAAACTTCAGGCCATTAGCCTTTGAGAAGAAAGCTGCTCTGTGTGGGAGATTTCTAGATTGATCCTAGCACATTGTGAGCATTGTACCAGTCCTTTTATTTTTCCAATTCAAACGCTGCCTCAGCAGAGCATCAGGTCTCTCTCTTACTTACCTCCACTTTGTTCCTCGGCATCGGAGGATGCAACACGTTTACATACACAAAGCGAGTGGGACTTTGGTCCTTGGCATGGATAGGTGCTGACATCCTTTCCAGATGTCAGAAATGGGGCAAACCAGCTCTCTCCTTACAGTTCCAGACACCTGCTCCCTTTGCTTCCATTGCATATGTTACACCATCTGCTGCTCTGTTTATGATTTATTTGAATCCCAGACCATCATCACATTCTGCACACATTTGTCATCAAAAGCCTGGAACACATAGAACAAATACAGCCAACTGGCAAATTTGTTGTTTCCCTCAGTGATTTTGAGGTGTACAACCATCCACACCCCATTTCTGCTTCCCATCTACTTTAAATTAATCTTGTGGCCAGCTCCAGGGACGCAGCAAGATACGTGATATTTAGAATTTAGCTTGCTTCAAATTCTCATCTTGTCCATTTCAGGACCTTGAACTTCAAGGTTTGGCACAGATACAGCTGGGCTCCCAAGTTTATAGTTTTCACAGGAGAGAAAGCTATAATCAAAACTGTAAAGACAACTTTCATTACACCCCCCAATTTTAATTCACTAAAAAATAAGTGTTGTCCCTCTGAAGAATTTCACCAAGATTGATTCTTATCTTTTTCTTTTCTGGAAGTTAGAGGAAATTTTGTTCAGTTGCTTTTAAGCTAAATGGATGGGGGAAAAACACATGGCATTTTCCCCTTTTTGTTTAAAAACACCCTACTTTTTTAACACTAATAATTAAAATAATAGTTATAGTATCAGTTTAATAGAAAATCATTTGTACAGGTGATTAAAAGCTGTTTATTGCACAAGTACAGCACACATTTGTAATAAATACAAGGATATATAACTTGTTATACAGCTATGCCTACCGAGGTTTCTGGAGCTACAGGAAACTCAGCTACACAACTGCTGCTGCACCAGGGTTGTTTTTCCTGGCTCTTTTATATTTTTTAATGACAAAAACCAAAGAACCTCTTACCCTCAAGGAAATGAAATGCGGATGCTTACACAAATGCTACTGTGTGGCCTGATTCTAACATAACTCCATTGATTTCTGGGGAATTACTCCAGACTCACACTTGGGTGAGAGGAGAATCAGATTCTAAATGTTGTTCAAGGTTGAGAAGGCAGAAAAATAAGGAAGCAATGTTAAAGCACACAGAGTAGTATTACCTCACTCAGATTGCATATAACCAGCAGTTCTGAGTACTGGTCATCCTCTCCCACTATCACAGGGTAACTGGTTCCTGTAAGAGGGAACAGGTCCATTCACCTGTGACTAATTAGTTACCTCTCAATGGGTCCTGATAGAAAGCATCTGACAGCTGTAACAACCTAGGCAGCAGCTATAGTGTCTGCCAGCAGAAGCTTGCACTGAGCAGCTATAGGGAGGTAGGGGAAAGAGCAAGTAGAGAGAAAGAATGAGGGAGAGTTGTCCTAGATAAAGGGGAAGATCTGACTCAGAAAAGGGCAGGCCAACCCCCAGATGGGAGAAATTGAACCTTGGTGTCCCCCATCCTAGAAGAGTTTGCTAACCACTGGGCTAAAACCAGGGCACCGTCTCCTTTGGCCGTCTTGTGACTCCCCATGAAAAATCAAATTGTTTTGGTAATGTAAAAACAAACTGTGTGATTTTTGTCATTACCAAAACACTTTGGGAGGTTTTCAGTTCAGATGAAACTATTTGGTGAATTTGTGAATAGTTTTGGGCTTGAGCACAACTGCAGTTTTCAGCAAATAAACCATTTGCCAAAAAACCTTTGCTCAGCTCTACACAAGAATAGGAATACATTGGCCTAGTAGGGCTACAGGGCTGCTAACATTTGGCCTTATTTCTCACAAATGGACAAGTTATATCATTACTGTCCTGGCCCTGCCCAACTTTTGCTTCCTGCACCCTCGATGGTAGAAGGAAATAGATGCTGTGTCTCAGACTTTGGTAAAGTGCAGAACAAACATGCATGCAGCAAACTCAGTCACTGACTGGAGAATTCAGCTGTGCATTGCTGCTACCAACCCTTAAAGTAGGATCCTACTGGACTCTAAATAGCTGTTCTGTCTCATAAACCAAAGGGAGTCTCTGGCCAAGCCCATAAAAGCTGTGCTAAGCTTTCCTCACCCTCTGCGTAGTTTACAGTATCATTGAAGCCTCAATTTTTTTTCATCTTCACAAAAGACTGGTGCATATTACACTTAAGCTTCCACGGACCAAACAGGTGTCTAGTTTTCAGTGGGTCTCTTATGCACTCACCTGTATAAATGCTTTGCTGCATTGACACCACCACATGCTTTGGCATACCATTACCTGTGCACAGGTGATTGTGTTTCCCCCCACAAAACCCATTTGAAAGTGCTATGCATGTACCTATATGCATGGGTCAGCACACTTAAGTGCATGACTAGTGCATGCTGACAAGTTTGTGCATGTATGAAGCTGAAGCCAGGGTCAGAAAATCAGACCCTGAGTTTCCTCCTGAACAGGAATGAAACCATAATTTTGCATTCCTTATGGCATGTAATCCCATTTATAATACCTCAGTATGGTCAATTATAATTAGCAATAAATGTCAGCTAGGGAGAAAAAGAAGTGCTACTTTTCCAGCAACTACTTACATAAAAAAATCCTGAAACACTTTTCTGTTGCTCCTAGACTCACATCCATCACTTTCCCACTGGGAAGTATTATAGACTGGACAGCATGGGGGCACAAATTTCAGGAGCAGCACGAATTGATGCTATAAAATGACTGGAGACTTTTTCCTTGAGATTTGTCAAGATATCCTCTGTTTTTTTTTCCATACAATAAATAAATGCTAATTGATGGAGCCCTTTATGATTATACGGCCGGAAATTGCTACCTGCTCTACACATTTCTCAGCAGAAGCAATGGGAACGAAATACATCACTGAGCTCTGATGCCGAGTGTACTGATAACCATTCCCATAAGTTAATTATGTGGATAATGTTGCTTTCTAAAATAACATGTCACTCAATGAGCATCTTCTGATGCTATAATTATTTCCCCAGCTGTGCTGAGTTGAAGTGAATGATGGGAAACATAGCATTGCTTGTTGACTCTGGAGGTGTGTGGGTACGAAAATACTAGATGCTTTCTTTGGTTTCTGAAACATATCTACAGCTATTCATTCTTTGTCAAACTGTTTCAGCCCATTGTCTCAGTGGGTCAGATGCTAAATTTGAACCAAAATTAAGGATTAGATATTCTTTCCACCATTAAGTACATGTGAGAATGTATTACATCTCTGACATGTAACATGTTAATCATGACTGATAAAATAAATCCTTTTACTTTACAAAATCATCTCTAGCAAATATTTATTTTATATTGCAAATCCACTTTTGGAATAATAAAGACATTCCAAGAGTTAAGTAGCACTTTGTCCTAGAGGGGAAATACAGGTACCATACTGTAGTAGAAGGAAATGTTGGCTGTGGTTTTTCCACCCCATCTTTTGCTTGGAAAAAATAAAATTTCCAAGTAAATCATCCCTCTCCTCCCTCAGATGTACACACAAGGCATTTCAAGGTTGCTGGCTACAGCCAACACTTCCCTTGTGATCGTGAGAAACAGACAGTAGTAAAGAACTTCAGTGAAACTGTGTGGGTGTGAATAAGAGGAGAGTCTGACTAAGCCTATGTCTGTGCTGCATTGCAGTTCAGACAACGGAGGTCTGAACAGCAGTGCACACCAAAGTGTGCATGGTTACTCCCCTGTGTGGGCACTGCAGGCACGAACGAAAAGGTTCCTAGTTTACGTTAATGGAGTCCTGTTGGAAGAGAATGACATTGATATGAATTAGGAACCTTTTTGTTCACACCCTCATTGTCCACACAGGGGAGTAACAGCACAGCATTTTGGTATGCACTACTATTCATACCTTTTGTAGTCTGCAGTGCAGTGCAGGCATTTCCAGGCTGGGCATTAGTTAAACTTCTTAATAGTGAGAAGACATTCTGGGTAGCAAGCATTATGTTTGCAATAACGATACTCCATCAGATGATAAATGCTGTGTATCTCCAAGTACTTAATGTTCAACCTTTTTACAAGTCTATGATAATTTTTGTACGAAATATGCTTTGTGAGGTGTCATTTGAAAACTCATAATCTGCTGAACATAATTGCCCTGGTAAAATGTGTGGCAATGTTATATTTAAAATTATGAAATTCTACTGTATAAGGCATGGTCTAAGTCTGGGGCAACAGCTTCAGACTAGTTCACCAAAGACAAAAGGCTAGCCAACACCTCAGCCAAGCTTCAATGTAATCAAATGAACTATCACCTATTTAAGCGGCCATTCTTTGGCAGGAAGAAGGGTGCAAGTGAAAAATTTACGTCTTGGCAAAGGAACAAACTTGCTGTCACCTGAATCCTCTGATTCTCAAAGAGGAGGAAAAGGATATAAAAATGAGGAACAGAGGCCCCAAATCACTTCTCTCCCCTCATCTCTACTCACAGGATCAACAACATTTGAAAGACAAAGGAAGCATCAATGAACTGGGGAAGGGGTCCCCTGCACTCATGGTAGGACTAAGTATTATTTAGACCATCTCTAGGTTTGTTTAACCTGTTCTTAAAAACCTCTAGTGATGGACATTGCACAACCTCCCTAGGCAATTTATTCCAGTGCTTAACTACTCTTACAGGAAGTTTTTACTAACGTCTAACCTAAACCACCCTTGTTTCAGTGTAAGCCCATTGCTTCTTGTCCTATCCTTAGATGTTAAGGAGAAAAAAATTTCTCCCTCCTTCTTGTCACAACCTTTTATTACTTCTGGGGTAATTTTGGGCCAATGGAAAATTTTACAGAAATTAATGTTATGCGCACACACTTTGTTTTCCCCCACAGAAATGGGCTGCAGTGCTGCTAGTCACCACTAGGGGTTGCTGGACCCAGGAGAGCCCAGTTCACAAATAAACGACAAGGCCGAGGGGGAGAGGGAGGGAACTGGAGGGTTCCCAGCAGTTGCAGTTCCCAGCACACCCTGAAGGAAGAAGGACGCGGCGCGCAAGAAACCCCGTGCAAGCCCAGGACCCAGCACCAGCCTGTTTTTCCATCTGGATCCCTGGGCTCTGGAGATAAAAGGGTGTGAGTGTCTGGGCTGGGTGTGGGGTGTAGCTGGCCTCTGGGGTAGAGGATGTGAGTGTTTGGGATAGGGGGGCTGTGGCTGGACTCAGGGGGAGGTGTATGAGACTTTGGGCCAGTGAGAGTTCCACAGCTGCTCTCTGTGGGGGAGGGGTTGTGAGTGTCTGGGTTGGGGGGGCCATGGCTGGGCTCTGGGGAGGAGGGGATGTGAATGTCTGCCCCCCCGGCTGGGCTCTGTGGGGGAGGGGGCAGAGAAACAGGAACTGGGTTGTCATAGGGGTTTCTTTAACTCTCTATTCCTGCGGAAACTTTTGTGCATGTGTCTGTACTATTATAGACATACTTGCCGACAGGTCTTTTGAAATAAATTACCAAAATAATTGAAACTGGAGTGATTATATAGTGTTATTTTGACAAATAAAATTTGCAGAATTTTAAAATATTGTGTGCAGAATTTATAACTTTTTGGTGCATAATTCCCCCAAGAGTATTTTATGTACTTGAAAACAGTTATCATGGCCTCTCTCAGGGCCTGGCTACACTTGCAGATGTAGAGCGCTGTGATTTAAACCAGCCCTCAGAGACTGCAATAGGTAAAGCGCTGCAATGTGTCCACACTATCAAGATTCAAGTGCCCTGGAGTGGCCACATTAGCAGCTCTTGTGATGGCCACGGAGAGCAGTGCATTTTGGTAGCTATCCCAGCATGCAAGTGGCTGCATCGTGCTTTTCAAATGGGGTGGGTGGGTTAGAGTGTGACAGGGAGTGTGTTTTGTGTATGTGGGGGGGAGAGACAGTGGGTTTTGGGGAAGCTGAGAGCACATCAGCATGCTGTCTTGTAAGTCCTCTCCCTCAGTGCCCGCCTCTCTCTCACACACACAGCATTCCACAGTAATGGTTTGCTTTGTCCCAGACTTCGAAGATAAGCATGCCGGCTGTCAGAAACGGAGCTTTGAAAGGGCATATCCGCATTCTTGCAGCAATTCCAAAACAATGACAAGAGTGGCCGCTTGACTTAAGAGGATTATGGGACGTTTCTGGAGGCCAATCAGAGTACAGTAATGCAACACCTCGTTAACACTGATGCCCGAGCGTTCCAGCCAAGGTGCACCAAGCATTATGCTTCTCATGGAGGTGGATTACCAGGGGCGTTCCAACTGCTTAGTCCAGGAGCTCTAAGTGCCTTGCCAGTGTGGATGGGCTGTGAGTTAGGGCACCCGAGGCTGCTTTAATGCGCTCTAACTCGCAAGTGTAACCATGCCTCAGTCTTCTCTTCTCCAGACTAAATAAACCCAAATTTTTCAATCTTCCCTCATAGGTCATGTTTTCTAGACCTGTAACAATTTTTGGTGCTCTTCCCTGGACTTTCTCCAATTTTTCTACAACTTTCCTGAAATGTGGCACCCAAAACTGGACCCAGTACTCTAGCTGAGGTCTAATCAGTGCAGAGTAGAGTGGAAGAATTACTTCTCATGTCTTGCTTACAACATTCCTGCTAATACATCCCAGAATGTTTTCTTTTTTGCAACAGTGTTACACTGTTCACTCAAATTTAGCTTGTGATCCATTATGACCCCCGATCCCTTTCTGCAGTATTCCTTCCTAGGCAGTCATTTCCCATTTTGTATGTGTGGAACTGATTTTTCTTTCCTAAGAGGAGTACTTTGGCATTTATCCTTATTGAATTTCACCTATTTTGTTCAGACCATTTCTCCAGTTTGTCCAGATCACTTTGAATTTTAATCCTTGTGATGTTGCATGCTATGATTCTATGAAAATATGCTAATGTGTGAATATAATGTAACTGGAATATGCTTTATGCAAAGGGGATCTTGTAAAGTATCATGACAAAGCTTATAATCTACTGAGTGTGGTCATCCTATTTGTATGCACGTATCACTCTTGTATCTGAAACTAGACATATGAAACATAACTCTTGAGATCCTATTGTAATTACGCAAAGTGTGGGCCATTAATGATGAAATCTTGATGGCTCCCATTAACCAGGACAATTAGTTGTATGTGGCTCTGTTTACTTGCCAGCACACCTGTATGCAGGAAGACTTACAAGTGGGTAATGAAGGCTTACAGTGAGATGTGATCATGTCACCTGAACTGGAATTCATCTTTAACCTGGTGGTGCTTTTCCATTTAGGAGGAGGGGTGGGAACCCAGAGAGAGACAAAGGATTCCAGCCTTGTACAAAAGATATATAAGGGGGTGGAACAGAATAAAGCGGGCTGCAATCATGAGAAATCCCCTAGCTAATACCTGAGCTGGAATAAGGATTGTACCAAGGGAAAGGATTGGGCCCAAACTAGGAAGGCATCCAATTAGAAGCTTATTGAAACCTCTCTGAGGGTGAGATTTTATCTGTATTCAGTTTTCTGACTGTATTAGTCTTAGACTTGCATGTTTTATTTTATTTTGCTTGGTAATTCACTTTGTTCTGTCTGTTATTACTTGGAACCACTTAAATCCTACTTTTTGTATTTAATAAAACCACTTTTTACTTATTAATTAACCCAGAGAATGTATTAATACGGGGGTGGGGGGAGAACAGTTGTGCATCTCTCTCTATCACTGTTATAGAGGGCGAACAATTTATGAATTTACCCTGTATAAGCTTTATACAGGGTAAAAGGGATTTATTTGGGGTTTGGACCCCACTAGGAGTTGGGTATCTGAGTGCTGGAGACAGGAGCACTTCTTAAGCTGTTTTCAGTTAAGCCTGAAGCTTGTGGAGAACGTGATTCAGACATGGAAGTGTGTTTGCAGCAGGCAAGCGAGTCTGGCTCAAACCAGGCAAGGGACTGAAGTCCCAAGCTGGCAGGGAAAACAGGCTCAGAAGTAGTCTGGCACATCAGGTGGCAATCCCAAAAGGGGTTTCTGTGATCTAACCCACCACAATCCCATCCTCCAAAACACTTGCAACCCCTCTCATCTTGGTATCATCCCAGTGGTGTAGCCAGGAGGAGGGAACAGGGGGAGCATCACAAAAAGAAGGTGCCACCCACTGCAGTGCTTTTACTGAAGGGGTAGTGCTTTTACTCACCCAGCGGTGCTCCAGGTCTTCAGCAGCACCTCGGAGGCGGGACCTTCACTCGACCCACAGGTCTTCGGCGTCACTGAAGGAAATGCCGCCGAAGACACCTGGAGTGAGTGAGGGCCTGCCGCCGAAGCCCCGGAGCACCTTCGGGTGAGTAATAATTAAAAAGGCACCAAGATGCTCAGTGGGGGTGTATAAGTGCTTTATAAGTGTACGCTCTATGTCATTATCTAAATCATTGATGAAGATATTGAATAGAACTGGACCCAGAACTGATCCCTGCAGGACCCCACTTGATATGCCCGTCCAGCTTGAGTGTGAACCACTGCTAATTACTCTGTGGGAATGGTTTTCCAACCAGTTATACAGCCAACCTAGCTCCATGTAGATTCTATTTCCCTAGTTTGTTTATGAGAAGGTTGTGCAAGACAATATTAAAAGGCTTACTAAAGTCAAGATATACCACATCTACTGCTTCCCCCGGTACGCACAAGGCTTGTTACCCTGTCAAAGAAAGCTATTAGGTTGGTTTGACATGGTTTGTTGTTGACAAATTCATGCTGACTGTTACTTATCACTGTATTATCTTCTAGGTGTCTGCAAATTGATTGATTAATTATTTGCTCCATTATCTTTCTGGGTTAAGCTGATTGGTCTGTAATTCCCTGGGTTGTGCTTATTTCCCTTTTTCTAGATGGGCAGTATATTTGTCCTCTTGGTTAAGCCAGGGTGATCTCTTGCCATACTTCCTATCTTTCCTACACAGTGGGATGGTTTGCTCTTATGCCCTTAATAATGTCTCTTTGAAAAACCGCAAAGAATCCTGTGGCACCTTATAGACTAACAGACGTTTTGGAGCATGAGTTTTTGTGGGTGAATACCCACTTCCGCAGATGCATGTAGTGGAAATTTCCAGGGGCAGGTATATATATATGCAGGCAAGCTAGAGATAATGAGGTTAGTTCAATCAGGGAAGATGAGGTCCTGTTCTAGCAGTTGAGGTGTGAAAACCAAGGGAGGAGAAACTGATTTTGTAGTTGGCAAGCCATTCACAGTCTTTGTTTAATCCTGAGCTGATGGTGTCAAATTTGCAGATGAACTGAAGCTCAGCAGTTTCTCTCTGAAGTCTGGTCCTGAAGTTTTTTTGCTGCAGGATGGCCACCTTAAGGTCTGCTATAGTGTGGCCAGGGAGGTTGAAGTGTTCTCCTACAGGTTTTTGTATATTGCCATTCCTAATATCTGATTTGTGTCTGTTTAACCTTTTCCGTAGCGACTGTCCAGTTTGGCCGATGTACATAGCAGAGGGGCATTGCTGGTATATGATGGCATATATTACATTGGTGGACGTGCAGGTGAATGAACCGGTGATGGTATGGCTGATCTGGTTAGGTCCTGTGATGATGTCGCTAGTGTAGATATGTGGGCAGAGTTGGCATCGAGGTTTGTTGCATGGATTGGTTCCTGAGCTAGAGTTACTATGGTGCGGTGTGCAGTTACTGGTGAGAATATGTTTCAGGTTGGCAGGTTGCCTGTGGGCGAGGACTGGCCTGCCACCCAAGGCCTGTGAAAGTGTGGGATTGTTGTCCAGGATGGGTTGTAGATCCCTGATGATGTGTTGGAGAGGTTTTAGCTGGGGACTGTATGTGATGGTGTTGGTTTCTTTCTTGGGTTTGTCTTGCAGTAGGAGGCTTCTGGGTACACGTCTGGCTCTGTTGATCTGTTTCCTTATTTCCTCGTGCGGGTATTGTAGTTTTGAGAATGCTTGGTGGAGATTCGGTAGGTGTTGGTCTCTGTCTGAGGGGTTAGAGCAGATGTGATTGTACCTCAGTGCTTGGCTGTAGACAATGGATCGTGTGATGTGCCCGGGATTGAAGCTGGAGGCATGAAGGTAGGCATAGTGGTCGGTAGGTTTTCGGTATAGGATGGTGTTCATGTGACCATCACTTATTTGCACCGTGGTGTCTAGGAAGTGGACCTCCCGTGTAGATTGGTCCAGGCTGAGGTTGATGGTGGGATGGAAGCTGTTGAAATCGTAGTGGAATTTTTCCAGAGTCTCCTTCCCATGGGTCCAGATGATGAAGATGTCATCAATGTAGCGTAGGTAGAGAAGGGGCGTGAGTGGACGAAAGCTGGGGAAGCGTTGTTCCAGGTCGACCATAAAAATATTGGCATATTGTGGGGCCATGCGGGTGCCCATAGCGGTGCCACTGATCTGGAGATATATATTGTCATCAAATTTGAAATAGTTGTGTGTGAGGATAAAGGCACAGAGCTCAGCAGCCAGTTGTGCTGTGGCATCATCAGGGATACTGTTCCTGACAGCTTGTATTCCATCTGTGTGTGGGATGTTCGTGTAGAGAGCCTCTATGTCCATGGTGGCTAGGATGGTGTTTTCTGGAAGGTCACCAATGCATTGTAGTTTCCTCAGGAAATCAGTGGTGTCACAGAGATAGCTGGGAGTGCTGATAGCATAGGGTCTCAGTAGAGAGTCCACATATCCAGACAGTCCTTCAGTGAGAGTGCCAATGCCCGAGATGATGGGGCGTCCAGGATTTCCGGGTTTGTGGATCTTGGGTAGTAATCTTTGAAAAACTGTCACTCTCTTTAACTGTTTTTCCCTTTTAGACTTGCTTCCCATGGAATCTTACCTACCAACTCCCTGAGTTTGCTAAAGTCTGTCTTCTTGAAATCCATTATCTTTATTGTGCTGCTTTCCCTCCTGCCATTCCTTAGAATCATGAACTCTACCATTTCATGATCACTTTCACCTAAGCTGCCTTCCATTTTCAAATTCTCAACCAGTTCCTCCCTATTTGTCAAAATCAAATCTAGAACAGCCTCCCCCTGGTAGCTTTCTGCACCTTCTGAACTAAAAAGTTGTCTCCAGTACATTCCAATAACTTGTTGTGCTGTGTTAATCTGTGCCCTGCTAATATGTGCCCTGCTGTGGTATTTTTTCCTAACAGATCTCTGGGTAGTTGAAGTCCCCCAGCACCACGAAGAACTGTGCTTTGGATGATTTTGTTAGTTGTTTAAAAAAAGCATCAACCACCTCTTCTTCCTGGTTAGACTGCTGAAGATTGTGTGAGAGCCAGCCAGGAGTGGTTGCTCTCATAGTGAAACAGTAAAAAAGGCACCCCAGGTTGGAGAATTGAAGGGCCACAACTGTCCAAGAGTCCAGATAGTACCCTGGGGAATGTTACCTAAGTAAGCCTCAGAACACCCTATGAGGAATGCATTACCAGTCTGCCTATGTTCTGTAAGAGATAATTGAACAGAAAGGAAAAGACAAGTACACCTTTACCTCAGTATAATGCCACCCAATATAACATGAATTCGGACATAACGCAGTAAAGCAGCGCTCTGGGGGACAGAGCTGCACACTCTGGTGGATCAAAGCAAGTTCCATATAACGCGGTTTCACCTATAACACAGTAAGACTTTTTGGCTCCCGAGGGCAGCATTATATTGAAGTAGAGGTGTAATTTAAATCTTGCTGGGCTGGCTTCCGCAATTGTTACTCACCTTCAGGAGTATTTACTCAAGTATGTAATCATTGATTTAAATGGATTTATTCACATGAAAAAGTGCTAATCAAAGTGAGCAAAGGTTGCAGAATCTGGTCCAAAGTGAGTGTTTTGCGGGTTGGACGTTAGACTCAGGAATTCTGATTCCCAGGGTCTTGCTTTAACAAACAGACTCACCCTTATAAATACCAGCATTGCTGTGTAGCACCTGGAAATTTTAAGTTTTAATACACGATTCTGTTTTTAAAGCTACAGGAATGTAAATGTGTGTACATAGAATCATTTCACTGTGTGTTTTTTGTTGTCAGCTTTAGTCCCATGGCAGATGGAGGGAAAAAAAGAATAGTTCAGATGTGAGGTAGGGAGGACTGGATGCAAAGAAAATTCTCCTGAGGAGGAAACTTCTGATAGTTCTGTGTATTACATTTTCTTTAGGGGGAATAGAAGTCAGTGGACACAACTGAAGTGGACCCAACTGTTTTTTTTCTTGATTATTCTAGTTTGTGTACAATTATTTTGGGTGTCTGGGCAACAAAATGGCAGATGAAATTTAATGTTGATGAATGCAAAGTAATGCATGTTGGAAAATATAACCTAACTATACATATACAATGATGGGGTCTAAATTAGCTGTTAGCACTCAAGAAGGAGATCTTGGAGTCATTGTGGATAGTTCTCTGAAATCATCCACTCAATGTGCAGCGGCAGTCAAAAAAGCGAACAGGATGTTGGGAATCATCAAGAAAGGGAAAAACAGACAGAAAATATCATATTGCCTCTATATAAATCCATGGTACGGCCACACCTTGAATACTGCGTGCAGATGTGGTCACCCCATCTCAAAAAAGATATATTGGAAAAGTTTCAGAAAATGGCAGCAGAAATGATTAGGGGTATGGAACGACTTCCGTATGAGGAGAGATTAAAAAGACTGGGACTTTTCAGCTTGGAAAAGAGGCGACTAAGGGGGATGTGATAGAGGTCTATAAATTCATGAGTGGTATAGAGAAAGTAAATAAGGACGTGTTATTTACTCTTTCTCATAATACAAGAACAAGGGGCCACCAAATGAAATTAATAGGTAGCAGATTTAAAACAAACACAAGAAAGTATTTTTTGATGCAACGCACTGTGAACCTCTGGAACTCCTTGCCAGAGGGTGTTGTGAAGGCCAATACTATAATGGGGCTCAAAAGGGGCTAAACAGATTCATGGAAGATAGGTCCATCACTGGCTGTTAGCCAGGATGGGCAGGAATGGTGTCCCTAGCCCGTTTGCCAGAAGCTGGGATTGGGTGACAGGTTATCATCAAGTGATCCATGCCCTATCTGTTCATTCCCTTTGGGGTACCTGCTATTGGCCCTGTCAGAGGACAGGATACTGGGCTTGATGGACCTTTGGTCTGACCCAGTATGGTCGTTCTTATGTTCTTATTTGGAAACAACACAAGCTGATTCCCAAGCTACTAGGAGAATGACAAAATACCTTTGTGAAACGTTGGCAACAGCCACCATAGGGCTCAGTATTTCAAGCCAAAATTCTGTTTGTAAAGGATTTCAACAAGTTTGAGAAAATAAATGTTATTGCTTAACAAGTGATCTTTCAACAGTGAACTGAAACTGTATTGTTTTAAGATGTTGCCAACTTTCAAATATATAGTTGGGATTCTGTACATCCCTGCTTCATTTCCGTATTCTTATTTAGTTAATCTACATGGTATTTATCAAAGATTTACCTCACTATACACCGCCTCACAATAACCATAGTGGAAAATGCAGTAGGTTCTATTAACATCTTTCTACTAGTCTCTTGCTTTTAATTGTTGGACCAATAGCACCAGTACAATCAATTTGAAAAATCTATTCTTGCATTTTCACTAGCATGAGCCATAGTTTGACTGCAGATATTAAGAAACTACCATTAGGCAGAGCTACGTTAAGAAAGGCAGAAGGTTCACTCCCCTAAGCATCAAAGGCAGCAGACATTTATGCTTTTGTATGTGGAGGAAAAATCTTTTACCCTTTAGAGTCTGTGCAGAGCCAGCCATAATTTGGCCACAGCTGTGCATGATTAAGTACCTTATAGAGGATCCAGACTCTTGGAGTGGGGAGAGTCCACCAGTGTATAAGAACCAAGACATTTTTAGCTTCTAGCATATTGCAGAAGAGCTGCATCACTGAACACAGTGAATGCAACAGCTGCTGCCACTTGTTCTGCCAGGAACACTGTTGCTCTTAGGTGACACTTCACATTGTCAAGTCATGGATCAAGTGGCCAACACTGAATGTTTATGGATGAGGAAAACTAATTTCAGTTCCCAAAACTCTTTAATCAGAGGCTGTCTCTAATTATTGCTGAGTCCTCCATGGCTGTGGAGTTTTGAAGAGGTACCTTGTAAAAGAAGATGTGTATGGAATAAAATCCGGGAGTAAATCAATACTGTAATTGATAATATACTAAGAGGAAAACTGAGAAATGCAAACAAGATGGTATGGTGCAGGATGAAATTTCTCAACCTCAAAACAATAAATGTCTCACATATTTGTAGCTTGCAGTGTTGTTGTAAAGTTTGCAATATATTTTACAATATAAACCCAAACAGTGTAGTACCATCTTATACTATGTTTATGATCTAAAACTCATCCTGTTATTGACTAGGTAAAATGCTGTCATGGTATACTATCTCTTTAAGGAATTGTCTGGCACTTACAGCCAGGGCAGGGCAGGGGCAATATCCTCCCCACCCCCGAGCACTGGGCCCAAGCCCAGCACCAGTCCCAGCAGGCTTCCTGGATGACGAGTAGCCTGCCTGGGCTCAGGCTAAGGGGGAAGGGCAAGCAGGGGGCCTCGGGGAGGAGTGTGGGGCCATGCCAGGCTGTTTGGGGGGGCATAGCCTTCCTCAGCCTACGATACATGCCACCCCTGCCCCTCAGCGACATTAATTACACCACCTAAGTGCCAGTGTGGACAGCACTATGTCAGCAGGAGAGCTTGTCCTGTGACATAGCTGCCTCCTCTCATTGGAGGTGGATTAATTAAGTCAACAGGAGAGCTGTCTTCTGTTGGCTTAGAGCACCTACGTGAGAGTATAAACGCTGTAGTGTAGCCATAGCCTTACGGATAAATAATGGCAGAGGGAAAGAGGAATTAAGAGGTTCATATTTTTTGGTTTTGTTTTAAGGCTAGAAGAGACCATTATGCTCATTTAGTCCAGGGGTGGGCAAACTTTTTGGTCAGAGGGCCACATCTGGGTATGGAAATTGTATGGTGGGCCATGAATGCTCTTGAAATTGCAGGTTGGGTACGAGTGGGTGTGAGGGCTCTGCCTGGGGGTGTGGGCTCTGGGCTGCGGCCAGAAATGAGGAGGTCAGTGTGCAGGAGGGGGCTCCGGGATGGGGCAGGGGGTTGGGATGTGGGGGTGTGTGTGTGAGGGTTCTGGCTGGAGGTGTGAGCTCTGGGGTGGGGCCAGGGATAAGGGGCTTGGGATGCAGGAGGGGCTGAAGGCTGGGGGTTGAGCAGCGGGGTATGGAGTATGGGAAGGGGCTCCGGGCTGAGGCAGGGCGTGTGGGAGGGCTGGGGCGAGGGGTTGGGGTGCGAGGGAGGGGGTTCCAGGCTGGGGCTAAGGGGTTCAGAGTGCGGGAGGGGGCTCCAGGCTGGGGCAGGGGTTTGGAGTTCAGGAGTGTGAGGGCTCTGGCTGGGAGTGCAGGCTCTGGGGTAGGGCTGGGGATGAGGGGCTTGAGGTGCAGGAGGGTGCTCTGGGCTGGGACTGAGGGTTCAGAGGGCATGAGGGGGATCAGGGCTCAAGTAGGGGGTTGGGTTGTGGGTGGAGGTCAGGGGTGCAGGCTCTGGGTGGTGCTTACCTCAAGCAGCTCCCAAAAGCAGCAGCATGTCCCCCCTCTGGCCTACATAGAGTTGCAGCCAGATGGCTCTGCGCACTGCCTCGTTCGCAGGTGCTGCCCCACATCTCCCATTGGCTGTGGCCCCTGGCCAATGGGAGCTGCTGAGTCAGTGCTTGGTGTGGGGGCAGCATGCAGAGCCTGCTGGATGCCCCTACATGTAAGAGCCGGAGGGGGGGCATGCTGCTGCTTCCGGGAGCCGCATAGAGCCATGGCACGAGCGGAGTGGGGCAAGTCCCTGACATCCCCAGCGGGAGCTCGAGGGCCAGATTAAAATATCTGACAGTCTGGGCACGGCCCGTGTGCTGTAGTTTGCCCACCCCATATCTAGTCTGACTTGCATACCACAGGTTATAGCATTTAGCTAAGTGATACAGGCAAGGAAAAAAAGATGTGAATGGAGTTTGAGAGCTGATAAATTATTAAGAAAGGCTGTTCCAGATGTCACGAGTTGCAATGGAGAAGGCTTTTGCACCAAAAATGGCTAGAGTGAGGAACAGAGATCAGGCCAGTGTTAGATGGGAATAGAAAATGGGGATGGCAGTAGAGAGACGAGATCGATGATATAGGCTGGAATGAGTCCGTGGACAGTTTTTCCACATGTAAAAGACCTACAGACTTTAACTGAGCATATTGATACTGAAATTAAAACACATGGGCTATGACTTTTAAAAATAGGAACCAGGGCCGTAACTGGGGTGGGGCTGGAGCAGAGGGTGAGTGGAGCAGCCTCCCAGAGTGCAGAGTGCAAAGCCAGAGGGGCGGAAAAATGAGAGGAAAGAAACAATAGGGAGTGCAAATATGCTTGCTCACCCTGGGCACTAAAATGCCTAGTTATGGCTCTGACAGGAACTCAAAATTAGACTTAAATCCATGGGTAGGTGCCTGCTTTTCAAAATGCTGGATAACCTTTTGGATGCTTAGGACTTTTGAAATTCAGGTTATTTGGATATTCAACTATAGATTTAGGAGCCTAATTTTAGGCTTCCATTTTTAAAATCTTGACATAAACTACAGTTACCCCTAAAGGTCTGCATAAGCACTGCTGCAAGATGAAACACAAACCAAATACAAACCCAACTGTTAAATCCAAATAATAAACACAATCTTTTGTCCCCTGAGGATAACAGAAATGGGCTCTGGCAGATTAACAACAGGAGCAACTGCTGGAAAGTTCAGCTCCGGGAGCTGACAGTAATATCTTAGCTGATTATAACTACTATGTGAGAATAGAAGATTAGGCAAGTGGATGGCCTTATCAAGTGGGTATAAGTATTTGACAAAGGTGCAGGGCCTCATCAGTCCTTGCTCCCTGAAAAGCTGTGAGGAGATGGATCTGCAGGTCTCGTTGGAGGGTGTAATGGGGTGAGACCAAGTGGGTATGGGGTTGTATGGTGGCCCTAACTACCCATGATCCTTGTATTTAGTCCTTCATGCAATATATTTCTATTTCTAAATGGAATAAGAGTATAGCAAGAGGTCTTTATTCAGGTCATTCAATACATATATGCATATATTAAGCTGTAGTTACAGAGAGACGATCCAGTGGTTAGGGCACTAGCTTAGGACTTGAGAAATCCAGGTTTGATTTCCTGCTCTTACAGGCTTTGAGGTCACTTTCTTTCAAGTCACTTAGTCTTGTTATGCCTCTATTCCCCATCTGTAAAATAGGGATGCTCATACCTCACAGGGTCTTGTGGGAATGTACACTGGTAATGGGGGTAAATAAGTACCTAAGTGACAGATTTGTGTTTGATTGTGGTGGAAGATTACATTGATTTCCCAGTACAAGGTAGAATAAGGCCACTGCACCACATTTTTGAGAGATTATGG